>NC_135662.1:27319016-27998000 GCF_964188315.1 Podarcis muralis
GGCGCTTTTGCCCATGTGCGAAACGTGGTTTAGGGCTTCTGCGCATGGGCAATTAGTGAAACCCGGAAGTAACCCGGAAGTAACCCTTTCCAGTACTTCCGGGTCACCACGGGACGCAACCTGAAAAAACGTAGCATGAAGCAAACGTAACATGAGGTATGACTCTTACTGCCAGTTCCCAAGTTCTGCTGCTCCAGCCAAGGTGGGAGGTGAGCAGACTTACCCAGTATTCCCCATTCCCAGGGCTGTTGGTTTTTTTTTTTTTTAATCCCCATTGGTTTGAGCCAATGTGCAATCTACACGTGTATCCCAGACACTGAGTTTTCAGGGCCCTAATTTGAGAACTAGGGCTGGTCTCCTGGGGGGGGGGGGCGGCCCCTGAGAGTCTATGCAATAATTTGCAGAGATGGTGGTTAATTGTGAGAGGATGAAAGCTTGCAAGCTGCATGCACATTCATCATCATCATCATCACCATCATCATTTTAAGCTGCTTTTGCCCACCTGGGGATTCAAGCCCTCTCCTTGCCACCCACTTGAGGAAAAGCAGGCATATCTGGAGGTTTCAGGTCAGCCCTAGGGGGCTGGCAACCCTGTAGACCTGTCTACTCGGAAGTAATCTGCAATCCTTCCAGCTTAACTGGATGTAGTATTAAAGTCTACGTTAATATAAATTCCTTTGTCTTGGTGATAAAGTTTGTTGACAAAGAAGAAAAATATAATGTCTTTATTATTATTTATTTTATTTCACATACCTATATAATTTTATTTGTATGCTGCCTTTCCACAGTTCAAAACGTGCTCAAGGTGGCTTACAACATTAAAACATACATATCTACAAAAGTAGTCATAAACAATAAATAAAACACAAAAAATACATAACCTAACAAAACACCCTCTCCCGAGAGTCTGTTCAGCAGCCTCAGCTTTTGTAGCTGGAGTCAGTCAGGGTCCTGCCCTCCTAGGCCAGGTAGAAAAAGGCCCGCAATGCAGGGATCAGGTTTCCTGGACTCCCAGCCAAGATGTTCTCTTGCTTGCTTGCATATATATATAACGGTAAAGGGCCAGTCTTGACAGACTCTAGGGTTGTGCGCCCATCTCACTTAAGAGGCCTGGGGCCAGCGCTGTCCGGAGACACTTCCGGGTCACGTGGCCAGCGTGACATCGCTGCTCTGGCGAGCCAGAGCCGCACATGGAAACGCCGTTTACCTTCCCGCTAGTAAGCGGTCCCTATTTATCTACTTGCACCCGGGGGTGCTTTCGAACTGCTAGGTTGGCAGGCGCTGGGACCAAGCAACGGGAGTGCACCCCACCGTGGGGATTCGAACCGCTGACCTTTTGATCGGCAAGCCCTAGGCGCTGAGGCTTTTACCCACAGCGCCACCCGCGTCCCTGCATGTATACACACACACACACACACACACACACACACACACACACCAACCTATACCCAGGGGTCTCAGGGCAGTTCACAGAGCCAGCTTTTGCAGCTGGAGTCTGTCAGGGCCCTCAGGCCAGGTGGGGCCTATAAGGCAGGGAGCAGATCTTCCAGGACTCACAGCCAATATAGTCTCATGATTTCTTACCCTGGCTTATTAATTAACAACTTGGCAGATACACTATAGAAACATATAAATCAGTCATAATGATAGCAAGCAAAACCATTCCAACCTAAACAGCTCTGTATTTTCCTTTGCTACCTGTTCCAACTGAAGGATGCCTACGAGCAAATTAACTACTTCATGTTATCAGACTGAAGTACTTATTGCCTGTTAAATGAGTCAGAAGTATTCTATCCAAAAGTATTGCCAATTAATTATACTTTGTATTCTAGGTAAGAATTATTTTGTTAAAAAATCCAGCCCCCAAGAAAAAAAAATTAAACCCAAAGTTTGCTACTCGTATTCTCGCCCTTCAAGTCACAAAAGAGCAATTCAATTAAGTCAGTAGATTGCTTTGTAATTGCCTGCAGTCAAGCTATCCTAAGGCTTATTTCAAACATTGGCCCCATTGGTGCAATAGTCCTGTCGAAGCCTATTTGTTTGAGGATTTTCATCTATGTCTTGAAAAGAATTGTTGAAGCAAGTAAGGCAGTGTGGGCCAAAAGTCTTCATTTACATTCTCTGTGTTTAAGTTAAAGAATAAGTGTGGGGATGGAGGACATGGTGAGATCTGATGGATTGTTTGGAGGCCTGAATGTTGGTATCAGTGCTCATAAGTGGCCAAGTATTGTCAAACCAACGCTGGTGCCAGCAGTCAGCCAGGCCAGGTACTGTCAGGAACGTGCCCCCCCCCCCCCCAGAGCGCAGGGGATGAGTCAGACTCAGAAATCAAACAAGGTGTACAAGGGACCGACTCAGCAGATGAGAACTAGCTGACAGAATCGAGAAAGGGCAGGTTGACCCCCCTTTGCGGAGAAGACTCTATTAGCTCTCAAGGAGAGGAAGAGTTGGAAGGCAGCCAGAGCGCTGCTAGGCAATCAGCAGATAAGCAGAGGTCTGAGTCTGGGTCGAGTGAGAGTGGGGAGGAGAGGGGAGGTCAGCCTCTCATTCTCTGATCTACGCGTCACGATGAAATCAGAAGGCAACGAAAGGGCAAGAGGGGAAAGGCAGGAGTCTGGTGTCCTTCCTGCTGTGGGAAGGGCGAAACTTCAGACTGACCAGCAACCATAAATGTGAGCAGGCGAGAAGCCGGGCTCTGGATGTGTCTTTTTCTAAATAAACATACATAAAATTGCCGGAGAGTCTTTACTTCTTATCAAGGCTTGCTTGTCTGCCAGAGATCATTACAGGTACTGCCAAGTGTCCCAGGACAAAGAAAGAAGGAATAATAATAATAATAATAATAATAATAATAATAATAATAATAATATTATGTATACCCCACCCATCTGAATGGGTTTCCCCAGCCACTCCGTGCGGCTTCCAACAGAATATTAAAATACAATAATCTATTAAACATTAAAAGCTTCCCTAAACAGGGCTGCCTTCAGATGTTGTTGGATTACAACTCCCAGCATCTCTGCCAGCTGAGATGGATGGGGCTGGAGTGCCACAAGTTCACTGTGCTTTCTGCAATCAAAGTAATATCAAAAGACAGGCAGAGGATCAAAAGTAGCAGAATGTGGCAGCAGAATGTGGCAAGGAAAGGTGAATGTCGGCCAGACAGAAGAGTGGGGGACATAGGTAAGGCAGGTGAACAGCAGCTGATTGGACATCACTGGGTTGTCCCACCAGTGTAATGTACAGTATTCACCTCCTAGGTATGCATGAAATTTGCCATACTCTGCTGCCTGAACTGGCTCAAGATATAGCAGGGATGCACCACTGTAGCATAAAACCTGTGAAGATGCTGCCTTGAATGTTCCTGGCTCAGTTGCTTGTCCTTAACTTGCCCAGTAATTGTAAGCAACTGCAGATGTCCCTGGAAACGATACACGATGCAATGACGGGGGTTAATGATGTGCTTTATGGATGATATTCAGCATTAACTTTGGATTTCCTGGCTTTTGTTGATTTTGTCACAACCTTAACATTCTTTTGACTGCAGAATCATTAAGTTAGGAAAAAACCCTGCTGCATTCTAAACAAGATTTATTGTTCTATGGTGAGATAAATCTTGGTTTTAGATTTGAGTAATAGCATGATTAATTTTCGCAGCAGCTGAAGGGTCAAAAAAGAGATAGATCTGGATGAAAAATAATACTGGTTAATGCAAATATGCAGAGTTTTTCCAACGACTTAAGGAAAACCACATTCAGTACCAAGAATGAATAAATCAAGTTCCCAGCTTGGATTTTGGATCTTTTACTTTGCTTAATATAACATAAAAGGAAAACTCCAGTGAAAGAACATTCTAAAGGCTGATACACTCACTTCTTTATTAATTTTGGTCCATGTGATCAGTTCTGACTATTGCTGGATATGTGCTAATATGGTTGAGAAAGTCAGTAACAGTTCCCATGGCTATATTCTTACTTCTACTATGTATCTGTTTGTACTTGTGTTGGCACTATCTTGTTGTGTTGATAAAAACAGATGACTGGCTTAAAGCAGCCCCCACCTCAACCTTTCGGCATATTTGGAAATCGAAAGAAATGCAATGCGCATCACAAAATACCCATTTCACAGAAGGAAAAATCTAGTTACGCTCAGAATCACCACTGCTCCTCAAACAGGCAAAACACCTACATATACCCACAAACAAATAAAATACAGGCAAGAATTAGGCAACAACCCTGGACAGGCAGTCTTTCCCAGCAAACAACCTTCCCACCCCAAGTCAAATACACACAGCTCATTTTTTTTTGTTTTTGTTTTTATAAAGAAAAGGACACCAAGGGAAGCTGAAAATGCAATGGTGTTCATGGATATCATGTTTGGGACCTCAGGTCTTAACTATACAACATTAATAAGCAAATGAGCCCTCAGTAGCATGGTGGGATGATTCTAGATCCAGTAAGAACAGAACTGCTAGGCCTCCTAAGGCTCAAATCCTCACAAGCTTATGAATTAAACTAGGGTTGTGTCTGCAAAGTAGGAAAATCGAGTCTTACAGTGCATTGTCAAAGCCCTGCTGCATTTGATGGACGCAGATGACACCTGGTGGGTTGAGGGAGACCATGGTAGTGCCTAGTACCTGACAAATGAAGTCTTGTAGACTTCATTTGTCCCTTATCCCTAGGTGGTGGAGCAAAATGGACAGGAGACGTTCTTAAGAAAAGCAGAACATAGTTCCATCCCCCTTGATTCTGGCCTGCCACCCTGAGATTTTACTCTTTCAATGACGACCCAAAGAATTAGACTGAAACTTCAGGCGAAGTCCTAACACCTCGCAAGTGTGAGAGTAATTCTGCTGTGTGGGCAGATAAGAGGAAAGGATGGGATTTCCCCCTTGATCGGTGTCATTGTTGGAAGGCCTTGTGAGTGAGTAGCCTCTTCAGATTAGGGCACTTTCATTAAACAAGATGTCAACTCCCTCAGATGGTTTGCTTAAGGGCCAAGGCTTTATTTTACCTGTACATCATCTTAAGCAACTAGGTATCTTTTGTACTGTGGTTTATCTCTAGACTTGCAAAAATATATATATGCTGGGTTCTACTACTCCTAACTCTACTTCTGAGCTCTGTACCCCAAAGCCCAGGCAAATACCACAGTGTTTACAGAGAAGAAGAAGAGGAGTTTGGATTTGATATCCCGCTTTATCACTACCCGAAGGAGTCTCAAAGCGGCTCACAATCTCCTTTCCCTTCCTCCCCCACAACAAACACTCTGTGAGGTGAGTGGGGCTGAGAGACCTCAGAGAAGTGTGACTGGCCCAAGGTCACCCAGCAGCTGCATGTGGAGGAGCGGAGACGCGAACCTGGTTCACCAGATTACAAGTCTACTGCTCTTAACCACTACAACACACTGACTCTCAGTTAGTTAGCCAGTCTGCCTGCCTGCCTTTCATGTATATACTTCATATCCTTCAAAACGAACATGTTCCCCTTATTTTAGCTTCACAACTCCCCTGCACCTGTAAGTTATTGAGAGAGTTAATGATTGGCTGAAATTCCTTCATGAAGCTTCATAGCTGATAAGGGATTCAAATTCAGGTCTTTTTAAATCCAACACTATAACTCACTACACATTGAATCCAAATCCTGGTGTATGTACGTACGCTTGAAACCTTTCCTCAGCTTCTCTCCAACCTATCCCTTTTCTGACTCACTATTATTTGAAATTCTTTGACTGCCAAGTACTTCTAACAAAACAGCCTCTATTCTCTTTGCAGACTTTCCCATTCACAAAGTATCTCCCTTGTATTTCCTCTCTCTTTCCATTGCTGTTCCCTCCTTGAAGTGTATCAGAAGCAAGAAGGCAGACTGAGAGTCACTGAGGCTACTGGATTATCAGTTGAAGGAATTTAACCTTCAACTGTAATAATTAATCAAAATCTAGAAGTGGAATGACTTTTTCTCTTCTCTCCTGATCCCACACTAAAGACATGCCTACTAACATCCCCAGTCCATGGAATGGTCTCAAGGCTTATACGACTAAAGTGAAACAGCATGTCCATCCATGTCGTACTAAGACCTCAAATTCTGTAAGAGCCATTCATTCTTCATCTGAAGTAGATGGCACTATTGTGTGTACAGGTTGATACTGAATGGGAAAAGTCCTTTGGTTCAGTGGCGTAGCGTGGGGGGTGCAGGGGGGGCCGACCGCACCGGGCGCAACATCTGGGGTTAGGGCAAATCCACAGGTTAGGGGGCGCAAATCCATGGGTTAGGGGGCGCAAATCCACGGGTTAGGGGGCGCAAATTACTTGCCTTGCCCCGGGTGCTGACAACCTACGCTACGCCACTGCTTTGGTTCCAGAATTCCTATTAACAATTACTAATGATCAGGAAGCAAGGTGGGGTGAAGATCACAAACAAAGGAGCCAGCAATGACTAGGGATTGTAGTTGAAGGTGTGGCTGGAAGTCACATGAATTTAACACCTTGCTGCTGCTAAGCAGGTCTGGGTCTGGACAGTGCCTGGTTGAGCTGCATGATTCCTGCTATTGGTTCCATCTAGGGATGGACAAATCTGTCGGTTTTGGTTTCCCTCAGTTTCTCTCCTTTTTCCAATATTGAATTCAGGTCCCTGAATCTCTGCAGCAATTTGCATTTTAAAAAATTCCTCGTGAAAATTGTCCAGAATTTTAGTTTGCATCTCTCCTTATCTGCACATTTCCCTAATGCAACGCTTCCTTGTATGTTCTTTTGATGAATGTGTGCATTTTTATTCATCCTTTCCCCTAATATAGATTTTTTTTTTTGGGTACACATTGTTTCCTTGGAAATCTGAATTGCAAAATTCAGATAATTGCAGACTTTGAATACTTGTGTTTTGCTTCATTCAAGAAGTGCAAATTAGGTAGTTTCTCAATAAAATGCAAATAAAAACTAATTTTACTCCCATCCCTGGTTCCATGATGCTATTTGATGTTGTTTAATGTTGTATTTTTTTAAAAAAATGTTGTTCAGATCTGCCTAATGGACAAGTAAGCTGCAAATAAGCAGACAATGGGCACGATCCAAACAGAATCAAGCACTTCACAAATCCCTTCAAACTCTTTGTTTACAGTGAGACTTGCAGAATTCAGTTCTATTTATTTCAGTAAGATATACCTGCAAGGTAAGCATGCTTAAGATGACAATCTTTTAATTTGGTTGGAACATGCACAAGTAGTTTTGCCCTGTTTGGTGTCTTCCATTTTCTAGACCAGGGATAGGAATCATCAGGTTGGGAGCCTAATTTGGCCCTCTGGACTTTCCCCAGGCTGCATCTCACCTCCCCGGCCACATCCTTCACTGGTCCTGCTTTGGAGTCTTCTTGAGTCTTTTGACTGGCTAGAACAGGTCTTTGAATTCTGATAATCCTGCTTGCTTGCTTGCTTGCCTGGATGGAGGATAGCAATGGGTGTGTGTACAAGCAAGCCTGTTTGTTGCTCTGCCTACCTTTACTTCTGTCCTTGCTTACCACTGGCATGTGACCCAGAAGAAGACAGCGCCCCTGAACAACATAGATACCAATAAGGATATTCTAAAAATAAGATTGCCTGGTAGCCATGAACACAAATGAATATCCATGTGACATGGGCATTCCTAATCCTTTTTTGAGTTCTGTTATTCTGTTTGCAGCCATGATTTCCCACGATGACAAGCATTTTAAAGGTTAATGATGAGGAAAAGGTGGGAGGGAGGACAACAACTGTCTTGTTTGTTATGAAGTTGTTGTCTTCTAATGACCTTTGCTTTCTGAGATGTTGGGGAGAACAACAGGGGGTGGATGGATTGTTTTCTAATTGGCCTGCTTTGTGTACACTTCAGTGGAATTTTTCTGGCATTGACATACTGTACTACAAGTGGACAGGATCAGAGCTAGAATAATGTCTGGTTTGTCCTGCTATGGTCATTTTCATGATCTTGATTAATTAGTTGCAGCGAACCAGGCGGAGGGCCTTCTCGGCAGTAGTGCCCGCCCTGTGGAATGCCCTCCCACCAGATGTCAAGGAAATAAACAACTAACTGACTTTTGGAAGACACCTGAAGACAGCCCTGTTTAGGGAAGTTTTTAATGCTTCATGATTTATTGTGTTTCTAATATTCTGTTGGAAGTCGCCCAGAGTGGCTGGGGAGGCCTGGCCAGATGAGATGGGTGGGCTATTGGTAAATAATAATAATAATAATAATAATAATAATAATAATAATAAATTTAGCTCACCTAGCCAGACTTTTATTTGCTGTCCTGAGATGAAACCCGGTGATATCCTCCCACCCACTAAACTCCCATAACGACACAAAAATGGCACTATAAACTTAGTAATGGCTGCGGGTGAAAAGTTTGGGTGTATCTCTGCTCAACCCCAAAGTCTGTGACCTCCCTGCTAACCACTGCCATTCCAATAGCATAATAGCCATGAAATAATGATTCGCTTTGACTTTTGTTAATGCCATGCCATATTAATCTGGGCATGTTGAACAGGCCAGATAAATAAATAAGCCTAATTGCCTGTGAGCTCACTTAGAACCACTTGCGTAATACAATTTTCATCAGCAAAGCAGTTTGATGCTAGTTTACGCATGGCAGAACAGGCAGCTACATGCATGTGTGTTAGCTAGAATATATAGAGTCAATAACTTTCCCCGTGTCAGGGACCAAAACCTGATTATAAACTTTTCTCCACACAGGCAGTTCTTCTTCCTGTCTCCGTTCCTCACCACACTGTTAGTTCCACTTAAGGAAATCTGCTTTTCTTTTTGACCTTTATGCTCTAACTGT
The DNA here is from genome assembly GCF_964188315.1 of Podarcis muralis. NCBI lineage: Eukaryota > Metazoa > Chordata > Lepidosauria > Squamata > Lacertidae > Podarcis > Podarcis muralis. Next base: position 27,327,827 of record NC_135662.1, read on the forward strand.
GCTGAGTCATTTATTCCAATTAGCTCAGTGCTATATCCAGTTTCAATGTATGGCATAGCACAGCAACGAACCCCATGTGGTAACTAACAAATTACCATTGCTCGTGCATCCTGCATGCTCCAGTCATGTCTGGCTAACCTCATGCCCATATCAGTTTGTGTTCAGTGCACAATCCCTCTGCAATAGTCATTAATGCAATTAATAGCCTGAACAGACGGTGTGGATTCTGAACATCAGCATTCAAAAACAGAAGTCTCGTGGAATCAGTCTTCGTTTGCACAGCTAAGGTGAAAAAGAGCCTCTGTGTTTTAGACCTCTGCATGAGGCATACAGACTCTTGAGAGTCCCCTGGACAGCAAGAAGATCAAACCTCTCCATTCTTAAGGAAATGAGCCCTGAGTGCTCACTGGAAGGACAGATCCTGAAGCTGAGGCTCCAATACTTTGGCCACCTCATGAGAAGAGAAGACTCCCTGGAAAAGACCCTGATGTTGGGGAAGATGGAGGGCACAAGGAGAAGGGGATGACAGAGGACGAGATGGTTGGACAGTGTTTTCGAAGCTACCAGCATGAGTTTGACCAAACTGCGAGAGGCAGTGGAAGACAGGAGCGCCTGGTGTGCTCTGGTCCATGAGGTCACGAAGAGTCGGACACGACTAAACAACTGAACAACAACAACAACAACAACAACAACATGAGGCATACAAGTTTCCAGTGACACAACACACAGGGCACACACAACCCTGGGATTAAGGATGGGCTCAGCTACATGACTGCATAGCTGTGTCTCCCCAGCCAAAGTCCAACACTCCAGCCCCTTCTGAGGCAACACTTCTTTATTTATTCATTCCATTTATACCTTGCCTTTTCTCCCAAAAGAGCTCAAAGTGGCAGACACCATAGTGATAACACTATACAATTAGACATAAACATTTAAAAACCATCTTAAGCAGTGATCAAAACAGCTAATCCTCCTCCCCTTTTGGATTTCTTACCCACTTTTGACCACAAGGTCCAGCGTGGGTAACAACCGCATACAGATACAGTATTAAAAGTTATTTATTTCGATTATAAGTAACTTCCCAGGAGGCATCCCAAAATGATTTGCCACTTATGCAGCACATGCATAAAATGAATAAAAATCTAAATACAGACACTAGTTAGGATTCAAAAAAAATATGTTTACTGGGAGAAATGCAGTCTAAAATGCTGAGAAATTTTCAAGAGCACTTTGCAAAGGGGTGTGGAAATGTGGTAAACTGAAGTTAATATTGGAAAAATGAGAAACCAAGAGCAACTGCAGTTGACAGATTTGTCCATCTGTACTTGTAAAATGTGCCTGAGTCTTGCTTTCCTATTATGTGCTAGCATATTTAGACCCCAGAGAGCTGATTTGTAATCTAACTCCTCAATTTACACCACTGTGGCTATTGCAGAAGTATGAAAAGGCTATGTTATTTATGTGGCCTGGAGTGCAAGTAAGATTTTAAAAGCAGAAAATATGACAGACCAGATCATTCCCTACAGTTTACACATTGGATTATGCTTTTGCCTTGCTTTTTCTATGGTCAATGAATTCAGATGAATACTTTGTTCCTTGACCAGCCAGTGTTTATTTCACCACTAAAGAACATGACGTAGAAATATACAGCCAATCAGTCATAGATAAGTGCCCACGTCGGCAACAACATATTGTTATAAAAGTGCAGGGATTCAAATAATTTCTGTTCAGAAGTGATCAATGCAGCAGCAACATTTCAGCACCTGAAGTATTTTATGATCCTCAGGAAAGGTACACATTTAAGTGCTGGAAAACAGCTGTTTAAAAGATAAATTTCAAGGCCAGTATATTGAACTTAAAAAGCAAAATTTAAAATAGCCCATAGGAGAAGCTGTCCATCAAGGTGCATACAAATCCATGTTAAAAGGAAAGTAAACAGAACATAGCAACACAAAAGCTGGCAGAGTGAGAACAAATCTAATTCTAGGGTTGGCCTTTTTATATTTTTTTGCCTTTTACAGGCAAAAAATGGAAATTTCTATGGAGTTTTATATGTGATTGAAACCTTTTTTTAATGGTTCTACGTGTAGTGTGAATGTATAGCTGAGAGAAGAAAGGAATATAAAGCATATAAATTCTCCACATCCTAAATGGATATTTGCAGAAATCTGCTTCTGAATTTCATTATCGGCTGTAATGCCTACCATGAAAAAGGTGTTCTTCCTGTGTATGCCCCATACTTTTGGAATGTGTTAAGAGAGAACCATCTCTCAGTGCTATTGTGAGGACATGATAAAGAACGCTTGGAAAATCAGAAGCATTCCACAAATGATGATGGCTTTGTGTCTTGAGTGGAGCTACACACAAAAAAGGAATGGTCAGTAAATCGCTCGCTACAAATAACACTGCAATTTCAGATGCCTTTCCAAAGCCTGAAAATAACACAGTGTACCAAAAATGTTTTATCTCTGGACTATATCTGCACTATTCCTTCATTGCACTGCTGTCATTGGCTGTTTCCAAGGCTCTAGAGGTAGGAGTGGGGGAAGGAAAAGGAGGAAAGTCTTGTCTGTAGTAAATTCCTTGGGGAGAGGCCTTGTTGGTGGTGGCGGCGAGAAGGGTCACTCTGTGTGACACTTTCCCCATTGAGAGGGGGGAAAAGCAGTTTAATATAGTGACAGACATTTGAGTGAAGCAGGGGTACAGGGACACCAATAGGAAAAAGTGGTGGTTTGAAACAACAGCAGAGTTTTGAATAAAGCAGGGATGGAGAAACACTGAGGGTGTGTGTGTTTTTAACAGTTATTAATAATAGCAAAGATGGGTATACCACAGAAAGTAAGACAAAAAAGCTAACACAACCAAGCCTTTCCCAACCCTCTTCTTGCTGTATGCAAACCTTGCTTTAAACTGCTACTCTCCCCTCAATGTAACTCCATCCCTGCTTTAATTAAACTCCTGTTGTTGTTTGGTAGTTTTTTAAAAAAAAGAAAATAAAGGACCTACTGGATGAGACCAAAGGGCTATCTAGTGCCAAGTTCTGTTCCCTCAGAGGCCAACCAGATGTCTATATGAAGCCCACAAGCAGGATGAAAGCACAATAGCACTCTCTTGTTCACACTCACTAGCATACTTTCTCTGATCCTGGAGGAGTTCCCTGAGAAGAGGGACTGAGTGTTAAATCACTCAAGAAATTGTAGCTCTGTGAGGTAAATTGGAGTCTCCTAACAGCTTTCAGCACCCTTAACAAACTGCAGTTTCCAGGATTCTTTGGACGAGGCCATGACTGCTTAAACTGGTATGGTGCCTCTTTAAAAGTATGGTGCAGATGAGGCCTAACAGTGAACTGAAGGGCAAGGATGCTCATTGGCTTCATAGGGCAGCATTTATCAGATGAAGAAAAGGGAAAGGAAACCAAACACCAGATCTCTTTTCTTCTCTTCTCTTCTGCTGATCATGCTTTACTACTATAAAACTGTAAAACCAACAAGTGTCGCGTCAGTATTCCGAAAAAGCCGAAGTGTTGACAGACTGTTAATATGGTAATGAATCATTATATATTATTTCCTCGTATGCATTTGTTCAGCATTCCAAATGAATTATCTTCACTCGCCCACAACTGTTTGTGAAAGAAAAAACAAAAACCAGGGAGCAAAGAGAAAAAGAGCGAATTTAATGATTTCCTTAGTCATGAAAGCATATTGTCTCTAAACACAATTTGTTCCTAGCCTAGTAGCTATTGTGGGTAGTCATCTGAAAGGAGTCTAATCAGCAAAATAAGCTTCTTTAACAGGGTACATAATTATCTTACACCGTAAAAGCAAAACTGCTAATCCACAAGTAGATTTGGAGTTGAGCGCAATGCTTTTATGTTTCAGTACATTTTGGATATATTTCTTCGGGAAACTTCAGGTATCATTGTACTATATACACTAGCTCAGAAAGAGCTTAGAAGTAAAAAAATAAAATATGGACCCCAATCCATTGAAGGTGGTGGACACACACACACACACACACACACACACACACACTAATTCTCTGCTGGATCAGGAACCATGCAGTGAAAGGTGATGTCAGTTGCAATCCTATATGCCGGGGGGGGGGGGGGGGACCCAGGGGCCAGACCCAGACCACTCTACTTAGCCCTCTGTACTCTCACCAGGCTACTCCTTTCACCGGCTCTGCTTTGTAACTCCAAGTGTGTGGCTGTGTGGCTGGGATGGACTCTTGAACTCTGACAGTGCCTCTTGCTTGTCTGTGTAGAGCAGCCTTTCTCAACCTGTGGGTCCCCAGATGTTGTTGAACTACAACTCCCATCACCCCTAGCTAGCAACGCCAGAGTTCAGGGATGATGGAAGTTGTAGTCCAATAACATCTGGGGACCCACAGGTTGAGAACCGCTGGTGTACATAGGATTTTGTCTGTGTGAAGAGAAACCAGTGTACTCTACAAAGCTAAAATTTACAGCTGTTATACCACTCAGTTTTGACTCTGGCTATGCCTACTTGTGGCATGTGTCCTCTGGAAAGTTGTCCAGAAGGGAATGTGACCTAAAGGAGAGTTTTGCTGAACATGTGTGCTAGGCTCATACCTTAGCATTTCCATATACAAAAATTATATATCTTTACATTCATTTTCTGGCCTCTTCAATTCATTGCCCCTCAGAAAAAAATTGTAAGACTGTTTCTAATTGTTGTGAGTCACCTAGGGACCATTTGGCAGATAACAAATAAAATTAATGATGATGGTGATAAAAAACCAAAAATACCACTTAATTAGAATGAATATTCTATATTGCTAACTTTATTATTGGATAGCAGCACATTACGTATTTACCAGAAACAATGGAAATAAAGCATATTGACTCATTAGAGGAGAGAGCAGAGGGATGATATCCTGGCCAAGAGGAGGTTCCTGGGCAGACCCAGCCATATATCAATCAACCGAGAAGGTATAATAATAATAATAATAATAATAATAATAATAATAATAATAATAATTTATTATTTGTACCCCACCCATCTGGCTGGGTTTCCCTAGCCACTGGAGCTCCAGAACCTTGGACAGCTCTAAGTCAACAACCTGTGCAGCCTCTTCACATGTTATCCACACACAGGGGTCAAAACATGAAGACTGGAGAGTGGAGCCACAATTTGGGCCCCAGACTCAGACATGCTGATGCTCCAGGAAGTCCATTTGGAGTGGAAGTCTGTTGGGAGTCATTGTTTCTGATGAAATACATGTGCACAGCTGCTCACAAAGAAGTTTCTACATGATTTGGACTTTGTGTTGCACAGGGGTCCCCATCAAGTTGTAGCTGCTCACCATATGCTTGTCCTGAAAAACAGTGATTCGTTTTTGTGTCAGCAAATGCACATGTTTTATGGCAGCTTTCTGCCTTTTACCACAAGCTGTATAAACATTGTTATTACATTACAGTGGGACAGTTATATAATGTGTTTACAGTTGATAAGTATTATCTAATTTTAAACTGTAATTATATGCTGGCTCTCAGCATTTTTAAAGTAGGAGGTACTGTGTGCCATAAAGCTTTAATAGGATGTAAAATGCTTCATTAAGCATTATCTAACATGTCGAGGACAAAATGCAGGCTAAAGATGTTCTACTTCAAATTTTATTCTACTTTCCTCAAGCATCATATGTTTAATTACACTCCCCAGTGATTAATTTCCACACTTAAATGAAAGCACAAAATGAAGTTCTTCACTTTGGAACATAAACGCATTGCAGAGTTTGAAAAATAACAGAGGAGCAAAATCCCACTGCACCAGAGAGGAGTGCTCAGAAAATGGCCAATGCAGTTGTTGTGGACAATCTCTGGCTCTTCATTGACCTCTCTACACCAGCTCTCTACGAATAACAGGGTTACACACACATTCCGTCAGTCGGGACAAATCAGTGTTATTTGATTTGGAATCCTTGTTTCAAGAGCTTCAAGATAGTTTTTTTCTTCTTCCTCATTTGGGTGGGAAGAGAATGAGAAGCTCCAAACTCAACCTCATCACAACCACAAATCAATTCACCTCAGGAAAATGACTAGGAGTGGCTCAACTGCAATACACCTTTGGTGATTTGCTCCTTTCACATCAGACAACTGTGACTAGAAGTAGGACAAGGATTGGTTTTATTTGCCCAAGTGAGGACCCATGTGGGGATGAAATTTACTGACTCATTTGACCCTTTGCCATCTTGCTTTTCAGTAGCATTGGTGATAGCAGATTTTTCTTTTGCTTTTTCATTTCAGTGGCCTTCAATTCCCACCTGTCTCATGGATGGACAAATCTGTCAGTTTGGCCTTCTCTCAGTCTCCAGGTTTTCACCCCCTTTCTGAACGTTTGTGAATTTGTTTTTTAAACCCCCCCCCCCAAAGCTTCTGCCTGATAATGTTTAATGTATTTCTTCTTGTATGCTATTTTGTCTAGTATGTACAATTTTGTCCAGCGTATGCATTTGCACAAGCTCTTTTCTACTAACTGGATGCAGTTTTGTAATCTCCACCCTGCTGGATACATTGTTGTGTGCATTCTTTGGTTGGAGAGCTGCATTGATAGATTCGGAGAAGTGAACATTTCAAAGAAGAGATGTACTTTAATTCACATGTTGGTTGAGAACAGTGAGTATGGCATCTCCACATCAAGATGTGAACTAAATGAATTTCTCTGCAGTCCTTACTCCATCTCCCACAATGCCTCTAAATGATGCTATATCAAGTGTCATTCACAAGGGCTTTCTAGGGCAAGTGGAAAGCAGGAGGTGACATCCCCTTTGTCCCAGAATGAAACTCCAGGATGCTATTACATCTCCCACAGGCCAATTATAAGGGGGAAATTATGTAATAGCTTCTCTCAGAGGGGGATTACAGGGAAGAAAATGTAGCTGCCTGCTGTGGGTCACTGAGAGGAATGACTCTGCCTGGGTGATCAATTTAATCCTCATGAAAATCTGCTGCCACAAAAGTTCACCAAAATTTCTATCTACTTTGGCAAAATGGGAAGGGTGTGTATTTGCTCATTCCTAGTTATTGTTCTCTGCTATCCCTCATATCTAAATTTGCTGAAAGAGATGCAGGATCCCCCCTACTTCCTTCTCCCTCCAACTTTCTCAGACATTTTCACTCACTTTCCACAACAGTACTGCTGGAGGGAGAAAATTAGTTTTTAGTCTACTTAGGGAAGCTGAAATGGAAGACAGAGGATAAGAAGCCTCTCACAAAATGACCCATTCCTTGAAGTGTAGCTCTGGAGGTTGTGATGGAGGCTATGAAACCAGAACACTCCATTCACAGCCAACCATTGCTGAATGAGACACCAACACCACCTCCCTGTCAAGTGCAAAAACCCCACTGTTACTTGCCAATCCATTGTCCTCCTTTCTCTCTCTGGTCTTAAACCGCCACCCATGAACTTCTTTCCTTCATTCCTCAGACACCTGAAAGCATAACTGTCAACTTTTCCCTTTTCTTATGAGGAATCCTATTTGGAATAAGGGAATTTCCCTTAAAAAAGGGGAAATGTTGACAGCTATGCCTGAAAGTCTTCTGCACTCTCAAATTATCCTGCCTCTTTCTGCCTTGGACCACATCCATGCCATACATTTAAAGCACCAGTGCTATTTTTCTAGAAAAAGGGTGCCAGAACTCACCACGGATGCCTCCCTTGTTCTCTTATACTGGCAATGGCCCACCTGAGAGGTGCCAGAACTGAGTTCTGGTGAGTTCTGCCTGAAAAACACACCCTGTAAAGCACTATTATACCATTTTAATAGCTACAGCTTCCCCCAAAGAATCATGGGAGCTGTAGTTTGCTAAGGGTGCTGAAAGTTACTTTGAGTTACTTTGAGCTACAGTTCCCAGAATTCCCTGGGAAGAGGGACTGGCTGTTAAATCACTCTGTTGTTACTGCTAGAGAAGACTATAATGGCTACCCCTCTGGAACATCTTCACTAGTTGCCCTTGGATCCTGCATCTAGCATTCCTTGCCAGATACCTATACTGATGTCCCTGGAGATGTGGCTAAATGTGTTCAGAGGATTCCAACTAGTCATCTTCCTTCCTGAGTTTAATTCAATGCTGAGTAATTTTTTCTTATCTGGAAGACTTCACACAACTGCTTGCGATAGGTTCAGTCCCAGATGGGATCGTAGTATCATGACAGATCGAACAGCTTCTCTTAATAAGAAAGGAGCTGTCACTTAACAGGGATGTTCAAGTTTGTGTTTGCTGAAATGGTTGTTTCCATGGCTACAAACTGTACGTGTGTCTGGCTCTCAGCATAGCTGAGGGAAGAAAACCATTGGTTTCTAGCATGTCTAGTTTTTTTGTTTTGTTTTGACAAAGACGTAAGTACTAAGTCCTGATTTGTGACACATTTAACATCTTAAGCTAACCACCTGATCCTAGGAATACTCACACTGAAATATTGCTTTAAATTAGGCTAACTTCCTATTAAGTGCACTTGGGGCCGCACTACTTTTGTTTCTTTTCATAAGCAGTTCCCAAATAACCTTTCTTTTGTTTCACAGTTCTTTGTTTTGTCCTGAGTGTTCCGCAGCCCTTGCATAACCCAACACATTAATTCAGCTGCTTAGAAACACATTATTCTTTATATATTACAGAGAAGAAGTAAATGATATTTTGGAAAGCCATTTGAATTAAATAAGCACAGGTGTGCATAAAACAATGTCAGTTTTCTCCTGGCTGGCGGGCTCCTTCCAGTCCATCTTGATACAATGAAACAGAGTGTATGGATGGTGGAAGCAGCCCATGTTTTGGCACCAGCATGATGTCTGGTTAATTACTTATTTTGTTCATTGGTATTACAAAGGCAACCCAAAGCAGAATGGCAAGAAAATGGCTCACCCAGAGCAAACCATGGTACAAAAGGTAGTTCCCATTTGAATGGCTAAAAATAATAATGATGGCTACTAGTTACAGTATGATGGCTATGTTCTACCTGTTGGGATGCGTCCAGGGAGACGAGGGCGTTTGGCAGGCCCCCAGTTGGCTCCAGCCATTGGCCGGCAGCCGGATGAACTCCGGTTCTCGGAATAGTATTAATCAGCGACTCAAGCCTCAGAAGCATGCTCTTATCAGCAGAGTGAATAACTTTTCACAATGGAAGTGGCGGACAGAGACATGTGTAAGCATATTTACAGCATTTTATTCAGCATCAGGAACAAAGGAAAAAACATGTCTGCCTCCCTTCGTGTCCCAGCGAAGAGCAGTAGAGCAAAAGCAATATACAACGGAAGTTCCCAGCAGACTGTGCTGGAATGTAAACAGACATGTGACATACAACAATCCACACATCTGTTCTAAAGGTGGAATGGAACTATATCCTAACACTACCTCCACTGTCAGAGGCAGTATGCTTCTGAATGCCAGTTTCTGGAAATAATGAGTAGGAGGAATGCTGTTGTGCTGACGTCTGCCTTTGGACTTGTGGATCTTCCTGTCAGGGACTGGCTGGATGAGGAAGAGTGGTGGGTTCCACCTGCCCAAGAGGACACAGGGAGGACACAGAAGATGACTTAGATCCTGGATTGTGGTGGTGGAATGCTTAAGAGCAGTTTGGGGAAGGGATGAGCAAGAAGCAGGGGATTTGAGTGATCAAGGGTGGCGGTGGTCAGGAGAAGGAGGGCTTTCTAAGACAGGGTTAGAGGCTGAGATTCACAGTGTGAACACAGACTCAGACAGAAGCAGGTATTAGGTTGCCCCTGCTACCCAGCAGCAGGGCAGTCCCAGTCCTTCTGTATCTCCTTCCCCTCTGACACACTGCTCTAGAAGAGCCCTGCATGTTGCTGAGCAACAGGCCAGACAGGCCCATCCTCTTGATGCAGCCTTTGTCTGCTTGGGAGGGATCCAAAGTGAGAGGCTAGAGGGGGAAGGGTGAGGCTAGTGGTCAGTTTCAGCAATGTCTCAGCTGGATTAAGAAGAACCAGAGGACTCTGTTGCTATTTCTGTTAATAAAAAGTTAATTGCATTCTGTGTCTCCTGTGCTTCCCTGCCCTGTGGTTGACCTGGGCACGCTTGACAGCTCCTTGACACTTCCTGTCCACTATATTAATTTTTATCCCCAAGAGTAATCAGAAGGTTAATTCTAACAACTATTTATTCTCTTGTTCTTCTATAGGGATTTTCATTGTTGCAATCACTGTATGTGAAGTTCCATGGCAAGGGTGGGGGAACTTTTTCAGCTGCAGGACCATGTTCCCTCATAAGCAGTTTTTCAAAGCCTGCATGTCAGTTGTGGACCGGTTGGAGCAACATGTGTTATGTTTGCCTTTGTACAATAGGGTTCCTCTACCATCACCCCTTCAGAATCTCCACCCTCCAGCTAAGCAACATAGATCACAATTCATGAATACATTCTAGTCATGCCGAAGTACCTGTCAGGATGCTGTCAGCGACTCTCGGCTGTTGCTCAGGAGAGTATAAAAACAAGAGAAAATTTCTTACCGCCATTTTTTTAGTCAGTATTTACAGAGAGAGGCTATAAAACCCAGTCTCTTGGGTAATGAGGTTTTCCCGAGTGAATCTCCACCCCCTGTCTCTCCCACTTCCTCATTCGTCACTTCTATGGGTGCTGCTACGTGCCCTCTGTCTTTGAGCTCTTTGCTCTCCTACTTTCAAGGCTTGCTGGGTTCTGGGAGATGGAGGGTCTGGAATGCTTTCTAATGACGTGTCAGCCAGGTGTTGTTCTGGCTCTCGCATGATGTCCCAGCTTTCCCCCTCATCTGCCTCTGAGCTGCGACCTCCCTTAAACCCCTGTTGTAAATCTGTACTGTCTTCCTCTTCTTCCTCCCTGGAAGGGTCAGACTGGGGAGGCGGTCTCCACCATTCCTCCTCTGCCCAGTACCTGACAGTACCTGAGGAAAGCATGGAGCTGGGAGGAGCCTCAGGTTCCCAATCTATGGACATCTGAAGGGGATTGATCAAGGGGATCGAGTGAATCCCCTATAAGGAAAGGTTTCAGTGTTAGAAACTTTTTAACTTAGAGAAAAGGCTTATAAGATGTGACAAGGCAGAAGCTTTTCTTATTACTGTATTTTTCGCCCTATAGGACGCACTTTTCCCCCTCCAAAAATGAAGGGGAAATCTGTGTGTGTCCTATAGGGCGAATACAGGCTTTCGCTGAAGCTTGGAGAGCGAGAGGGGTCGGTGTGCACCGACCCCTCTCGCTCTCCAGGCTTCAGGAAGACATCCGCAAGCCTGGGGAGCCCGCGGGAGTTCCCGCAGGGCTCCCTAGGCTGTGGATAGCAGCCTGCCGCCCGGTGCGCGGGGCGCCCTGAAGCAGAGTGCCCCTTGTGCCGGGCAGACATCCGCAGTGTGGGGAGCCCTGCGGGAACTCCTGCAGGGCTCCCCACGCTGCGGATAGCAGCCTACCGTCCAGCGTGCGGGGCGCCCTGAAGCAGAGCGCCCCTCGTGCCAGGCAGACATCCGCAGCATGGGGAGCCCTGCGGGAACTCCCGCAGGGCTCCCCACACTGCGGATAGCAGCCTGCCACCCGGCGCGCAGGGCACCCTGAAGCAGAGCGCCCAGCACGCCGGGCAGACATCGGGCAGCCCCACAAGCTCGGGGGACAGCGGGGAGGCGCAGCGCCGCCATCCTGCTGTTCCTCGACCTCCTTTGGAGGCTGGCGCTGGGGAGAAGCGCGATTCTCCCCAGCGCCGGCCCCACAAGCTCAGGGGACAGCGGGGAGGCGGAGTACCGCCATACCACTGTTCCCCGACCTGGTTTTTTTTTTGGGGGGGAAATAAAGGAAAAAAAAATTCCTTTATTTCCCCCCCCAAAAAAACTAGGTGCATCCTATGGGACGGAGCGTCCTATGGGACGAAAAATACGGTATATGTGGCATGAAGAAAGTGGCCAGGGAGAAGTTTTTCTCATTAAACTAGAACTCATGAAGCTGAATGTTGGCAGCTTCAGGATGGGTAAAAGAAAATACTTCTTCATGCAGGAACTCACTTTCACAGGAGGCAGTGATGGCCACCAAGTGGGATGGCTTTAAAAGAAGATTAGACATATCTATAGAGAGGGTTATTGATGCCTATTAGCGACAATGGCTATGCTCTGTCTTCGCAGTTGGTGGCAGCAATGCTTCTGAATGCCAGTTCCTTTAAAGCCCTATGCGGCCTAGGACCCACGTACCTACGGGACCGCCTCTCCTGGTATGCCCCGCGGAGGACCTTAAGGTCCACAAATGACAACATTTTGGAGGTCCCAGGTCGCAAGGTGGTTAGATTCATCTCAACTAGGGCCAAGGCCTTTTCAGTACTGGCCCCGACTTAGTGGAACGCTCTGTCACAAGAGACTAGGGCCCTGTGGGACTTGACATCTTTCCGCAGGGCCTGCAAGACAGAGCTCTTCTGCCTGGCCTTTGGTTTGGACTCAGTCTGACCCTTATGTTTCCCTCCCCTTATGGTTTTGATCTATGGGCTACTTTTAAAATGAGGCTGCATTATAAATGGCATTTTAACCTGTATTTTAAATTGTCCCCCCCCCATTATGTTTTTACTGTAATTTTACTGGTGTTAGCCACCCTGAGTCTGTCTGAGGGTGGGGTATAAATAAAATTTATTATTATTATTATTATTATTATTATTATTATTATTATTATCATCCAGCTGCTTGTTCATATATTCTTAGTGGGCAATCTGGGGCTCCATATTCAACATACAGGGGGTGGGGGGGGGGAAAGCAACCCATTATGTATTGCAACCTTTCTGATGACCAGGTTCCTTCTTCCTGCATTGCAATGGGAAAGCCCTCAGAATCTGTCCTGGGTGTCCAGCTGACTGATAAAAACAGCCTTGAACATATCACAACAAAGGCTAGTACTTTTGCACTTGCTTCACTGACATAAACAAATGCTACTTCCAGTCTTGTTCCAGAATTTGTACAAATGGCACCACAAAAGGAACAAAAGAACCATGTCTGCTGGCTATGGTCTGGTTCCCAACATGTTAACATCAATTTTATGCAAATGCTGTTAGCCATGAAAATATGCAAATATACTGTGAACCTCTGGCTTCTGCTGAATTTCCAGTGTGCTGAATATATTGAATTTCAATGAACAGGTCTATGCGAGGAACAAGTTGCCCTATCCTGTAAGAAGCTATGTAGGGGATAGAAATGCAACTGCATATAAATTATAACATGGCACAGTTTGACATCACCTAGAGCTAGTGAGATACGAATATTTAAGCCTAATCGCTATGACCCCCACTCCTGCACCAACTCGCTGGACCATTTTCACCATTGCTTCCCGCCCCCTCTATCAGCGATATCTTATGAACCACTGTACTAAGATGACCAGCCACTACATCAGATGCCAGAATTAGTGCCTTTTTGCCCAGGATTAGATAGGACTTGATTCCCCTTATAGGTAAGAGGGGAAGAAGCCATTAGTGTTATTTGACCCAGACCTTTGAAGTGACTCTGTTGTCCCTTCACTAGGGATGACAAACCTCAGGGGGGGGGCAGGGGGGGCTCTCCATTTGTCTCTATCTGGCCCGTGGGTCTCTCTCCAGGCTACTCTCTTCCAACCCACACCCCTCGCCATTCCTGCTTTGCACCTTCCTGGAGTGTTTGTGCCTGACTGGAACTCTGGCAGTGCTTCTTGTTGGCCTGGATGGAGGATAGAGAGGGATGCAAAGAAACAAGCCTAGGGTACGAAGATAGAATTCACATGTGTTAGTCCACCCATTTTCTCTCTCCCGGGCACCACCTTCCAATGGCATGCGGCCCCTGAAAAGTTACTGAGAAGGGAATGCTGCTTTTGGACTGGAAATGGTTCCCTGGGAAAAAAAGTCTGCCCGTTATCTAGTAAGTCACAGGGGTGCGTGGAAGTGAGGACAGAAGCAGGGAAGGTACCACCAGATGAGGATGATGGCCCAGGTTGTCCAACGACTTGGAGCTGGACCTGGCACAGGGCAACATCAATCCAAATTTAGGCAAATTAAAGTCAGTTTTATGGCCTTTGGCAAGTGAAGCATGTGCTTAGCTTCCTTGAAATCCACTGGTTTTCAAAGTGCTCAGCGTTGGCTGGAGAGTGCCCAAATTGTTTGCTATTCGTCAACATGATTCACAACAGTCTTTATTTTTAATTGTTCTTCTTCCAGTCATAAATCCCTGATACATTTTGACTCATCATGTGACCCTTTCCTGGGGGTGATTCTTGTGAAAATTCCAGAACCAGGCCATCAAACACTGGCCACATTCACACCATACAGTTAAAGGACTCTGATACCACAGACAGGGCTTTTCCCAAAAGAATTCAGTGAGCTGTAGTTTGTTAAGGATTCAGAGAGCTGTTAGGAGACCCCACCCCCTCAATTCCTCTTAAAGAGCTACAGTTTCCAGAGTGGTTTAACAACAATCTTTCATCATAGGGGACTCTGAAAAATGTAGCTCTGTGAGGGAAATAGCCTCCAACACTCCTCAGATGAAAATAGAAATATTTCTTACTCCCCAGCCCAACTTCCAATCAGAAGAAGGGCAAGTGCCAGCACCACTACACAAGGGGCAAGACACAGACACACAAAGCATTTTTCTTATTTTTTTTTTTTTAAAATCAAGATTCCTTGCACTCTGCTTTTCTCCCCCTTTCTTCCCACCCAGGGCAGCCCTGCCCTCTGCCTGCCCCTCAGAGCTGGCATACCATGTGGGGCTGGGCCTTGGCCACCACTGCCAGCGTTTGTGCCTGAGGTCTGGGGTGGTGGGTCTGCTGAACTCCAGCTTTAAAACCTCCAAGGAAGAAGATTCCACAACCTCCCGAGGACATCTGCTCCACTGTCAAACAGCTCTTACTGCCAGAAAGTTTTTCCAAATGTTTAGTCGGAATCTCATTTTTTTGTAAATTGAAGCTGTTGGTTTGAGTCCTACCTTCCAGAACAGGAGAAAACAAGCATGTTCCCTCTTCCATCTGACAGCCCTTATTGGTGGGGAAGCATGGCACCAAAAGACCAGGGGCGTAGGGAGGGGGAGGTGCTGGGGTGGACATCTCTGGGTGCCCTCACTGAGGGGGGTGACATTTGGTGCACCGCCCACCCATGACTCCCAAGCCTACCCCGAGCCGTTGAGGTAAGGGGGGAGCTGTACTGCTTTGTCGGTGACACCCCACCTTCCCCCTTTGTTTTGACAGCTTGGGGGAGGCTTGGGAGTCGTGGGCGAGCAGTACACCGAATGCCCACCATAATAATAATAATAATAATAATAATAATAATAATAATAATAATAATAATAATTTATTATTATTATTATTATTATTATTATTATTATTATTAATAATAATAATATTAATTTATTTATACCCTGCCCTCCCTGGCCAGAGCTGGGCTCAGGGCAGCTAACACCAGTAAAATTAAAGTAAAATAGGGGGGAAAACCCCCCAATTTAAAATACAGGTTAAAATACAATTTAAAATGCAGCCTCATTTTAAACGTAGCCCGTAGATCAAAACTATAAGGGGAGGGAAACATAAGGGTCAGACTGATTCCAAACCAAAGGGTAGGTGGAACAGCTCTGTCTTGCAGGCCCTGCGGGGCCGGTACTGAAAAGGCCCTGGCCCTAGTTGAGCCACTATGGGTGGCTTGCTCCGCCCCTGGCTGCAGGGCGTGCATGCCGCTCTGGGCACCCGAGCGGCTATCCTGTGCCTAGGAGGGCACCCTCCACACCACGCCCCCCCCCTTGGGAGCATGCCCACCCTGGGCAGTGTGGGCATATGCTCCATTGCTGCAAAATATACCTCTGTTTGATGTTAGTTGCAGAAGCATGTCATGCTTGGTCTCCACCCCCTCAAGTTTGAGGGCACCCAGCTTCCTCTCAACAGCTGTTGGGGGGTGCAAAGGCACCTTGGCCCCATAGCGATGGCACCCCCTGAGCTGCAGTGTAGTCATGTAAAACTGTAGGCCTGAACCTCTCCCTGCCCGTTGATCAAGTTATAAGTGTGCTGGTAGGATTTACAGTCACACGTCACTTCCGTGCTGCACCACACACAGAAAAAGCAACAAAGGGACATATTGGTAAAGAAAAGAAAACTTTGAAAAGCTTCTCAGCTACAGGGCAGGAATCTGCTGTTGCTGATACAACCTAATGGGAATGGTCAGTGGAATTAGCTAAGAGAAACCTTTGACAAAACCTGTTTAAGCCGGATTTTCAGAACAAGGCAAAGTAGTCTACATATTTAAACACACTTTCCTCTGTCTGCTTTTCAGTTTTCTGATATCTATTTCTCAGATGTGTGTTGGTTTTTATCTTTCCCCAATGAATCTTAAATATGTCTCAGCATCTCCCCCATGGCTGTATTCCAGCCAGCTTTCCTTAAGCTATTTCACATTCCCCCCCCCCCCCCCAACCTAATTGTTATGGTGCTGACTGTGTCTGTTATATCAGTACCATTTTTCTACTGTCTGGTTAATCTTTTAATCTTTGTGCTACACTAATAAAAAATATCACACCCTGCAACTCTTAACACTGACATGCTGGTCTTCTTTCCACTTAAATGGGTTCTATCTACCTGATTTTCCCACCATCCTGAAAGGAAGCCTTCGATATGCTATCCATTTTTTGTCCATTAACACATTTCTCCATCTTTGCAAACTTTCCAGTTTTTCCATTTTTTGAATAAGTCAACAGTTAGTGGTCTGCCTTTGCTGTAGGGATTAAGTCCATTTCTGAACTATTTCAGTTTTTCACAAGTTTAGTCATAAGTCTTTTCCATCCCAGTTCTACACCAATCAGCATTTTTGTAAAAAGAAAGCACCAAAAATTCACATTATTTTTTAAAAAACAAAATATGACTTTTGGATGCATTATACCTTGAAATTCTCTTTTTTGTACATTTTATCCTAAATGCAAATTTTATATGCATTTTACTTGCATGTAGTTGTAGTTGTTGTTGTTGTTGTTGTTGTCGTCATTCCAGATGCAAGAAAGTCAATATGAGCTAGTAAGTACTTATTAATGAATAAAAAATGACAACCCTAAACCTAAAAGTACCAGATGGTGTTCTGTTGACATGCAAGTTCAATGGAAATAGTCCTGATGAGTTGTCTTTTGGAGTAACAAAGTTATTTGCCTTTTGCAGGCAAGTGTTAATCCTCATCCCCAAGTCTAATACTGTAAATGCAGCTGACATATCAAGTTTGGACTGAAACTGTCTGACATATACAGTGAACAAATTCCATGTGTGAAAAGCCTAACTGCATTCTGGTCCAGGTATTAGTCTAGGAAGTGTGAATCAGGTCACTTGGCTTAAGAATGAATGAAAATTTCGAGCACCCCTACTTGGTGGCAGTGAAGCATTTGTTCCTCTCCAAAACACTGGGATAAATATTTCATGGTCCAGTGTATTTTCTGAGGAAGGAACCCTGTCCTGGAGCTCAGGTCCAGGCAGGATCAGGCTTCCTTCCTCACTTTCGCCTCTAAATGCCTTTCCAGTTGATATGTAGATCATTTAACTCAGCACAATTGCTGCCCTGGCATTGTTACAAACTTCCTTTACTTGCACACAAACATTTCCTGGTCTGCTGTCTATTCGCTTCCAGAAGGTTTTTGGCAATAGCCAAGGATCAATTTTCCCCCATATCTAACCCTTCACTTGATTCCAAATGGTCTTTGCAGTCTCAGCTTAATATTCCCCCCTCCTTTCAATGGGCCTGACATTTCTCCTCTGTTCATATTTTTGCTCGTTCTGCAGGTCTTTTTTTACCATGAAGCCCATCAGAAACCCTCCCCCCTCAAGCAATATTTTATCCTTGCGGCTGATATCTCATTTTAACCAGTCCCTGCCATTCCAATTAAGCCAATGTTTCCTTAACATATGT
Organism: Podarcis muralis; assembly: GCF_964188315.1. Lineage (NCBI taxonomy): Eukaryota > Metazoa > Chordata > Lepidosauria > Squamata > Lacertidae > Podarcis > Podarcis muralis. The sequence continues at coordinate 27,345,674 of NC_135662.1, forward strand.
TTCCAATTCAGCAGCCTTGTTACATGTGCTCCCAGCATTGGTGAGACACATTCAACCCATTCTTCTTTCCTCCTTTCTTCCACTGAAACTGTTGCAGTTTCAAGAAAGAACAACTGCTTTAAGTCTAGAAAGGCTGTCTCTGTGCTCTGCCACTACTGTTCTTTATCATGACTGGCCAGTGTTACTACCATTTCGATCCATTTCCTCTTCGTTAACCTCTCACATTCAAGGAAGCTGAGGTTCCTCAAGAACTGTGGCTTCTTTCTTCCTATGACCAGCTTCATCTGAAAACTCCACTTTCCCAAGAAATTGCTCAAGCGATAGAGACCTGTGGTTGCCTTTGGCAGTTTGAAAAATGCAGCTGGTTCAAAATCCCAATTCCTTTTGTTCTTTTTATAGCCAACTTGGTGCTCTTCAGAAGTTGTTAGACTCTTAAATCCCATTTGCACAGGTTGCCAACTTTCCACAAGGCCAGGTTCCAGGTATTTGTGCTAATCCACAAAGCCCTAAACAATTTGGATCCAAAGAACTGTGTAAGAACCATTTGAACACTCCACCTCAATCACTGAGATTATATGATGGTTCCACACACCACTGAGGCTTAATTGGCTTTTACTAGGGATTGAGTCTTTAGTACAGAGCTGGTCCATACAGGTGTCCCTGCCTCCTTTAGACATGTTCCAAAAACTGTATTGTTTAGACTGGCCTTTGAAGTATGTTATTTTTATTTTTCCCCCAACTATTACTTACTGATGTTTTAACGATGCTGTGACTGATTTTATTATACTTTTGTATGTTGTATGCTGCCTTGTTATGCTTTCATGAAAGTGCAGATTTTAAATGCATCAATAATCAATCAATCAATCAATCAATCAATCAGTATAGGTGTGCTGGCTACTGTGCATTTACCTGTTTACAGAGGCATTCTCTTGATCTCTTGACCCAAGTTTCCTATTTTAATTGCTTTGTTGTTTTAATGGGATTGTTTGAATGCACATTTATATCACGGACATTTGCTTTTTTTAGCGGGGTATGCTTATTGCGTATTTGAATGGTGGTAGTATTCTTTTTTTAAAAAAAATTACACAATGTTGTGCAACTGCTTTTTATGTTTTGTAGCCTAGCTGTATGTAAAGTGCTATTTAAATTAATAAAACCTGATAATAATGAATAATCATCCCTGACCACTAGCCATTCTGCTTGGAGCAAATGGGAGTTGATTGGCCAGCCCAGTGCAGTGCAGTGCATTTTGCTGCCTGGGGCAAAGGACAAGGAGGTGTCCCTCCAATCCCATGAATAAAAGCTGATTGGACAAGCAGTTGAATTTTGCTTCAGCACTAGTGAGGGGACACTGCCCTCTGCTGCAACAGAAGGCCTCAGACTAGCTTATAGGGCTTAGGGCAGGCTGGTGTAGACACCTGCATAAGTAAGACCAGCTCTGTTGCTCTTCAGCTAAGCAAATATATCAAATGGTTAAAGGTAAAGGTAAAGGGACCCCTGACCAATAGGTCCAGTCGTGACTGACTTTGGGGTTGCGGCGCTCATCTCGCTTTATTGGCTGAGGGAGCCAGCATACAGCTTCTGGGTCATGTGGCCAGCATGACTAAGCTGCTTCTGGCGAACCAGAGCAGCGCACGGAAACACTGTTTACCTTCCCACTGGAGCAGTACCTATTTATCTACTTGCACTTTGGTGTGCTTTCAAACTGCTAGGTTGGCAGGAGCAGGGACCGAGCAACGGGAGCTCACCCTGTCACGGGGATTCGAACCACGACCTTCTGATCAGCAAGTCTTAGGCTCTGTGGTTTAACCCACAGCCCCACCCGCGTCCCTATCACATGGTTAATGCTACCATATTGATAGATATCAGTGCAGTGGGTAAAGCCATGTCACTGCTGCTTTTCAGGGCATGCAGATTGGCTCATTATGCTGATCACATGACTTTCCCCCTCTTTTCATTTTTTTTAAAAGTGCAGATTGACAGGAAACCACCAGGTACTAATAAATTACAAAGCAGGAACCACATGGGCTGTGGGTATATTAGATGTGCATATGACCCCTCCACAAGCAGCCTGGCAGAAATTATCCGATCTATAGCAATGATACTTTTTGGGCCCCTTTGAGAAAAGGTGACAGTGGCTGTACTGCAAATGAAGATGTTGCATGGAATTTTAATTTGGAACCTGCAAGTTGGGCATTGTTTTGGCCTGTTTGGAGCTGCTTGTGATGATGAGATGTTTATTCAGATTTGAGATGCAACCCAAATTTCTTTGCAAGTATTCTCTAATCTGATTTATAAAGGAGCCTGTAGCATCCCACAGCCGCAATAAAAGATATTGAAAATGGCAGGCTGTTCATCTGCTGAAATCAATGCATGCTGAGGGAGATGAGCGCCTCCCCAGAAGCGTTCAGCATATTACAAGATCAGGCCTAGTGCACGTGAACAGAGTACAGATGTGAGGGATAAGTACAATCAGGTAGCCATTGCTAACTGCCTTCACTGATACTTTACACAAACACCAGAGAACAAAAGGATACTCTGCACACTAGTCAGCACAATTAGGAAAATACGTGTGGATAAAAGGGGAAAATATTAAGCTTAACAGGAAATCCTGCTTCAGGCAGCATTATTCAGGCCAGATGACCATCAACAAGCTTAATTATTACGTTTTCTCTGGAGAAGGTATATTAATGAACATACTATATCTATGACTTGCAAAGCACTGCCCAGAATGTGCCAATTATGTTATCTGTTGTTCTGACACTTCTGGGCAGACAGCAGCTGTGGATTCACATTTTGCAAGTCCTGGTTACCCCCTGGGACAGGGGGCAGTTGTAGGCTAGCAGCAATTACCCAAGTTCTTGGCAGGTGGGTCACTGTTGCTTGCCAGGAGGTAGAGTGGGAGGGGCAAGGTGACTGGGAAGTCAGGGCTGTGCAAGCAGGGACCAACTTACCAGAAACTCACCTGCTAGGTTACTATCTTCTCGCATCCTGTGGGACAACTTTGACCAGTGTGCAGCTTTTTTCTCTTCCATCTCTGAAGAGGCTTGCCTCACGCTGCTGGTTCCAGGAGACCCCAACCGGGACAAAAACAACGCCTGGTTCTTCCTCTGCTGGCACTGGGTCTGTGGTCCCGATCCCTGAGCCCATAACTGTTGTCAGGAGATCATCCTACACTTGAGTGGGACCCTGGTAGAGACCTATGCCTGACTTGTTCGTTCGGGAGCTTCAAAAGCTTTCTTCAGCCCGAACATCACAGTGACCGATGCCAACAGACATCAGCACACTTAGGGATCCACAGAGTCTTCGCAGCTTTCGTAACAGACCTCAGCAACACAGCATTTTTGTTAATCTATTTACATATAAACACACATGGAGCACTGCAACATGGCTCCCTCTCTCTCTAGCATCAGACAGCAAAGAGTAAAAACGAAGGACAATAGTCCCACTTCATGGAACACAGTAACACAAACATCCTGTCGCCATCACTTCCCACTCTGTGGAGTCAAAACATACACCGTCATGTGATAGACAAAATCCCATGACTGCAATCATGGAGCAGGAATTCTAACAGGCAGGTCCTGGATAAACTTCTGGCCCACCAGGCCAAAAAAGGTTCCCCTACACCAGTGATGGCCAAACTTGGCCCTCCAGCTGTTTTGGGACTACAATTCCCATCATCCCTGACCACTGGTCCTGTTAGCTAGGGATGATGGGCATTGTAGTCCCCAAACAGCTGGAGGGCCAAGTTTGGCCATCACTCCCTACACTGACTGGTAGTGGGTCTCCAGAATTTCAGACTGGGGTCTCTCCCTGCCCTACCTCAAGATGCCAGAGATTGTACCTGGACCTTCTGCATATGGGTGCTCTGCCCCTGAGCTATGAACCTTCCCTAAAATTTCAAACTTCATTTGGGGTAGAAGTATAACCATTAATCAGTTAATCAGGGAGTGGAACACTGGAGTGAAGGTGGTTGGCTTTCCTTTGCTTAAGAATTTCAGCAGTGGCAGACAACCATCTATCAGAGATGCTGTGTACTTCCTGCATGGCAGATCCAGCACTGATCAATGGCTTGGGTGAGATGGCTTGGGTGAGATGACCTCTGAGAGCCCTTCCAACTCTGCGATTCAAACCCCTTTTAAATATATGAAAAATGCAAGAGGTAATAGCTCTTTTGAGAAGGACTTAAGAAAGGCTCCTCCATACTGCTATCCTCAGAAGCCCCATTGACTTCAATGAGGCTTGCTCTTAGGAAAATGTGTATAGCATTGCAGCCTTAGAAACAGGCACATTTATTCACATTAAATAGATTAAAGCTAATTTGCTAAAGCCTGGTAAGAGTTCTTCAATTAATTGTGCAATCTCACAATTACATATTAATATTTATTATATATAATATATTGTTTGATCGCTATATATAAATAATACATCTTAGTAGTTTTCAGTGCCACAGTTCAAGCAAGGAGAGTGATGGGTGGATAGAAATGTCTAGATCAGGGAGCCTGTGGTCCTCCATATGTTGTGGGATTATGACCCCCCCCCCCCAATTCATTGGCCATGCTGGCTGGGGCTTCCAACACCATCTGAAATACCACCTGTTCCCCGTCCTTGGTCTAGGTCTTAGGCTAGTCATGCATTTTTAACAGGGTCTATATTTTGAACTGGGAAAGACCCAAGGGGCAGTAATCCTGGGGCAATCTCTCACTAGCGAGCTGTCACCCAGACAAATCCTCTCCCCCTTTCAGTATGACCAGATACACAGGCTTGACAGAGTCCTCCCTTCCACATCCCCCCCCCCCCCAAGGCTGGAGAGTTACAACACATACTGCAAGACATCCTCTCTCTGCTGCATGCAGAGGGATCTAACTTGTGCCTGATGATAATTGCTTATGTTTAACCAAGAAAGCAGAATCTGGCACATAATGTATCACAATAATAAATTAACTGCCTCTCTCTTCCCTCTTTCTCTGTCTCTCAGACTCAGTTCAATTTGTGGTTAGCCTCTCAGGGTGCACGGAAGGGCAACTTTTCTTTGAGCAATAGTTAGTATTCTATATAGACCTTTTGCCATAATGACTAATGTATTGCAACCTTGCTGTTATGCATAAAACATCATGAAAACGTACATCTGCACTATCTCTACCTTCACCCCAGTTCCTTTGTTTCTAAAGTGCTGAGTCGTGCCTTTTTTAAAAAACCAAAAACAAAACCCTGGATGGATATCAAATTTGAACAGCCTTGCCAATTTTACTGAAATTATATCACAGTTATATTATCTCTTAATGAAACAAGTATAGCTGGCTGATTGATTTATGGAGCAATTTTTTGCATCATTACCTAACTTGATTGTGTGCAAATACTTTTTTATACTCACTGCGGCAATATCCTGGGCATCATTTTTTAAAAATGTTTGTTTCAAGATGTGCCATTTTTTTCTGCTCGGGACTGAAAGGAACGAACAGTTTGAGCGAAGCAGAGCCAATGTCATGCAATGCTGTTTATTGGACTTTAAAAATGTTTTTAATGGCCTTCAGTAAGGAAGAAAGACAAATACATTCCTCTTTCTGCTGTGACTAATCCCTATCAATGGTGCATAAAGGTAAACCTCGAGGTAGCTTCTGAATAAATAGGCTTTGCATTTGCTGAGGTGACTTTCCCCAGTTAAAATAGTTTGATGTTTCTTGAAAGCATTTATCTAAAGAGCAAAGATTTTCTCCAAACACTTAAAACTCAAGTAGATCCAGACTGGGCCAACAGCACAGGGCATGAATGTCAGGATTCCCTTGCTAAAATAAGATTCAGACTCAGCTAGTTCAACATCCTGCTTCTGAGGGAGGCCAGCCAGATATATTTGTTTGCTCAGTGCCATCCTAAGAGGTTTGGCTGACCAGGAGGGATAGCAAATCTTGCCCTTTACCAGTGCATAGCACCCAAAGTTGGCCAAGTTGCTATGACCCTAGATAGAGAAAGTCCCACAAGGAAATATTATATGAAATGTTTTGCTGTTCTTTCATGTTACCCAAAATCAGCTGCATGAGACACCCGTCTAAGGGTTGCCTCAATCTGCCTAAGGGCAAGGCTGGCCCAGTGTGTGTGTGTGTGTGTGTGCACGTAAGTGTACCACTATTCAGTTATTCACTTATTGTTTTGGAAAGCACACATTCTCCTTTTGCATGGACTGAATAGAATTTATTGCCCATGCCCGATAGGCCCAGTTTGCACTGTGTGCTTGGGGGACCAGGAATGCTGACTGACTATTGAAAGAGTCAGTCCATATATATTGTTACAAAAGTTGGGTGACTTCCCCTCTCTCGGCTGAGCGGTGGCAAGAGCCCATGTGGTTCCAGGCAGTCACCCAGAGTTTGTGTTCCTTTGGAGAATTGAGACATGGCGAAGACTGTTGTAACTTTAAGAAATATGGTTTATTGACCTATTTACCAGCCAGCCTGCAGAATATTGATCCTAGAACCTTCCTTCTCCTCCTTCCTAGAACCCCTTGCAGACTCCTTTTTCTTGACACCTCAAACACACAGTTATCCTGGCAACTTTGCAAAGCCCTGTCTCTGTTCATATTGCAGGGCAAGGGGGAGGGCAGTTCTCTTGCATTGCCCATGGCTCTCAATGACCTTGTTTTGTTTATTTTTCCTTCTTGTGTTATATATATATATATATATATATATATATATATGCTTTCGTAGATTTTCACGGGTACAGGAATGCAGGTTTTGGTGTCCTCGGGTGTCTTCCCGTGTAAAAGTTGGGGTGTCTAGGCGACGTTTCGACGAGGTCTCACTCGTCATCTTCAGGCTGGTGCTTTCGGCTTCTTGTTACTGGAACAGAGCAGGATCTCAGTGTTTGAGTTCCTATAAATACTGTTGAGGAGGTGTGGCCTCTAATGTTCTTGGGCAGAGAGGAAGTTCCCAGGCTAGTGTGCCTTTTCTTCTTTTGTTTCTTAATTACTTGAGGGATATCTTGAGTGATTTCTTGAGTTGTATCCTGAGTACCACTTAGGTGGGTCATTAGGTGTGGATTAGTTGCTAAAGCCTTTGTGTCTTGACCTCTTGAACTTTGTGAAGAGTTTTTCTGAGAAGATGGTTGTACTGCATTTTGTTGTGCTCTGGCTTGGCTTCGTGTATAGGGGCGAGCTGTGGTTTTGTGGTCTGTGCCAGCCAGATCTGTGTAGGGATTGCAGGGGGGTGCAGCATCCGGAGGTGCCACCATGGTTTGGCTACTGGATGGTATCTGTAATTCATCTGTGGAGAGGGTCTGGGTTTGGGTCTGGTGTGGTTGATTGGTGATGGCGTTCTGTGTGCCTCTGGCTCTGGTGTCAGTTTTTGTGGGGAGGGCTAATTTCCAGATGTCTGGCAAGCGGGATGTGTCGTCACGCTTGTTCATGTTGTGAGGGTGTTTCTCTATCTCGATGGCTTCCATGATTATTCTCTTGTGGTGATGTTCCATGTTAAAGAGCAATTTGGAATCTGCAAAATTAATTTCGTGTCCTGTTTCTTTCATGTGTTGGAAAAGAGAGGAAGTTTTTTCTTCTTTTTTGACGGCATTCTTGTGTTCTGCGATACGTGCATTTATTCGTCTGTTAGTTTGTCCAATGTACGTGGCTGGGCAGACTTTGCAGGGTATTTCATAGACCCCTTGGTTTTCCAACTGGATTTTATCCTTGGGGTTTCTGAGGATATTGGCTATTTTTTGGTTGGTGCAAAAGGCTGTTTTGATATTGTGTTTATGGAGGATTTTGCTAATTTTATCTGTAGTGCCCTTGATATAAGGAAGGAGGGCCATGCCATTGTTTTCTTCTGTGTCTTGGTTTTTGGGGGGTGTTTCTTTTTGGATTAGCTTCGTAACCCTGTTTTGCTGGTATCCATTGGCAATTAACACATTTGAGAGATTCTGTAACTCAGTTGTCAAGTGGTTTTTGTCAGCCAGGCGTTTGGTTCTGGAGATGAGAGTCTTGGCTACGGAGTTTATTTGTGCAGGGTGGTGGTGTGATTGTGCATGTAAGTAGCGGTTGGTGTGTGTTTTTTTCCGGTAGATAGTGTGTCCTAGGGAGCCATCAGGTTTTTTGTAGATTAGGACGTCAAGGAAGGGAAGTTGGTTGTTGGCTTCTATTTCCATAGTGAATTGTATTTTGGGGTGTAGGCTGTTGAGATGTGTGAGGAAGCTATCCAGTTTTTCCTTCCCGTGTGGCCAAATTACAAAGGTGTCGTCAACATATCTGAGCCAAAGCCAGAGCACAACAAAATGCAGTACAACCATCTTCTCAGAAAAACTCTTCACAAAGTTCAAGAGGTCAAGACACAAAGGCTTTAGCAACTAATCCACACCTAATGACCCACCTAAGTGGTACTCAGGATACAACTCAAGAAATCACTCAAGATATCCCTCAAGTAATTAAGAAACAAAAGAAGAAAAGGCACACTAGCCTGGGAACTTCCTCTCTGCCCAAGAACATTAGAGGCCACACCTCCTCAACAGTATTTATAGGAACTCAAACACTGAGATCCTGCTCTGTTCCAGTAACAAGAAGCCGAAAGCACCAGCCTGAAGATGACGAGTGAGACCTCGTCGAAACGTCGCCTAGACACCCCAACTTTTACACGGGAAGACACCCGAGGACACCAAAACCTGCATATATATATATATATATATATATATATATATATATATATATATATATATGGTTTTATAAACAAGAATAATGTTATACAAAAAAGTTTACCAAGTTTTCTCATACCATTTGTATATCACAAAAGTAGCATAATAAATGTGGAAAAATATCTACAATGTATGTTTCATTATTAGTAGTCAATGTATGAGTTCTTGGTTTATGAATTGGTTTAAACAATTAGGAAGAAGAAGAAAGAAAAAGAAAAAAGGGGGGAGAGGGGGAGAAGGGAGTGGTGAGTGGGTGGAGTGGGGTGGTTATGCTTCTATTATTCTACTTAGTGTGTGTGAGGGGTTGTGTCAGCGTTACTTGTATGAGTTCTCTTACTATTCACTTGTTGTATTTCCTTGGTGGTGATAGAGGTTGGGTGTGGCTTAGGGTGTGGTTGGTTGTCTTTGGTTGGCTGTAATGAGAATTGTTTTTGTGTGTGAGCGGGGTGTGGGTGTGTGTTTCTTAATGGCCCTAGCTTGGCAAGATCTTTTGCATTGGCTAGCCCATGCAAAATTTCTCTGTAGTTTGTATTTCTCCCTTCACACCCCAAATAATCAAAATCTTACCATTTATTAATTTCTAGGGTTTAGGGTGCCTCCCCCCCCCATCTATAACAATATATTTGGAAAACTGAGTGGTAGTATCATGGAGAAAGACATGGCTGACTGAAAGAGTAGAGAGGAGCACTGCACATTAGCACATTTCTGGATCAATATAAACCTAAAGCCAATGTAGTGGTTAGAATGTTGCTGCAGAACCGGGGAGAACAAGGTTCAAATCCCCACTCAGCCACAAAACGTGGGCCAGCCGTTGTTTCCACAGCTTAATCTGCTGTAAAAGGTTATTGTGAGGATAAAATGGAGAGAAGGAGAACCAGGCATGGCACTTGAGCTCTTTGGAGGAAAGGAGAGATATAAATGTACAAATTAATTATCTAATTAAAATGAGTGCATGCATAAAACCCTCACACATAATGGCTGAACCTACAGAAGCCAGGGAAGTGTTTCTGGCACAGACCTTGGTGTGAGCCTCTCTTTTGTTAGGTGACATTGAACTTGACCCCGAGTATATTTTGACCGGACAACATGACAGTGAAAACTAACATTTCTGATGGCTTTCTCCCAAGTGTCTCTTTGTATACAAATATTTTAAAGTACATTTTCTATAGCAACTTTAATGTGACATACCCATTTTCATCCTTACAGCTTCTGCTCCACTATCCATATTGTTTATGATTTCTTTATTAACATCCCCACTCAACTGCACTGCTGTCACTTCTGTCCCGTCTTTATATTGTCTGTTTAAATAATTTCATTTCCCAAGATTTTATGGTCAATTATTTTAGGTACATCTTATCACATCAGGCGAGTGATGCTTGTACATTCCCCCTGACAGAAAAGACCTCTTGCTGCCTTGTGCTAAAGCCTGATAATTGGCCACTAAATCAATTAATAATATAAAAATTCCAGTATTTTGAAGGTTGCATACCTGCACGGCTACAATGTCTGACTTCTTGTGATAACCCTTCATTTTTAAGACTGCCATTCATAAACGACCTCCCAATAAGTACGGTTTGCTTCTCCCCAAGTTACTGTCATGCAAGAGGTAATAATCACTTTAACTGAGCACGAATGATCTCAGGTTGGTTACACCTGCACAACAAAGATTAAAATAGTGCAACAGACGAAAACTGGTGCTCCTTCTTGAGATATAAAAGCCAACTGAAAGTTGCTGGGAATTGAGTTATTTGACTCAAGTTAACAGGGTTAACAAGTGTTAAAGCTTTTCGACATTTTTCATTTCTGCCTGCATCCAATTGAGGAACCTTCCACAAAAGGTTGTGGAAGCCTTTTCAGCTAAGTGACCACATATTTGGAATAATTCCCATCAACAGCAGTTCCACTTATGGGAGGAGTTGCTCAGAGGTCACCTGCCACTGGAGTTTGACTAGCAGTGCCACCTTTTGGACACTGAGGTCCAGCTCTGTGGGCCTTCTGGGGGTTCCCTGGCTGCAATAAGTGAGCTTACAGGGAACCAGGCAGAGGGCCTTCTCGGTAGTGGCACCCGCCCTGTGGAACACCCTCCCATCCGATGTCAAAGAAATAAACAACTATCTGGCTTTTAGAAGACATCTGAAGGCAGCCCTGTTTAGGGAATTTTTTTATGTTTGATGTTTTATCGTGTTTTTAATATTCTGTTGGGAGTCACTCAGAGTGGCTGGGGAAACCCTGCCAGATGGGCAGGGTATAAATATATTATTATTATTATTATTATTATTATTATTATTATTATTATTATTATTATTATTCCTATTGAGGTACCCGTGGCAAGCGATTTGAAAGATGCTTTAAGCGAAAACTTCCACTAGGTCATCTACTCTAATGGAAACCTGGCATCCGACTGCAATCCTCAACTACTCATTAATTCTGAAATAATCCTGTGGGAACCACAAGTTGGATTATGTAAATATGTGTTTAAGTTTACAGCCCCAAAATAGAATGTATCAGCATAGAAACCAACCCTTTGGTGGGCCAACTACACATTACAGTCATTGAACATAACTATAGTTTAAACCATAATTACTACTGAGCAGAGGGAATAGGGAGCTATCTTTCCTGAGGCAAATTGCAGCTACCTGGAGGGGATTTTTTTATTTTTTGAATCAGCTGGCCATGAAGGTAGCCTGGGATTGGTGGGTGAAATCACAGGCCAAAGCAATGGGACCAGTTCTCAGAAGGAAACTTTTAATTTAATCTGTTCAAGAATCCCTGTGCTGCAGGGATATAGTTACCAAAGACAGTTGCTCAGAGGAATGATGGGTAGGTGGGATGCTGCAGAAGTCTTGGCCCCAAAGTGTCTCTGCCCCCAAAATTCTTACTGTTTTCTTACCTCTACTTGTTCCATTCCCCAAGCTTATTTTTTCTCTGTTTGCTCTGCCCAAAGTCACATGGCAGGCAAGCTGACCTCATGATTACAGGATCTCTGACCATAACAGCATACTGCTGTACTTTCTGGAAGACCACTGCCATGACTATGCAATTCCGAGCCAATTGATGCCTTGCTCATTTGAAATTTCCAAGGAAGGTAGCTTACCTCTGTGCTTCTCAAAGTCCTTTCTTTTTACAGCAGAGCTAACTTCTGTTCAAGCATTCCGCTCAGTCATTCAGCTTATGATCGATTACATTAAAAATAGTACTGTTATAAATATAATAGAACCGCAACTATCATGGACACATGGGTATATCAGACTTAATTGTGCAAAATAACGTGTGTCATATTATGGTGCTTGACAAGCTGTTCAACAGTGGGAGAGGCTATCTTAGAAGGTGGTGGACTCTCCTTCACTAGTGGTTCTTAAGCAGAGGCTGGATGGCCTCACATTAGGGATGCTGTAAAATAATAATAATAATAATAATAATAATAATAATAATAATAATAATAATTATTTATACCCCGCCCATCTGGCTGGGTTTCCCCAGCCACTCTGCGCAGCTTCCAACAGAATATTAAAATACAATAGTCTTTTAAACATCACAAGCTCCCCTAAACAGGGCTGCCTTCAGATGTCTTCTAAAAGTCTGGTAGTTGTTTTTCTCTTTGACATCTGGTGGGAGGGCGTTCCACAGAGAGCCTGAACTGGCAGGGGTTTGGTCTAGATGTCCTTTGAGGTTTCTTCCATAATTTAAAGAAATACCTGGCAGCTGATTCCTCAGTTCTTGAATAAAAGATTTGTAAGTTAACAAATATGTTTTAATCATATTTGGCCCATATAAATCTCTGAATCCCAGGCAACATATGCTTGCTGATCAGCCACCAAAAGAATTCTGATCGGGTTTTCGTAATATACTTACAGTGATATTAGATTAGGTTCTTTGTTTTTGAAATAATCCTTTCACTGAAGTTCAATTTGAAGAGCTTTGTGCTCTCCCCGCACAAATCCCCGTATGTTTCATAGCAGCATACTAAAATGCTGATACTTTGATTTGCCCTGAGAAAATAGCTGCTGTCCTTTATGTAAGAAGAAACAAACCCCACGAGATGTTGCAAAGTTCTGCATTTAAACCCTGTGCTTTTCTGATCAAATGGAAAAGTAAAATCCCCTTTGGTTAATCCAGCAGTTTATTCTTGTGCCATTTCTACTTATTCATAGACCACAATCCAAATCTTGGAGATGCTTTCCATGTTGCTGCACTGCCTCCAGCACAGCCCTGCGGTTTAATTACAATCCAGTATTGAAAAACAATTAGGTTGCTTGTTGGCTGTAGAGTGTTAACTTTGATTACATTGTTATAGTAATCAGCAATGTAGCAAGGGAATGTTCTGGAAAGAAAATAAAAATAAAATCTCGAAACAAGCATGTTTAGTGAATATATCATCTATATCTATCTATATCTATATCTAATGTTGTTATTGTTTAGTCGTTTAGTCGTGTCCGACTATTTGTGACCCCATGGACCAGAGCACGCCAGGCACTCCTGTCTTCCACTGCCTCCCGCAGTTTGGTCAAACTCATCTTGGTAGCTTCGAGAACACTGTCCAACCATCTTGTCCTCTTTTGTTCTCCTCTTCTCCTTGTGCCCTCCATCTTTCCCAACATCAGGGTCTTTTCCAGGGAGTCTTCTCTTCTCATGAGGTGGCCAAAGTATTGGAGCCTCAGCTTCACGATCTGTCCTTCCAGTGAGCACTCAGGGCTGATTTCCTTAAGAAAGATATATCTATATCTATATCTATATCTATATCTATATCTATATCTATATCTATATCTATATCTATATCTATATCTATATCTATATCTATATCTATATCTATATCTATATCTATATCTATATCTATCTCCTATCTCCTATATCTATATCTATATCTATCCATAATCATTTTAAGGGGCCAATCCTATGGCAAGGTCATTTAGGATGAGCAGTTTAGGTTGCAGTAGATCTCAGACTCAGCCAGCTGATTCCCAGCTCAACCGGGCTCAGTTAGTATTACATTCCCAACCCCAGATCAATCAATGTAACTTGCTAATTCTGGATCAGCCGAAGCTGGCACTGAGTTCCAGCTCTGAGGGGCTTCTAGCGGTTCCCTCACTGTGAGAAGTGAAGTTACAAGGAACCAAGCACAGGGCCTTCTTGGCAGTGGCGCCCTCCCAATGGAAGGCCCTCCCATCAGATGTCAAGGAGATAAATAACTATCCAACTTTTAGAAGACTTCTGGTAGCAGCCCTGCATTGGGAGGTTTTTAATGTTGGATGTTTTATTATGTTTTTATATGTGTTGGAAGCTGCCCAGAGTGGCTGGGGCAACCCAGCCAGATGGGTGTGGTATAAATAATAATAATAATAATAATAATAATAATAATAATAATAATAACGATAATGATGATGATGATGATGGTTGGGCTGAGGCCAAAAAAGAGGCATTCTGGTGGGGTGACAGAGGTTGAACCAGAGAGTGAGGACTTAGGTTGGATCCTACACCTATTCAGCTTGGCCATGTGACCAGCTAACCCAGCATAGAACACTATTTTAAAGGATTGTGTCCGCTCTGCCAGGCTTAGACAGAGCAGTAGCAGCCCCACTGCAGAATGGATTTTGGATCTAGTGTAACTTTACGGCAGCTTAATTTATACTAGTTTGCTTTGCACCAGCTTCTTGTGCATAGGATGGCTGCCTGACTAGCAATTCATAGGTAAGCCCCCTCTCCTTTTTAAAAGTACTCCTATGATCAGAAGGTCGGCGGTTCAAATCCCCGTGATGGGGTGAGCTCCCGTTGCTCGGTCCCTGCTCCTGCCAACCTAGCAGTTTGAAAGCACGTCAAAGTGCAAGTAGATAAATAGGTATCGCTCCAGCAGGAAGGTAAACGGTGTTTCCGTGCGCTGCTCTGGTTCTCCAGAAGCGGCTTAGTCATAATGGCCACATGACCCGGAAGCTGTACGCTGGCTCCCTCGGCCAGTAAAGCGAGATGAGTGCCGCAACTCCAGAGTCGGCCACGACTGGACCTAATGGTCAGGGGTCCCTTTACCTTTATCTTTACTATGTTAATATTTATTTATTCATTTTTCACAAAAGAGTCCAGGGTGGTAATTTCTGTGCAGTTGTGGATCCTTGAGTTTTACACAAAGGGGAGAGGTGGTTGCCTGGATGAAATCCAGTGAGAATTCTTGGAGCCCATGCTCCTTGTACATAGTTCCCTAGTGCTTATTGTAATGCTTGCTGCCTGAAGATCTAGCACCAATATACACTGTCTACAGCTGAAAAGAGGGTGGGCCAAATCAAAGGCAAATGCTATGAAATCTAAATGGTGAAGAACATTAACAGTACTGCTGGCTTCTTTTGAGAAATGCTACAGAACTGCAACAGTTCCTTAATTATTATCATTACGCATGACTGTAGCTGGGAAGAGACCTGTCAGGTATGCTACAGCAATTTTCTTGTCTGTGGAATAGGACGACCTCAACATGAAAATGCTACCATAATCTTATGCTTGAATCTTATGCTTGAATCTTACCATTAGAACTTTCTGTTCTATTCCAGAAAGCTGGATGAATCTCTAGTGATGAGCATGTTCAGAAATGCACCGACATATTGATGATTTTTTTTTGGGGGGGAGGGTTTCTTTTTAAAAACCAGAAACTGTTGTGGAAATGTGGCAAATTGAACATAAGACTGGGGGGAAAAAATAAGGAAGAGAGAGAAACCAAAATAAAGAGATATTTCCATCCCTATATATGAGTGAGTAAAAGATGCTCCTTCTTGGAAAAAAGGAGTATTTCCAACTGTCCTTGTTTGTGCACCTGCTCAGCATATCTGCAGCCTTCTGTGCTCCACTGCATCTCACTCTGTGGAATCAGGACTGGTACTGCCCAGTGGTAACAGTGTTTTTAGCATACTGTCTGTGTCTCCTCTTCCATACATTTTCATTTTCCCGATTAAGGATCAAATTTAATTTGACTCCTCCAGCCTCATATGTTTGTTCTTCTTTTCGTTTTCTTGTGTGTTTTTGATAGTATCCTCCAGCTTAGTTATTACTGTGTAATTGTTTTGAAATGTAGTTATTGTTAGGAGTTGTTGCAGATGTTCCCCTACACAATACAAGCTAAATGAATGTAAAATTGAATTACCAGCCCAAGGATTGTCCAAGAAGCAGTAAAACCAGTAAATTAGTTTCTTGCATTAAACAAGCTAAAATGCAATGGGGAGTTCAGTGCGCTGAACTTCTTACGTGATGCCTTGGTTCATTCAAGAGATGAGCTTGCAAACTTTGATTGTTTTGTGACTGATTCTGGGAAAGATAAGGAAGGCTGAAATTCTAAACCAGTTTTCTGCTTTTAAGTGAACTGAAGCTCCTTATTACATTTGAACTCAGAGAACTACAGTTTAAACCAGGCACCCCCAAACTCGGCCCTCCAGATGTTTTGGGACTACAACTCCCATCATCCCTAGTTAACAGGACCAGTGGTCAGGGATGATGGGAATTGTAGTCCCAAAACATCTGGAGGGCTGAGTTTGGGGATGCCTGGTTTAAACTATGGTTGCTTAACAAGTCAGGATAATATACCATGGTTTGATCCTGGCTTATTTGAACTAATGATAGTTTAAATGATCCATCACATATTCTGAGATGATCACTCCCCAGCTTCCTTTAGAACAGCGTTCACCAATCTTGTGCCTTCTGAATGTGGTTGAACTACAACTCCCATCAGCCTCAGCTGGAACTACTGTGCTTTCTAGGGTTGATGGGCATTGTAGTCCTACAACATCTGGAAGGTGCTAGTGCTAAAGAAAGTGGAAGTTCAGATGCCTAAAAGAACCTGGCACGTTCTGTATTATAAGAAAGGGTCATATAGTCTTAGGATAACATTTCCCAACAGCCTGTGCTGTGACCTGTTTCTCTACCCTAGAGAGAAGGCTTGGTTTCCTGAGATGAAGGAAGAAAAGGAGAGACAGAGACTGAGGAAAGACTATAGACTGGGAACAGGTGGGTGGGGCTGATGAAACACTAGTGAGGACTCAAAGGTGGAGTAGAAGATCTTCTAGTTCAGTGTCCCCCAAACTTGGGTCTTCAGGTGTTTTTGGACAACTCCTATCATCCCTAGCTAGAAAGACCAGTGGTTGGGGATGGTTCAAAAACAGCTGGAGACCCAAGTTTGGGAAACACTGCTTGGTTCCATGGAAGCTTGAGACTCACAGGGGAAGCAGTCAAAGTCTGCTTGAACAGTACCTTGGACAGTTCCAAATGGTTATGCAAAGGCATCTACAGAAGACGCAAGGAGCTGGAGCCAACTGAGGCCTTGCGTAAGTTGGTCAGACCTGGAGTGATTTGCTTCCAGTTGGGAGGGCTCCAGATAAGGCATTAGTGCTTCTCCACTTATGAAAGTAGCCTGAACATCACCCTCATCAGCTTCATCTGCTGCACACTGCATGATCCCTGGGTCATGAAAAGAAACCTTCTCAACAGTTTGGCAGTGAATGCAACTCTGAAAGTGTTGGTACAGAAAGATTTTGTGGGAAGAGCATGATAATAGAAGGTATAAGATATGACTGAGGCTGTGTAGGCTTATTATTGAATGAGGAAACACAAAGCTGCTACATTTAAATCCACTTATTATGTGCCATCCCTTGGGTAGCAGCAAGCTTCCCTATATTTACCCCATTAAATCACTAATTGCTGTTAGCCACATGTCAGTAGTCCCTTTCAGTCATTAGACTTTATGCAATTAACGTAGTATTGTGAGGCTTGGTGGCCGTGTTTAAGCAGGCCATGGAGGGGTGCTACTGCTGCTGGTTGCTTAAAGGAGAAGCAGAGTGATGTGCTATTTGAACTGGCCTACCCATTCTATTAATGAAGGCCAGAAGCCAGTTCAAGGGGTGCTTTGCAAAATCACAGCATGGCTTTTGATGGGTGAGCAGCCCTGACCACCTATCACCCATGCAATGTCACAGTGACCTCATGTGATTGCCAGGTGGGCAGCCCCCCAACCTGTTAAATTTGGTCCCCAAGGCCAACACTACTAAGGATCTGTTCCATGGAACCAAAAAGGTTTCTCAGAAATACAATCATCCATAATTAAAATTCAATTAAAGCACAGGCGGCAACGATTATGTGTGTGCCCGATGGATGTGTGATTACCGATGCACATGTTGTTTTCTTCCCACTTTGTTCAGATGAAGCTCTTCCCAGAGGTTAAAATCAAGGGAGGAACTTGATTTCGAAAGTAACCAAGAATCTTGCAGTACTGTGATGACTGACAAATTTCTTGTGGCAAATGTACTCATTGCATGTATGAAGAGTTATCAGGAGCTGGCAAGCATCTTTATGCAGAACAAGGGACGAGAATGGTGAGGAGTACAGAGTGAGGCCAAACATTAATAATTAGATGATTGTTTTGCATACACTTAGGCATTTGCACTGTGTGTAGCTTTTGCATTTCGTCTCCCTCTGATCTCACTCTGTTGATGACCAAGTAAAAAAGTGCCAGTCCCACTACAGTTCCAATACAGATACTTCTCAAATTTTTGATTTGTTGGTTAGGTGAATTCTGAGGCTCAATGAGTTTCGAACACCTAGAAAGGCCAATCACAATCTGTCTTCTGTGGGCTGGATGCAGAAGAAATTCTGGTTGTGACGCTGTGCGCACAAGTGACAGGGACTATGCACAATGCTGACTGAGTACAGATGTGGATCTTGAGATGTTGTGCAAGGCATAGGGCTACAAGAAGCACACCACTGGAGTTCAGTTCTCTTTTCTCATAGAAGGATGTTGTGCTAAATTGGGGAAAGCCCTTCCATTCACAGAAGGGTACCCTGGATCCAATCCAGTGTTCTTACCTCTCCCTCTAGCACTCGATGGTAGCAAAACTTCCTTTCGTTCAGCTGTGAAATCTTTCTGATGCTGTGCCCACATCGGAGAGCCATTGCATACCTCGAACAACCTGCATGGCTACCTCTCCCCTTAAGAAAGATTACCGAGCTGTGCAAGCAAATTAAGTCTATTTAAATGCCATGTAGAAACAATTCACAGCAATTTGCTGTGCACACTTCTCGTTGCGCCTCCGTCAAACGCTGCCTTCCCTGCGTACTAATTGTGTCACCTCATCCAATGACTGTGCAGTGTTTTCTGCTTAGAATGTGCAATAATCGAGCCTGCAATTAATAGAACAACCCATAGGCTCCAAACTTGCAAGCCTTTCTTGTATCATTACCACCCTGACATTAGTCTCCTGTTTCTGCAGTCTTAACAATAGCATGGCGGGAAAAGCACACAGAATCGCCCCCATTGCTCTTAATGCAAAGTGGACAGGTCTCTTTGTTCCTTTGTGCAAGTTAAACCTGGTTCATTTAGCTCATTCTATCTCATTTCCTCCAGGCCACATTTGCAAGGGGGGGAAGGAACAAAAACACACACACACACAGAATGAGATTTGGATAAACAGTCTTATTTCACCATAGCCTGCTGTTACTGTTATTTTAGAGGCGATCTCCTGCAGCTGCTCTGGGAGAGCCAGGTTGGAAGGATCCATTTCTAGGAAATGGTAATTACTTGCTGAAGTATTTTACTCAGAACTACACTGCTGTTATTCTCTGTCGAGTGACACAAACCAATTAAGGTAGCCTATATTGCTCAGCGAAGGAGTGACCTGATTTTAATCTTTTCTTTCTTCTCCTCTCCTTTCTTCACAGAGTTATAGAAGAAGAATATGTCTGTTAAAGCCAGTATTGCTTTGAAGTAGTAATATTATGGCTAATGTCACTTAATTTCTTCCCCCCTGCCTATTTCACGAAAAAGGCAGGCTAATAAAAAAAACTAGCGCAAAATGTGTTGATGATTTGAAGTCCTTTATAATGGGGTGGTTTACAAGCTTGTGTGGTAGGACTGCCCAGTCTTTAACAGCAGCCAGACACATAGGCCAAAAAACAAAGAGTCCTGCTGGGTCAAAGCAAAGGTCTATCTAGTCCACCATCTTGTTCCTGAATCAGATGTCTATGAGAAGATCAGAAGCCTTTTTGGTGGTGTGTCCCAGCAGCTGATATTCAGAGACATACTGTTTTTGATACTGGATGAGAGATAGCCATAAGGATTAGTAGTTACTGATAGCCTTATCCTTCATGAATTAGTCTAATCCCCCTTTAAAAGCAATCCAACTTGGTGGCCATCACTGCATTCTGTGAGTGAGAATTTCATAGGCTCAGTTTGGATGCCACTGCTAACATTTGGTTTGGCTATCATTAAAAAACTTGGAACATGGGAGCTCCCTCCTTCCTGCTCCCATGTGCCAGTTCCTTCCCCTGTGTCCTGATTTGTGGCAACTAATGATGTACTAATAGGACAAACTATGGTAAGCCATAATTTGTCTCCAAACCAGAATTGAGGAAATGAAAGCTTAGAAGGTACTTTGTTGCTGAAAATGCTTTGAAAATAAACTGTTACTCAGATTTGGTACTTTCAAACAGAAAGCCAATCTGCCTTCTACCCCACCTCAAAATGGAAGATAATTTTTCTTTTCACTTTGACAGTGCTAAATCAGAGTTGTCCTTAAAAAAGAAATGTCATATCTGAGCACACTGCCCTAGGAAACGGAGCTGAAGTTTCCACTCAGCTTCTAGTATGACTCCATCACTTTCTTGGAGAGTTATAGCAAGCATATATGCCATTGGTGTATCTTTAAAGTTAGGATTTTTGTTGCCTCTGAAGGCACATTGCATGGTATTTTGGCCTCTGTCATTCTATTTCCCCTTTATCCAGTGTGAAGGATAATTCTGGAGCTTTCCCCCTTCTACTTCTGTTTACAGATGGTACTGAATTCCATATTAGCCACATATGGTGGTGACATTTTAGTTCTGGGTGTGGTAGAACTATCCCAAGCCGGATCTCACTGAATTAACTTGTTTTAGTGAAAGTAGGGCCCCATTTTTGTGAATACAGTTGTTAAGTTGCGTGGATGTATATCTCTTTGGCTCATCCCCAGCAACTTCATTTTTGAGTTCTTTGACCAATTTGTTACCTTTCAGAAAGACAAATAAAACAATATCCTACTCCTGTATCAGGACTCCTGCATCAGCACACTGAAACCTGTTTACGGACAGTAAATGTTAGAGGAATCCTAAATCAAACATGTTGATATTCAACTCTTTGTAGTGATCAATATATTAAGACTATGCATGGGATTATTATTTTTATATAAAAAATAGTTATAATATGAAAATTTAGTTTATTGTTTACTTCTTTGGTTTTTGTTTTTTTAAAACAGAAATGCAGCTATAATTTTATAAGATATGTTTGCATCCTTTCAATAGGCGGAAAACTTTCAGGGAAGTTTTTAATATGTGACATTTTAGTGTATCTTTCATCTTTGTTGGAAACCCAGCCAGATGGGTGGGGTACAAATAATAAATTATTATTATTATTATTATTATTATTATTATTATTATTATTATTATTATTATTATTAAGGAAGACTAGGAAAGTACTAGGACCAAGAATGAAATACATGACTGCAGTATGCATAATAAGAATGTCGTTATTAAGCTCCTCTCTATTGTATATATTCTCTCTCTCTCTCTCAGGAAATAAAATTCAATATAACTGTCTCAGCCACGTTATCCATCTCTGACTGTATCATCCAAGAATGTATGCAGTTGCTCTCCCAAAATTCTCTCCATCACATTCTCTAAATAGGGGGTGTTGTGACTGGTCATATGTTAATTGAAACCAATGAATCCAGAATTGGCTTCTTTAGGAATGAACATACATCTGGTCTTTTAAGGTAGCAGAGACCATCCCATGATACAATGAAGCATTAACTGCACTGCAGACCCAACCAGACAGACCTTCTCTGCAAGTTTAATAAGCCAGGAGGGACAAAGATCAAGGGAGCACAGGATCAGGCATAGAGCTGCAAGCACCTTACCCATATAATCAGGCTGCATAAACAGAAAGTGATCCCAAAACACATCACAGGCTATGGCACTGGGCACTTTGGTTGGGACAGCAACAACAGCAGAATCAAGTTCCACCTAATATACACAGAAAAACTGATGGGAAGAGTTAGAGGAGTATTGATCCGGAAAATATTTGGAGAATGGAGAATATTTAAGGATTATATAAGATCATATTGTACCAACCACACCATATTAGCAGAACTTGAGTGATACTTGTAAACACAACAAATACTGTTTGTGGAGTAGACGGGAACAATATTAAAGAATATAAAACTGTGCGGGGGAAAATGACAGTATAAACAGTACAATGAGAATGATTGGAGGACTCATTTTGTTAGAAGTATTTTTTATTTAAGTATTACCGTAAGTCTTTTTTATGCACGTAAATCTGCTTTTTCTTCTTTCTTTTTTCTGTATTTTCTTCTTTCTTAAATTATTTTTTCTTTAATTTTCTTTTTGTAGTATGAGATTGTAAATTCTTTGTATATGTGTGTAATTTAAATTAACACACACACACACAGACACACACACACATTTTTGTACAGATCTGTTGACTGTAGAACTGCATTGCAAAATTCAGAGAAGTGTGAATTTTGAAGGATAGTTGCATTCGAGTTTGTGTCTTGGTTTGGGAAATGTGGATTTGATAGGGTCAGATTAAAACGAGAACAGATCTTTCCCCCTGCTCCATATCTTGCATTTCTGGGCTCCAGTGAAACTATCTTCATCTGCACCCTGGACTGCCAGCCCCACAGTGCTGTGCTAAGCATTTTGTCAGATGTTTGATTGTAACTAATGCTTGGTTCCTTTCTCCCCTGTAAAGAGCAAACAGCTTCACTGTTCATTTTTCAAAGGTGAAAAATGATCCAGGTTATTTCATATAAAGTTATGGTCAACAAAGTGGTGTGTTTCTCAACTATGACAAAGGCAATTCTACCCCCCTCTAGAAAATGGTTGGCAGGTAAACACAATGGATCATTGTGAGGTCAAAAACCTGCTGGGCTAAATATATTGTTCCCTTTAAGAAAGTGGTTTTACCTTCATTTACCTTCTGAAAGCTGTCAAATTCCAATAAACTGTTGTCAGCTTTAATATAACTTATAGACATCTTCAGTGTAATAGATTTTGATTGCTAGAAGTTAAGTAGAAACTGATTCCAGATGTTTAGCTGAAAACAAAAATCACATCACCACTTCACTCTCAAAGAATAACCACTGCATAAAAAGGTAAAGGTACCCCTGCCCGTACGGGCCAGTCTTGACAGACTCTGGGGTTGCGCGCCCATCTCGCTTAAGAGGCCGGGGGCCAGCGCTGTCCGGAGACACTTCCGGGTCACGTGGCCAGCGTGACAAAGCTGCATCTGGTGAGCCAGCGCAGCACACAGAAACGCCGTTTACCTTCCCGCCAGTAAGTGGTCCCTATTTATCTACTTGCGCCCGGGGGTGCTTTCGAACTGCTAGGTTGGCAGGCGCTGGGACCGAGCAGCGGGAGCTCACGCCATCGTGGGGATTCGAACCGCCGACCTTTCGATCGGCAAGCCCTAAGCGCTGAGGCTTTTACCCACAGCGCCACCCGCGTCCCCCACTGCATAGTGCTTTGCAAATTCTTTACATTGATCTTCCAACTCTCCTACTTTGGATGGTGATAAACTATTAGCTTTCAAGGTTACCTCTTCTGCTGTGCCTCCTTTTCCTTTCCCCTTCCCCTTCTCTGCCTCAGTTTCTACTTGATTGTAATCTCCTAACTAAACTATGTCAGTTAAGATAAGATAATTTATCTGGGTTTTATTCAAAGTAGAACTAAGGAGAGCATTCTATCAGCGGAATGAATTCTCCTTGCATGACAGAACTGTCTCCCCCTTTCCTTCCTCATGCACCCCCTAAATCTGTTCTAGGTGTTCGCTCAAACT
Source organism: Podarcis muralis (assembly GCF_964188315.1). Taxonomy (NCBI): domain Eukaryota; kingdom Metazoa; phylum Chordata; class Lepidosauria; order Squamata; family Lacertidae; genus Podarcis; species Podarcis muralis. Next base: position 27,369,186 of record NC_135662.1, read on the forward strand.
TCTGGAGCAAATTTGGGGATGGTGTGGGTCGTTCACAAGGAGAGGAGGGGGAATCCCATTGCGCTAATATGAATCTATGTGCTAGCACAAGTGTTTAGTTGAATACCACCCTCAGAAATGCTGCCAGTTCCAAGTGCAGGGCCAGCTAGACTGGCAAAACTGTATAGTCTCAGTGCTTCTTTGATGAGATGCTGGTGCTGGGAGGAGGACCAGAGCAAAGACCCATCCATTCTTGCATCTTGTTCTCGCAATCACAACAGACACTAAAAGGTTAGTGAGACAGAACTTTTCCTCACAGAAGCTGGTTCTGCTTCAGCCAATTTGTAGGGAGAGCCCACCTTGGGCAGTTCTGAGGTTTCTGCTACCCCCTACCAATGTTTACAGCACCATATTTGATTGGGTCAGCAGCATGCTGTCCGATATCTAGTTATGTGCCTTATGTTGTGCTGAAATTTTTGAGCTATAGCAAATAAAAACTGACCATTTTGGAGAGCCAGTGTAGAGGAATGGGTAGAGTGTTGGTCTAGGACCCCAGAGACCAGGGCTCCAATCTCCACTTGGCCATGATGAAGCTCATTGGGTGACCTTGTGCCAGTCATTGTTTCTCAGTCTAAAATAAAATGAGGAGAAGGAGAAGGACCATATACACCATCTTGAGATCCTTGGAGAAAAAGGTGGGCTATGAATGCAATAAGTGAACAATAAAGACTTTACTACACTTTTGTCTACATATAGTTATTGATCCCATGTTCTTTGGCTCATTCAGCACTGGGTAAAAGGTAAAGGTAAAGGTACCCCTGCCCATACGGCCAGTCTTGACAGACTCTAGGGTTGTGCGCCCATCTCACTCAAGAGGCCGGGGGCCAGCGCTGTCCGGAGACACTTCCGGGTCACGTGGCCAGCGTGACAAAGCTGCATCTGGCGAACCAGAGCCGCACACAGAAACGCCGTTTACCTTCCCGCTAGTAAGCGGTCCCTATTTATCTACTTGCACCCGGGGGTGCTTTCGAACTGCTAGGTTGGCAGGCGCTGGGACCGAACGACGGGAGCGCACCCCGCCGCGGGGATTCGAACCGCCGACCTGACGATTGGCAAGCCCTAGGCACTGAGGCTTTTAGAATAGAATAGAATAGAATAGATTCTTTATTGTCATTACACAAGTGCAACATTGCACAAGTGCAACGAAATTGGATGCCATCCCTTAAAAACAACAAAAGCAAAACAACAACAACAACCAAACAAACCACATTCCAGCCACACCCACACCAACACCCATCAAACTCCCAGGTCACACTATCGAGTTACAGCATTCAAAAAGGCCACAGCTCTTGGATAGAAACTGTTTTTCAGTCTATATGTCCTTGACTTGATGTTTCTATATCTCCTGCCAGAAGGCAGTAGTGCAAACAGACTGTGTCCCGGGTGAGATGAATCCTGCAGGATGTTGTTTGCTTTCCTAAGACAACGGGAACCGTACAGTTCTTCCAAAGATGGGAGAGGATGACCAATAATCCTTTGGGCTGTGGTTATGACCTTCTGGAGCACCTTCCTCTCCCTAGCTGTACAACTGGAGAACCAAGCACAAATACAGTATGTAAGAATGCTCTCTATGGAGCCTCGGTAGAAGGACACCAGCAGTCTCTCACTCAGATTGTTCTTCTTCAAAAGTCTGAGGAAATAAATTCTCTGCTGGGCCTTCTTCACCAGAGCAGTAGTATTTGCGCTCCAAGTCATGCCCTGATCAATAGTTACTCCCAAAAACCTGAATTCCGCCACCCTCTCCACCCGTTCCCTGTTGATATACAAGGGCTGAATGTCCGCCTTTTTTTCCCTGTAATCCACCACCAATTCCTTGGTCTTAGCCGTATTAAGAGCCAGATTGTTCTCTCCACACCAAACACAGAGCCGCTCCACCTCGTCCCGATAGGCGGACTCATCCCCTCCTGAAATGAGCCCTACCACCGTAGTGTCATCAGCAAACTTGATGATTTTGTTGCTGGAATAGATGGCTGTACAGTCATACGTATAGAGAGCATAGAGCAGGGGACTCAACACACAACCCTGTGGTGAGCCGGTGTTAAGGCTAAGGGCTGTGGACATATGCGACCCTACTCTAACCCTCTGAGAACGTTCTGACAAAAAACCCAAAACCCAGAGACAGGTGGAGTTGGAGAGTCCAATCGCCTCTAGCTTGGACACCAGTCTATGGGGGAGGATAGTGTTAAAAGCAGAGCTAAAATCCACAAACAGCAGCCTCACATAACTCCCCGGCTGCTCCAGATGGGACAGAGCAGCATGGAGAGTGGTGGTGATAGCGTCTTCTGTGGATCTATTTGCCTTGTATGCAAACTGGTAGTTGTCAAAAGTTGATGGAAGACAGGAAATAATGTGACGGCGCACCAGTTTCTCAAAACACTTCATGATGATTGGAGTCAGTGCAACAGGTCTGTAGTCATTCAAACTACTGATTGTGGATTTTTTAGGCAGAGGGACAATAGTTGACGACTTCAGGCAGGGTGGGACAATAGACTGGTGTAAGGACTTATTGAAGATCTTAGTAAAGACCCTCGCCAGCTGATCCGCACAGCCCTTCAACACCTTTCCAGTGATGCCATCAGGTCCAGCCGCCTTCCTCGGATTCGCCATCCTCAATACCTGTCTCACCTCATGCTCCTCTACCGTGAATGAGGGGCCCCTATGGGCTGGTGGCTGTAATACCGGCATCTCAGGTGGCTCCCTCTCGAAGCGAGCAAAGAAGAGGTTAAGCTCCTCCGCCAGCAAAGGGTCACCGTCGACAGCACCAAGGTTAGGTTTGTAGTTGGTAATATGCTGAATCCCCTGCCACATCTGTCTTGTGTTGTTGCTCCTTAAATTATCCTCAATCCTCAGCCTATAATCCAATTTTGCCCGTCGAATACCCCTCTTCAAGTTTGCTCTTGCCACACTGTAAAGCTGCACCTCGCCTGACCTGAAAGCCCTGTTCCTTTCCCGCAACAGGCACTGGACCTCTCTATTCATCCAGGGTTTCTGATTGGGGTAAAACCGGATGGATTTATTTACTGTGACAGTGTCTGTGCAGTGATTGATATAGCACAGAACTGCCGCCGTGTGTTCCTCCAGGTCTGTACGATCGAAAATATCCCAATTAGTTCTCTCAAAACAGTCCTGCAGCTGGTGAATAGCACCTTCAGGCCAGATTTTAACAGATTTTAATATTGTGGGAGCCCGTTTCCTGAGTGGGATATATGCTGGTACCAGGAACAGAGACATATGGTCGGACTGGCCCAAATGTGGCAGCTGTAAAGCCCTATAGCCGTGATTTACATTCGAATAAACTGAAGATTTACAGCAGGCAGGAACTTCTGAAGGTCGGGTTACAGTGTGAACAAGCTGTAAGAGCTGATTATTTTCGCCCAGATAACGTTCCTGTGGGAGTAGCCAGGCCACCGGGCTCTCCATGGATTACTATGCCTCCAGGGAGGAGGCGAAGGCGGCGTAGAGACAGGAGGCAAAGGCGGGGTTGTCGGGCTGGCGTCCTGGTAAGATTGCAGAGGAGTCCATCTAAACCACCACTCCCTAGCATATTTCTTGCTAATGTGAGATCTCTTGCCAACAAGATGGATGAATTGAGGCTGCAGGCAGCAAAGAACAGCCTTGTAAAAGATTGCTGCGTTTTATTTGTCATTGAGACATGGCTTCAACCGTCCATACCAGACACAGCTATTCAGTTGGAAGGCTGTGCGGTACATCGTCATGACCGAGGCATGGACTTCGGAAAAACCAAAGGAGGGGGGCTGTGTGTATATGTGAACAAATGCTGGTCCAATAATTCGAAGACTGTGGGCAGTCACTGTTCACCGGATTTGGAATATGTGGCTGTTAAATGTAGACCAGCCTATCTCCCTAGGGAGTTCACAGCTGTTATGTTAACTGGTGTGTACGTGCCACCAGATGCCAATGCCAACCTGGCTTTGGGATGCCTGCAGAGCCTTATCAGCAGCCAGCAAGACAAGTATCCTGAAGCTGTGCACATCATTGCGGGAGACTTCAACCATGTTGAACTTAAAACAGTGCTCCCAACGCTCTATCAGCATGTGAAATGTCCCACAAGAGGGGACAAGACACTGGATAAAGTTTATTCGAATGTAAATCACGGCTATAGGGCTTTACAGCTGCCACACTTGGGCCAGTCCGACCATATGTCTCTGTTCCTGGTACCAGCATATATCCCACTCAGGAAACGGGCTCCCACAATATTAAAATCTGTTAAATTTTTTTATTTTTTTACCCACAGCGCCACCCGCGTCCCTTCAGCACTGGGAGCAGAGTGTAATTCTAAACCCTAAGAGGCGAACAATGGCCTAAACCAGAAAAACTTCCAGCATCCCGAGGACCTGAGGCATGCCATTCATGTGGAAAATGTTATGGATTCTCCAGTGACAAATATCAAGCTAGTTTGTGGGAAGCTTTGCTGGGATTCATGTAGTGGCTTATCTTTTCTGCTGAAAAGCGGAGACAAAGAACTGCCCCAGTTAATCACCCAGGACAGTATACAGTGCTGCAGAATGCACACTCGCAGCAAAGGATGGAAGACAGAGTGTGCTGTGGCACTTCCTTGCTCCACTCTCATAATCCCTGACCCATTCTTCGCTACAGAAGCCATAAAATAACATAGTGCAAGGATAACCATCTTTTATTTATGATACAGACTGACGTTTGGGTGGAACTGGGATGCTTCATTCCCAGGAGAGTGTCAAGCTGGTTGAAGCAGTGAAGGTCCAACGCAGCTTTGGAGACTCTGAGAAGTTATTCTGGCTGTGTGCAAGGAAGTTCAAAGCTCAATATGTGACTTTAGCTGAAACTTAAAGTCTAGCCTGAACAGTTTGTATTGATCTGTTTTGGGAGACCCGTGTGTGTGTGTGTGTGTGTGTGTGTGTTGTTTTCAAAAAAGCCTGGGGCCGCAATCCTATATAAACTTGCTTGGAAGGAAATCCAGTGGATTTCAATGGGGCTTACTTCTGAGTAGACATGCGTAGGACTGTGCTGTGAATTTTCTAGACAGTGACCCTCTAAACACAGGGGAGATGTTTTACATACAAATTGAACAAGACAGAGGCAGAGGCAGAAAGACCTAATTTATGGGATTCCATTAATATAAATCCACAGCACAATAATTAACACTGACAGATAATTATACTTGTTTAGATAAGACAGACCATTTTATTAGGTAGATTTGTGTTGCTCCAGGATCTCTGTGTCATTCCTGCTTCCTTGGTCACTCAAAAATCACATGAAACCAATTAACCCCTGATACTCTGCCTAGTTTATTTATTTCCTTACATTTTCCTTCCACTTTTCATCCTTCATAGACCTCAAGGTGGGTCTTTCCTCCCTCTCCTGTCCCACCCTGTCCCATCCTATTCCATCCCATGCTTAGGAAGTGGATTTAGGATAGATAAAACAAAGTACTTCTTCACACAGTGTGCAGTTAAACTATGAAACTTACTCCCACAGGAGGCAGTGATAGTCACTGAACCTAGATGGCTTTAAAAAAGCATTGGACAAATGCATGGAGGAGAGACCATTAGCCATGATGGCTATGCATTAGTTACAATCAGTTGGAGGCAGCAATGCTCCTGAATACTACTACCTAAAAACCGCAGGAGGGGTGAGTGCTGTTGAGCTCATGTTTTGCTTGCTGGATTACTACAGGCATCAGTTTGGCTCCTGTGAGAACAGGATGCTGGACGAGATGGACCATTGGCCTAATCCAGAAGGTTAGTCTTAAGGCCATGATCAGGAGGGGAAAATGTTTGTGGGCTGTGTGTGTAAGGAATAAAAAAAGAGAGAGTTGGGAAGGACCAAGGAGGTGTTGCTGCTTTTCCACAAGAAGGCTGGCCTGGCCAGGGTGTGTGTGTGCGCACAGGTGCACTCCTACAAACTACATAACCCCCTCTTTGGCTCCTCAACCTTTCTGGCAGCCCCATTGCCCTTCTTTTGTAGCCTTTAAAGGCATGTGCTCTATAGTGTCTAGGCAACAAAACAAGCACATGGACCCTTTCCTCCTCCCATCCAAGGAAGGAGGTACTGACTTGTTTGTGGCTGCCTCTGAGAATGCAGAGAATGTTGCCATGCTCCTTTCTGGAACTCTCTGTGGGGCTGCCCCAGGCAATTTGACACAAAGTTCCACTGCAGGCAGAAAGGCTTCCCACAGGCCACATTAGCTCTCTCACTGACTCACACACATGCCTGCCTAAGCTCTTCCCTCTTCTGCTGGCTGTGCATGTGCACAAGTACTAGCATGATGACAACCTTACATTTTTATGCATATAGGAAGAAGCAAAGGTGCTATCCACAACAAATATAGTTTCAACCGTGATCAGAGAATATACAGTTCTTTTTCAGGAGCAATGGAGTTAAAAACCCAAATTAAATACACATGCACACAATACTTGTGCTTCTGTTTTGAAAGTGTATTTGACCTATTCTTGATTTTAACAATAGAAATGGGTTTTGTGTAGATTGATAAAGCATGTGTGTGTGTGTGTGTGCTTTAATGGTCAGTTTTTCTGTGGTGTGGTGATGTGAAAGGAAAGCTGTCATTCATAGAATGATATTATATGTTTACTTGCAAAAGTTCATTTTTTATAGAGTTAAAAAAAGATGGTAAGCTTTGTTGCTGCTGTCATTTTCTTGTCTCACAAAAGAATGACATAATATGCTTGTGCAACAGTTGGACAACAGCTTTGATTCCAGTTGCTATGACGATCATGGGGAAACTATTGAAGCACAGTAAAGACAGAAAGTCCATTAGCCAAAATGTTATCAAAAGAAAAAAGAAACAACCACCATTGCCACATGCTATCAAGAGAGGGTTTAAAAATAATGATAATCTGGTCAGTATGTGGGTGTTTATATGGAATGGGAAATCCATCTAACAAGTGCAATTTAAGACAAAATATATAGAGTGAGTGAGTGAGTGAGTGAGTGAGAAAGAGAGAGCCAGGTACTAATAGAGACCCAATATAAACTAAAATACAGTCAGGTACATTGTTTTAAGATGGCAAATGAACTCACACTACTGAGATATCATTGCTTGGTTTGATATTTATGCTACAGATGATGTATCACACAGACAGCATGAAATTCAAGCAAGTTGCCAGACAAAGGAGGAATATTTCATCCAATCAAATAGGATCAATCTCCATGAAATTTTATTCACCATCTCACTATGACCTACTTCTCTCTCACAAACAACAGATGAGATAGTAAAGCCAGATTCTCCACTGTATCCTTTCAGAGTGCAGGCAGGGATTCCCATGTGTCCTTCGTACAAAAAATTCCCAACACACGGAGCAATAGAATATTAGAAGCAAGAAGGTTGGTTGCCAGCCTGGCAGGGTTTGCCCCACCGACTGGATGTCTTGGCTGGTTGCCAGATGATGGAAGGACCCTACAGGTAGAATGTTAGTGTATCCTCCCCACCAATGGTTATTTTTCCATGTGTGTGCATTGACCATTCAGGCACACTGGGTGGCAATGGTAGATGTTTCTGCATGGTGCTATGCATACAGGTGTGCAAGTGTGGAGATTCTTTGCTAAAAAGCATACTGGTCACCAGCCACAAAACTGAACATGCTCAAAGTGGCTTACAACAAAGAGAGTAGAAATAAACCTCTAAAGCAACCATTGCAAGAGCAATTCCATAACAGCAGGGATAATAAAACAACAGAACAGCAAACCAATGCTACAAATATAACAACATTAAATTTGCAACATTACAACTTCCAGCAATGGCAAAAAACAATCTTTCATTATTATTTTTTACATTAGTTTTTATTAAATTTCTTACAAATATAGCACATACAACAACAACAATGACAACAACAAGAAACAGAATCACAAATATAAGCAAAAAAGATGATAAAAAACATAACAACAAACACATAAAAAACACAATTAGTTACTTATTTAAACTTCTAACATCTATATGGAGCTAGCTGACCTTACTGGGAGGATCCACGACCAGAAAGAAGAGGAGCACCAAGAAGAGTGGAAGAAATTTAAAGACTATTTGAATAAATATTGTAATATTAAAAATTAGAAGTTACTTGAAAGTACCAAATAGGCCTAGGATCAAATTAGGGGTTAGTTAAATAAATGAGATTTAGAACTTTAAGAAAAGTTAAGAAATTTGATTTTAATTGGAATATTGTGTTTTAATAATGATATTGGAAAACTGCTACATTTAAATACAAGGAAATTCAGATGGGAGGGCTCAGAGGAAGTCAAAAACATGTTTATGAGGTGAAAACAATCTTTCAAACTCTGGTTCAACATACAGTAGGGCGTGGGGGAAGGAGATGCTATATCTCTTCCTGCTTTCTCCTGGGCCAAGAGCAGGAGGATTTGATCTTGCTCATACTCTACAGGGAAGCCCCTCATGAAGGAGCAGCAATCTGCACCCTGTGGGATCGAATCTTTTGCTTACCAGTGGGCAAGCAAAATGTTTGATCCTGCATGGTGCTGGTTCAGGGAGTGGAGCATCAGAAGAAGAGACTGAACAGGAAGGTGAGGCTTGGCAGGGAAACTTGCACCCCACACTCCACATCCAAAGGCATCCATTTCCAACTCCTACCTTCTCCCAGGAAGATGTGGCTGGTAAAGTAGGTCCCTCCTACTCTTTTTGTGTTTTTTCTCCTTTCCACCCAATGGCTGCCTCTCTTCCTTGCCTGATGCTCCGCTTCCTGACAGCTTCAGTTTGCTCTGAACCAGCCCAATCCATGGCAATCTGGGGTTGCCTCAATCCAAGTGACACCCAGATCTCCATGAACTGGCCTGATTGGGTTTGGGTTTAGGGCCTTGGCCAAATCCAGTGCACAGCTTTTACATTCACCTGTACCCTCAGGCCACATACTCTTCTTGGCCCCTCATTACTGAACATAACATACCAAAATGCATTCTAATTGGGGAAATTGCTTTGCAAAGATGTGGTCTGGGGGGCAAAATTTCATGAGAAATTTGCTGATGAAGTTTCATGATGACTTAAAAAATTGCTAACTGATGTGGAGGTGTGGAGTACTGAATTTAAGATGGGAAATAAGAGAAACTGCAGGGAACTTGGGATTGACATGTTCCCATTTCCTAGGAGTAACTAATTCAGGGACCTACCTGTAGTGACAGAAGTTAAGAAAAAGAATCCATATGCATAAGGAGCTGCTGAGGAATGGAAGCTTGTGATTCAAATGTTATACAGTAGAAACCATCATATTTTGCATTGGAAGCAACACAGACTTTGTGATATTACTGTACATTCCATATTTTTGTCCTTAGTAACTCTTCTTTTTCCAGCAAGTGACAAAGAAGCTGATCAAAGAGTTGGTGGCTGTGCTGTGTATTTGTTGTGTTACAATATTTAGAGGGATGTGAAATCCCTACTTTGTCCAGTTCAGCCAATTTCAAAGTGGCTTCCTTTAATCTTCATTTATAGGAATCTCACTCAAGCGCCTGCTAATATTTATGGCAAACTGCCCACTGCACTGATGGCATGTTGTGTTGTGGGAGAGAAGTAATATGGACTTGGCATTCTTGATTTCCAGAGCTGCAATGGAAGCTGAACAAATTTAGGCACAATGGAGGCAGGTATGAGCTGAACACTTCCAGTGTGTTGTTTTTTTAAGGAGAGATAATGTTATTCACTTCAGAACTTGTTTATTTCCAGAACTGGCTGCTATATAGAACTCTTATTATTTTTCTTAAATCCAGTAATTCTTTTAAATAATTTTGATCCATGCATCTAAATTTATTGCTCATGATGGGTAAAAATCAACTAAAGGGCGTTGCCTAACATTCCTTTTTTATTTATATTGATTTATATTGATTTTAATGCAAAATAAACAATATTCTGTAAAAGCAAAACAATAAGGGATCATAGGAGATGAAGGATGGCAGAAATGATATATCACACACTGTGGCAAAAGATAAGTTAACTCAAGAATTCCAGATCTCATGGGAGGCTGGTGTAAGTTTTGTTGTATGTGATGTTCATTTGTGCACAAAGTAAAACTCCACCTGTGTGTAGCTGCACCTCACAATGTTCAAAGATGGAGTGTCATCTTTTCCAGAATAGCAATATTCCTAACATTCTTGTACCAAAGTATAAGGTCCAAGTACCATAATGCTTTACCTTTCTGTGCAGCAGCCAATAAGATGATTACTAGCTCTTTTAAAATAACATCCATCTTTTTATGTCCCAAAATAAATGGGAGAACAAGAAAAGGGAGTAATTGAATTGTCTCCTTAGCAATAGCAGCAATTTCTTTGAAAACCAAGAATCAAAATATGTGAACTTGCAGCACTTCCACCAGAGGTGAAAGTATGTTTCCCCTAGCACCATAGCCTCATCAACAGGTATGAGGTGTCTTATATGTCAATTGTACTGGGGTCCTGTACAGTTTAAGTGTACTTTCCCTGGAATGAGCCGAGATTGATTTTATTGGCCAGTCATATCACATTACACCATTGCCTATATTCTGCCTTACAGCTCCCTCCCAAACAAGTTTTAAATCCAACACAGAGCCCATGGTGTAGGTTAATAGTTTCTTGTATAAAGCTGCAACCAAACCAAGTATTTGTATGAATATAAAAACATAAGAAGAGCCCGCTGAATCAGGCCTTAGGCTCATATAGCCCAGCATCCTTTTCCTACAGTGGCCATGCAGATGACTCTCAGAAGCTCACAAACAGCATTCAAGCGCAACCCTTCTGCAGTTTCCAGCAGCTGGTATTCAAAATCATTGCTGTCTCCATCATGGCCAATAGCTGCCAACAGCCCTCTCCTCCATGAATTGCCCAATCCTCTTTTAAAGCCATCTAGGTTCGGTGGTCATCACTGCTTCCTGCGAGAGTGAGTTCCATATGGGCTGTGTGAAGAAATACTTTTCTTCTGTGCTGCTTTCTGGCCCTCAAATTAGCTCACACAAAAAAGTGCAACAGTAACCAATTAAATGCAATAAGATTGAGAACAGAGAACAATGAGACTTTTACAGTTTAAAAGGTAAACATTTTACAGATTAGCTTAAAAAAAAAAAACTTAACAGAAAGCCTGAAGCAGTTTCAAGAAGACAACTGAGACTGAGATCCAAGATGTGAGAAATCACACTTTACCTATAAGCACTGCCAATCCTAACCCTCAGACAAAACAACCCTAGTGGTTTTGCTCTTTCAATGTGTCCTCCTTCTTCAGTTAGGCCTGCTGGTGCTCCTCTTCCTCTTTGCCCCCTGGCTTGCTTGGGAGAGAGCAGTTAGGTGAGCAAGTCAAAGAACAGCCATCCCCTTCTCCTCCTTGACCTCGATCTATGGGAATGCCCACTATAGCTGATGTCCAAGGTAAGTCAGTAGACTCTGGGTTCCAGGCAGATAGGAAGGCAAGGCAGAATCAGCACCTTGGAGAGGGACCAAGGTGTGGGTTTCAGTACCATGGTTAGCAATCCTACAGCTGAGGAAGAATGGTCAAGTTATCTTGGCAGTGTTGTGGGGCAGTTGGCAGACCTTTATAGACTGGGATTGGTGTTTCTTGACTAGAATACCTGCATGCTGCATCTGGCCAGTTAAAGGGCAGTTGCTCTTTTCTGAAGCCATTGGCGGCTTCTTGATCATGAAGTTTCAAACAGTGGTTATCCTCAGGGCTCTTCAGATCCTCCAAGGAATCTGGGGACCATTCACTGGAGTCTTGTGGCAGAGACATCTTCCCTGGGTTCAAGGGAGGAGATCCAGGCTCTGGTGTCCATTGCTCCACATGGGATGAACCAAGAAATGGATCCCTCTCCTCCTTGGGGCTGCCAAGAATTATTGGTTGGGAGTCATAATACTATTATTCACTACCACCCCCTTCTGGACCAGAAGAAGGACCTGCTGAGCAAAATGGAGGAATGGCAAGCAGTTGTCTTGGTGATGAACCCCCTGTATTATGGACATTAGTAAGCACCTAATCATGCCAACTCCTCATCCTTGTCCTGTCCTTAGGTAGATATAATGAAGAGAGATGAGGAAATCTCACATAATCATGAAGTGCAGTTATATATGTATATGTGTGTGTGTGTGTGTGTGTGTGTGTGTGTTTAGGGGTACTCTTATTTTCCTGCTCACATTGAAATACTGCCCCTCAATGAGGCCAAACTTAGATTCATAAAATTTTTAGGGTATGCGTCCTCCCAGAAAAAAGCACTGGTGAAGTGTATTTCAAGGAGAGAGTGAGGGCAGCAAAACAACCTTGCAAACAAACCAGAATGTGTTTCACACCAACACTGAAAATCAACCCAAGGCAATGCCCCCAAAACCTGGCAGATGTGGTGCTATTGGGAGGGGAATGTAAGGGGCATGAAGCTTTCCTGGCAGCTGACTAGATATCCCATGGGAGACCGAACTTACAATTTAATGAGCATTGAAATTAAAAGGATATTGAAAAGTAATTGGTTTCTAATGAGCCTCATATGCAAAACAAAATAGGAATTGGTTTACATTATTAATAACATTTCTGCCAATTTATACAGCCTCAACATTCATAAGCAAAAAGAAGAATGCAGTCATGTTGCTGATGTGCAAAATTCTGTCGGAATCTTACTTTCTGTGGGAAACCCTCAGTGTGTGCCTGGTGGATCCCTGATTCCTGAGGACTTCATATTCCTTCTATTCACTGGGGTTCTGTACATGGTCTGAGTTTTATTCCCCACCTCAATGGCTCAACCCTACGTCTTGAGACCCAGACCCTTCCCCATTATTGCCTATTGAGAGTGTGTTCCCACCCTGGAGTTATCTTTCTGCAGTTTGCCCTTGTCTCCTCTGTACCTCTGCCCTTCCACCCTCCCTTGCACCATTCTGAGCCCTTCTGCTCACACCCTTCATCCAGCCTCCTTACATGGCAGTATTCTGAGCCATTCTGCTTCCCAGCAACCAAGGGCTGCCTCTCACGCAGCTGCTGTGTGTTCAGGGAGGTGTCACCAGATGTGTGGGTGCCATGCTCTGTGTTCAGCCAGGCTGACAGAGGGATACCATGGAGGTCAGCCAAATCTTCCTTCTCCATCTCTCTACAGCCCCATTTTCATAACCATGTGTTCTGTGCCTGGTGTATCCTTTAGGAATACTTTAAAAGAGGGTATATTTCAAAGAAGCACAAGCATTCATTGCAAGATTCTTTGCTTTTAAAATAAATGTTAGAGGTCATTGCTAAGATTGAGTTCATTAGAGTGGGAGGAGATGCCTAGTTGCTCTGTCTTTACATTCTCCCTGCTTAACACACAAGACTCTGTGTGGCTGAGTAATGTAATGTTTTATGTGGAGGCTAATTGTGGGAAATTAATAGGATTTGCTATGGCAATTTGTAGGACCACACTTTGATGACAAAAACAATAAAATCACCTCATCAGCCGCAATTGTGGGTGTGTGCCCTATTGTATCCTATCATCTATTGTGAAAAGACACCAAAGAGAGTGTGTGGCTCTAAATCAAGCAGAAGAAAGTAGTCATTTTCTGGGGAGGCTAAAAGCGATACACTGCAGGAGAGCTACAGCTCTGCACTTTGAGGCCTTCCAAGGTCACCTGCCTTTGCCCAAGTTTGCATTAATGCAGACAGCTCTGCCTTGGCATATGACGTCTACGTTGCTGAAAATGTGGGTAGAGGCACAGAGGTTTTCTTCCATGTGAGCATGAGAAGAGCAAAACTATGTGCAGCTACCGGACATGAAGATTAGGAGGTTAAGTGAGCAGACAGGAAGATAAATGAAAAGGAACACAGGACATTCTCAGGCAATTGCTTCTTTGCAGGAGGATAACACTTGCACCTCTTAGCCTGGGCCTCACTAGCAGCACTCTGTTCCTGCCCTTATGTAACAGAAGATACCCTTAGTCCTCAAGGACAGCCTTGCCACGTACTGGGATGAGTATGAGAGAAGACATGGACTCCAGCAATGGGGAGTAACAGTGCACAGCCTCCAAAGTTTACATTGTGTGCTTGTGTCTGAAGACAATCCCAAGGAAATCAAGAGAGAGAGAAAAACCACAAAAAGTGAGAAATTTACAGGACAATCCTAGCCTGTGCTGCAATTCAGCAGCGACAATCCTCTGGCCTGTGGGCTTAATTTTATTTTGTGCTGTTACCCTGTATTTTTATCTTATAAACTGCCCTGAGATATTCAGACGAAGAGTGGAATAATAATAATAATAATGATGATGATGATGATGATGATGATAACAACAACAACAACAACAACAACAACAACAACAACAACAATAACAATTCAGCCCACAGGGCACCCCAATTTTACCTGTGAGACTGTTTCAGTTAAGCCACACCCACCTTCAGGTGCTTCCAAAGCCCTTTGCGAGGAAGGAAACAAGAATCTATGATCAGCTGAACATTGTCACTAACAAAACCCTACACTTTGCAAGTGCCACTGATCAGCTTATTGTGGGTGCTTGCAAAGCCCGATTCCTTCGTCCTCTCAGTTTGACCTCTACCTTTGTTGTACGTTTTGTATTGCATTTAAACTTGTCTTTAGTTGTTGCTGTTTTGGTACTGTTTTCAAAATTAGTTTTAGCAGTTTTATGGTATGCTTGTAAATTGCCTTGAGACTTGTGGAAAAGGTGATTCACCAAAGACAATAATGATAAATAATCGGTATGGACTGGATTCAACTAACACTGCACTAGTTGAAGCTAGTGCAAGGATTCCTTCTAGCCCAACAGAACTTACCCCTTGGTGTGCCTCTGTGCCTTCCCCAAATATGCTCTGGAGGGTTGAAAGATCCCTCAGTATCCTGTACAGAGTCAGTAGAGGGGAGATCATTCTGTTCGGCAGAATGAAAGGATCTTGAGCTGATGAAAGGATCATAAGAGCACAATGCTTAATTACACCCTGTGTTTCCCAACATGCAACAAACGCACATGCTTGCTTCAAGAGGCTTGAATCCATGACCCGGAAATGAAAAGTCTCATTCTCTACTGACCAAGGGGGCCAACTTCAATAAAATATGGGGCAGGGGGCAGGTAAGCTCTGCCTCAATCGATCACATGACATGACATGCACACACACACACACACACACACACACACACACACACCTTTTGAATAGCAATGCCCACCAACTTTGGGGGGCAGCTCCCTCAAATATTTTATGGGGGGGTTGGCTGCTTTGCTACTGACAATGGACAATAATAGCTTCTGCAGTGACTGAACTGAATTGAACTTCTGACACAATCCAGCTGTGTCTGCTCATGTGTACTTTGGGGATATGTTCTCTTGAATTCCCAGTTTGCTGTTAAAGCACTAAACTTAGAAACAGGCAAAGTGCCAGAAGTATACCCTGAGAGGTTAATGAGCTTACAGTAGACCACATTAGGTGTAGCTACAATATCAGTTAGAAAAATTAAGTGGATTTTATTAATCAAAGATAGAAAGACTACAGGAGAGCTTTCTATATTGACCCAGGAAAGTTTGCTACCCAAACATTTCCAGCCGTGATCTTTGTTTGGCCTTTTTCAAGCTATGTTCTGCAGCAGTGAGTCATACTCATTTTCTGCTAGAGGACAAGAAGAAAGCAAGATGGTAATTAGGAAAATCACCCTTTGTTTGAGTGCAGCAGTAGAGTTAGAAGCCAATTAAAAAGGCGTCATGGTGCTTTATGTAGGCAGATAGTGAGATTTGGTATTACTTTGTAGAGTGGATGGCAAATCTTTTCTCTCTTACCAGGTCAGTCATTTTGGAAGACCAAATGTTTTTCTTCTAAAAAGAGTATCTACAGTATATATATTTTCTAGAAGAGTCTGCTTCTTGCAGCAAAGAACTCAGTTTTAATGACACCTTAAATACTGTTATGGGATTTGGACTAGTCTCAATGATCTCCTGGAGATCACTTCCAAGTCCACCTTGGTCATTCCTGGTTCTAAGACCCAGGATTAATGGCTGAGACCTGCCAGACCCAGGCACATCATTTGGCCAGGTGCATCCATCGATAGGCATATTAGTAGGCTGATGGACATTAGTGGCCAGCAGATATCTGAATGGCAGGAAGGTATTAATGTAAAAGCAAGCCACTTTTAATTTGAGGAGAGAATGGAGCAGAGAGCAAAGACAGAGAGCTGGAAGATTTGGGAGGTGTTGAAGCTGTGAACTACCATCTCAACCATTTGTAAAGGAATGCAGGTAATCCAAAATGCCAATAAGTCTCCAGTGACCTCATTTGAAAAGAAACACAAACTGGGTAAACAGTGGAACCCCTGATACTTCTCACTGCCAAACTGGGGTGAGTGTAGCAATGCTAGCAAATTAATTGTGGCCTAAACGTCCATCAAATGCCTGACATGGTCACCTAAGTGGGTAGCAGGGCTGGACGATATCATCTTTTCAACATGGCGGTGTATCACCAGCCAAACTTTGCAGTTTGGCGATATACCATGATGTTGAAAAAACAAGCTGCATTTGCCTCTGTCCTTGAGACACCTGGTGAAACTGCCCCAGCTCTTACCTCAGGAGCGGAGGCGGTTTTACCCAGGCGCTCACGGCTTGGGACAATGCAGGTTGTTTGCGCAGCTCAGGTGGGGAAGGGTCCCCTTCCCAGTGGTGGAGCTTCATGCTCCAGCACCGGGGTGGGGGGGGCAGAGAGCAGGTGGGGGCGGGGTTGGTGCACGTCCTGGGGCTGTGCCGTGCCACCCACAGGGGCATGGCGTGCGTCCTGGGGGCATGGCACCCAGCGCTGGTGGGGGGACAGCCACGATGGCACCCCATCGGGATCGAGCTGCCGGGGGCGGTGTGCTCCCCCCGCACTCGTCTTCCTCCACCAGTGCCCCTTCCTCAACTGAATAAGTAGTAATCAAACAAACCCCTGTGTTGCAAAGAGAATGTCAGCAACACAATGACCATGTACATACGCAATAGATAATCTTTATAGAATTCCTTCAAACCATAACAAGTACAAAATGAAATCTTTAGTCTCAATGTCTCTGAAAATCTTTAAATGAAGTGAGGTACCAGACTGTGTATGATGAAAGACAAGCTGTGAAGCTTTGTGTATTCAGCAAATATGATATCCAACACTGAATATTGACTACTGTTTCGTAGAACTCTTCATCAGCGTGGTGGGAGGATATACAATTGCTTCATAAACATGGTCATCGTGTTGCCTAGACATTGCTGACCTTCCTCAACTGAGACAGCCCTGGTGCTGTTCCCACTCACCATTAAGTGAGTGGAGCATCAGGGCTCCTTTAACTTCTTGCTGTGAGGAACGGCAACTGTACTCCCCTCAGATGAGCAGTTTCTCAGAGCCCCTACCCCACCACTGGCTTGTGGGAGCCAGTGCCAGGCTGGGGGCTCCTCTAACTGCTCGGCTGAGGTAAGGGCAGCTGCACACTCCTCAGATGAGCAGTTTAAAGATGCATAGGGAGGAACAAGCTGTATCACCATCTCACAGATATAGCTTGTTTCTCCCTCTGCATTGTATGATGGCAGAGTGGGATGGTGGTTTCACTCAGCAATATATTGAGTCCGTCTGCTAGGAGCGCTCACTGGGGGAAGGAACTTTTGACTCTCTCCAGCAGACGCTGCTAGCAGAGGGACTCAGTCAGGAGAAGTGGCAGTTTCACCAGCAATATACCACTGAGTGAAGCCGACATCACGCTCTGCTCCTCATATCGGTCCTGGGCAATATATTGCCCAGGCCTAGTGGGTAGGAGCCCATAGTGACAAGCCAGAAGTGACAAAGCAATAAAGATATATTAAAAATAATTCCAATATAGGTGCTGTAGGTGCTGTAGGTGCTGAATTTGTAGGTGCTGTAGGTGTACAGCATTTCAGTGCTGTAGGTGCTGAAATGATGAGGTGGTGCCTGTCTAATATTTAAGGGAAAGGCATTGCAAAGGGCAGGCGCCACCACACTAAAGGTCACATTCCGATATTGTGCAGAGAGGACCTCCTTATAAGATGATGTCTCCAGGAGGCACTCACCTGCAGAGCACAATAATTACCTTGGAATATAAGGGGTGAGATGATATTTCAGGTATTCTGGTCCTGAACTGCTTAGGACAGTTGAGCAAGTAAGGGTATGGTTTTATATCTGATCAACCTGGGTTCATGCCCCATTTCTATCATATACTTAGTGTATTAACTTAGACTAAGGGTCACCAATATAGCACCCATGGATGCTCATGGGCCCAAAGAAGCCTCCCTTGGTCCTAGCCCAACCCATCCCACCACTGAAACTAGGATTGAAAGAAATATTGTATTGCAACCAATGGTATGTGCTTGGTTGTGGTTGATGTTTGTGATGCCCTCAACAGTTTCTCCAGTTTGCAAATGTGCCCATAAAGGTTGGCAGCTCCTGACTTGGACAATCCACCCAGCCTCACCTCCCACGCCGTGAAATCAGAATTATATTGGCTTATGGTTATTCTGAAGGCAAACCCAATAGATTTCACAAAGCAAATTGCAAATTAAAAATGTTGCACAAATTTGGAGCAGCAGAGAAATATGTGGAAAGGCCTTACAGGTAGAGCATAGGTAGCTGCCTTAAACCAGGTCACATGATTTGTCTGTGCAGCCTGGTATTGTCCACTCATACTCACAGCAGCTCTTCAGGATCTCAAGAGATTTCCCCCATCACCTGATTCTTTTAACTGGAGATTATACTGAGGACCTTCATGGGCTCTACTACTGAGCTCTGGTCTCTTCCAATGCCTGCTTAAATACCTGTTAATAATGTTGCTGGTTTTTTGTTACTGGAGCCCCATGCAATTACAAAGGTGTTAGGAAGATGAAGCTGGAAATATCATTAGGTATGAGCTATCAATTATATTACCTGTACTTCATTTTCTAAAGTCATTTCCAGTTGCTGTCTGTGCTGCACTTTGAAGATTCTGCAGTCACTTTGGGTTTTCACTGCTCCATTTATCTGTTCATGCTTGGGAGTCTGAAGAATCACATTGTAATGGTTCGATTTCTGTATTGTATTTCCTTTGATCCTGTAGTTTGATTTTAATTCCAGCAGTAGTTAAAAAGCAGAAACTATCATACTCCAAATATAAAGCTAAGGGGGGAATTTGAACAGTACAGTAACTTCCATTTTAAAAAACAGGGCTTTGCTGTTATTTGAGTTTTGCCCCGATGCATCTTATTGTCAGTGATCATAGGCTGCTATTCTTTAAGATGATAATGGATTTAGTCAATAAGTAAAATACAACATGCTAGAAAACAGATAATAAGACACTGAGAAAAAGCATTCTTTCAAGCTATTACAAGAAGCAGCAATGTTGTCAAAGCATTTAAGAGCCCTGCAGTAGAGGTAAATTATTTTGAAATATCGCTTGTATCTCTGTGCCAAGTCCATTTGCAAAGTGTGGCTGATGGAAGGATGAAGATCATTTAGATTTCTGCTCCATGGCCCATGGAAATTCTTCAGTGTTTATTGAATATAAAGCCTTTCCTATACACACACATTCCACACATTAATGTCCTAGTAGCATATTTACTCAAGATTTGTAATGCTAGCAGAGGTATAGGAAACCATTAATCAAAGGTGTCTTTCACGCTTAAAGGAAGGCAGATCTGTCTGAAGCTTTAATCTGTTCAAGTTTCACCTACACTTCACATTTTTCCCTCCAAACTTTCTGAAGGAGAAAAAAGTTTACTCTGTCTTTAAGGGCCAGTATAAGAGACTAAGCCAGCTAACAAAAAGGAATTTTTAAACTTTTATAGCAAAATGTTTCAGCTTCCACCACCATCAGTTGCTCTGATTAAAAAATTGCTGCTTCCAAGGTGGCCATTACAGAGCTTTAAGGATGCTCAGAAGGCCTTCATTTGCTGAAGCTAAGCAGTTCTGGTACTATTATCTAGCTTGAGGCCATGCAGTGTTTGCTTTGGGCAAAAGATTCTTGCATTCCAGGGGGTTGGACTAGATGACACTCGTGGTCTCTTCCAGCTCTACAATTTTATGATTCTATCTATGCCAATAGATCCAACAACGTTTGCAAAAAGGGAGAATTCTGGATGCACATGCTGGACACATTAACACCATATGGCCTCATCCTTGAGGATAGTACCAGCACTCAACAGTGCTTGATAAGTTCCTGCATCTTCCTTTGTTTCCTGATTTTCCTACCCAAAGGCAAATAAATTTTAACCTACATTTGGGCAGAGGAATGAAAAGTTGGAGGAGGTGGCAGCTGCAGGTTCTCCTAGTCCCCCACCCACTGAGTTTCTTTTACCCACTGAGGACTACAAGCCCAAGTTTGGCAGGAAAGTGATACTGCATGCACCATTTCTCTTAGAGGCAATAGGATCTGCACCATCACTTTCCTACCATATATGTTGTTACTTGTCTCATTCCAAGTCCTGGGCACCAAAAGGATGTTCAGAAGGAGGGCTGTGAGTTTCTGTAGCTTCTTCCTTCTCTGCCTTTTCCTTCAATTGCTTTTCTTTGCATCTCTCCCAAGCTTTCTCACCCTACAGGAACTCTTGAAGTGCATGTCTGAGAAGTCCCTCTTTATTTATCAAAATATTTCCAACGCTCATTTTCTCCTCGATACAAAATCCTCTTCACTTTACAGGAGCTCCTCTTTCCACCTGAATTGTCTGCCCAGGCTTCCATCTTGTGTGCTCCCGAGGGGCATGTGAACATGCCGCGATTTTCTGGGTCAGCACTCTGTCTTCTGTCACTAAAGCCTAAATCCACTCCAGAAGCGACTCACTCATCCGTTAGCTGGCTTTTATTGTTCAACATTTTGTTGGTATTATCCAAAAAGCCCCTCAAAGAACACTACACACTTTCGCCCCTGTGATCTGCTCAACAAGTGCCTTGCCTGTGTGGTAGCAGAAGAAGCTGTTTTCAGGTCATGTACGAAATGTTGCATTGGAGGAGCAACATGCTTTATTCATGGTTTATCAGCTTCGAGGAGGCTGTGTGGGCCATTGAGATGCATCTTTCTTGCTGTGGTAGCAGACACAGGGTCAGGGAATCTGTTTTGCAAATGTGGGGAAGATGTGGGAAAGTTAAACTATGGAATTCTCTCTCCTAAGAGGTGTTGTTGTTGTTTAGTCATTTAGTCGTGTCCAACTCTTTGTGACCCCATGGATCAGAGCACACCAGGCACTCCTGTCTTCCACTGCCTCCCGCAGTTTAGTCAAACTCATGCTGGTAGCTTTGAGAACACTGTCCAGCCATCTCGTCCTCTGTCGTCCCCTTCTCCTTGTGCCCTCCATCTTTCCCAACATCAGGGTCTTTTCCAGGGAGTCTTCTCTTCTCATGAGGTGGCCAAAGTATTGGGGCCTCAGCTTCACGATCTGTCCTTCCAGTGAGCGCTCAGGGCTGATTTCCTTAACAATGGATAGGTTTGATCTTCTTGCAGTCCATGGGACTCTCAAGAGTCTCCTCCAGCACCATAATTCAAAAGCATCAATTCTTCGGCGATCAGCCTTCTTTATGGCCTAAGAGGTGTAGTGATGGTCAATAACTTGGCTTTAAAAGAGGTCTGGGCAAATTCATGGAGAATAAGACTATCAACAGTGGCAGATCTTTGGGGTCTCAGAATTCAGTGGCACCTTGTGCAACACCAGAATGTAGCAGTCTATTGTAAATCATAGATGTGGAGTTCCTAGCAGTGCTCCCGAGGCTCTGCACCCAATGCGACTGAACCAATCATGCTTCCCTAAACCCACCTCTGCTATCAATGGCTGCTAGTCATGATGGCTATGTCCCACTTCCACGGTCAGGGACACTAAGCCTCTGAATACCATGTGCTCTGGGAAATTGCAAGTGGGGTTAGCACTGTTGCACTCTGGTCCTGCTTCGTGAGCTTCCTATTGGCATCTGGCTGGCCACTGTGGGTTAGTTGGGGCCTTTGACCTGATCCAACGGGCCCCTGTCAAAGGGGCCATTGACCAAAACTTGCATGCAAGGAAATGGGGAACCTGTTGTGACTTGGCTGGAGTTTTCTCTGCAGATTCCGGGAAGCAAGCCACTTTAAAGCTGAAGAGCATCTTTGTTTGTTCATCTAATATATTTATACACTGCCCTTCAGTTTAAAAAGTTCTAGAGCATCTCACGTCAGAGATAAAAAAGCAATGAAAATACATTAAGATAGTATCGGTAGAAACAATAAAAAACAGATCAAGCAGTGGAAGCAGTAAAATCCATAAAACTGTCAGTTTAAAGCAGCCACGCAATATGGTAGAGTGCTTCGGCAGTCAGATGATATTAATAATAATAATAATAGTAATAATTTGTATATCATCATTCATCTGCCTATCACTGGGCAGTTCACAACAAGAAAAGCTATTTATTGGGCCCCCCAAAAATGACATTCCAAAATGACATTCCAAAACAACAGACAAACCCAAATATGGCAATATAGAATATTAAAAATGTGTGTGTTGAGGGAAATTCACATAGCCTATTGACTTTATTCAGCAACCTATCAAAAGTTGCACATTCCAATATTGTCAGGGTAAGTGTCACGGGTGCAGTCTAAAAGACAAGCTGAGACTGCAACCTTAACCCTACTTTCCCAGGAGTGAGATGATATTTCAGGTATTCTGGCTTTGCTTCGTGGCATAAAACTAACCATGGGAGACCCTTCCATCTGGATATGTTTTAGTAGTCTAGGAATAGTCCCATAATCCAGCATGCTGGCTTAGTTTATTAGTTGCTTTCAAATTTCAATTATATTTCATAGCAATATCTATTACAATTCCATACACCTGCATTGATCAAGTCCATGCTTATGTTTTCACTTGGTTGCATCTTTGCTTGTTATGTTTTAAGACTGTTTAATCTCTTCCAAGTGTCCTTGTTCATGGTGACAGATATGCCATCACTCTGGCCAACACATGTATTCCTCCGTTAAACTGAATTCCATTTATTTCAGTAGCTAAAATGGTCAGATCTAGAGGTGATATGCAACATATACCCCAAAGAGTGAAGAAATCGAGGAAAGGTTCTGTCTGAGGCTTATTATAAAATAATCAAACTTACAGTGGAATCCTATGTGTGTTTACTTGTATGTAAGTTTCACTGAGTTCAATAAGATTTACTGCCAAGTAGCAACAACAGGACTGCAGCTTAAATAAAACATGTAAGATGTGTGTAATTTTCATGCGTGCAGATCTAGGGGTGGGACTTCTTATTCAGAGGGTGTGGCTTCAAGATGATCTTGAACTGGTACCAGCCATCAAAAAAACAAACAAACTGCTTAGCCAATTATTTACTTAGACTTCTTTTTAGGGCAAAGGATCATGAAAGCCAAAGTCCTCATTAGATTCAAACAAACACATGAGAAAAATACACAAATATAAGATTTGGCACAAATGTTCTTGCTCGCTTTTGCAAGTCATCGAAACCTCTATTTAGAATAACATGGAAGGGGTAGAAAACTAGGTGTACTTGAGGACTAAGGTGCAGATCATAAGCTGCAATCCTAAATCCACTTATCTAAATAAGCCCCACTGAATTCAGTGGGACTTGCTTCTGAGAAACATGGTTAGGATCATTAACTACTGGCTATTAGACTTTTAAAAATGCCTATTTTAAAAAGTGAAAATACCTTTAGAAACATGTCTTTTTAAAAGAATATACGTTTCAAAATGTGTATTTTTTCTCATAGGTACTTGTTTAAATAGGTTGCAGATTAATGGAATGGACTTGTGCAGAATTAGTATAGACCAGAAATAGATGGATTTGTCCAGCCATACAAAAAATGTAGTAAAGCTACAAATGAAAAATGAACAGTATTTTAGCAAATGAGACAAAATGCCAGTGTTAGTTCCTGTGTGAACTGTGGGATGTTGTTTAAAAAAAACCCCATGAACATGTCTTTATAGAGGAATTGCAGAGAACGCCTTGGTGAGTGACTAGGATTGTGTATTCATTTGCACACTACCATCCCACAACTGCAGTCCCCAATTCCATTGATCTGCAAACCATAAATGTCCTAAAGCACAACTATCTCTCATCTCTTTCTCAAATTTATTTCCCCTAAAGAATGAGGTAAATACGAAGCATCTTGCATTTTTGCGTGCTCAAAAGCAAAAGCATGTGTGATGTTTTGCAGCTGCCCTTGTATCCCTGGCAGGTGGTGATCACAGGATGATTTGAAAATTTCCCTGAAGACCTTAGATTCTTTGTATTCATTCCAAATGGACAACACATACCATCCCACTGAGTGAATTGGCGCTCTCCCTTAGATCTTGCTGTGATGTGAATGAGGTCAATATGGAAAATGCAGGCGAGGTAGAAAACAAACAAACAGATCAAAATGAGTGAATGTTTCTATCAAAGAGGTGAAATCTCTTATTGGATGTCAGTTACATGTTTTAAGAATGAAATGGTAAACCAAGACAAAAAAAGGCCAATATGAAATAAGATGAATTAAATCAGTGTGTATTTTTCACAATTACATTGTTGTTGTTGTTTTGTTATACAATATATTTAGTTATACCCTGCCTTTCCCCCTATAAACTCTGACTTGCTGTCGTTGTGTGGTCATGCAGGCTCCTGGAGAGTAGCTCACAACCACTTTTCTTTGATGAGAGTTGTTGTCCAAAACATCTGGAAGACTCTGGGATTGGGGAAGGCTAGTTATATACACTTACCTAGAAATAAGTATCGTTGAATTCAGTGGAACATAGTCCAATGGATTTTAGTTGCTATGCTAACCTCCATCCCTCACATGCATTGCATTGCATCTTCAATCCATTTTGTATAGAAGTTCCCAGTGGATTATAGTTAATATGGCAAATCTAATATAAAGTTACTAGAGTTAATTCACACTAGATTTAATAAAAAGGCTTTTTTTTCAGGAATAGTAAAAGGTCAAAAGAAATTCATCTGCAAACCTCCAGAATTTCAGTTGTGGGGTAGGTAGTCCATATGAGCTTGTACAATAAAGGCTTTCAAAGCTGCCTGTTACTCACTAGTGGCAACATATTGGTAGGTTCTGCAGTCTGTACTGAAAACCTGTGCTTTGCTTCTGGCTCTGTCTATATCATCTATCTATCTATCTATCTATCTATCTATCTATCTATCTATCATCTATCTATCTATCATCTATCTATCTATCTCAGTGTTTCCCAACCGGTGTTCCGCGGCACACTAGTGTGCCGTGGAACTTTGCCTTGTGTTCCGTGGAGGCGGGCGAGTCGGGCAGTGAGAGGCGGGGCGGCGGCGGCGAGCACACGCGGTGCGGCGAGCGAGCGAGCTCCCACATCCCATCGCCGCTCGCTACTGGGCCTGCGCATCCGCTCGCTACTGGGCCTGCCCCAGGAGGTGGGGTTGCGGGCATCACGCCCTTCCCCACGTGAGCAGGGAATCCCATCCGCCCCCACGTGAGCGGGGAATGCCATCTCAGCCCCCGCGAGAGCAGGGGAATCCCATCCGGCCACGCCTCCTGGCCAGGCAATAGGCTGGCTGGAGGGGGCGTGGCTTGCCCTTTTTAGGGCCGGAGCGGAGGGGGCTCGCCCTCTCCGGCTAGCCCCATCGCCGCTCACTACATCCTATCGCCGCTCGCTACTGGGCCTGCGCATGCTCGGCGAGCACACGCGGGGCGGCGAGCGAGCGAGCTCCCACATCCGACGGCACCAAGCAGGGGCCCTTGGCCGTGCCGGTGCCCACCGTGCCCGCCTCCGCCCAGGAGGGCGGCAAGCAGCCACCGCCACCACCACCCCCGCCGCTGCCCGGCAACCGCGCCGCCGCCCCCGGCTCCCCGCGGCGGGTGATCGTGCAGGCTTCGACGGGCGAGCTGCTCCGCTGCCTGGGGGACTTCGTGTGCCGCCGCTGCTACCACATCCCATTGCCGCTCGCTACTGGGCCTGCGCGTGCGCGATCGCGCCTTCGGGATTCCCTTCAGCAGGCATCAAGCAGCCTGCCTCCCTGCTTTTTCCAATTAAGGGAACCTCCACTCTCCTGCCCCTCCGTGTTTCTCACCCCAAAGCCTTGTGGGCAGCAGGAAGTGGGGCCGTCCTGCGCCGGGTGGCTGCTGACACGTCCCTTGGGCAGGAGAGGCATCCGGCTGGATGAAGGCAGCGACGCCGGGGGAACGAAACAGCACGGCAGGTCTGAGTTGGCGCCTGGAAGGACACAGACTGCTTCATGTCGCTGCATTCCACAGCTCCGAGGCTGGCAGGTGAGTGCGTGCACTCCTCTCTCTCATTTTATTTAATGTGCATTTTTGAAGCATGTGGAAATATCCTGCGTCATCAACCACTTTGGGGAAAGTGTGCGTGTGTGTGTTTGGGGCTAGATTTCATGCATGCCTTTTTTTTTTAAGTTCTCTTCCTGCTTCATCCACATTCACCCCCCAAAAGGCCATTTTCTGTGTGCTGAATAAATTCTGCAACTCAAACGGCACGAGGTGCCAATGTATCGGGGCTGTGGAATTTATTCTGCTTGCAGAATTCTGCAACTCAACCGCATTTTGATGTTTAAATGTTGTATTTTAATCTTGTTTTTAAGTTATATTTCAATCAACTTGTTTTATTATTGGTTTTTTTTATTTCAATCAACTTGTTTTTTATTATTGTTTTTATTTCAATCGACTTATTTTTTATTATTTACTATATTTCAATCGACTTGTTTTTTAATTTGTTGTTAGCCGCCCTGAGCCCAGTCTTGGCTGGGGAGGGCGGGGTATAAATAAAATTTATTTGGGAAAGATGGTTAACAGCGTATACAGCCGTTAAGTGACAGTGGCCTTATTACAGTCTTTTTCAACCGCTGTTAGTGTTTTTCAACCTTTTTAGGTTTTCTGTAAACTGGGGAAGACATCCATGTTGGAAGTTCAATTCCTTGCTTAGCCATGAAGCTCAATGGAAATTGCCTTGCTCTTGCCCTCTCTAATCCAGTGTTTTTCAACCGCTGTTCCGCAGCAGCCTAGGCCCTCGGGGACCTCGTGGCTTCCGCTTTTGCGTGTGCTGCCATCACTCTTCCCGCCATTCCCATGTATAATTCGTGCCCGTAATACAGGCAGTAAAAACTGTTCTGTATAACGACTACCTCGCCTCTCCCCCCCCCCCATCTAAACCCATTTTTTTTCCTTTGCAGAAATGAGCCGCTGCATTGAGCTCACACAGTATGCATTTTTTTGCCTGGCTGTGATTGGTCCGGACTCCAGCCTGGACCTATCACAGTAGGACATCATCTTCCGACTTCCTTCCCGCCCGAGCACAGAGACCAGGACTCAGCGGGAGTCGGCACTGCAGAGAGGCCGGATACTGCAGTGATGGAAAAGTTTTTGAAAAGAAAAGAACTGGACTCTGAACAAAATTTGGAGCCAGATGAGAGGCCAAGTACGAGTGGGCATGAAAAGAAAGCAAAGATGGTTAGCTCAAGCAAATTCTCTCTCACAAGGCAATATAGCGAAAGCTATATTTCATTTGGATTTACTTTCACCGGAGATGCAAACCAACCAACTCCACTGTGCGTGGTGTGTGGTGAAAAGCTAGCTAACAGTGCTATGGTCCCAAGCAAACTTAAACGCCATCTCCAAACGAAACACCCTTCGCTTCAAAACAAGAATGTGGACTATTTTGTTCGCCTGCGTGAAAACACGGAGAAACAGGCAACTTTCATGAGACAAACCTCAAAGGTAAATGAAAGAGCTCTTAAAGCTAGCTATCACGTTGCTGAACTTATAGCCAAGTCAAAAAAGTCGCACACTGTGGCAGAGACATTAATACTTCCCGCCTGCAAAGCTATTGTAGAGGAGATGCTCGGACCTGAAGCAGCTAAGGAAATAGCCAAAGTACCTCTCTCAAACAACACAATTTCCAGACGTATTGATGACATGTCTGCAGACATTGAAAGTGTGGTTTTGGAAAAGATCCATAGCAGTGAGAAATTTGCATTACAACTGGACGAGTCTACTGATATCAGTGGACATGCTCAACTCTTGGCCAATGTGCGTTTTGTTGATGGTGATGCAATTAGAGAAAACTTCTTTTTCTGCAAGGCATTGCCAGAAAAAGCAACAGGAGAAGAAATTTTTCGGGTCACATCAGAATACCTTGAACAAGGAGGACTTAAGTGGGAAAACTGCATAAGTGTCTGCACCGATGGAGCTGCAGCCATGGTCGGGCACACCAAAGGCTTTGTAAGCAGAGTGAAGGAAAGAAATCCAAATGTTATTGTTACGCATTGTTTTTTGCACCGTGAGGCCCTCGTAGCCAAGACTTTACCAGCAGACCTAGTTCATGTGTTGGATGATGTTGTGCGCATGGTAAACTTTGTAAAGTCACGACCCGTGAAAAGTCGCATATTTGCAGCTTTGTGTGAGGAGATGGGAGCGAAGCATAAAACCTTGCTGTTTCATACGGAGGTCCGGTGGTTGTCGCGTGGCAAGGTCTTGGTTCGTGTGTATGAGCTGCGGGAGGAACTTAAAGTGTTTCTGACAGATGAGAGGGCAGATTACGCAAAACTGCTTGCAAGTGATGAGTGGTGTGCAAGGCTGGCATACCTGGCAGATATATTTCATCATCTGAATGAACTGAACACACGAATGCAAGGCCGAAATGAAAACCTGCTTACAAGTACAGATAAAATAAATGGATTCCGTGCAAAGCTGCAACTCTGGCATCAACACGTGGAAAGTGGCAATCTTGAAATGTTCACACTCACCAAGCAATGGCAAGGTGTTCACACTGCGGCACTGTGTGAGATAATAGCTAAACATTTAAAAACTCTCGAGGGGAAGTTGTCATTTTATTTCTCTTCAGTCTCCACTGAATGCCTTGACTGGGTTAGGGACCCTTATAGCTCAGCATCAGTTGGTGGAAAGGACATGACTTTACAGGAGCAGGAGGAACTAACTGAACTGAGACAAAATCGTGGTTTCAAGCTAAGATTTGCTGATCTACCTTTGGACAGTTTTTGGTTGGAAACTGCCAAGGAGTTCCCCCTTCTGGCAAACAAAGCTATTTTGACATTGCTCCCATTTTCCACTACATATCTCTGTGAGTTGAGCTTTTCAAGCATGATTGCTATAAAAACTAAATACAGAGAGAGACTGAGAGCTGTTGACGAAGAGCTACGTGTGTGTCTTTCTTCGATTCCAGCCAGAATATCAGCTTTGTGTTCAGCCAAACAGGCCCAGGTTGCGCACTGAATCAAGTATTTTATAATTTTTCATATTTCTGTTTACTTACTATTTCATAATAAAGTAATTATAAAATACTTTCTTTGTGTTTATTTGAATCCTATTAAAGAGAGTTACTTTATATATAGTCAATATAGGCAAAGAGTTAATTTTTTAAACATTTGCTAATGGTGGTGTGCCTCGAGATTTTTTTCATGGAACAAGTGTGCCTTTGCCCAAAAAAGGTTGGGAAACACTGATCTATCTATCATCTATCTATCTATCATCTATCTATCTATCTATCTATCTATCTATCTATCTATCTATCATCTATCTATCTATCTATCATCTATCTATCTATCTATATCATCTATCTATCTATCTATCTATCTATCTATCTATCTATCTATCATCTATCTATCTATCTTTCTATCTATCCATGAAAGATAATCAGCTCATGTCCACCAGCTCTTTCCCCCCACTTTCCCTCCCTTTGAGCTGATATGCCCCATATACACATCTGAATTTATTCTTCTCTGGGAACTGATCTTCAGATTCTGCCACACAATTGCCAAAACTCTTTTGCTCACAGTTGGTTTCTGCTTGCTAATTAATTAGGGAAAGTCACAAGAAATACCAGCTAAGTATTTTTTGGGGAAACTTAATGAATGAGTCTATTAATTTAAGAAGATTTAGCAATTATGCATTCTCTAATATTGATTTCCACTAAATTCTATCTCGAAATTAAATAGATTGATAATAAAACCCATTCCACCCCCCCATCCTGCCCCAGTTCCACTACAATAGATCTAATGAATAAATTGGCTGACTGCATTTCTCTGGCACTACAGTCACTTAGGAATAAATGGTGCAATATAAAACAGCAAGTTATAATTGAAATTAAAGAAGGAAAAAGGAAACAGATGTGGGCTGACCTCAGTAATATGCTAATGATTGCAATACGTTGGGTCTGGGGTGATGGGTTGTGAGGTTGAAGACATTTCATATCTTTCTTTTTATTTGGAAAACAGGTTCTTTTTTCCAGTTTTCCACAAGGCTGTTGTCGCTGAGCTAATGTATGTAAAGCAGCTACAACAGCCTGAAGTGCTATATGGTTAACAGACAGTGTAATCCACTTAGAGCTGTGGAGCGTTGGCCTAGAAAGCTTTTTTTTTTTTAAAAAAATATATATTTTAAAATGCAAATAAATGTCTTGCCAACCTTACTCTGCCCTCAGCCAGCTTCCACTTGCCCATTGGCTTATTTGCAACCAGTCCGGGGGTGGAGGGAGGTACTGCCTGTGACATCTTGCTTCTCCTTAGTTTATCTGCTGTCCTTATAGAACTCAGTAAGGAGGTGAATGGGGACAAATCTAGAATGAGTTCTGTTTGTCTGTCATTGGCTCTGTCTCTTCCAACTGTTGAGTTCCGAGTCTTCTGGCCTACCAGTCCTGAGGTGCGTGAACCTCGGCTACATCACTTTGGAAGACAGGCAAACTAATGCTAGTGTACTGGAAGAAGCAAAGTTCACCAGTGTCGAAGTGATGATTCTTCAACATCAACTTCATTGGGCTAGTCATGTTGTGCGGATGCCTGATGATCGTCTTCCAAAGCAACTACTGTATTCCGAACTTCAAAATGGAAAGCGGAATGCCAGTGGTCAACAAAAGACGTTTGAAGACTCAAGGCAAATCTAAAAAAATGTAGTATAAACACCGACAACTGGGAAACACTGGCCTGCGAGCGCTCCAGTTGGAGAACAGCCTTTACCAAAGGTGTCATGGGCTTTGAGGATGCTCGAACTCAGGATGAAAGGGAAAAATGTGCTAAGAGAAAGGCACACTTGGCAAACCCTCACCCTGATCATCTCCCACCCAGAAACCTATGTCCCCACTGTGAAAGGACGTGTGGATCCAGAATTGGCCTCCACAGTCACATAGAGAGCCACTGTTAAAATTGTGTTAATGGAAAACAATCTTACTTGGCTACAAGTCATCGCCAAAGAAGAAGAAGAACCACCACCACCACTGATCTTCCTTCCCATCATCTCTGACCATTTTGAAGCTGAACAAATTAAAGGAAAATATGCCATGTTGCTCTAGACAGCATCTTAAAAAGTAGAGACATCACCTTGCCAACAAAGGTCCGTATAGTAAAAGCTATGGTTTTCCCAGTAGTGATGTATGGAAGTGAGAGCTGGACCATAAAGAAGGCTGATCGCCAAAGAATTGATGCTTTTGAATTATGGTGCTGGAGGAGGCTCTTGAGAGTCCCATGGACTGCAAGAAGATCAAACCTATCCATTCTTAAGGAAATCAGCCCTGAGTGCTCACTGGAAGGACAGATCCTGAAGCTGAGGCTCCAATACTTTGGCCACCTCATGAGAAGAGAAGACTCCCTGGAAAAGACCCTGATGTTGAGAAAGATGGAGGGCACAAGGAGAAGGGGACGACAGAGGACAAGATGGTTGGATAGTGTTCTCGAAGCTACCAGCATGAGTTTGACCAAACTGCGGGAGGCAGTGGAAGACAGAAGTGCCTGGCGTGCTCTGGTTCATGGGGTCACGAAGAGTCGGACACGACTAAACGACTAAACAACAACAACATGCCATGTTGCTGCTACGGTTTGGTGCTCCCTTTTTAAAAGAGAGTGAAATTTGAAAACAATGTTGGGTTTTCTAGCAGAACCTTCTATTCTTTGTTGGCTATGACCATCATTTGGTGTCTGCTCTACTGGATTCCTAAGCCATAGCTGGAAGCTTCTCTAAGTCATAGCAGTGATAGAAAGTGACCACTCATAAATCACTAAGGATGATTGGCTTTTGACCGAGATGAGGCTACCATAGTATTCTGCCTTCATCATGAAGAGAGTGGTTGTGATGCTGATGCTGAGACCAATTCATTCTGAGACCATTACATCGGGTTTTATGAAGAGCTGTACTAGCAAAATAGCTCATGAGATAAAAAGTCTAAGTTTGGCTTTAAGCAAAATGTACTTCTTGCATTCTTTCTATGACATCACATTAGTGAACTAGTTTCCTAAAAGTGAAATCTTCATGGGCTAATTCTTCTTCTTCTTCTTCTTTAGAGCTGATATTTCAGCCTCCATTAGCCCCAGCCAGCATGGCCAATGATCAGGGATGCTGGAAGTCCACTAACATCTGAAGAACACCTGCTTCCACATTCCTGATTTATAGTAAATCCTGGGTAAAGTCTCATGTTATAGAGGCAATGATATTTTCAAATGCATTAAGCAAATCAACGAGGAAAGCAATTTTGACATCTTGTAAGGAATATATATGAAACTTATTTATTTTTTTAGCTAATGCCAGACTAGAAACAGGTTTGGTTTCATCAGCATTTCAGTGGGAAAAAAGAAAATAGTAGCTTTCATAAACGTATTTTCGTCCCCCCACTGAGACATATCACTCCATATATTGAATTCTATTTGTTTCTTTTTAAAGAGTTTCTGACTATTTTATCTGCCTGAAAGCTGAATGCAATGTAACTATATATAGCTAAATGCTTCCATCGCTTCTTAGGATGCATGCCATCATTTACTCTGGGCAAAACAACTATTATTCAAGTGAAGGAAAATATATTGTGTGTAGGAGGGCAGTATTTCTTTAGTGTTTGTGTTTAAAGCTGCAAAAAAGGGGGGGAAAGTGGTTTCTGAAATTGCATGCTTCCTTCATTATTACAAGCCTTCACATGAGCTCTTGTCATTCAAAATGGATATTATACTCTCGTGTGTGTTTTTAGAAAGCTGAAATACAGCCACAGCGACTGTCATTATTTCCCAAGTAACATGACATTTACGATACTTTTCAAGAATGTACTGTATGTGAGGTTACCCAAAAAAATTCTGATTGCCATACTAAATATAGCACTGACAATGTTGTACAGACTGGGGGACGTAGACTTTTGTTGCTGTACACAACACACTGACAAAGCTTTGTCACACAGTTGACAAAGCTGGGCTACTTAGGAAGCAAGGAGTGGGGAAAATAAGAAGTCCATCTCAAAGCAAAATATAAAGCTGGGTATGCTATCCTTCTTCTGTCATATTTGCATCTTCCCTATGCATTGTGGGCTTGCTGCCTTGGGTGCAGTTTGAACTGAAGCATACCAGCTCCCCTTCTCCAGTTCTTATACAGCTAATGACCACACCCCTATTTCTGAGTAGGAGGGGAAACAATTGTACAAAATACATGCAAGAAATAACATAATTATTATCTAAGGCTCCCAAAGACCTGGGCTTCAAATATATGAAAGAACACTTCCTTCCATACTGTCCTAAGATATAAGATATATATATTTTTTTGGGGGGGGGGCTCTCCTTGCCTAATGAGAGTCCTTGAGTAGGGCCCTGTGGGTGGATTTCCTCTGTCGTGGTCCCTCACCTTTGAAATGACTTCCCTTCTAAGGTATGTCTCTTTATGATATTGATGTTGTTTCATCAGAAGTGACAATATTTGTTGACAATGTATTGGTGTAGAATAGCAAGACTGGGCACTTTCAACAACAGACTCTGTTTCAATGTGAAGTTTCCTGAGACTGTTCACTAAGGATATAGTAAAGGTAAAGGTAAAGGTAAAGGTAAAGGTAAAGGGGCCCCTGACCATTAGGTCCAGTCGTGGACGACTCTGGTGTTGCAGTGCTCATCTCGCTTTATTGGCTGAGGGAGCCGGTGTACAGCTTCCGGGTCATGTGGCCAGTATGACTAAGCCGCTTCTGGTGAACCAGAGCAGCGCACGGAAACAACGTTTACCTTCCCACCGGAGCGGTACCTATTTATCTGCTTGCACTTTTGATGTGCTTTCGAACTGCTAGGTTGGCAGGAGCACGGACTGAGCAACGGGAGCTCACCCCATTGCGGGGATTTGTACCGCTGACCTTCTGATCGCCAAGCCCTAGGCTCTGTGGTTTAACCCACAGCGCCACCTGCGTCCCTCTCAAGGATATAGTAATGCATTTCAATTAGTTATTTCAGCCTCACCAATTTTGCAGTGGTTTACTATACGATACAATGTTACATCGTGGGTCCCTACAATGTTAGGGACGCGGGTGGCGCTGTGGGTAAAACCTCAGCACCTAGGACTTGCCGATCGCATGGTTGGCGGTTCGAATCCCCACGGCGGGGTGAGCTCCCGTCGTTCAGTCCCAGCTCCTGCCCACCTAGCAGTTCAAAAGCACCCTTAAGTGCAAGTAGATAAATAGGTACCGCTTTATAGCGGGAAGGTAAACGGCGTTTCCGTGTGCTGCTCTGGTGCCGGTTCGCCA
This sequence comes from Podarcis muralis, assembly GCF_964188315.1. Lineage (NCBI taxonomy): Eukaryota > Metazoa > Chordata > Lepidosauria > Squamata > Lacertidae > Podarcis > Podarcis muralis. The sequence continues at coordinate 27,403,575 of NC_135662.1, forward strand.
GAGCAGCTTCGTCACACTGGCCACGTGACCCAGAAATGTCTTCGGACAGCGCTGGCTCCCGGCTTCTAGAGTGAGATGAGCGCACAACCCTAGAGTCTGTCAAGACTGGCCCGTATGGGCAGTGGTACCTTTACCTCTACCTTTACAATCTTACATCAGCTTCTTATTCTCTTTCTCTCTCGTTCAGACTGTTAGGAGCAAAGATGTAACGATCAAGGGGGGGGGGGAATCTTCCATCTGATGTTGCTATTTAGCATAATCATTTGGAAGCACCTCAGGAAGTGGAGCCCTGGAGGGAGCATCTGCTGTGTTAAATTTCTTTCCTGATACGTAACAGAATGTGAACTGAAATCTCTTAAATCTCACGTAGAATCATTGGTTCCTCAGTGGTAGTTCGTGAAGGATCTCAAACCCAACAGCAAATTGAGGAGTTTGTGATCAGTTACTACCTGGAATGCTCACCCCAGAAGGAAGTTGTTGAATCTCTCACAAGCCCATGTGGCGGCAAAAGTTTTTCTTCATTGTGGGCATATTGCAGCTCAGCAGGACTGAGCGAACATGATGCATATGTTATCACTTGCAAGCCGGCTGGAGACTGTCCCTGGAGGAGAACTGCTGCTAATTCATAGGCGGAGAGATCTGCTGAGACACTGATGGCTTTCTTTGGGTTATGAAAGGCTAAAAGAGGAGCTGTGTGAGTGCTTTTTATAGCTATAAAAGCTGTTCCTTGTGCCACACTCCAATACCATTAATGTCAGCAGCTTAAATGGTCTCTCGTTGGTTTTGACTTTGCCAAGTGAAGTAGAATTTTCTCCACATGTGTGACCATGCCCATGAACTGGCAAACCTCACTGATACTTTGAAGATCTGGGCAATAGCTTGGACCTTTTCTAGGTCTGGTTAGGAACAAAGGAAGTTGCATTATACTGATTCAGACGATTGGTCCATCTAAGCTCAGTGATGTCTGCATTGATGGGCAGTGGCTCATCAATGTCTCAGACGGGGTTTTCTCCCAGCCCTATCTGGAGATACCAAGAACTGATACTGTGATCTTCTGTTTGTAAGGTAGTTGCTCTGCAACTGAGCTATCTTCTTCCCAATAATCTGGCCAAGTAACTTAATATTTGTTTCCGAAAACTCACATTTTTCATTGAGTGCGGTGCCAGATTCTTCTAGTCATTTCAATACAGCAAAGAGTCAATGGTCATTAGCGATGAAGGAGAAATTTGATTCAGGTTGCATGTAAAGGCCTCCTTGGTTCCCTTTTATTGACTGATATGCTGCATTCTGCATGTTTTCATCCAGTTCTCTGCCAGTGATTCATCCACTGTCTTGGAAGCAATCTAAACTTCACTAGTGTCCTCCAGGCTTAAAATGTGTATTCCCCCCCCCTACCCTGTATTCAGGCTAGGAAAAAATTATCTATATTTAATTCCTTAATAATGTGCCTACATATATGCATGTTACATATGCTTTAATTTTTGGCTCTGCAAGTATTTCTAGATTAATAGTTGAGAGTATAGAGGAGTGTATGGGGTGTTAGTGAAGGGATAGTACCTCTGGTGGAACACACGTCGTGCTCCTTCTGGGGTAGTTTGTCCACCTTTGGTCCCCACCCTGCACTCAGCTCTCACCTGTGGCTCCTAGAAGCTGTCAGCAGGACAGTAGCCACATCCCAGGAACGGCTTTGACTGGCCAGCTAAACCAGGTGAAGAAAGTGAAGGGCAGATGGAGAATGTCAACCTAGGAAGGTAGCCCATCTAGGAGAAGAAAAGCTCTGATCCTAAACCTCCACTTGCTTGTGGGATATCTTCAGGAGAAGAAAAGGCTAAGCAATAAACCCTACACAAATTCGGAGTGGAGTCCCATAGATGGTTGGATGGTACTTTGTATTCCTTCTTCCAGCAACTCCTGCAGCCAAGCTGGGGCCAAACATATTGCTCTGTTTTCCTTTGGAACGCATCAGTGAGGCCAAGGGTGGGTGGGTGGGGTCTAGTTGTCTGGGCAGCCCGGGACCTCCATACAGACTGCCCAGGTTTGTGCTCTGGGGAGGTCACGTAGGTGCTGCTAACGCAGTGGTTTGACTTCACCCCCAAATGTGCACTCCGTTGCCTCTCGAGACAGATGGATGCCAACAATAGTGGAGTCTCATAATCTATGGGGCTGGGGCCTACTTTTTTTTGGTGATTTAGAATTTCAGAGTGATGGTATGGAAGTCTGAAAGTGCCCCTGAGGGCCTGGCATGGCCACATACTGGAGACTTCCACCATGGAGCTGACACAGCGAAAAACAAAGCCAAGCCAACTCAGACCTACCTTAAGATCTCAAATGATGCCTATATTGACACATATCAGTATGGACCTTTGACAAGAAGAGGAAAGAAGAAAGCATACATAGGAGTAATTGTATTATGTGAGCATCAGTAATTTTTAAAGTTTGTGTAAACTATGAAGGATTTTTTTTTAAAGTCATTAAAAGTAGGGTTGTGCACCACCAACAATATTCAGACAGGAAAATAACAGGGTCCATTCTGCAGTACTTCAGAGGCTGTTTGGTTAGGCCTAGGGCTTTGAATCCAAATCCCACTATAAAAAAAACAACAACCTCCACAGTCACTACTATGGAATTTTACTTTTTATTTTTTTAAAAAAAGACTATAACTGTTTTCTTTTCACAGAACTGTATGAAATTTGCAGGCTCAACAAATTATAGACAAATAAGTTCAGTGGTGTTCCTTTTGTACTTGGTACATTTACATGTGATACAAATCTCAACACCAGCCCAAAATGCTTTGGAGATCCCTGCTTGGATTCTGGACTGGTTTGGGTTGAACAATCCCAAATCTGTCTAAAGCAGCCCCTCTCCGGTTCTGGATTTGGGATTCATTCAAATGTCTTGCACAACCTTTGCAAAAAGTAAGCACAAATAATAGTGAACTTTTTACATGTGCTTTTAAAGTGGAATTAATGGGACATTTATTGCCTCTTATGTTAATAATTAAATACACAAATAAGTTTATTGGGACTGAATGCAGCAACCCTATGAACAACATCTATAAAATTTAAGCTGCTAGCATTTAATAGCATGTAATTTTAATTAGGTTTTAACGTCTCATATAGAGACCATTAAATGCAAAGGTCATGAAGTGGTGAATTTTCAATGGAGTTGAATTTGGGTGTGAAAAACAGTTCAGGGAGGGATGGAATCTTAGCCTGTTCAGGTGCAAGAAAAAAGGTAAACAGCTGAGACTTAGCTTGCATTTATTTTGTTTCTGTATACACATTGTGGAGATTTCTGGGCATCAAACTGATATGATGACAACATTGCTTCTGGAAATTGTGTGGGTGTTGTTGGTTGTTGTTTAGTCAATGGCAATGCGGGATCAGATTTGTGGGGACATCCTGATTCCCCTACCAAGGCTGCCATTACTGAACCAAAAACAATTGCACAACCGCCAGCTATATCATTATTGTCACACCTCTATAATTAGCTGCAATATCAAAAGTATCACAAGGAAATATATGATTAATGCTGTACATTGGCAACCTTGCCAGAACATTTTGCAATCTGTAAAAGAAAAAAAAATGTGGTTGCAGATCTTTAATGAAAATTTAGACTCTGTCACTCTCATTCTCCCCCCTTCTCCCCCCGACTTCTTGTACATCTTAAGGAAGATATTCAGGGTAAATTGGATCCTCTTTTTTTAGGCTTCTGATGAGCTTTCTGTTCTGTGATTCATACACTGTCATTACCATCAAACATAAAAGGTCAATTTGCTGTGTCAAATCCTTAGAACAGGCTAAAAAGGAAAGCAGTAAATGGGGATATATTGTCGATATCCGTCTGCTCTGTAGAGAGCAAATTTTGCCTTTGGAAGCTACTCTGTGATGATAACACAGGACATGAACTGCCATTTGGCGTGGTTGGAGTTTTCCAGCCAATGCAAGTATGGTGTAGTGGTTAGATTGTTGCCCCCTGACCTGGGAGATCAGAGTTCAAATCCAAGCCATGCTGGTTAAAGTGACATAAGAGTGATTTAAATATATGGTTCGGATATGTCACGTGTGATTAATGTCACGTTCTCTGTCCCAGAGAACGTTGTTTATTTGCATCTCCCTTTCCTAATTCACAGTCAACCTCCTGCTTATTTTCACTCAGATCAGTTTAAGGAATGACCTACTTTGTGATCATTTTTCCATGCAAGAGCAAAAGCCCTTCCTGAAATCTTCTTCAGTCTATCCCAGATGGTTTAATATTAGAACATGGTGGAGGCCTTGGGGAGCTTATGTGACCCAGAAAACCTACTAATCAAGAAGGCAACGAAGCACATGGCATTGCTGTATGTAATTCCTCCTTAGAAAGGCTGTGTTTGTGGAGAAAGAGAAGGAGGAAAGCAAGTAGTCAGGCAGATTTGAGACTTACAAGTTTTTAAATTGCTGTTCATGGGGGGGGGGGGTTACCATTTCAAATGGTAATTTTGGAATGTTCCTGAGCCGTATGTATTGCTTGGTTCCTTTTAAAGTTCCTATTGGTTTTCTCTGTCCTATGCATTTTCATTTACTATCTTTCATTTACCATCTTTCTCAGCTAGTATAAAGGTCCTTCCATGGATCAGTTGGACTGCAATGGTGGACTCTGCAAATAAAATACAGTGGTACCTCTAGTTACGAACTTAATTCATTTTGGAGGTCCGTTCTTAACCTGAAACTATTCTTTTTTAAAATATTCTTTTATGAATTGGCCCTACTAAACATCTTCCAAGACAACAATGCCCATTTACACCACAAAGAACTCATAACCCACCTGCTTTCAGCAGCCAGAAATACCATAACCAGACACTGGAGAGACCTGTCAGGAGTAAGCATGGACCAATGGTACCAAATAGTATGGGAAACAGCCCTACTAGAAAAATTAACTAATAAACTGAAACTGACACGGGGACAAACAGAAGAAGACACCTTCAGCCCGGTATGGCTCCCCTTTATCACACACACAGCCCAACAGGACAATGACAATAATCCACCAACAGCATACAAATCAATATGGCTAACCTGATCCAAAACACCCACCCACCCCACTCACACACGAAAACAAAGATCACCACAGCCAATCACAAGCAAACAATCACACCCTAGGCCAACCCCAACCTCTCTCACCACCAAAGGAACACAAGTGAACAACACAAACAACGCTGACACCAAACTCTACACACATTAAACATAATAGAAACACCGCCACCCGACCCCACCCCCACCCATCTTCCCTCTCTCCACCCCCCCTTTTCTTCCCTCTTTCTTTTTTCTTCTCTCCCTAATGCCTCAACAAATGAAATGGATTTGTAAAAATGTTACATGGAAAAAACAAACAAAAAACGAGGCACTACACTTCTGTAAAACAAGAAAATCCTTAATAAAATATTTTTTTTTTAAAAAAATATTCTTTTATTAGGAATTTCAACATAACAATTTATCAAAAATACATCATCCTTATTTCCCCCGTTTTAGAAAAATGAGAAATCGAGAAAAAGAGAAACTGACATATTCTCCGATCCCTAGTGTAGTGACATCCACTTCCCACAGTAGAGAGGGTGAAAATAATGGGCGCACCACAAAAGATTCATATCAGGATCCTATTTGCATGTAAACTCCCTGAAGCAGCATGGCAATTCATTCATGGATGTCTGCTTCCACACGTGGATGTTCCCTGACAGATGAGGTTTACAGACAAATCATTGGCTCTGTTGCTGCGTTCATCTTATTTTGGTCTAATTCGCCTGATTGAGTTTTTCTTTCTTTCTTTCTTTCTTTGGCATGGTAGATTAACTACATGGTGATTATTTCACCAATGTCAGTTTTTGCTTTGTGACTGGAGAGGAGTGTTTCTTCCCCACCTCCACTTCTGTCAAAGAAAAATCCAGTTTGAATGGTTTGCCCTGGCATAGTAAATGCCACCTTTCATCACCTGAGGCTACATTCAAGTGGAATATTTCCCATGCAAAACTGACATTTAAATTGACATTTTAACAGCAACACAAGAACCAGGGTTTAGTAATCCCAATTTATTTTTTAAACAAAGTAAACCTTTCAATTGTGCAGCTTTTAGAATGATTTCATGAAACAGATCCTTAGGTTATTACAGCAGCAATCCAAAATATACTGACAGTGGAATAAATAAGGCTTACTTCTGGATAAATGTGATTAAGTATGGGATGCGAAGTCTTCACAAAGAATCTAAGGTAAGGAACTGCAAGTATTTGAGTGTGGGTCATTAGATGTATGTAGATGGATAAGGACAGCAGAGTGAGCAATGCTTTATTCATTCATCAGATACATTTATGCTCTAGCTTTCAAGGAAAGAAACCATCCCAAAACAGCTTATATTGATTTAAAAACAAAAACAATAGTATAAATACAATTAAAATCAGTCAAAATAACCACACCAGCAGCTAATGTATGTATATGCATACAAAAATATGTATATTAGGAGAAATTAGTTGAGGAATTTTCATGAGGGCTTTCTTCTTTTAAAAAACAAAAAGTTGATATGGAAATGTGGAGAACTGAATTTAAGAATGGAAAAATGGGAGAATAAGAGAAACCAAATTTGACAGATTTGTCCATCCCCAACCCATTCAGGCTCTTGACGGGCTCCTGGAAGTTGCTGGAGTACTCAGTGGGGACAACACACACACACACACACACACACACACACACACACACACAAATTAATACCTGGGAGCTGTGCATTATGCTTCCCTTATCCAGGCAGATTGAGGCCTGTTGGCACCCAGCCTTTGAATTCCTTGCAACATGGGGAAACCATCCCGTTAGAGCCTCATCACTGGATCTGACAGATTTTCCTGCTGTCCTTCTCCAAACCAGGAGGAAGGGCACAGAAATATTCCTCTCCAGTGCCCAGGTTCAAGTATCAACTGAAACATTTGCTTGCAGGTCCCACTTGTAATAACGCCAATCTTTCTTATCACTTCATGCACTTGCGTTTTTGCTGTGTGCCCGACACCAGTGGTGTTTGAATGACGAATTGCCACTGGGTGCAGGAGGACCTGCATGACCCTCCTGTCTCTTCATATCATCTGTCCTCTGATGTGGCCTCTTGGTCTCTGTCCATGCTGCCGGCTACCATTGTACCTAGTCCTAGTCTGTACTCCTAGTGTCGCGGCCGGTGCCCTGCGTGTTCGGAGAATGACATTGGCACTCAGATTGTCAGTTCTCTTAATACTCTTGTCAGTTTCTGAGCTATTGTCTGCTCTCTGCTTCCTGCTGCTTCATTCTTTTCCCTGACTGAATACAGAGTGGTAATGTTTTTGATGGGGACTCTCTGCCAGGTGCTGACATCTATGGAAACTACATGCTGACATGCTAACTCCCTTTTGCCTGTAATGAACTAATGGTGTTAGCCTCAGTAGTGTAGTGGCAAATTCAGGTGTGAAGGGTCCCTTTGTGATTGTCACAGCCACTCTCCCTCAAAGCCACACTGCTTCTAAGATTACATAGCCTCCTAAGATTATGCAATAATCTCATAATCATATGGCAATAAAAATTAGGAGTGCACTGCAACAATCAATACAGATCTCCATGTGTTGCCTTAAATGTGCACACCCCCACACACCCACAGAGAGAGAGGCAAATGATTGGGAGTGCTCCAATACCACAATTTGGAGTGACTTAATTTGTGTTTTCCATGAAATTCCATTGTACGTAACCAAACTTGCCCAGCATTGTCTTGAAACTGAAGCACCTTGTGCTTAGCATTGGAGTACACAGTAAATAGCTCCCCTTTCATGCTTATTGAGCAGCTCTAGGATATTGGAGACAGGCTCTGCTGCCAAAATAGTAATGGGCTTTCAAACACCCTCTTTGTGACCCTGGGATACTACACCACAGGCATATGAACCACACAGGAAGCTGTCTCATGCCACTACACCAGGCTATTTGTCCACCTAGGCAAGGGTTATCTGCTCTGACTGCAGGTGGCTATCCAGGGTTTCCAGAAAAGGTCTTTCCCGTCACTTGTGACCTGATCCTTTTCATGGAATCACAGAATTGTGAAGTTGGAAGGGACCCATGACCCTGAGATTAAGTCTCATGCTCTGCTTACTGAGCTACCCATGATCTGGGTGGATCTGGGTCTTTCTTCATACAAAGCACACACTCTACCAATCAGTGCTGCAACCTCTAAGGGCCCCCAAACTCTTAACTGAACCCAGAACTTTTATCCACATTATAAAGGTAAAGGTACCCCTGCCCGTACAGGCCAGTCTTGCCAGACTCTAGGGTTGTGCGCTCATCTCACTCTATAGGCCGGGAGCCAGCGCTGTCCGCAGACACTTCCGGGTCACGTGGCCAGCGTGACAAGCTGCATCTGGCGAGCCAGCGCAGCACACGGAAACACCGTTTACCTTCCCGCTGGTAAGCGGTCCCTATTTATCTACTTGCACCCGGGGGTGCTTTCGAACTGCTAGGTTGGCAGGCGCTGGGACCGAACGACGGGAGCACACCCCGCCGCGGGGATTCGAACCGCTGACCATGCGATCAGCAAGTCCTAGGCACTGCGGTTTTACCCACAGCGCCACCCGCGTCCCGCGTATCCACATTATAGGTACAGGTATTGGGCATGCTTTTTTCTCTTTGTCAAACATAGGTTGACTTCTCTCTGAAGTCTCTGTGTCATTTTTTGGGGGCTCTGATAGTACATGGGGGCCATGGATTCTTTACTTGAATCAAAGGTTCCTGCCTTTGAGCTAAGCAGAGGAAGGGCTGATCCAGTTCCAAATTAGGACTATCATCCATTCCAAGGTATCTTCTAAATAAGTGAAGCAAGGTGCATGCCATACAGTAGTTTTTATTTATCAAGTAAATATTCTTTAGGCACACTTTATTCATCTTGGTATAGCTTTAACCCATCAAGACCTTAAGAACCAATACAGACTTCCTTTCTTCTAAAAAAAGGGGGGGTATCTGTTGCACAGAGTTCCTCACCATTATTCATCCCCACCTCAAAATGGCAAGTCTCTCATTTGCTTAGTGGATTTCCCCTCCCCTCCTTGGAACCCACCTAGAGTACAACATGAGACTTCCCGAATCAGAAAGAAGTGTTTGCCCAATGAGAATGTAAAGTACTGGGTTGATGGTGCCACTCAGAGAAGTGAACACGAAAGCCAATGAGGAGATGGTTGCAAAATCACGGTGCAAGGCAAAGAACAAATTCAGGGGGGCCCAAGTGACAAGGGAGAAAAACATCCCAAGCAAAATTTCTGTGCAAGGTTCTCCCTGCTCACCTAAGTTGCGCCAGATCTTGATGACCAGTGTCTGGGTGGAGATGACCATTAGCGGAGCAAAGATCATTAAGGTGAGGATAATGATTGACTGCGGGTCAAGCCCCAAATTGAAAAACAGTAACAGCCAGCAAGACAGAGCCCAGAGAAGAGCAGACACAATAGCAGATAGGAGAACAGACAAATATTTTGGACTGTGACGTCGGGGCCAAATAGGGAAGAGGCCAACCAAGAACCAATCAATAATGATGGACATTAGGAAATGCATGCTAGTACCTTGCATGAAGAAAAATAGGTATGCCAGTAACAGGAGCAATTTAACAAGAGCATCACTCGAATCCTCACAAGTGCAAAAGAATATGAAGATACTGCACAGAACTAACAGGGCACCAAAATCAGCTACAGCTAAATTCCAGATGTAGACAGTGAAGGAAGTCTTTCTAATACGGAAGAGGAGAAAGAAGAAGATGGTTCTGTTCCCAAAAAGCCAAAGCATGAAAATGAAGATAATGAAACGAGCAATCATACGATCTTGTAATAAGCATGTCAGAAAGCTCTTTGTGTGCTCAGATGGACAGGGAATATTTTCTAAAACTTGCAAATATTCAGTGGGAAGATGTGTTGTGTTCAGTACAGTCATATTCAAACCACCACTTCTTAGATGCTGGCCTCTTCCACATATGGTCCTGTTAGCTGAAGGAAGAAGGAAGTCCTCCTAAAGAGACAAATGCCAACAATTTAAAATTGGAACTGAATGCTGAAAGTCAATTCACAATGAATGGAGAAGGAAGCTGGCCATGTATGTTACCCAGTGCAGGTGCTATATCACCTCCTTGCAAAGTGTAGCTTGCAAATAGTGAGCCAGGCTCAGTAAAGCACAACATCCTCCCTAACTTAACTGGCATATATTTCTCTCTCAGGAATGCATGCAAACAGAAGATCCTATCAAAGGTCCATCAAAGATATCCAGACCCAGGACTCACTTTTAACCCAAACCCTTCTTAATTTTCTACCATATATTTGCATGGTGGTAGTGCTCCTATTGTGAACCACCTTAGATCAGGTCTTAACCCACTAGTAGGCACTGACCCACTAGTTGATAATCAGTAATCTAGTCCAGGGGTTGGCAACATGTGGCCCATGGGCCGGATCCGGCCTACGAAGACCGTTTCACCGGCCCATGAGCCCCCCCGAACCAAACCGAGCCGCCCGCTTGGTGAGTCCCCTGTGCGCTGCGCAAAACTGGTGCAGCGTGGCACAGGGACTCGCCAAGCGGCACCGGAAATTATGTCTGTGCGTGCGCAGATACCGGAAATTGCTTCTGCGCAGGCACGATTTTTGGCATCTGGGCATGCGCAGAAGCAATTTCCAGTGCCACAGACATGTGCAGATGTGATTTTCGGTGTCACGCTGTGCCGGCCCGGCCCACGGATGATCTCTGCGGGAGTGATCCAGTCCATGGCCGGTAAGCCTTGCCAACCTGATCTAGTCCATCCTTCTGTTTCCAAGTGCTTTCAAGATGCTTCTAGAAACTATACAAGTGGCGTTTAAAAGTGACAGCTCTGTTTGCCCTCCCTGCAACTGTTATTCAAAGGTATAATTGGCATACTGCTTTTACCATGGAATTTACATTGAGCTATCAATGTGGAGCTCAGAGCTATCTTCCATGATCTTTTGTAATCCCCATTGGCAGTCCTATGACTTGGTGGCTATCCACAGCTTGTGGCAGTAAATTCTCTCCCCTCGATTTCCTTCACTGTGGCTCAGATTTATATATTCATAGTACATAACAATGGTCTGTGTTGAGCAGGCTTGTTTTACTTGACCAGTGTCTAAGGCAGAGATTTCCAAACTGTGTGTCATGACACATTGTGTGTTGGCTGCAGAGTGTAGGTGTGTCGCGTGAACACTCCCCATGCTCCTTCTGGGGTTGGAAAGGAGTTAGTTTAAGCTCTGGTTTGCTAGTAAAACTGAATTACTGTGTTGCCAAATGATGCATGTCTGAAAAGTGTGTCACCAACATGAACATTGGGAAAGGTCTGGTCTACAGTATATTTTGAAGTTGGTTGACAAACCATGGGGTGACCTTGTTAGCATTGGCCGTGGTTTGCAACACAAAACCCCTGGCTTGTGAGTATAGCAAACTAGAGAAGAGAGGGAGGAATTTGTACCAGAAAGTGGAGTTTCTGGGGACTGGTGTTTAATTTGCAAGCCATGGTTTGTAGAGAGGCAGTGCTTTTTCTGCCCCAGGTCAATACGTGTGGCAGAAAACACTTACTTTTGTTTCTGAACAATTTGTCGAAACAGAAGAAACCTGGTCACTTCCTGACAGCTGGATGAGGCCCCAAAGCCCAATCCAAAGAAGCAAGGGCATTCCTTCCTATTTTCTTCTGTGAAAAAAAAGAGAAAGCATCAGTAGTGATTGACATACTGCTCATACTGCAGTATGGGGGGGGGGGAAGGAGAGAGGAGATTGTTCCACCAGGCAAGCATAAATACTCATGTTGATGGAGCAATCTGCATAGCACAACTTCGAAATCCACCCAATGGATTTACTTCTGAGTTGATATGTATAGGATTGCATAGTGATTTTGTGAATGGCCACCATTCACATTCACCATGCACTTTTCTCTGTCCTCACTGTTTACAGCCAGCCTGTATATATATGTACTTGTATCTCAAAATAACACACCATACATCTGATGAAGTGGGCTGTAGGCCACAAAAGCTTATGGCATAAGCCCAGTGCCATAATAGTCTTCAAGGTGCTGTTTTTTGCTGCAGGAGACTAATACGGCAACCCCCTCTTCAAGCTGGAATTTTACTACACCCATATTGCAAATAGCGGAGTCATAGTGGATTTCCTAAGGCTATCTAGTGACTTCATGAATTAGCATAAAGTTGAACTGAGGACTGTCTTATTCACAGATCATGCTCTTAACTGCTATATCGTATCAGTTTCGCCACTGCATAATCAAAATTCCACCCTGAGCCACCCCAAGGATCTTTCAGGAGGAAGGGCAGGATGTAAATTAAATACATACATACATACATACATACATACATACATACATATATGTGAGCTCTCTCAGGCCCATCTCCAAGTTGTTGACTAGCACACATTTGCTTAGTAATATTGTCACCACTCAGTATTACTCATGTCAATGCATGACAGGTGCAATTTCAAATTGCAGGTTCACATTCAAGCTTTGGCCTATATAGGATGTTCAACAAAACAAAACAAAACAAAACAAAACAAAACAAAACAAAACAAAACAAAACAAAACAAAACAACTACAACGTCTGAAAATAGTAAAGCAAATAATCAACTTACAGTAGTAACAATGAACAAGCTTAAACATAAAGAAAACCTACCCCCTGCCAAAAAAAGTTGTTTCAGCAAGAATAGTGTCTGTTATCAGTTGCTAGTTGGATAACATTCTTGTAACAGAATCTGTTCTGTTGTTCTGCTTCCACCCTCCTTCTCCCTGATGTCCTCTCTCTCCTCTACTTTTCCTTCCTCTACTCCTGCAGTCCTCTCTTGGGTTTCTTCTCCTCTAACTGTCACCAACTGACTTGCTAATCGTCTTGCTCTTTCCTGGCATTCTACGCCCCCACCCTTATCATTCATGCATTCTAGTACCCATATTCTATTCTATGGTGTTACATAGGAAGCTGCTTCATTCCAGGCTAGACTATTTATATTTGCCCACCCATCTAATGTGGTTTACTCTGACAGGTAGCAGCTCCCAAGGTCTTGGGCAAATGTCTTTTCCATCGCTGACTACCTGATCCTTTCAACTGGGGATATTGGGTATTGAACCTGGGATTTCCTATATGCTTGCAAAAGAAGTATGTACCTGGGATAGCTCAGTCAGTAGAGCATGAGACTCTTAATCTGAAGATTGTGGGTTCAAGCCCCACATTGGGCAAGAGATTCCTGCATTGCAGGGAGTTGGACTAGATGCCCCTCGCGGTCCCTTCCAACTCTGTAATTCTATTCTACTCTAGTAGCAAACAATGGTCTCTATCCCTGTATGCTTCTCCTGCTGGCTTCACCTTTGATAAACAACCTTCAGGAAAGTGATTTTTTTTAACCTCTTCTCCAACCAACCAGACTTTTGACATGGTCAATGCAACTTCATACATGCTCTTTCCTCCTTTGGTATCCAAAGAAACCCAGGTCACCAGTACTTGAGAAAATGATAGCTTGTCCCTCAGGCCCCCTTTCCTGGTTTTAGGACCTGAACATGCTTGTACAAATGAAACTGGACTCTCTAGAGGCATCTTTAGTCTCATTCATATTTAACATTTCCATTAGACTGGAACATTTTAATTTGAATCTCACCATCCATAACGTTTTTGGTTCGGAATTTTTCCACTCTGTTGTATAAGCAAATTTTAATCACACTGCTTTGTACTTTTGCGTCAGGCATGATTTCTCATGGACCTCCTTTCTTCACCTCCTTCTTTTCTTCTCAAAGCCTGTTCTATCAGCACAGCTGGGTCTCATTTAGCAGAACTGAACTGAGTAAATATGTTGCCAGTGACAAATTAAGTGACAGATTTTGCCTTTGCATGATTGCGGACTAACTACTCAACTCTGAAATTTATTTTCATGCAAAACTCTTCCACTGTAGCTTTCGAAAGCAACTCTTGATCTGCAAAAAAATCTCCTGTCAGTGTTCACCAACCAGAATATATGCAGTCATTATGTGACATTTTGCTTGTTGCTCTTACTTGGATACAAAACCTATGGGTAGAATTGCAGGATCATAGAATTGTAAAATTGGAAGGGACCCTGAGCTTCATCTAGTCCAACCCTCTGCAATGAAGGAATCTCCACTAAAGCATCCATGACAGATGGCTATCCAAGCTCTGCTTAAAAACCTCCAAGGAAGGAGAGTCCACCATCTTCTGATGGAGTCCATTCCACTGTTGAACAGCTCTTACAATCAGAAAGTTCTTCCTGATTGTTTAGTCAGAATCTCTTTTCTTGTAACTTGAAACCATTGTTTTGGATCCTACCCTCTGGAGCAGGAGAAAACAAGCTGGTTCCATCTTCCATGTGACAGCCATTTAGATATTTGAAGATGGCCATCATATCTCCTCTCATTCTTCTCTTTTCCAGGCTAAATATACCCAGCTCCCTTAACCATTCCTCATAAAACATGGTTTCCAGACCCATGATCATCTTGGTTCTACAATGTATTGGCAGAAAGGAATTAAATCTGAATCAAAACAGAAATATTTCTATTTTCCCCATTGGATTGCTTGTTCTGAAGCTCAAATTTGTTGCTCTAAAAATTAAATTGGTCAGCTTTTTAATTCAAATTGCAATAAATGAAGTAAATGAAGGAGTAAACATGTATAAAATTGGGTTTGAAAGCCCAGAGACTAGACAAAGATTAACAGCAAAGAGCAGAGATCTGAAACCAATAACTGAAACTGCTGCTATGTCGGTAGGAGCAAAGTGATCACAGCATAGAGATCTATCCTACAGCAGCTACACTGGTACTGATGTTACTGGGTTAAATCTGAGGTGCTGGCTTTGACTTTTAAAACAGTCTGAGACCTGGTTTTCTAAAGGTCTGTTTATAAAGGTAAAGGTAAAGGTACCCCTGCCCGTACGGGCCAGTCTTGACAGACTCTGGGGTGTGCGCCCATCTCACTTAAGAGGCCAGGGGCCAGCGCTGTCCGGAGACACTTCCGGGTCACGTGGCCAGCGTGACAAAGCTGCATCTGGCGAGCCAGGGCAGCACACGGAAACGCCGTTTACCTTCCCGCCAGTAAGCGGTCCCTAATTATCTACTTGCACTTTGACGTGCTTTCGAACTGCTAGGTTGGCAGGCGCTGGGACCGAGCAACGGGAGCACACCCCGCTGCGGGGATTCGAACCGCCGACCTTTCGATCAGCAAGCCCTAGGCGCTGAGGCTTTTACCCACAGCGCCACCCGCATCCCAAAAGGACTGTTTATAGAATCATAGAATTGTAAAGTTGGAAGGGACCCTGATCACCTAGCCCAATCCCCCTGCAATGCAGGAACATGCAGCTGTTCCACATGGGGATCAAACCTGCAACCTACAGCTGAATCATATAGTAATATGGTAATTAGGACAGTGGTGGTTAATGTAGATTCTGTAGTTAAACTCAGTGATACTCAGGGCTTTTTTTTCAGCCAGAACTCACCAGGGGCAGTTGGCTGCACAGTATTGGGTTTAGAAGGCCTGATTTACGTGTCCAAACTACATGTATTGTCCAGTGCAGAAAAGAGGTTGAATGAACATACTTAGTACCTACGGGACCGCCTCTCCTGGTATGCCCTGTGGAGGACCTTAAGGTCCACAAATGACAACACCTTGGAGGTCCCAAGTTGCAAGGTCTCAACTAGGGCCAGGGCCTTTTCAGTACTGGCCCCGACTTGGTGGAACGCTCTGTCACAAGAGACTAGGGCCCTGCGGGACTTGACATCTTTCCGCAGGGCCTGCAAGACAGAGCTGTTCTGCCTGACCTTTGGTTTGGACTCAGTCTGACCCTTATGTTTCCCTCCCCTTATGTTTTTGATTTATGGGCTACTATTAAAATGAGGAGGGACGCGGGTGGCGCTGTGGGTAAAAGCCTCAGCGCCTAGGGCTTGCTGATCGAAAGGTCAGCGGTTCGAATCCCCGCGGCGGGGTGCGCTCCTGTTGTTCGGTCCCAGCGCCTGCCAACCTAGCAGTTCGAAAGCATCCCCGGGTGCAAGTAGATAAATAGGGACCGCTTACTAGCGGGAAGGTAAACGGCGTTTCCGTGTGCGGCTCTGGCTCGCCAGATGCAGCTTGTCACGCTGGCCACGTGACCCGGAAGTGTCTCCGGACAGCGCTGGCCCCCGGCCTCTTGAGTGAGATGGGCACACAACCCTAGAGTATGTCAAGACTGGCCCGTACGGGCAGGGGTACCTTTACCTTTACCTTATTAAAATGAGGCTGCATTTTAAATTATATTTTAACCTGTATTTTAAATTGGTTCATTTATTTATTTTATTGTAATTTTACTGGTGTTAGATGTCCTGAGCCTGGCTCTGGCCAGGGCGGGCAGGGTATAAATAAATTATTATTATTATTATTATTATTATTATTATTATTATTATTATTATTATTATACAAGTTATTGTAGAAATGGAAGGGGACCCAAAAAAGGAAGCTCTCCATTGCTTAAAGTGCAAAAATCAATGCTTTCATAACTACACCATAAGCACAAAAGAAGAGCCTGTTGGATCAGGCTAATGACCCATTTTGTTCAGCATCCTGTTCTTACAGTAGCCAATCAGATGCCTTCAAGAAACCCACAACTTGGGCCTGACCACAAGAGCAGTCTCACCTCCTGTGGTTTCCAGCAAAGGACAATTAGGTACAGCACCCATTAATCATTTCTTCAGTGGCTCATTTTTTACCCAAAGATAGAAGGCAAGTAACAGTTGTTATTGTTGCTTTGCGGAATAATATTCTAAATGGAAAGCTTAAAACATTGTTAAACTTATACAGATTCACCGTCTTAGGAGGAATTGCTGAGTCAATAGCTAAGATTGTCAGCATCTGGTATTTGTCAGTGAGAACATCTTGAGGCGGGGGTGGGAGAATGACTTCCCAGCATGGTGGGATGTGACATAATCCTCTCCCATATTGCAGGCCCATATTGATTAATTTACTTCTAGTAGAAATGTTAACACAGTGCTACAGGGGTCATTTTGAGGTCTTTTGAAAGTGGAAATTGGTGGAAATTCTGCATGCCAAGATTCAAGTTAGGGGAATGAACTCCAGCAGAGATTTCACATGGCAAAATAGGAGCAAAGAAAAAGTGTTGAAATAAAAGCTGTAAAACCTTAAAATGTGCCCTGCAAAACATCCCCCTTTTAGAGTTATTTCCCAATTATCTCACTTCCTCTGGCATAGGAAAAGATCACATGTCTGTAAGTTATAAAATGGTTTACTTACAAACTCTCCAAAGTTCAGATTCATGTGCTTTTCCATACAGTAGTCAGAAGAAGTTGCGCAGGCAGTAAAATATATATTGGTTACAAAATGGTAAAAGCTCCTAAACTATTGCTACAGGAAAATGCTAGTTTTGGACCACATTTTTGCCTGGAACAAAAGTGATGGGTTAAAACCATGTGGCTTGGGGATCAGCTCACAGCTCCTCACACACCAAAGTTCACATGTAGACTAGGAACAAAGGCTGGGTTAGCTATTTCCTCCTAAGGTGATGGGAAGTGACAAAGGCTAAGCCCAGCAGGACAGCTTACTTTATGAACCCCTTCATGCATTAATTAGACTAAAGCATGTTGGTTATATGTGGCTGGTTTAGCCCACAGAAACTGAATACAACTGACACCCCATGAATGCAATCGTAAATTAAGGAATGTTATTTGGGTTCCAGAGCAGGAGATCCGACAACATGTATGGTGTACCTTATGGATAGCCATCTATAGCCTATGCCAGTGCATAGCATAGAGGGTAGAGGTTAGGACACTGGAGACCAGGGTTCAAATCCCCACTCAGTCATGAAGTTCATTGTGTGACCTTGAGCCAGTCATGGTATGGAGAGGGGGAAAACCATGTATGCCATTTTGAGCTCCTTGGAGGAACAATTACATATAAATGCAAACAATAATAATTGTAATGCATTTTATTAACAAATCTTACCTTGCTTTTGTAGGCCATCCTGAAAGCTCTTCTAAAAGTGTGGCATCTTAATCTTTCAAACAAAAACAAAGAAGCAAGCAAACCAAAATCTGGTTCCTGCACACTCAATAATACAATCCTTCAAACTAAAAAGGAGCGGCGCTGGAAGCATTATGGAAATCTGGGACACCATTCATGTACTAATTAACTGATTGGTTGATTTTTTTTTTTTTTTACTTTTAAAATACATTTATATCCTACTTTTCCTCCAAGAAGCTCAAGGGTGACTGGCCCAAGGTCACCAGTGAGCTTCATGGGTGAGTGGGAACTTGAATCCAGTTATAGCCTGCCAGTCTAAGCACACACACACAAAAATCAATCAATCAATCAATCAATCAATCAATCAATCAATCAATCTAATGTGCAGGCTTATGCACATTGCACTGTAATCACTGTGCAAGCACATGGCGGTTCCCTCTTCAAGTAGAAGCACAATAATTCTGGTACTGGGATTCTATGAGCCAGCTCTTGACAATGGGGCCTTATGGGATATTTTATGTATTTGTTAAGGACACCTAAGTACATCTGAATGCATACTGCATATGTGATGAAGAGCATACAGTTTTCAAGTGCAGCTTTCTCTTTTAAGATACACAGGGGCAACAGGAAAGAAAGGATTGGGTGCCACCTCCTTGTATTTGAAATAAAAAATCTGTATGTGAGACCTGTGTGTGTCCTTTCATTATTAATGCGGTGTGCATGTGGCTGGACTTAGGTATGTGCACTTGAATACAAAATATTTTGTGAGCAGTCTCCCTCAATTTTCCTGTGCTAGCATACAGATGTTTCCCATGTGATATGCTGAGAACAGCTATACCTGTCCATTTTGCAAAAACTGTGTTGCATTAACAGTGCAATCAGATAACACACATTACAAAGCTTGGTCCTTGCATGCAAACAAATGGCTAGATTAATACCTGCATGTCATGTGTTTGGTGCTATCCAAGCTATTGGAAAATGAGATGTGGGCAGTGCCAGATTTATGCCAAAGCTAAGGAAGCTCCAGTTTAGGGTCTCAGGTTTTGAGGCAGTCTCTAAATGAAAAAAAGGGCCTGATTTCAAATTTTATATAATAATTAAAGGAAGTTTTTTAAATGTTGTCATGGGCAGAACACACACAATGAATGCTGTATTGCTGCCTCTATTTAGTAAGTGTTAAACTATGTGTGTTACTGCTCCTGCGTTGGTGTACATTAGAAGTTTTCATGTATGCCAAATAAGATATAATGCCTTTTCATTTAAAGGTAATTTCAGATTCAAAGAGGCTGATTGCAAGAAATGTGTTTTAGTTAGATTGCCAATTTTTAGTTGCATCATCACTTATGAACAAGTATTCTATAAAAGGTTTCCCCTCCCCTTTTTATTGTTCTTCCTGTTAGAATAATACACTTTCTCTTTGGTAATGCTGTGAAGCCTCTCAAACTTGACAGAATTGAAGACCCTAACATGTCTTAATCCAGCTCTGGCGATGGGTGAGAATGTTGGGCGATTCTGTCTCTTAGAGCAGGGGTAGGCAGAAGGTATTATGGGATAAACTGGGAGACCTCTGGGTGATCTGAAGTAGATCAACAAGGATTTCTGACTCCCAATTGTTTAACAATGGCAACAACCAAATGATTCCCCTGCCCTTAAATGCTACAATGAAGAAGACTGGTGAGGTGTAACCAGGAATGGATTTTGGGGTGGATGAACTGTGAGCTCCAAGCAGTTTCTGGTTGCTGGTGTCCATCATAGAATCATAGAGTTGGAATAGACCACAAGGGCCATCGAGTCCAACCCCCTGCCAAGCAGGAAACACCATCAGAGCACTCCTGACATATGGTTGTCAAGCCTCTGCTTAAAGACCTCCAAAGAAGGAGACTCCACCACACTCCTTGGCAGCAAATTCCACTGTCGAACAGCTCTTACTGTCAGGAGGTTCTTCCTAATGTTTAGGTGGAATCTTCTTTCTTGTAGTTTGGATCCATTGCTCTGTGTCCGCTTCTCTGGAGCAGCAGAAAACAACATTTCTCCCTCCTCTATATGACATCCTTTTATATATTTGAACATGGCTATCATATCACCCCTTAACCTCCTCTTCTCCAGGCTAAACATGCCCAGCTCCCTTTACTGTTCCTCATAAGGCATCGTTTCCAGGCCTTTGACCATTTTGGTTGCCCTCCTCTGGACACGTTCCAGTTTGTCAGTGTCCTTCTTGAACTGTGGTGCCCAGAACTGGACACAGTACTCCAGGTGAGGTCTGACCAGAGCAGAATACAGTGGCACTATTACTTCCCTTGATCTAGATACTATACTCCTATTGATGCAGCCCAGAATTGCATTGGCTTTTTTAGCTGCCGCGTCACACTGTTGGCTCATGTCAAGTTTGTGGTCAACCAAGACTCCTAGATCCTTTTCACATGTACTGCTCTCAAGCCAGGTGTCACCCATCTTGTATTTGTGCCTCTCATTTTTTTTTGCCCAAGTGCAATACTTTACATTTCTCCCTGTTAAAGTTCATCTTGTTTGTTTTGGCCCAATTCTCTAATCTGTCAAGGTCATTTTGAAGTGTGATCCTGTCCTCTGGGGTGTTAGCCACCCCTCCCAGTTTGGTGCCATCTGCAAATTTGATCAGGATGCCCTTGAGTCCATCATCCAAGTCGTTGATAAAGATGTTGAATAAGACCGGGCCCAAGACAGAACCCTGTGGCACCCCACTAGTCACTCTTCTCCAGGATGAAGAGGAACCATTGATGAGCACCCTTTGGGTTCATCAATGCACAATGGAGGAGTGTGCCTTTGGGAGTGAAGTCAACCTGTTGGAAGGCTACAGTGCCTACTGTGGCTATAGACACCAATAAGGGAGAGCTATGTTTTGTTGCACCTGGGGCAAATGCAGCTGCACCACAGTTTCTTCTTTCTGTGCTCTTCCCAGTGGTCATTTCTCCTCTGGTCACTGCTGTGTATACACAACCTGACTGTCTCCAGCAACAGCAGTCATCGGCAAGGGATTCCCACACGGTGGGGTTGATGTTGCCAGCCTTCGTGCCTCGTTTGCAGACATCTTTGTAATGCAGAGTTGGTCTGCCAATGGGCCAATGAGCACGTCCTTGGGGATCATGCCATCATCCATTCTGTGGACACGACTGAGCCAGCGAAGATGTCACTGAGACAGAAGTGCAGACATGCTGGGAATGAGGGCTTGGGTACTCAAAACCAATTCCTGGGCCCAGAGTTCTTTAATTCTAAGTAGATGCATGGGGCTCTAGCTGATGGACCTCCGGGTTCTAGTAACAAGCAAAATCAATTCTGCAAGTCTGAAGAGTGTCCGCTCCTGCCTTAAGAGCTTTCAGCAGCAGGCACCATGCATTGCTTATAACACTGCACTTCTTCCATAGAATCTCACTCCCCAATCCCCAGGTCAAACTTTGAACACTTCAAAGTTTTAAAATCTTGGATCCGGGCTCTAGCGACTTTGAATGAATTTTGGTTTATATGTTTAGTTTTTTTTTAAAAAAAAAAGATGTATTCTCTAGTGATTGGTAATTACAGTTCTGGCTGAAACTAAGTCAGCTGGAAATGCTTCTTGGGCTTGTTGAGACTGAAAGGTAGTTAACTCCAGCTGCACATTAACATATCATCTCCCATTAAATTATATCAAAAAGGATAAACACTGATAAAAGACATCTGCTGACACTTAAAGAGGTCCTATAATCTCAGCGTTACTTCATATTCCCTGTAACTGCAGTCATCAGTCAGAATTTGTGGGGCATTCATCTTCACTTTTGCATAGGTGCTGTATTGCAATTAAGCATTAATGAATGGACACGCTGTTGTGGAAACTCCTTATGGAGCTGCTGTTCTATATATGGAACACAGGGGTTGGCTGCCCCATCTTTTTTTAATTTGCTGCTTATTGCTATGTCTGGGGCAAGCTTCTGCAGCTATTAAGCAATTTGGAATGCACATGCATGCAGGCTTGTTTCTAAAAGAACATTGGTGTCATGGGACTGGTATTTTTGCGCTGAATCTGAATATCCTGGCAGGATTCAGGTCAGGGTACCAGGCTGAGCTTGGAATGGAATGGGTCTTTTATCCAAGGGAGTGGTTTCCCAACATAGTTCCTATGAGCTATGGGGATCCTTGAAGCTGATCAGTTATTTCTCAATTATACTCAGGAATAGTGGACACAATGGCACCTAATTGCATCTGTTGGTGAAAATAGCATGCAGAAATGCAGTAGAGGGGAAATCGCTTGCAAACATGTGCAAATCAATGAAAATAGCATTCAAAGATATGTATTTCAGGAGAAATGTGCTAACATATTTTCATAAGGAACGCATGCACACACACATAGCAAACTGAACTTAATATTGGGGAAAATGTGAAACGGCTATGAATGGCTATTAGCCATGATGGCTATGATCTGTTTCCATGTTCAGAGGCAGTAATGCTACTGAATACTAGTTGCTGGAAACCACAGTTGCTAGACTAGATGGGCCATTGGCCTGATCCAGCAGCTTCTTTTTATCTTCTTATGCTCCCTACTCTTTCACCTCTTTATCATTCATTCATTCACACACACACACACACACACACACACACACACACACACACATTAAACAGTCAGTATATTATCAGAGTCCCCTGTTACATAGTTGTCCTGTTGCTGAAAGAGGCCACTTCATGGTCAGAATAGTTCTCAGCTGCAGAAATAATCATGGTCAAGGAGCCTCCTACACAAGTATTAGTTGGGTGACCTGTCATGGGTTGATCAGAATGAGGAATTGTGCCATATGTTGCTCACTTTGAAATAAATGCTTTGGACTATCCTATCTTGTTTAGGAAAGTACAAATAATTGCAGCTGGGTCTTCTTATATATATAATACAAATTAATCCTTTTCTTTCTTTTAAAAAATCTGTCTTAAGGCGCACTTTGAATAAACATCATGTGCCTTGTCAGCAACTGTAGACATGTTACACAGGGATCAAAAATTATTATTTTACTTCCACAAGCTTTAAGAGAGACATAATGAGGATGATTCATTTGTAATCTGGCTGCTGTGCATCTTGGCCGATAGTTTTAAAATAAAGCAAAATTCTATTTCCTAAGTAGTTTGCTAGAATTACTTAGGACTTGCGCAAAAAAGCCATCATTCATCCATGATGATCGGCTTTGCAGAGCCAGCACTAGAATACTGTCATTTATTTTAATTGATAACTCCCCCCACCCCCTTGTTTCTTGAATTAGCTATTTCTAAAGTTAATACGAAAGGTGCTAACTTGACAATCCTGAA
Source organism: Podarcis muralis (assembly GCF_964188315.1). Taxonomy (NCBI): domain Eukaryota; kingdom Metazoa; phylum Chordata; class Lepidosauria; order Squamata; family Lacertidae; genus Podarcis; species Podarcis muralis. Next base: position 27,426,868 of record NC_135662.1, read on the forward strand.
TCCTCTTTATAATTATAGTTACAACAGCAGAAACAGAAAGCCTCTTCAAGTTCCCTTCACTGCGGGAAGCAGAAAAAGACAGAGAGACAAAGAGACAGAGGCATAGAAAAAGGAAGAAGCACACTCACTATGGAGCACAAGTGAGAGAGTTACTGTGTAACAGGGCTTCCAGGTCCCCCTAGGTTGGCTAACCTGGTGCCTGCCCAGTGTTGTTGGGGCTACAAATCTCAACAGCTGTCTTCTTCTTGTTGTTGTTTGGTGATCACTCGTAGCAGAGTAAGATTGTCTTCCATAAACACAGCTTTAACAATGAGTCCATAAGTGACTGTGGAGGCCAGTTCTGGATCCACATGTCCTTCCACAGTGGGTCTAAGGTCTAGGTCAGGGCCTGGCAGGCTCTTAAGGACTGCTGCTACTGCCACCGCCTAGCGAGGACTTCTCTGCTGAGAGCCTGATGGTCCTGCTCTGCCTCTCTCCACCTGGCCTAGGGTGGGGCCTGAGAGGCTTCTGGAGGACTGCTACTGCTCATCAAGGACTGGGATATCTTGGGGAAAGTTTCATTGGGAGTTTCTGCTGCTGTTATTGATATAAATTTGCTTTATTTTTATGTGGAAATTGTTCAGTTTGGTTACGTAGTTTTTGATGTGTTTTATTTATTGTTATGACTACTTTGCTATGTTTGTAACTATGTAAATCTTTTCATATTGTAAGCCTCCTTGAGCATTGTTTTAACTGTGGAAAGGCGGCATACAAATAAAATGATGATGTCGACATAGGTTTCCGGGCAGGAATTGATCATGGTGAGCATTTGCCAAGCGTGCCTTCCTCTTGGCACATTTCTCCCTTTTGTCCTGAGTTTGAGCGTCTTCAAAGCCCATGACACCTTTGCTAAAGGCTGTTCTCCAATTGGAGCACTCGCAGGCCAGTGTTTCCCAGTTGTCAGTGTTTATACTACATTTTTTTTTAGTAGCTTAGTGCCAGAGCAGCTGCTTCACATGCAAAAAGCCCCCAATTTAATCCCTGGTATCCCCAGGCAGGGCTGAGAAGGATTCTTGCCTGAAACCCAAGAGAGCAGTTGTCTATCAGTGTAGACAATACTGAGCTATTTTAGCATGTGTGTATCCCACCTTTCCCCCTAAGTAGCTTAGGGTGGTCTCATGTAATCCTCACAACAACCCTGTGAGGTAGGTTAGGCTGAGAGGCAGTGACTGGCCCGAGGTCACCCAGTGAGCTTCATGGCCGTATAGGGATTTGAACTCTGGTCTCACAGGTACTCAGTGAACCCAACGTTCTGATTCAGTGTAAGGCAGTTTCCTATCATTTCTGGTCATTGACCATGTTGGTTGGGGCTGATGGTAACTGGAATCCAAAAACATTTGGAGGGCCACAGGTTTCCCATTCCTGGGATATCAATTAACCATTTTAATTTAGGGAGCTTCAGTATCAGCCTGCAATACAGTATGACAAGCTGGTGTCAGTAGGGGGAAGACAATAATCTACATTTTATCTTTACAGGATTTATATTTTGAATATTGGAATAATTTGGGTGATATTCAGCTGGGTTTTTACCTAGACTGACTGAAAGCAATGAACGTGACTAAATTAGGTCAATTAATTTCATTACACCCCTCCATCATTTTACTAGTACATTGCCTTTCCATAGTTAAAACCATGTTCAAGGCAGCGTGTAACATGAAGAAAAATGACACAATTACAAATACGGCAAAAGTAGTCATAAACCATTAAAAACACATCAGAAAGTACACAACCAAATGGAATGATTTACACATAAATGGGAATAAGATATAAAAATAAATATACAAAAAATTGATATCAAAACCAGCAACAACCCCCCTCAAACACCCCCCAACGATACCCCAGCTTAAGAATCAGTTCAGGAGCCTCAGGTCAGGTGGGAAAAGGCCTGCAAGGCAGTGAGCAGGTCTTCCAGGACTCACAGCCAAGATGGTCTCTGTCCTCTTCAGCAGCCTCAGCTTCTGCAGCTGGAGTCAGTCAATAGGTCTACTTGGAGTGAAACCCACAAGTTATTTGCAATTTGTGTGTGTGTGTGTGTGTGTGCGCGCACACACACACACACACACACACACACACACACACACACACACTGTGATCCCTGCTAGCAGAAGACAAGCAAAATCATCATATATTCATATTAGTCTAATAATGATATATTAGTAAAGTATGTGTGAATGACTTTATTCATTTTTTGCATGTAATTAGAATGTGAAATAATAAAGCGGTAGCTGATAAAAATATAATTGCAGAAGTATGCATTCACACTTAAACTTCTCTCTGAATTGGAGATGTTCAAAGCCATTTACGTGGGCCTGACAGGCACTCAGATTCCTGATTATGCTGAGACCTGTTTAGCATTCTCATCGGAACATCATCGTGCATCCTCAGACCATTCTTGGCACATTTTATGAAGTATATTCAGGTGTGCCAACTTCTGAAAAATCTTAGAGAGAGCAATTTATCAAACAACCCTATTCATAATTATGCTGGCATTGTGATGCTACTGGCACAGGTGGGAGCCCAGTACTGCTTTAACCCTTACGCTGACGGAACTCTGGCAGCCCAAGGTGAAAACTGAGTAGAATTTGAGGATGCAGTAAGGGAAGAGAACAAGGTGCCTGACTAGGCGAGCCTTTGGCCGGATCCTGCAGGGCTCTACTTATGTTCTCCACTTGTGTAGGGATTCTCGCCTGCATCACCAGCAGGGCTGGCTTACATGCAGAGGCATTAAGCTACATCAAGTTTATGAGGCCTCAAAATGTGCAAACACCAAACTTCCCTTCCCACTATTGCTGCCTGACACCTTATCTACACCTGGCCTAAGGAACTTTTGATATTAATTATAGTTATTTCTTCACAGATTTATAAGAACAATATGATAAACAATAAGCGTAGCTATTAAGATTATTTTTGCCATATCATACCCTCCAACATTTTGAAGCCAAAATCTAGGATGCCATCTTCCTAGACTCCACCTTCCTGTTTTTTTTATTATCATGAGAGCCATGCTTGTTGCCGTAACCTTGTGTGATTTTGTGCCTCACAAGTGTTTTAGGCTGCTGTGTGAAGAAATCACACTGTGAAATCATGCTGTATCACAGCAACCTAAATGACCACCGTTCTCTCGGGATAAAAAACGGGATGGCCTGGTTTTTCCAGGACACTTGTGAGGTATGCCAAATCAGAACAATGTTTTAGAGTCTGTACAGAAGCCCCTCACAACCAGAGGCTTTAAACTGTAACTTACTTAGCTTGTGCATAAATCAGGCACTGGTCTAAAATGCAATGTTATAACAATAAAAGAGGGGGCAGACTGACCTGTACTTACACTGGAGTTGGATGGAGCAAGGTGCCATTATGGAATAAGGCTGGCTCCAGCAGTCATCCCAGTCACTTATTGAGGACTCTGTGGGCACCAGGCTCTTGAAAGAGAGCCAGTGTGGTGTAGTGGTTAAGAGCGGTAGTCTCGTAATCTGGGGAACTGGGTTCGCGTCTCCGCTCCTCCACATGCAGCTGCTGGGTGACCTTGGGCCAGTCACACTTCTTTGAAGTCTCTCAGCCCCACTCACCTCACAGAGTGTTTGTTGTGGGGGAGGAAGGGAAAGGAGAATGTTAGCCGCTTTGAGACTCCTTAAAGGGAGTGAAAGGCGGGATATCAAATCCAAACTCTTCTTGAAAGCAGCATCAATGTTGCACTGAGCACTCACTCACTGCAGCTGCTTCAGCCTGGCCAGGCCTTCAGTCCTATAGGAGGTGGGAGAAGAGAGGTGTAAGGAGTAGGAGTAGGAGGAAGCAAGGAGCACCTTCCATAGTGACAGCCACGTTATCATATTATCATGACAACAATCAGCGAATTTTACTGGCTGACTGAGCTTTCATTCACCACTGGGTTCCCATACAACTCCAGCCGAAATAAACGAGAAAGTTATTCATTGGTGGCTCACAGATTATTATTAATTTTATACAAAAGATAAAAGAATTATTTTTAAAATATGAAGGACTAATGATTTGTTGTGCTGCATTATTAATAAACATTAATTATTGAACTGGATCAATAATGCAGCTATGGTTTGAAGATGGACGTGGAGTCTCTAGAGACTTGTGGATCCCATGTAAAAATATATTTTGCCAGCTGGCCAGGCAACAGGGTTCTGGAGTGTATCCTCCAGACCAGGTGTGGCCAACTCCCAAGAGACTGCAATCTACTCACAGAGTTAAAAACTGGCAGTGATCTACCCCCTTTTGGAGGTTTGGGTCAAAGTTGTTGAGCTGTTTTTAGGGAGGAGGAAAGCACCGTTTTTTGGGGGGTGCAGGGCTAAAATGTTGAGCTTTTTTAGGGGGACCAGTGATCTACAGGTAGATCACAATCTACCTGTCCGATGTGCCTGTTCTAGACAGTAAGAGAATTAGTAGGAAGGAAGTAGCTTTGCATCAGAAACACCTTGCATCATGAGTACATTTTAGTCAGCACCTGGCCTAATATCTGAGGAAAGGCATGGACATTGATAATGCTCATCTTCCCCTCCCAACCTCAAATAACTCCAAGGTTGCAGACCTTCTACAGCTGCCTATGGCACACAAGCATGGAAGGAGGTTATAGAGACCATCTATGTAACCCATAGCTGCTAATACCATTGCCTGCCATAATAACTATGTGTCTACCTCACTTCTGGTCCAGTGACCTCCAGACTGGACTACTGTAATATGCTCCACGTGGAGCTACCCTGGAAAGCAATTTTTTGGAAACTGCAACTAGTACAAAATACTATACTAACTTCCCAGCAGGTGGGTCACTGTTGCCTACCAGATGTGTGTGTGTTGGGGGGAGAGGGAATTGGTGGGAAGGTCAGCACAGTGCAGATCCAACAGCGGATGCAATCTGGCACTCCTGCTGCTCTGTTTGCACTGTGCCAGTCTCTCTACTGCCTAACTCCTCGCCCTTCCAGCAAGCAGCAGTGACCCACCTGCTAAGAAGCTAGTGGCTCTGCCCCACCCAGCTAGCTGCTTCTGCTTAACAGTATTTCATTGCAGATTTCAGAGGCAATGCTGCCCATTTAGTCCCTTGCATTCTGACTGCAAAATCTTGCTGTAGCGAATCACAGATATTTGGGTGGAGATACTCCAGATGCTGGTATAGATTTGATAAAGTAACTGTGAGATGTGTTTCACTGGATTTTGCACGTCTTAAAGCGGGAGCCGAGGCACAACGCAATAAGGCCCTTTTCATACTGCTTAGCTACGCATCTAAGTCGTGGGGAAGGCTGTAAATATTGATTATAGGTTAAAGGCAATTAGAATAATGGAACAGTAGATGGTGAGCCCTGCCAAAGTGTTCTTGGCACTGGGAGCATTTACTACATAAGGAATGACTGTCAGATTTAATGAGCAAACATATTTTCCAGGAATAAGCATTTAATATTAATTCTGCTTCATTTTACAGAACACATGCGTTATTAAATTTGTGGATTAACACTTTAGAAGTGGGTGACTGCAAGGAATAGGGTGGATCCAGTTCCAGGCTAAACTAATTTACAGCATTAAAAGGACCAACGTAGCCAGTCAAACAAACCTTGCCAAGTTTGATCTGTAAAGTCAGGGAGGGAATGTGCCGGCCTCCTTGCATCTAAAAATGGTTACATACATCTACCCAGCTTTCTGCTAGGACCTCAGAGCCAAGGCGCTTTGGAAAAAAACACTCTTCATGCTTGGTTTTCATCTGGGCTTAAGCCTAATCCCAGAAGAAATGCTTCGAGCTGAGCAAGCATAGCTGATTTGTAAGTAAATTGAGGCTTTGCTCTCATGTGACACACACTCCATGAGATAACCAGGCAAAGGCAGTCTAGTGTGTGATTTGGCTAGTTCAACCAATCACTAAGATGTTCAAACAAGCAACCCCACTGCCAACGCTCTTGCTGGCAATGCATGTAATGTTGTGTAATGGTTAGAGTATTTGGAGGCTAGGGTTCAAATCCCTACTCGACCGTGAAGCTCAGTGGGGAACTGTGGGCCAGTCACTGTCTCTCAGCCTAACCTACTTCACAGGGCTGTTCTGGAGATTAAATGAGGAGGGAAACCATACTTGCTACCTCAAAATTCTTGAAGGAAAAGGTGGGTTATAAATGCAACAATAATAAAAAAAAGTTCCCTCATGTTCTGTGATGTGAGAAGAGGCCTCACACGTATGACAATGTATGCACTTAGCACTCCTCCATCTAAAAGGGAATCCTTTGCCAGTCACACAGAAGACTTCAACGCATATATTTTGGTACGTGCCGTTTTCTGTACTGTTTTTAGCCTTTTGTGTTTGGTGGTGTTTTTAAAAAAATGACGGTTTTAAGAATTGATGGTTGTTAATTTTTTATGTACCTCAACTTGGGTATGACTACTGGTAAAAAGTGCACACTTACATGCTTAGGGGCACTTCTCATTGCCACCAGACATGCTACTGTCAGAGGATATGTCTGGTGAAAGCCATCAGCACAGGTTGGGTTAGAACAGCCTTCCTAAATTTGGAAAGTGGCCTTGGAGAAGATGTGGTGGAGGGGAAAATGCTGGCAGCTTCTGTTGCTATTAACAAGGGAGGAGGGAGCTAAGCAGCCCCCACCCTTCCCAGAGGAGCCCATAGCATCATCAACCAAGACCATTTCTAGGTTACTTCTAAGGGGGAAATTGGTGGCCCAAAGGCACAGGAAGAACATTCCCTGCCTCCCCCACCACAAGTAAGCCCCCATTTCATTTACACACACACACACGAATTTGCTGAAATTTCACACCCGTTTCAAGGGGCTATTTTGGCTCAGCCCCACCCCCATCAATTTCACGCTGAAAATGTTCGCTGGAGAATTTTCAGATCGGCTCTCTTCCGAGGTCCTCTCCTGGCGGCTTCCTGCATATGTTTTAATTTGTGCTGTCAGAAACAATTCTCAGTTAAACTCAGAGCAGCTCCATGCTTTATGTGGCAAGCGCGTTTGCCGCATGCACACCAGCGTCACACTGGCATTTCCCACAGCGAATGCATAAGAGTATGCTGCGATCAAGTCAGTTGTCTGAGGGAGAACCATGTGGCAGGAGCTGCCTCGTTCTCCCAGACATGGTCACCTGCTCTGCTCCTGGATCTGATCTGGGAGGGAAGAATGCTTCTGGAGAGGTTCTCCTCTCTATCAAAGGCAGGACAGCCAGAGCCACCACTGGACATCAGTGAGGGAGAAGAGTGACTTCATCATGCCTCATACTGTGAGAATTCTAACTGCCATCAAATCACCTGAGAAAAGAACTGTGTGGCAGGAGCTGCCATCTCCTCCTGGCCTGGACATGACCCTCTGTTCTCCTGCTGGATCTGATCTGGGAGGGAAGAGTGCTTTCATGCAATGAGTGCACTTTCTCAAGGCAGACAGAATGTCCATAACTGCATTATAAGAACTGTAACTTGAAGAACGTGTGCTTGAGTTTGCTTTCGCCTGCTCCGTCCTATTCCCTCTTACCTCATGTGTTTCATGTTGTTTCAGAGAGTGAAGGCAGGAGCTGGTCTTAATACTGATTTTGTAAGCCTCCCTAAGAGTCTTTTCAGCTAAACAATTGAATATAAATGCCTGGAATAAAGAAAATAGGTAATAAAATGCAGACTGAATCCATGTACACATATCTTTAAATGCTCACATGCTCTCATCTGGGGCCCAATCATAATCCTTAGATGGAATATGCATAGATGTTTAAAGATGCTGACATTTCATCCATGTTTTATTGTGTTTGCTGGGTAACCCCAAATCCCCATGCTTATAATGGAAATGTTTCCCATGTAAAGTGCTCATTCATGGGATCAGACATAGCAGTCAGGCTTGGGGTGCCATCAGCCCCTCAGAATAACACACCCATTCTTCCAAAGGATACTTGTGGGATTTGATGTTTGTGAATGAGACGAGCTGTCCTGATCTGTACCTCCCAGCTTAATCTATGGATCTGAAATCAGTTATTTGTTTATCTGGAATTTATATATATATTTATTGTACAGATAACAAAAATAAAACAAATAACATCAACACAATGAGCCAAAAATATGGCAGGACGGATGCATAGATTAAAAATGAGCATTTATATTTGTTTATGATTTCCTCATTGTATTGGTTTATTAATCTTTCCCACCTTTCCTCAATGGAGTTCATGGCTCTCTCCTTCTTGATTTTATCCTCACAACAACCTTGTGAGGCAGGATGGGCAGAGAGGTAGTGGCTGGTCCAAGTCATTCATTGAGCTCCATGGCTGAGTGGGGATTTAGAATCCTCGTCCCTCACAAATACTCTAGTCAGACACTCTTAACCTCAGTGTGGTGTAGTGGTTAAGAACAATAGACTCGCAATCTGGGCAACCGGGTTCGCTTACCCACTCCTCCACATGCAGCTGCTTGGGCTAGTCACACTTCTTTGAAGTCTCTCAGCCCTACTCACCTCACAGAGGAAGGGAAAAGAGAATTTTAGCCGCTTTGAAACTCCTTCGGGTAGTGATAAAGCGGGATATCAAATCCAAACTCTTCTTCTTCTCTTCTCTAATGTTTCATAAATGTTCCAACCAAGTTCTCACCTCAATTTCTCCCCCAGAGTAAGTTAAGAAATGTTTATTTTGAGGAAATGCGCGCGCACACACACACACACACACACACACACTGCAATGTTATTTTTTGTGCTGTTTTTTAAATTGTTATTTAGAAATGTGGATTAATATGGAAATGGGACAGCACAGATGTATGGGTAAAACACATACCCAAAAGCGAAATCCACCAGAAATTGTCTGATACACTCATCCCTAAATCTTTCGACAGATATACTGGACCACCTCTGAATTTAATTGAGTAACACTGGTATAAACATTACATGGTGCAGTGCATTGCATGCTTAAAATTAAAAGGCAATAAATAAACTTCATTACTGAAGACAAATGAATTATTGTTTTCATTTCAGTTGAGCTGCGGAAAAGCCTCCTATAAAATGTTTCCATTCAAATTCGAACAGAGTTCCTGAATCTCTGATGTGCTTGAATTGCAGCCATAGATGATAAATATTAATGGGCCAAGTCCAACCCTGGTGTACTTCAATAGCCATAATGAGATTACATCAGGGATCTGCGAGGCCCCTGCATACTCAGGCACCTTATGTTTTATTAAATACCGACAAACATATTGAGACTAATCTGTTTCATTGAGCTGTGATGGAAAGCAAAAAGCATCTCGAAGCGAAGTCTGCCATCGCAAATATTTCCCGCATTATTAATAAAATATTGTTCAGCTGTTTTTATCCACCGCACTGTTTAGGCTCTCTTCAGCAATAATTTCATGTGACATGGAAGCAAAAATTATTGAATTATAAGATGCCTTACGAGCATTGCAAGTGACAGGAAGAAGAGTGCAAAATGTAGCAGAGCATACAAATTGAGAGAGCTTAGAAATTCAGTTGTGAATACTTCCAGGAACTATGCAAGCCACCATTTAATAATGGATACATTTACATTTAAGGTAGAATTATTGGTGAAGTTCCATGTGTCCCTCATTTAATGCTCGTTGGGATTCTTAATATTTGCATGAAACCGCCAAACTGTAGAAACAGTAAATAATGTGATAGAGAACCTTGGCTATTTATTTATATTGGAGGGTCATTCTGAAAATACTTGGTAATACATAGTTTCCTTGAAGATTGCCTTACCACACACAGGAAATAGGAAACCAGGCAGAAGGTCTTCTTGGTAGCTGCACCTGCCCTGTGGAATGCCCTCCCATCAGATGTCAAACAATTATGCAACCTTCTGTAGACACCTGAAGGCAGCCCTATATTAGGAATCTTTGAATGCCTGATGTATCATGTGTTCTTTATATTCTGTTGGAAGTTGCCCAGGGTGGCTGTAGCAACCCAGTCAGATGAGTGGAGTGCAAGTAATAAATTCTTATTATTACTTAAACAGTCATGACTTCTCCCATAGAACTGTTTTGCCCTTCCTTTATTCTTTTTCTCCTCTCCCATTCCCTACTCTTAGTTCCTTATTAGTCCTTAGGGAAATTGTGGATTAGGGTGGGTGAGATGGGGGGTGGGTGGGTGATTCTGTGGTTTATTTTGTGAACATTGGTAAAATGTTGAAAGCAATATGGAAAGTGGAGGAAGAGAGACAAAAAGATTCCCTTACATGTGTGCCTGTGGCATCTTCTAAGTCAGCTGAAATGGCCAGGATCCCAGAACTGTCAAATTAATTCGAAGCGTTGAAGTTAATGACAGCAGTCTGGAACAAGCAGCTTAGTGCTTCTAAGAACTCTGTACTTTATTATTGCCTTACCTATTTTATAGGAAAGGCCATGGATGTTGGAATAGGCTGTGTCTTCTTCTGTGGAACGTGGCTCTGGTGAAGCATTATGGTGGGGAACCTGTGGCACAACTCCCATCATCCCTGACCATTTGCCAGGGGTGATGGGAGCCGATATTTTCCAACAATATCTAGAGAGTCATAGCTTTCCCACCTCTGTTAGACATATGACCCATTCCTATGATAAACATGAGCCTAGAAACAGAATCTAGAGTGCCAGTATGTGAGCAGTAGTTGTTTACCATACTCAGTTCGGTGATTTTCTGTGTACATTCTATGGCATATGTTATTGACATGAATGTGGATCACATATTTTGATCAGAACTGCTGGTTCAGGCCTCACCTCTCTTTCTAGCATACTTTTGAGTAGGCACGCTTAACTTTGAGTATGATGTTAGGCAAAAAGGATTTGTTATCTGCATTGCAAGTGTTTGCTGACCCAATTTCAGAGTTTACTCCAAATGACTGGCATGGACACAGACAGAATTATTGAATACTCTTTCTCTTGTTAGGAAAATAAACACCTTGGTAAAGTATTTGTTTGTTTTGCTTGTGGTCACAGTTTGTTGCTCTGAGGGTTTCAAAGCTGTAAGCCTGAAGAAATAAGTTCCATCAAAACTTTTGGGACTTACAGCAGACTAAAGATAGATAGGATTGGGAAGCAAAGCATATATTTTCATTGGATTATCCTCAATGCAGTCAGCTGGGGCGGTAGATTTTGTAACATAGGTCAAGGCTTAGTTTTCACAATCTCGAACACATTTTTGTTTGTTTGTTCACTGGGATTCTTTATCACTTTTTCACAAAAATCACCTACATCAATTTAAAGGACAAGAGAGAAAGAAAGAAAAAGCAAGGAGGGAGCTGAAATGACTCAGTTCAAATATTATATAGAATTCATCATGGACTGTGAGAGTATTGTTATCTCTCTCTTGCTACCAGCAGAATATCAAATTATACTAACTGTGTTTAGTTAACAATTTGTACTAAGACTCATATTTGATTTGACAGCCCAAGACAGAGAAAGGGCTCTTCAAGAAGCCGCTTTTAGATTTGGAGCTTGGAGGAAGCAAACATACGGAAATCCAGAGAATCCCATATATGCTAATAGGATTTACTGCTTGGTCTGACACCATGTGAAGGAGATTAGCGGTAAGATTCCTGACATTGGTAAGCTTTCCAGAATTCCATTTTATCATTCATAGGAAACATGGCCAATGCACAGCTGTGCTTTCAAAGCACTGCCACCCTCTCTCTCTTGCTGAACCAAGGGTAGCTGATGCAGTGCTCTCCAAATGCAGTTGGACTCTCAACTTCCATCAGCACCAGCTGGCCATGTTACAGGGTTGGGAGATGGAGTCCAGCAACCTCTGTAGGGCATCTCATTGGCTCCAGCCTTGCACTAAATACCCATTTTTTATGTTTGGTTTGCCTTGGGAGTAATGTTAATAATTAAAAATATTATTACTGGAACTTATCAGTCACTTATTTTACAAAAGTTACTCAATATGACTTTCAACAACAAATAAATAGCACATACATTTAACCAGAATACACCAAAATGTAACGAAATATTTGAAAAGCTCATATTTATATTTTAAATAGCACGACTAAAAAACATCCCACCCATTTTTTGTCTCTGTTAGAATACAGATATCATACCCTCCAACATTTCTCCGATGAAAATAGAGACGTCCCATTCCATAATGATAATTTTACTATTTATACCCCACACATCTTACTGGGTTGCCCCAGCCACTCTGGGCAGCTTCCAACATATATAAAAACATAATAAAATATTAAACATTTTTTAAAAAATCTTCCCTATACAGGATTGCCTTCGGACGGCTTGCGGGTTGGATAACTCTATACCCTCCAACATTTCTCCAGTGAAAATAGGGACGTCCTAAGGAAAAGTGGGACATTCTGGGATCAAATCAGAAACCATGATGGCTTCTCTAAATCAAGGACACCCTTGGAAATTAGGGACACTTGAATGGTCTCAGATATCTATGAAACAATATCATAGGAATTATTTCTGTGTTTTCTTTTTTTTAAAGTGCAAAGTACTTTAGAATTCATATCTTACTGATGTTCCAGAACAGTTGATGCTATTGGATTAATGTGGCCACAGGTTAAGACCATAAGACACAAGAAGAGCCTACTGGATCAGGCCAATGGCCCATCTAGTTCCACATTCTGTGATCGTAGTGGACACCCACATAGATGCTTGTAAGAAACTCACAGGCAGGGACCCAAGCACTACAGTACTCTCCCCACCTGCGGTTTCCAACAACTGGTATTCAGAAGCTATACTTTGATGCAGAAGCAGAGCATAGCCATCATGGCTGGTAGCCATTGCCAGCCTTATTCTGCACGAATTTCTTCAATCCCCTTGGTGGCCATCACTGCCTCCTGTGGGAGTGAATTCTGCAGGGGAGCTTCCATGGGGTTCAACCCCCGACTCTGTACCATCTGTTGACTAGTGATATCTTCAGAGCTGGCTGGTGGGCTTGCCAATGGTGGCAGGCAGCACTGGCAGCGACACTTCCCCAGTCTGCAGCAGGTGGCTGCGACCGATGGGACGCCGCAGGAAATTTTAAACGGTAGGTAACTCACAGCTGCTAGGAGAAAGCTTGGCATTGGTGGGGCCTTGGCAGCAGCCCAAGAGTGGCAGGTGCTGGTGGCAGTCCTGCTACTGAAATTTGTGGGTAAGAATGGATATAAGCCTCAATTTCCTACCTTTCAATGCAACACAACTAGGCACTGTTGTGGGGAAGGATGGTAGCTTAGGGACACAGCACCAGCGTTGCCCAAAGAAGGCGCCAGGTTCAATCCCTGACATCTCCAGGTAGATCGGGAAGGGACCCCAGTGAAGCCCCAGAGAGCTGCTTCCAGACATTCAGTGTTGACAATGCTAAGCTAGATGGACCAATGGTCTGACTTGGTATATGGCAGCTTGCTGTGTTTCGAATTGGCCTTCTATTGCTTTAGTCTTTGGAATGTTGCATTTTATATATCTGGCAGCTGAATAGGAGGTGAAACCTCAGTGAAAGATCTGTTGAATAAGAAGTGTGTGTACACACTAATACATCAGGTATATACAAACCTGCCAGAAAAGACAGACCCAAGTAGAAAAATAAGATCTGAAGTCTAAGAATGAAATTCAACGCAGATTTTTCTAAGAATCAGCTGCTTTAAATTCAGTAGAACTTCAGAGTAATATATAATAATATATAGGATTGGGCTGTTACTAAGGTCAATTTTCAGAAGCGGTTCCTCCCACCCATAACAAAACAGCCCCCCCACCTTTTACAATCTTATCATACATTTATCCTTTAGCCTCCAAATAAAGTGAGCTGAGATCTTATGATGCTTTTGGTGTGAAGACTATACTTAACACCATAAATAGCTAGAACTAAATTCCTTTTCTCATCGTGCCCTCATCTTTTATCTGTTACTCGGAGCTAACTTGCTCTTCCTAGAGAGCATCTTATTATTTTTGGCAATTAGTTGCAACATCAGATAAAAGCTCTGCCATTTTTGAGAAAGAGGAGCTCCTTTCATGACATGAAATTCAGTGCATGAAGAGATTCATGTGAACCCCACCTCTCTAACACACCCACCCACCCACCCTGAAATCTCTCTCTCTCTCTCTCTCTCTCTCTCTCTCTCTCACACACACACACACACACACACACACACACACACTGAGTAGAGGATTAGGAAGAATGAAGGGGGTACTATTGATTTCTGGGGATAGGCACAGAGAAAGGTAAAAGTTACCTAGCAACAGGGTTTTCAAAGATGATTTGACACAAGATGAAGAATGAAGCACAAGATGGTTTGAAAAATGTCAATGATGTTTTTGACTTAAAACATGGCAGGCTAATGCAAATGAGCTTAAACAAGTCACCAGGGCAATCTTAACCTCCACTGGGCAGACAGAGGTGACGGAGTTTCATTTTACATTTCCTTAAAAAAAGAAAGAAACCAAGGATACCTGCTGTACCACGAAGTATCATGCATCACCCTGATTTTCCCCACAGCAATGTAGGAAAAGAACTGAACATGGTTTTCTTTGCACACGATACATTTCTGTTATAATTACATTGTTAAATTGTGTTCTTCCCCCACCCCCTGAATAACATTCTGTCCTTCATTTCCAAACAAATGGCCTGTGATTTGTGCCTGTCAAGCATTCTCAGGGCACACCAATTGAAGCTGTCAGTAGCAATGATGTGGCAAAATAATCATATAAGCAGCTAAAAGGGCACCTTTTAATGGTGGTTGAAGCTGTTTGCCAATAATTTCCCTCCCATTTCCTCCCTCCTCCATATTTGGGGTTGGAGTTGACAGACCCTGTTCAATATCTGAATGTGACATTTCTCTGAAGAGCTGACATGAAAGTTTAGTGACATTCTAAATTGGCAGCTTCTGTTGCTGTGTGCAGGCAATAGTCTAGACCAGGGGTAGGGCACCTCTGGCCCACGGGCCTAATTAGGTGTGCCGGACCATTTTGACCCACCTGCCAATCATCTGAGACCATATGTTATGGCAGGTGTGGACAGTGGCTGGGCTGGGCCAAAAGAGGCTTCTTGAGTCCTGGTGTTGGTTGGGCAACAGAAATGCTGGTATCGGAGGCTGTGCACAAACAATACCTTTAATGCACATTCAAAGCACATTCTTCCCCTCAAAGAATTCTGATTACTACAGTTTAGCAATGGTTGCTGGGGATTATAATGCTGAGAGAGGAAAACAACAGTGCCAGGAATTCTTTGAATATTGTGTTTTGCTGCTAAATCCCCCCAGTCCCAACCCACACAGCCTAAAGTCAGGATAATAGGAAGCTACCTTAAAGTGAAGCAGACTATTGGTTGATCTAGTTCAGTATTGCTTACACGGACCAGCAGCAGCTCTTTAGGATTGTCAACACCTTGAACCTGGCGCCTTCTTTGGGCAACACTGGGGCTGTGTCCCTGAGCTACCATCCTTCCCCGCAACAGTGCCTAGGATTTCAGATGGGGGACATTCTGAGATATCTGGATTGAGCTTGGGACCTTCTACAAGCAAAGCAGATGAGCTGTGGCCCTTCCCAATGATAAAAATACAATCCTGCTGTTCCAATGACTCAGTGGCTCTCTCTTCCTAGTCAGTCGCTTAGATCCTTAGATGAATAAATGGAAGGAAAAAATTGGGTAGTGAGGGTAATACTGGCTCAAAGTGTGGCTTGCCTGAGGCTGACTAATGACTTCATAGCTCTCCACTGGGTGCTTCTTAGTTTGCAGTTTTAACATTAAGGTGTAAAGATTACCTGTTCAATACCTCATTCACCAGTGCAAGTAAGCTGTGTCTCTACGATTAACTTCCTCTGCTTTATAACTCATTATTTCCACAGACTAAATAAGCTTCACTAAAACCCTGCACTCAGCCAACAAACAAACCAGTTAATGCACTGGCTCTGAAATTCAAAAATCTGATCCATTAATGCAATGGGGGAATGCCAAGAAAGCTTTTGATTTGATGGAGATTTGCTTATTGGAGTTTTGGAGGCACATAGGTGGCTAAAAAGGTTGAATCTGTAGATTTTATGGTTTCTATGGATTTATGCCTCCTCCTTCTTTAGGCTCAAATCAAAGCTCAGACTGCCAGTAACCCCTTGGATAAGCTGCCTGCGAGTATAAATAGGAACAGACATAAATGGCTCTTTTTGCATTGCATACAGAACCTTATAATTGTGCTTGCTTCTGGAAGGAAGCAATCGTCTGTCTTACCAGATGGCATCATGAAGGCTATGAATATCTGTTGTCCTCTGCAAATATGACAGTATGCTGTACGCTACTGAGTCATTGAGAGGCCTCTCCTGAAATAATGTAGCTGGCTATTTACCATAGACCAATGGCCAAGAACGTTGGCTTATATTAGATGAAAGAGTCATCAAAGGTTAACACTTGACGTGGGTGGCACTGTGGTCTAAACCACAGAGCCTAGGGATTGCCGATCAGAAGGTCGGCGGTTTGAATCCCTGCAACACGGTGAGCTCCCGTTGTTCGGTCCCAGCTCCTGCCCACTTAGCAATTTGAAAGCATGTCAAAGTGCAAACAGATAAATAGGTACCGCTCCAGAGGGAAGGTAAACAGCGTTTCCGTGTGCTGCTCTGGTTCACCAGAAGTGGCTTAGTCATGCTGGCCACATGACCCAGAGCTGTCTGCGGACAACCGCTGGCTCCCTCGGCCTATAGAGCGAGATGAGCGTGCAACCCCAGAGTTGTCCATGACTGGACCTAACGGTCAGGGGTAACTTTACCTTTTTATCCTAAGCTTGCCATAGCTCAGGTATGAGGAACCCTCAGGCCTGGGGCTCAAATGCAGCACTTCAGGACACACACCAGACACCACACCCCTCTCCCCAGGCCACACCTCAGTGACAAAAACATGATATTTCATTCTAGCAGAACAAAGAGCCAGAATGCAAAAGAGTTCTGTACTTGTCATTTAAAGAGTTTCCAGTTACTGTAGCATCATGGCTTGTTCTCCTGATTAATGTCAACAAATTATGAAGCTAAAAATTATTAAATCCTTTTCATTGCAAATGTGGATGTCTCAGCTATCATTTAGGATGCCTGTCATGACATCTGATTGAAAAATGAATATAGGACTCTATGGTTGGCCCTAAAACCTTGTTGTATATAGTGAATTCTGTTTTTGATTGAATATAGTCAAATTAGTAAGTTAATTATTATTCAATGATGGGTGCTATATGGAATATAAACTTTTTAATGTCTTAAAAATAAAATACTGTTGATGCAGGTTGGGAGGAAAGACATTTTCACAATGCAGTGCAGTTTGAATCTAACTTCAAAATCCCTCCACGCTTCTTGAAGTGTACAGATTGACTTTAGGAACACATTTATTTATTGCTGTTGTGCCTATGAACATCAGTGTTCCCAAAGTGGTTAAGATGCAAAAACAAAACGTAAAAAAAAATGCAATACATACAATTGAATTATAAAATAATTTAATAGCACACAATTCAAATGCAACCAAAGTAGCAGAAGCACACTGCCTGTTAAATTCCCCAATGTGTTGTAGAATTAAAAGGTTTTCTACTCAATGACAAGATGAGACTAAGGAAGAACATTGATGGGGCCTCTTGAGGGAATGCATTTATTCCACAAACTGAAGATGGTGTTCCTTGCTACTGAGCTCAGTCAGATTTTTATCATTTCCTCTTCCAGCCATTATCAAAGTTTTAGACATTATGAAAACTGTGATTATTATGCTGAAATTAGTGGAAAATACCTTTAACTAGCCTTTAAATTCTTAGAGTTTTGTAAAGGCTGTAACTGTATACACCAGGAGACGGAAATGTAGGAAACTGATTTTGCTGAGAGAGGCTAACAAAGGTACCTTTTTTGTCTATTTGTTTAAACTATGTAGATGAAATCTGCATAGCCTGAAAGAGCTTGTAATATTATGTTATTCTGCAAGGCTGTTTAAAGGTTCCTATGTTTGACCATTTTTGAGACCCTTTTTGAGGAGTGGGGAATGTTTCCACCAAGCTTGAACAACAACAACAATTTATTGTTTATACCCTGCCAATCTGACTGGGTTGTCCCAGCCACTCTGGGCAGCTTCCAACATAATATAAAAACACAACTAAACATCAAGCATTAAAAACTTCCCAATACAGGGCTGCCTTCAGATGCCTTCAGAAAGTCATGTAATTGGTTATCTATCTGATGGGAGGGCATTCCACAGGCTGGGAGCCACTACCAAAAAGTCCCTCTTCCTGGTTCCCTGTAACTTCACTTCTCACAGTGGGGAACCGCCAGAAGACCCTTGGAGCTGGGCCTCAGCTTCCAGGCTTAGCAATAGGGGTGGAGGCACTCCTTCAGGTATGCAGGTGAAACCTAGCCAGATGGGTGGGGTATAAATTATTATTAATACTACTACTACTACTAGTACTACAACAGGTTTACATAGGAACAGTGGCGTAGCGTGGGGGGTGCAGGGGGGGCCGGCCGCACCGGGCGCAACATCTGGGGTTAGGGCAAATCCACAGGTTAGGGGGCGCAAATCCACGGGTTAGGGGCGCAAATTACTTGCCTTGCCCCGGGTGCTGACAACCCACGCTACGCCACTGCATAGGAATCTAAATACTGGAGAAAACTGAATTTTGCTAGCACAGACTTGTTACCTACATAGATTGTTCCACTCCACTGATCAGCTGCTTGTGCTACTTAATCTTACCACAAATTTTCACTTTGTGGTAAGGCAAGATGAAGTGCATGTCATTTAAAAACATGAAACACCATGTATCAATTAATTTAAAACAAAATTTGCTTCATAGGTTTGGAAGCTTTTGGTGACGGAAGCCCTGTGCTGAACACCAGCCGCAGTGCCTAACGTTGAAATAATTGTCTTCTCAGTTGAAAGTATTTCATGTTATAGGTACCAATATTTTCTTTACGTGGTTTCAGCTGCTCTCGGAAACATATTTGCTGCCTTAATGAGTTCACAAGAGACCAAAGAGAAAGTGGGGCATCTCATTTCCAGTGCCTGCTGTGATTTACATCATTCATTATATGGCTGCCTTGCTTGAATTTACCTTCCGTTCAAGGTTTGGACTAGAGTGATATTCAAGCCTTCATTATGACATTCCGATTCAAACAGAGTTTAGGTTATTTCATTACAACCTGTCATGATGACTTTGAAATATTTTCTGCAATAGACATTTAGTCTGAGAGTGACCCCTTCTAGATCACACCATGTGCAATCAGTCCATAAAATGATAGGTAGAGAGATATTGTTTACCGGGCTACTAAGATTTTATTTCACAGAAAAATAATAAATGTATTGCTATTAATAATCCCCAATATAATTCATAAAGATAAGTTGTTTGGATACTTTTTTGGTTGCAAGCATAATAATAATAATAATAATAATAATAATAATAATAATAATAATATACTGATACAAGAAAATGAAATCCAGTCCTTAACATCACTGTTGTTGACCCTCTTTGCTATTCTACACTCATTCTCTTGCCTCTGGGAGCTTCTGTGACTTCCGCCTCTCTTACAGAAGCTGGAGAAGGACTTGAAACAGCCTGACAGCTTGGAATCCTAAGTAATTGAGATATTTGTGAACATTCAGGCCCATCATACCAGCTCAGGCAACTGATTGCAAAGGCTTGATTGCCACAAGCAGACTACAATATAGATAATTTTTGGGTACTGTGCTTAAAATGTAAGATTCTTTGGGATCAAGACTGCAGCTCATGCATAGCTCATTTTTGTTCTGTCCTATTAAGCAGGGCTAAGGTCTGCTAGTTCAGTTATTGTTCTCCCCTCATTCTGCCTTGTCTCGCTTCTGATATGAGCTGCAGAATTTCTAAAAGTAATTTCAGAACTGGGGCACATATAGTTTGCTGCAGTTTTCAGCTACGTTTTTCTTCCTTTTCCTATAGGTTACTAAAATACACCAATGCATTTGAGCATTGATTCAATCACAGCACAAAAAGGAATCAATGTGCTCACATCAAAATGTATTTCTCTGCTGTGGTTTAATTAAAGTGCCTATGCACTGATGCACATTCTTAACCCATAAAGAGAACACACAGACATCAGTGCTATTCCAGAAACAAAATCAGATACATTCACCCACTATGATTTCCCCAGAATTCAGAGGGTCATTGTACAGCAGACCAGGCAATATTCACCAATGATAACATTTGCCTAACTTTGTCATAAATACATGCCACAGAAGAACTTTTTGGATGTCACATGCAGTCGCTTATGCCATAAGTCTTGAATAACAAACCAAATTCATGTGCACAAGGTTTGCTTGGAAACTGCAGCTCCCCCAAAATGCAGCAGCCAGATGGCTTTCTGGTGTACTCTTTTTTAGACGATATTAACAAAGGTCCGTATAGTTAAAGCTATGGTTTCCCCAGTAGTGATGTATGGAAGTGAGAGCTGGACCATAAAGAAGGCTGATCGCCAAAGAATTGACGCTTTTGAATTATGGTGCTGGAGGAGACTCTTGAGAGTACAATGGACTGCAAGAAGATCAAACCGATCCATTCTTAAAGAAATCAGCCCTGAGTGCTAACTGGAAGGACAGATCCTGAAGCTGAGGCTCCAATACTTTGGCCGCCTCATGAGAAGAGAAGACTCTCTGGAAAAGACCCTGATGTTGGGAAAGATGGAGGGCACAAGGAGAAGGGGATGACAGAGGACGAGGTGGTTGGACAGTGTTCTCGAAGCTACCAGCATGAGTGTGACCAAACTTCGGGAGGCAGTGAAAGACAGGAGTGCCTGGCATGCTCTGGGCCATGGGGTCACGAAGAGTCGGACATGACTAAATGACTAAACAACAACAACCCCAACCTTGTATAAATTGCAAGAATCCACTGTGCCACCCCTCTGTGCCATCCAAGTGCCACCCCTCTGTGCCATGCCACCTCTACCGCTGGGACACTCACCTCCGCTGGTACCACCGCTGTGCCACACACCCCTCTGGCAGAGAAGCAATGTGAGCATCATTGCCCATTTCTGGCTACATCTTTCCAGAAATCAGAAGTGGAGGTGGCAGGGCAGGGCAGGGGTGACAAGGGGGGCACCGCCTTGGGGGCTTCTGCCACCCAAGGTGGCCGCTTCAAACCCTGATTCATAGCCCTGATCAATTGCAACATCTTGCAATTAGTTTCTGGCCCAAATTCAAGGTGCTGATGCTTGTTTCTCAAGTCTGAAGTGTCTCAAGGCCAGGATATCTGAAAGACAGACTCCTCCCATATAAACCTGTCCATTGGTCAAGAGCATCTTCTGAGATTTAGTTGGTGGGAATGCAGGACAGATTGTCTTCTGCAGTTATGAAATTCCTTTCCTAGAGAAGATAGACTTGCCCCATCTGTGGTGACTTTTAAAGCAAGCAATGAAAACATTTTTATTCCGCTTGAATTTTAACATGCTTTTAACATTCGAGAGAGAAGGTTTGGCATGAGCGGAGTTCCATTTGTGCAATGAGACTTCCCCTTCCTCTCCCTTCCTCTTACATTGTCTAGCTGCTCCAGAAAGTATACCAACCCCCAGATTTTGAGGGTGCAGGGGAGATACAGGGGGTGAAGAATTTCTATTGCACAGACAGAACAGCAGTGATGGATGCAACCCTGCGGGTTTTTAACTCTGCTCAACTCTCTCTCTCTCTCTCATATGCTTTAACTCAGCTATCATTTAAACTGGTGTTGTGGCATTTTCTTTTCACCTAAACCACCTCAGGGGCCTTTGTTATGGTTAAAAGGTGGTGTAAAGGTAAAGGTAAAGGTACCCCTGACTGTTAGGTCCAGTCCCGGACGACTGTGGAGTTGCGCGCTCATCTCTCTCTATAGGCCGAGGGAGCCGGCATTTGTCCACAGACGGCTTCCGGGTCATGTGGCCAGCGTGACTAAGCCACTTCTGGCAAACCAGAGCAGCTCACGGAAATGCTGTTTACCTTCCCGCCAGAGCGATACCTGTTTATCTACTTGCACTTTGATGTGCTTTCGAACTGCTAAGTTGGCAGGAGCAGGGACCAAACAATGGGAGCTCACCTCTTCGTGGGGATTCAAACCTCTGACCTTCTGATTGGCAAGCCCTAGGCTCTGTGGTTCAGACCACAGCGCCACCCATGTCCCAAAAGGTGGGATAAAAGGGTTTAAATAAATAAATACATGTCTGATTGTCAAATCTTTCCTATAAAGGGTTATTTGCTAAGGCACCTTCCATTAACCAATCCAGACAACATTTTTAAATGTTACGATAGCACACCCCTGTGTGTGTGTGTGTGTGTGTGTGTGTGTGTGTGTGTGTGTGAATTTCTTAGCTCAGAACAGATTGCAAAGCCCTGCTCATTCATGTTGCTTGTCTGGTTAAACATTATTTTTAACTCTTCAAAAAAAGTGTGTATTCTGTATTCAAAATTCTGTGTGAAGTTGCATTCCGTAAACTGAATAAATTACGCATAATTCTACAATCTGTTATTTTGCATAATTTGTTCAGAATCAGCCAGTGATTGAATCTATCCAGTTTGATCATAATGGGTTTTCATCTTCTGTTAGTACAGAATTTAATCTTTCTCTTTAGGAATGAATGCTTCCCCCCTTTCTCTGCCATTAGGCTTATCAGCTCTGAACACTTGGCAATGATTAACAGTCAGCAGTGTCCTGGTGTTTGATTGGCAATATTTCGAGAAGGGGGGAGGAAGAAATTGACTGAAAATGTGTTTCATCAGGAGGCATAATGTGCTTTCTCTTCCCCCTCAACTTTAAATTACTTGATGCTTATTAATGGACAGCTCTAAAGTAACCCACTGAAAAAAATACTAAATAATATATCGCCTTTTTTATTAACTCATTTACATTCATGATTTCCAGCAGGGTTTGTAATGCTCTCATATCATGCAAATATTCATTGATATTATAAAGTGGCATTCCAAAAGCAGCTCCAGTAGGTAATGTAAGATAAAACACGCTGTTCTTCAGGTTTGGGAAATAATGTCCATGTGGAGAAAGCTGAAAGTTCATTCAGTTGGGGAAGGGGTGACCTGAGATAGCTGCCAATTTTCATTTCTCCACATTTCCATATCTGTTTGTAAAAATAAATAAATTGGAGGGGTATAAGGTTCTCATGAAAATTCATTAGTATTTTAGTGCAAATTTATTGTAACTGTCATGTTTTTGTACGCAGTTTTGCCTAAGAAACACATTTTTGCAATGCAATTTCCCCAAATCTAATGCATTTTGTATGCTATTTTAAGCTGTATACACAGTTTTATGCACACCTTGCCCTTACATATGCATTTTTGCACACATTGTCTGGAAAAATGCACTGCAAAATTTGAAGAAATGTAAATTTTGAAAAATATCTATGCGTTACTGCACATATTGTTTCAGAATGTGTGAATTAGGTAGGTGCTCCTTTAATTGTGAACTGAATTTGTTTGATTCCCCATCCCTACTTGTGACTTTAGCCAAAGTCTTTGCACAGGAGAGTATATAGTCTTATAAACAACTCCTGTACAGAGCTTTAATGTACTAGCTGTTTTGAGACATCAAACTGAACTTCCTTTTAGAATGACCTCAAAATCAGCAGCCACAGTTCCCAAGGCCATTTCCATGGCGGATTTCCATTATTTTCACATGTCCATCTTTATTTAATTAACTTGACTATCCTTCTCCAAACCATTTCTTAGCAGACATTCAGAACCTGATCCAAACAAACTGCTGAAGGCGCTGGAAAGATTATGGCAGTAGTAAACAATATCACTACCATTTGCTTTTCGTTTGAAGGTTTTAAATTAGCTTTGAAACCACAGATACGTAGGCACATTATTGTAATGTTCTTTCTGTCCTTTCCCCTACCTTCCTGTCTATTTTGTGCTTCATGTGCAGAACCATGAAGGGAGAAACAGAACAAAAACCTAAATCGGTTTGATCTGTATTAAGACTTTGTAAGGTCATGCTTCATTTAGCGCAATTCGTTGTGACTCTTCCTGCTGAGTTTAATCATAGCCAAAAACAGATCCTTTCTGTTAGTGGTAATGTCTAGATCCAACTGAGGGGATTTGTCTGAAGGTCTCTGAACATCTGGTTTGCCAATCCACAGTCTAGAGGATGAAACCATAAGGAAGTGGCTACTTTGTCAAAGATATTCCTCAGTTGATGCTACACAGAATCCTGACATCCATTCCTGAGCTAGCCAGCCGATTAGATTAGCTTTAAAACAACAGAGGAAATTTGGAGATAGCCAATGCAGGAGCCCAGCCTTATTAGTTTTTTTTCTTTCACAGCAACTGCTGAGAAATATCCTGAAACTGCAAGTGTTGGCTCCATCTTTGGAGAAGCTGGAAAGTGTTTAGATGTGTAGATATGAAGATGCTTATCCCTGGTAATGTTTGGCAGGTTTGGTCAGAAAAAATGAATTACATCTCCTGTACAGATGTTGAGGGGGTGGAGTCAGGGAGGGCATGAGATTTGGGACAGGACTAGCATCACAGCCCCACTTCCCTTCCACCACTATACATTGGTGGTGTGAAAGGAGCTATCGAATTCTTCAAATACAAGGAAAGAATTGTTGGAAAAGAAGAACTCCAAAAGCAGCAGTACTGGGAGCTTCCTTTCACTGCATTGTTTTGAAATAAATAAAGTGAAGAAACATACCCAAAGGGCTGCAACCATAGTCAAAACATGGCAAGACTTTGTGCAGTCTAGAAAACTTACTTAAAAATCAGAATTCCTAGAACACGGCAAAGATTTTACAAATAAATCTATTGTCTTTCTTCTAATAAAATCTCATGTCATGACTCATGGCTGGAGGATGAATAATTTTTTTAAGACATGTAATATTATTAAATTATGCAGTACTGGCTACTCATGCTGAAATGATAATGACTATAACTATAACAATATTACTCAACATTAAAGCCTCATAAGAACTGCCTATGCTGCATTATAAACTTGGAATTTTGACAAAGTCCCTTCCTGAGTCTAAGGAAATGTAGCAGCCAGGGAATAAGAGGACAAGTCCTCTTGCTGATCAATAACTGGTTAAAGACAATGAAATGGGAGTCAACTGACGCTTTTCACAAAGGAAGGAAATAAGCAGTGAGATTCCCCAAGGGACCATCACTCTTTCACCTTCAAAGAAAGGATACTGGAGTGAGAAGGGAGGGGTCTTAGTGGATGACACCAAATAATTCAGGATGGCGATTTTCAGGGGCTCAGGAGCAGAGGCACAGGGGAGAGAGGAAATGGAGAGCGAAGGGGAAGAATCTGAGGGCAGCGTAGGGGAGTATGACAGTGACCCGAGAGATTCCATAAGCTTCTCCAGCGAATCAGAAGATTCCCAGAAGGGGGCGCCGATGGTCAGGGCAAGGGGGGTCCCAGGGGGGACGCACCAGAAGCAAGGGGCCAGCGGGGACTCCCAAAGCAGCAGCGGGAGATCAGGACCAGCTTCCCCACCAGAGCGTAGTGGGGGGGGGGGAAGAGTCCCATGTGTCAGGGCCAGCGTCTCCTCCAGCAGGGAGAGAAGATGAGTCAGGGCTGACCACGCCTCCATCGGAGAGTGGGGGAACGGAGGGGAGGTCAGGTCCAACTAGCCTCCCCGAAGGGGGAAGCAGTGACAGGAGCAGTGTAACGGTCAGGAGGAAGGTGGCCGGCTGGGCGCGCGCGCCAAGTTCGAATGTACAGGCGCGCGGGACAGCAGAAAACCCGGATTGGGAACCAGGTCCTAAAGCCCGCCGGAGGCAGGGGGAAGACTCAGGGGACTCAGCGTCAGAAGAGTCTAGGAAGGGCAAGACCCCAGCGGACAGGCGGAACCAGAGGAGGAAAGAGCAAAGGAAGAGGTGGAGCAAGGCTAGAGTCTTTCAAACTGGTGTCTGGGGGGAGGAGATTCAGACGGAGCTTCAGCGGTCTAGAGTTTGAGACGTAGAGCTGCGTGCTGCGGCTGTGAAAGCGAAACTGAACTTCAATAAAGACTTTTGTATATAACAACGAACTGGCGTTGGTCCTTTGTGAGCTGGGACCTCGGGCAGCTCTGACAGTGATGATTCAAACAGCTTGAAAGGGATCTCCCCAAACTGGGCAGAAGCAGATTGCCAGGTGAGCCCCTATGCTAGCCTTTCAGCGGGTGGTTATCTCTTGCATACTGGGAGGGGTGAGACAAGGGGAGGTTGATGTGGTGCAAGTGTAATCCCTGCCAGTTCATCTGCAGCACCAAAACCTCTCTTCCACCCCATGCCTCTCAATAAGCAACAGCAGGCCATCTGCAGTGAAGCTAGTGGTTCCGACTCACCTCATGAGCCACAGCTGAAGCTGGGTAAATGGGCAACAAAATGAAAGCCTAAACTGATGCACATTAAGGCAAAAGATCTTATGCATATGTAGGAATTGGAAAGGTTGTGACTATCTAGGAAAGAGATCTTGATTTTGTGGTGGCCCACGGAATGAAAACACCAATGTCTCAGTGGAACTGAGAACGGCAAGTTTCATGGTAGGAGTCACAGTAGCCAGGATAAAAGGGAAGGGCTGTGGCTCAGGGCACATGCTTTGTATGCAAAAAAGTCTTAGGTTCAATCCTTGGCATCTCCAGGTACAGCTTGGAGAGGCATCTCTCTGGAAGAGACACACCAGGGAAAGCTAGGAGAGACACCTGGAAAGTCCATTGTCACTACAGTGGTAGATCTGGTTAAGAACTTAATTCGTTCTGGAGGTCCATTCTTAACCTGAAACTGTTCTTAACCTGAGGTACCACTTTAGCTAATGGGGCCTCCTGCTGCTGCCGTGCCACCACCACATGATTTCTGTTCTCATCCTGAAGCAGTTCTTAACCCGTGGTACTATTTCTGGGTTAGCAGAGTCTGTAACCTGAAGCGTATGTAACCTGAAGCATCTGTAACCCAAGGTACCACTGTATAAGACAATGTATGTTCACATAGGTCCCACTACTGGAGTATTTTTAACACTGGTTGGCTCTCCAGGATTCCAGATGGGTCAACCTTGGCCCAAACTGGAGATGCCTGATAATGAACCCTGGGCTTTCTGGATGCAAAGCAGATGTTCTACCACTGAGCTATGGCCCTTCCCCTGCTTTTATGAACATTGATGGTGTGGCTACATTTGGAATACTATGTGCCAATCTAAAAAATCCAAAAGGCTACCATGGAAAAGAAACACAATCAAGGGATGTTGAAGCATGTTGCCCTATAAGCAAAGGCTAAAGTGTTTAGAAGCTTTTAATTAAAAATATGATGGTTTTGTAAAGTTATTAATGGAGTGGAGAGAGTGAAAAGAGATACACATCTTCCTCTTTCACAGTACTAGAACTTGAGGTCATCAAATCAAATTGACTGGCAGTGGAGTTAGGCAGGAAAATGAAAACATATCTTTGGGAAATGCAGAATTAACTTGTGGAATTTGCTGCTCTAAGAAGTGATGATGGCTACTGGCTTAAATGGCTTTAATATTTAATTAAAGCCATCTATTTAAAGACATAAGTTTGGAGTCATCTGCTGAAGAGGCTCCTATTCAGTGTGGGGTCCCATTGGAACAAGTGTAGAAATCCTTTGGTCCTCCAGATGTTGCTGAACTCTCATCATCCCCTGCAAGCATGAAAATGGCCAGGGATAATGGGAGTTATAGTTCGATTCTCCACACCTATGCTGTAGGAAGACGAGGAGATGGTTTTCCCCTGAAGCCCCAGCTCTGAAGGGCTTCCAACCCACCAGGAAATATTGGAGAGGCTGCAGGGGAAGAGGGAGGTAGCAAAAATTGCCTCCCCACTTCCTTCAGTGGGAGCTTCCTGTGATCAGAACTCCTCTCATAGGAAGTCTGAAGCTGACCCATCAAGTTGCCTTCACCCACTGGCGGAGGAATGGGAGTGCGGAGGGAGTGGATTGCCCATGGCACCACTATTCCAGTAGGGTGCCATCGCGGTGTCCCCCCGATATGCGCCGCGCAACCCCCCGTGTGCTGGGTGCCATGCCCCCACAGGCGGCATGTCACGCCCCCAGAACACACTCGCTGTGGGTGGTGCGCCACACTCTCACGGGCAGCGTGCCACGCCCCCAGGATGTGCACCACACCCTTGCGGGTGGCGTGCCATGCCCCTGGGCACGCACCATGCCCCCACCTGCTCTCCACTCCTGGTAGCGGAGCCTGCAGCTTCGCCACTGCCTTCACCAACTCCAGATTATGCTGGATTCTAACTCCCATCAGGCCCAGCCAAATGTTCAGAGATGATGGGAGCTGTGGTCCAATATCTGTATGGCACCAGGTTGAAGAGTTGCTATAGAGCAGTGTTTCCCAACCTTAGGCCTCCAGCTGTTTTTGGACTACAACTCCCATCATCCCTAGCTAGCAAGACCAGTGGTCAGGGATGATGGGAATTGTAGTTCAAAAACAGCTGGAGGCCCAAGGTTGGGAAACACTGCTATAGAGAATAAATATATCCCCAGCTAATAACTATGGTAGGGATGGGGAACTTGCAGCCCTACAGTTGTTGCTGGACTACAACTCCCATCATCCCTAACAACTGATTATGCAAGCTATGGCTGATGGAAATTGTAGTTCAGCAACTTCTGGCTACAACACCTGGCCCCCAAGCAATGGAACTGACTGGCTAAATGGAATTCCCATGTTTTGAGTCAAGTCTTGTGACCAGAACCAGGAAGAAAGAGTTAAGAAACAGGAAATGGCTTGAACTCAGGCAACATTTATTATGGCAGACTTCTGTGGGAAACTATTCTAAGTTAACTGACTTGGGTGAGGCAAACCTTGTCCAGCCAAAGGGCATGACAAGGCACAGACCCATTGCCTGGGCCCCACTGTGAAGATAAATAGGGAAACCTTCCTGATTCCAAACCCTGGAGGCTCACAGCTCAGCCCCCACAATGGCTGTGCTAGCTGGAGCCAGTGGTAGATGCAGTCCAGAACATCAGGAGGGCACCTGGTTGGCAAAGGCTATTCTTGGTGGTCCATGAAACCATGTGGATTTGTCAGATTAAAGACCAGTTGCTGTGTAGTGCAGACTTTGATTATTATTTTCCCCCATACAACTCAGTCTTGTTTTCTCTTACCCTTTGTTGTACGGATCTTGCTGGCTTCCATTGTAAGCCTCAGGGTACAATATAATAATTCGTTTTCCTTGATTCCTGTACCTTCAGCCATCAATTAGCCAGACTCTTGCTATTGCAGTGTGTGCCCGCTGCTCTCTTATGCATACTGCAACATGCTAACCCTCTTTAAACACCATGTTTGGAACACTGTTAATAGGAGTTACCTTTGGTGAATAGAACGCTGTGGCCTTCCGGCTAAATTGCTAAATGTCTACTTTCACCTCACAATCCCATATTATCCCCTCAAATGCAAAGGACGGTATGAGGTAACGTTATGTTATTAAAGCAGATCATATAATGAAATGCCAATCAAGAAAAGAATAGGCCCTCATGGATAGTTAGGTCAGAGACACAACCTGGCTCTGTTGAGTCTAGTCACATTTCAGCAGTAACTTTGTCACTGCCATGTTCCCTTCCTTTTGTCCCATGATGAGCTTGGGGTATGGAGTTCCAGAGCAAAATGTTGTGGTAATAAGGAACTGAATAGTGTTATGAGTGCTCTGCAAGAAGTTTCTCTTGCCCCGGCTTTGGCTAAATATCATATCAAGATTTCATTCAATTAAAATGCTGAGGGAAGCTTTCTTGAACAATACATTCTCATAGCTCTTGCTACTGATTACCCTCAGCCAGGAGAAAATGAGACCCAAAAACTTTAGCAAGCATTATGGGGTCTAAGCCAAGTCTTCATGCCAAAAGTAAAAATAACAACAAGAATTCTCATTTAATTCCATATTAGGGTACGTCCAGGCACCCATCTGCATTTGACAAGCAACATCATACATTATCTTTATGGAAGCATTATACTGTGACGGGGAGAAAGGATCATTCAAGCACACAGCTATATAAAACAAATATCCCATGAGTCTTCAATAGAGGAGGGTGCCCCCCCACAAGCCACAAATTGGCAATGACAGCATCTAAAGGCATCAGGAAATCTTGCAGGAATATTCCTACGAAGAAAAGCTCTTCGAGAATAAGCATCCACAGATGGGTCCCTTGGCAGCTGGAATGAATTTCATCCAAGATGAGGTAGCTGAAAAAGCAGTTATATTATCACAGCTCTGGGAAGTGAACAGTAAAAGTAAATCATTTTTTTAATAATATATTTTGATATTTGCTGGCAGTGCTGCACAGCAGTGTGTGGAACCCTTTTCTAAAGCGACTCTGCATTTAGTCTCTGATGGGGGCATTTTGGCAAAGCTTGCAATAAGAAATGTGCTTTTTCTGCACCCAACACAGCTTCGGATGTTACAACTTTGGTGGGGAGGGGAGTGAACAACTCCCCAGGGATTGCACTTTGTGCCTTGCCTTGCATTATCCAAAGACGTCAGCTGTGAGATGTGCAAGCCTCTGATGCAGGCTGAGCTCTTCAAGCAACTTTCTGCAGAGGAAGATGTGTGTGATCTTTCCTTTGTGGATGCCCCCATGTAGAGTAGAAAGAAGGAATGTGGGTGATTCCAGTGCTTGCTTTGTCTTCATAATGTAATGTCTGAAGCCATTGTTCATTGACATAGCAAGGACCAAAAGAAGCAGAAGAACCCACCTAGCATCTATTTGAAAGGGACTGTGGAGGTGCAGAGCATAGCCTGAAGTCCACATATGCATCTATTTGAAAGGGACTGTGGAGGTGCAGAGCATAGCCTGAAGTCCACATATGCAGCCTGTGTTAGTATATTCTGTCTTGTTTTGCAGATGGGGTGGGGCAGTAGAGCTGGGTAGGCTGTGTCCATAACAGTCTGAGCAGAAAGATGCCATCAATCAGGCACAAAGAAGAGCACATCCTTTGCACATATAGGTCCACAAATTTAGTCTCTGTTTGAAATAGCTCATGCAACAGTACCGGGAAGGAGGTCCAGAAAATCGCAGCCAGTTGGAAAGTAGAATATGAGAGTATATGGACCAAAGGTCAGATTAAAATATCCCCTTAAAGCAAGGGAAAGCCAACGAGATACCCTTTAGATGCTGTTGGACTACAACTCCCATTATCACTGACCAATGTTGTTGGGGCTGATAGGACTTGACATTTAATGTTATCCACTTTGGTTACCCCTGCATATGGAGATAAAACCATCTGTTTTGTCCCATTTCCTATCTTTCTGCTTTTACACTAATGTACCAAATTGATCCATCTAAAGGGTCTCCTGCAATTTAGCCCCGGAGAGATCAATGCAAAAATCTACCTATGCTGCAGTTTAAAGGGTAGCCATAAATGATCGCAAAACTACCCTGCATCCA
Source organism: Podarcis muralis (assembly GCF_964188315.1). Taxonomy (NCBI): domain Eukaryota; kingdom Metazoa; phylum Chordata; class Lepidosauria; order Squamata; family Lacertidae; genus Podarcis; species Podarcis muralis. The sequence continues at coordinate 27,458,130 of NC_135662.1, forward strand.
TTGAGCTCAGCAAGTAGGTGCAATTACTGGTATCCTGTAACAAGGAGGGCAGCCATGGTTGAAATCAATATCTTATGCTGCATGTAGATATGTTATGGTTTCCATTTGTCTTGTTTAAACAGCTGATTAGAATAGACTGTTTTATCTGAGCCAAGCCTATAAAGCTAATAGAGCAAGAAATGTGTTAGACTGCAGTATTCCAGCCTTGTTTCCAGGGAGCACCTGCTTCTGAAGGTATCTGAGAGATGGGCTCTCATTTTGCACTTGTTCCCATTGCAAGTTTAGTTTAAAAACCCACCAAACCCCTGACATTCTGTTTTCTGAAATGCGTTTCTCACCTAGAAAGAAATTAACAGCAAATGGCATGTCAGGAATAACTAGTGAGCTGTGGTACAATCCTCAGTGTACAGAGGCTAGAACCACTGTGTTTGATGCAGCTTTGTCCAAGAAACTGTGCACTGGCTTGCATCCTTAAGTCCCACTTTATGGGGTTTGTTGTACTTAAAAACAGTCTTCCACATGAATATCGATATGGATTTATCTCCGTTTTTCAGCTGGAAAGGCAAGAGAAAACATCAACCTCTTTCACGGATCTCTCCCAATTTGCAAACATTGAGCCGGGGGAGGGTGACTAGAAATCAAATTATATATCATCACAGAAATCCCGGCGAGAGGCAAGTAAACACAGAAAGCCAGTTTTTTATTATTATTATTCACTGATTGATTAAATTTCTGTCCTGTCCTTCCTCCCAGAGGAGCCCAGGGTGCCAAACAACAAGCCAGCCAAACGCTACAATTGAAAAATAAATAAATAAGACACCTGAAAACATTTGAAAAATGATCATATATCCTCACAGCTAGCAATTTCAAGGTTGCCTAGAACAGTATACATCAAATGTCCTAAGAGGTGGTACCAGGGCTGCATTTTCTCTTTTGAAGCCAGCATGCTAAAGCTCCCTGGAGAAGCCCAGCAGTGTTGGGCCGCACAGGTAAAAACTATTTTTAAATGATCCAGGAAGTGACTGTACGTCATAGTGTGCAACCCCTTCCTGTGAAATTGTACAGGCAACCATCTCTCACCCACCCCTGTAAATTATCTAGTAAGAGATTGGCATATTATGAAGTACACTCACTTCCTGGAGCATTTTAAAAATAGATTTCATTCACGTGGCGCCACTCTCCTTAGCTCCACCAAGTAACTTTCAGATATTTTCTTACAAGGAAGAAAAAGGTAGCCCACAAACCACCTTGTATGTACAGCCTCCAACCGTGTAAGACTGCATTTTTTTTAAAAAAAGGATTTGTCCTTTAAAATCCCAAAATAAACAGGGTAAGATTGCTGTAAAATGTGGAGAACTGAATTTAAAATGGGGAAAATGAGAAATCGAGAGATTGGTAGGCCTTCCATCCCTTTTCTGAAAGGGCAGGGGTGTTTTAAAATTCCTCCTGATATTAATAATGAGGGAAAACAAAAAAAAATTCCTTCCAGTAGCACCTTAAAGACCAACTAAGTTAGTTCTCGGTATGAGCTTTCGTGTGCATGCACACTTCTTCAGATACACTGAAACAGAAGTTGCCAGATCCTTCACCCATTCCCACCCCCCTCTGAGTAATACCCCTCCCCACCTTCTCACTATATAGAAGGATCTGGCAACTTCTGTTTCAGTGTATCTGAAGAAGTGTGCATGCACACGAACGCTCATACCAAGAACTAACTTAGTTGGTCTTTAAGGTGCTACTGGAAGGAATTTTTTTTGTTTTGACTATGGCAGACCAACACGGCTACCCATCTGCAACTAATAATGAGGGAGAAAGACACACTTTGCCAGGGAGGGCATTCCATAAATGGGGAACCATTATTGAGAATGCCCTGTCATGAATCATTCACAGTTGGGCAACGTTCAGCAGCACCAACACTAACAGGGCCTCCTGTAGGCTTGTAGAAAGAGAGCCAGTGTGGTGTAGTGGTTAAGAGCGGTAGTCTCATAATCTGGGGAACCGGGTTCGCGTCTCCGCTCTTTCACATGCAGCTGCTGGGTGACCTTGGGCCAGTCACACTTCTTCTCAGCCCCACTCACCTCACAGAGTGTTTGTTGTGGGGGAGGAAGGGAAAGGAGAATGTTAGCCGCTTTGAGACTCCTGAAGGGGAGTGAAAGGCGGGATATCAAATCCAAACTCTTCTTCTTCTTCTTCTTCTTCTTCTTCTTCTCCCTTGCCAGTCATAAGGCTTGAAGTGGTTCTTACTAGTGAGGTGATCTATTAGGTGCTTAGGTCTCAATCCCTTTAGCTAGTACTAATCACTTGAATCCTTCACTATAAACATTATTGTTCTATTTTAAGTTCACTATTTTTTATGTATACAATAGCCACAGTCCAACTCCATTAATGTCAATGGAAACTTGCCACTGACTTCAACAGGAGAGATACTTTATCATCTGTGAGGTGTTTCACTGAGACAAATGTGTGTCATTTCATTATTATGCCAAGCTCACCCATCAATACAAAGCTCAGTTATGGAAAGCAGTAATTTGCTTATAGATGTGTTATTTCATTGAAAGAAATTGAATGTAAAGGAAACAAAATTATTAAGTAGTGAGAATACGTTAGACTGCCAGCTAAGGATGGGGAGTGGGGTAGAATGCACTTCAGCTCACATTTTAGCTAATTTCTTCTTCCTGAAACAAAATGGGGACTGAAATACAGCTACTGTTCAAAATTTGAATTTCTCTGAATTTTGTGATTTGGTTCTCAGCCAAATAACTTGTACAAAAAATGAATATTAAGGGGAAAGTGTATATAAAATGCATATATCTGTGTAAATAGCACACAAAAATGCATTTTATTTGGGGAAATAGCTTGTAGAAAGGTATATTTTAGGCAAAGTTGCATACAAAAATGTGTCCACATGCTGACAATTTGGTGAACTGAAGACTGGAAAAAGAGAGAAACTGAGAAAAACTGAAATTGACATATTCTTCCATTTCTACTGGCACAAAACTAGGACATTGTGTTTCCCCAATATATTTTGTTTACAGTTTTGGCTCAGGCAAACAATTTTCTCTACTGCCATCTTGGAAAAAAGTCTGACTGAGCCAAAACTATAAAACAAATATATGAAAGAAACATTAGGAAAAACATGTCTAAACCCATGAATCTGTGATTTAAACATCCAGCCAGAAACAGAAAGGAACACCAGAATGAGGAATAATGGGAAAACTTTGTTTCTGTGCTCCTAACAGCTGCTTGCACAGCAAACATCAAAGTCATCAGTAACACGAAGAACCAATGACAGGAGAGACTGGATGAGCAGAAGCAGCTCATTGGATGTGGCAGACCCACAATGCTAATGTCCTAGCAGATAGGTTGCTATTGCTGACCAGAAAGGAGGAGAGGGGAGGTGACAGCAAGGTCAGTGCATTTGCACCATGTCGACCACCCTGCTGCCTCACACCTCATGCTCAGCAGCAGTGACTCATTTCCCAGGAACCTACCATAACAGCTCCACCCCAACCAATGAGTCTACTGTTGTTCCATTGTCATAATCAACAGCCAAGTATTCCACCAGAAGAAGGTAACATGATGGCCGCTGGGCAACAGCTTATACAGTGGTACCTCGGGTTATGAACTTAATTTGTTCTTAACTTGAGGCTGGCTTTCACTAATGGGGGCCTCCTGCTGCTGCCACGCTGCCGGCATGCGATTTCCGTTCTCATCCTGGGGCAAAGTTCTCAACCCAAGGTACTACTTCCAGGTTAGCAGAGTTTGTAACCCGAAGTGTTTGTAACCTGAGGTACCACTGTATTCTTCCATGTCCCTCAAGAGCATAAGATGGCTCCCTGCTGGAATACACCAAAGGTCTATCTAGCCTACCTTTCTGTTTTTCACAGTGACCAACAATATTTTTCCAGGAAGCCCATGTAATTGAAATATAAATGTCACAGCTCTCTGCCCTGCCTGCCCCCATTTCTTCCCAGCAGTTAATTTACAGTGGCTGTTTTGGAACATGAAGGTTCCACATAACCATTATTGCTAACAGCCTCCATAGATTTTTTTCACCTGTTTTAGAGCTATCTGAACAAGTAGTCATCACTACATCTTGTGGCAATGAAATTCATAAATCAAATTTGGAGAGAAGCAGTTTCTTTGCTGAAGCCACTGCCAATCCATTTCACAGACTGATGTTAAGTTCTAGTCTTTAGAAACACTGGGAGCTCCCTTAGCCAAGTCAGACCATTGGTTCAGTGGCTTGATGCTGTCTTACATTGACTAAGTGCCCAAAGTTTCAGAGAGGAGCTTTTTCCAGTTCTGGGTGGATATGAAAGGAACAGAACCTAGGATCTTTTGCATGCAAAATTTATGAGAGAAGCAGACAAATTAGATCATAATTCAAATGGATTCCTTCCATACTTCACAAGAGAGAACGCTGTTTTACTTCTGTGCGTGCTGCTAATGATTTGACTGAAGGAATTCTTTCTTTACAGCAAGCTATTGCAAAAGAAGAAAATCCTCTCATTCCCAGATGTAGCCATAAACATGTGAATGCTATAATCAGCAGTCCCGTGACCACCATAATGATTATATTTAAGCTACTCCCGTTGTTTCTTATGCAAAGTACGGAGAAATGGTTTAGCAACTTGAGTGCCACAGCTCAGTTACTGCTGCCAAAGGGACCTTTCTGATGACAACCACAATAATTTCTTCATGCTTCTCAGCCCTCACCTTTCAAATCGAATAATGATCCATCAGTATCCCCAACAGTAATAATTTTGATTTTTTTAAAAAAGTGTTTTGATATTTCTTGCCATTTATGGCACTGTTCAATAAGAACACAAATTCAGGAATGTCACAAGACCACCGGTAGAATTCCACAAACTCAAGCCTTGCTCAATCCTGGAAGATTTGCTTCTCTTACAAAACTCTGTCATAAACTCTATGAGGATTAAAAATAAATAAATCATTGCACCCACAAAGTGCAACCAATATGGAGGATTGGAGTGAAACGAGAGTAGTCCATGACAGTATGAAGTGGTTTCTTATGTTCCCATGTCTCAAGCTCAAAGGAGTTAATTACCAGTTGCCAACTTTTTAAAGTTACCTCTAGGTAAATAGATATAGACTGCTGGCTGTGCTGCACCATAATGAATTCTTAAAACTGTCAGAGTATTAAAGAATGCAGCTGGGATGTTTCTAGAATGAGAAGGTGGAGAGACTGGAGTTCAAAGGGGAAACAAATTTATGCTTTCTTACATGGCAAGGGTATTCTCTTAATTAAATATGTTTCAGTGCACTGTGTCCCTCGTGCAGTATTCTGCAAAGCAGACTATTTTCTTGCCAGGCAATCTCTTATTCAGGGATGGCTGCACATAAGCAGCTCTCCACATGGAACTGAGTAGATGTACTCCCTGCATGCAGACCGTGCCTCATTGAAAGAAGCCACACAAGTAATTATTGAACTGGAGGGTCAGATAATCAGCTCTTATAATACTCTGCACCAGGGCCAAGCTGCCTAAAATGAAGGCCTTCCAAACGGATAAGAACACCCGTTCATGCATTTATGAAACTTGTATTCCACATTGCTCTCCTTCACAGACTCAAAGCAAGTGACAAATATGAAGGGGTACAATTTTAATCACAGCCACACTGAGTACAGCTTGGTGGGTCACAGGTTATGAATTAGCTGAAGGCTTGTTTCTGTTGCTGCTTGGGAATTCTAAGAAAAATCAGTGGAGTCTTGGAACTGCAGTTCAGTATGCCTTTTTAATTCAAAATGGTATCTAATCATATATTTAAGAAGAAGAGTTTGGATTTGATATCCCGCCTTTCACTCCCCTTCAGGAGTCTCAAAGCGACTAACATTCTCCTTTCCCTTCCTCCCCCACAACAAACACTCTGTGAGGTGAGTGGGGCTGAGAGACTTCAGGGAAGTGTGACTGGCCCAAGGTCACCCAGCAGCTACATGTGGAGGAGCGGAGACGCGAACCCGGTTCCCCAGATTACGAGACTACCGCTCTTAGCCACTACACCACACTGGCTCTCATATTTAAAATATACACCCTGCTCTTTGATCTCATACCATCATGCCAAATTTCATTATATCTTAGGAGATGTCCTAAGACATGGCGGGAAAACTTCCCAATAATAATTTAAACTTTTATTCCAGATGAATTGCTTATTGAGCTTTCATCTGTATTTGCTTGCACAGTGCTTAATCGGAGGGCATACAGATTTATTCCTGAGGAGGTTGCACCACAATGAACCTTCTTCCCGACTGACTTGTCCAGAAGTTATACACCTTCTCATTTGAAGGGTACACTTCTGTTATGTATTGAAGTTCTCACCCTGGCCACCAGGAGTATCGTGTATATAGTTTTCACTCAGGTCCACATCAGTTACTTTAGGCGGGAAACCCTGGGTTGTTGTTGCTACAATGTTGACAGCTGGCTGCCTATAAAAGCAGGCCGGCTGAGCAGTTTGCTGTTCAGTTCTGTTCCAGCTTACAAATAAAGAGCTGCTTTGGTGAAATCGCTGCGTCGTCTGCTATGTCTACCCACTATTTAACAACTTCCTCAACCCCGAAAAGTGTGTTGTTGTTGTTGTTGTTGTTGTTGTTTTTAAAAAATAAAAATAAAAAGTAGATTTGTTGTGCCAGGGCCCTTTAATCCACTTTAACTGCAGGAACCAAAATTTCCAGCATGCAACTGAATCCCTCCTGACAGTCTGGAGTTCACCCAGGTTGGAGAAGACTGATATAGCCTAACATTCCAGTCCTGCATAACAACATTCACCTGAAAAGCTGGCATGTCCTGGTGATTTGTACGATGGGATATCCTGAATTTTTCAGATAAGGCATCTAGATGGCTCACAGCCCAGTCCCAAGCATTGGGGAGCCAACTAACAACTGCGTAATACAAGATGCAAGTGCTATTGTGCCAGCATAGTGTTGGAAATCACCATGTTGTATTGGCAGTGCAAACAGACCTGATGCAATGCCATTGCAAACACTGGAACCTTGACAAGTCTCTGAGCAGCCATGGCGTCAGGCTGCCCTACAATAAACCATGTCACTCATGTGCATTACAGGAAGCTACAAAGTAAATAAATTCAGTACTCCTGGTCAGCATCATCCATTTCTAATTCTTCATAAACCACATGCGAAAATGACAATGAAATAAAAGGACAGCTCAAGCAATCTGTAAGTTGGTTTGATATGGAATATTTAAATTTAAGTCTGTTAAGTCCCAATTTTACGTGAAGGCTACAGAAATAGATATAGTACAAGTACTAGTAATTAGGGATGTAAGAAAGCATTGTTTTCAGACTTGCCCTATATTTGTCACATGCAGCAATGTTTTCCCCGCGCTCTGGTGAAATTACATAACATATTGAAGTTACTAGTTCTGGAATTAATTGTGTAAATTTCATTGTCATTATGTTATTTCACTCCATTCATTTAAATTCAAAGGAAACACAATGCAAATTGGGGGGGGGGGAGGGATGTAATCAATTGCATGCCATTTATGGCTTGAAAGCAACAACAGTAACCTATTGACTGAACTGATTTCCATTCCAAACACCATCCTGATATTTCATGATTTGGCAGTTTAGAAATAATTTTATAAATAAATAAAAATGCTGGGGATTCTCTTCCTCTGACACATGGCACACAGGTATACAGAGAAGTTACAGCTCTGAATGCTATTTCTTTACATCTGCTTGACACACACAGTGGCCTGGTGCCATCACCCAAGATCTCCAGACAACTGCAAATGCCCCCATCACCAACACAACTACAGTGGTACCTCGGGTTAAGAACTTAATTCGTTCTGGACATCCATTCTTAACCTGAAACTGTTCTTAACCTGAGACACCACTTTAGCTAATGGGGCCTCCCACCACTGTCACACCACCACCGCACAATTTCTGGTCTCATCCTGAAGCAAAGTTCTTAACCCGAGGTACTATTTCTGGGTTAGCAGACTCTGTAACCTGAAGCGTCTGTAACCCGAAGCGTCTATAACCAAAGGTACCACTTTATCTGGGCTTCATTGATGCCAATGAGGATAATTGCTTCTATCCACAGGACATTTCATTTTGGGGGAAAATCCAAAATAGTGCTTCAAACCACAGTTCCTAGGGGCCCATTGGACAACACCTGCCTATGAGTCTATGGGGGAGGGTTTTGATTCAGTCTGCACTTCAAGCAGCTAATTCGCATTTTCCAAAACAAAATGAAACTGAAACACAGACATTCTTCAAAATTCACACTTCTCCAGATATTGCAATATAGTTTGCCAGCTAAGTAAGGTGTACAAAGAAATGCATTATCTAGGGTAAACTGTATGTTAATGTACAGTGAAATGTGAAAATAACATGCAAAATTGCATTATATTCGGGAGAGCTACACAAGAAATGTGTATATTAGAATAAATTCATACTAAAATGTTGATGAATTTTTATGAGTATGTCCCGCATTGCAAACTGATGTGAAAAGGTGGAGAACCAAACTGATGACTGGAAAAATAAGAAACAGGGAAATCAAAAGGGTGGGATTTGCCCATCTCTGCTCTCAACACCTGACCCCTCACTCAGATGTAGGGGCTGAACTTCTCCCTGCTGTGCTTCCCCATTGCAGAAGAAAATCTCCTAACAGTTGCGTTGCTACCCTGCCTCATACTATTTAACAGCAATGGCCTTTCCTTGGACTCAGAACAGGAAGAACTTTTCAGACACAGAAAATCTTTTTGCAGACATGGGCAGGGGGGAAACGCTCAGTGTCTGATGTCTGTTTTTCATATCTATATCAGCAACAAGAGCGGTTCTGGCAGGATTCCCTGACAAAAAGCAGATACATTATTAGATAGCCAAACTTCTGAGGCCAGTGATTGATGGATAATTGAAAGACTGATTTCCTAGAAAATAGGTGATTATTTTTTTATTAGCTACAGGTGGTTCTCCTCCATTTACAATTTGTGTTTTTCTAACTGTGGCAGGATTGAGCCTATGATGTCTGACAAGTGGTTTTAAATACAATTTGCAGTGTGTGTGTGTGGGGGGGGGAATTGTCTTCAGCTTGAAAAAAAATACCTATGAAATTAGTTCAAGGACTGCAGGATACTTGGAAAAGTCATATTGAAAGGAATTTCCACATATAGGAAAGATTTAGCTTGGTTTCAATAAATAAGGCTGCAACCCTACCTGTGTGTAAACCCTATCAAGGTTAATAGAACTTATTCTTGAGGAGATATGAACAGGATTGCATTCCAAGATAGCAGTCCTAAATCATATATGTATGTACAAGATTTATGTATATATTTATTACATTTACCGTCTTTTTCTGTGTATGATTATATTTTTTCCTAAATTTTTGAAGTTTAAAATAAGGGGTTGTCTTATACACAGGTAGTGCATGGTGCATTTTCTTAATTTTGGGTTTAAAAAAATAGGGGTCGTCTTATACATGGGGGTGTCTTATACATGGAAAAATACAGTATATTCCCCTTTTCCTCCAAGGAAGCCTCTGAGCCAGGTTATAGGAATCCTATCACTCTCATTTTAGCCTCACACCACCCCTGTTGAGGCATGTTAGGCTGAGAGATAGTGAATATCTCAAGGTTTCTCAGCAAAGCTCAGTGCAGATTTTAGCTTGTGTCTCCTTGGTTGTACACTTAAATCCCAACAAACCTTTTGCACAAGAAGTTCAATCCTGAGTTCTGCAGAAATTGCCTCTGCGAGAAGCTGATCCAGCCATGTAAGAACACAGGAAGAGCTTGCTGGATTAGGCCAATGACCTATCTAGTCCAGCATCCTGTTCTCACAGTGGCCAACCAGATGCCTGGACAAGCAGGATTTGAGCACAAGATCACTCTTCCCTCCTGTAGTTTCCAGCAACTGGTATTCTTTTTGGAATCAACATTTGATGATCTCCTTCTACCGGTCCACAATAGAAAGTGTCCTTTCATACTGCATCACGGTGTGGTACGCTGGTTTGACATCATCTGATAGGAAGTGCCTACAGAGGGTGGTGAATACAGCACAAGATATTATGGGCTGTCCTGTGAATCCGCTGGATGAAATAGCGGAAGAACATTGCCTCAGGAGAGTGAGGAAAATTCTCAGGGATGATTCACACCCTGGCCGGCACTTTCTTGATCTCCTGCCCTCAGGCAGAAGATATAGAAGCATGATTAGTTGCACCAACAGGGTAAAGAACAGCTTCTATCCATGGGCTGTTAGGTTGCTGAATGAAAAGATAACAACAGGGCAACTGACTTTTGGGTTTGGTGGGTGTGCGTCAGTAAACGAGGGGAATTAAGACTAAGAGAGCTGAGTGGAGGGTGTCCGTGTAATCTCACTGTATGCAAGTTGTACAAGTGACAATAAAGTATTTCAATTTCAATTTCAATACATAAACATTGCTGCCTGTGGAGGCAGAGGATAGCCATTTTGGCTACTAGTTGCCGATAGCCATCTCCTTCATGAATTTATCTAATCCTCTTTCAAAGCCATCTAGGTTGCTGGCCATCACTGCCTCCTGGGGGAACAAGTTACATAGTTTAGCTACACTCTACATGAAGAAGTACTTTCTTTTATCTGCCTTAAATCTTCCAACATTCATGGACGTTGAGTTCTAGTGTTATAAGAGAAAGGGGATTTTCTCTATCCATACATACTTCCTCCATGCCATTGTTTGTTTTTTTAACTTCCATCATGTCACCACTTGCTCAACTTTTCTCTAAACTCCAAAGTCACAAACACTGCAACTTTTTTTCATATGGGTGCCATTCTATCCCCTCGATCATTTTGGTTTCCAAAAGCTTTTCTACATCTCTACCTGTCCAACACCAGACATCACACATGTCCTCAGGTGTGGGCAGGTGGTGTGGTTTGGGAAAGACAGCCTGGAGGGCCAAGTTTGCCCCATGGACCAGAGATTTCCCTTTCCTATCTGGCCATTATCTAGATAAAATTGAGCTGTTTTGCATTTAAAAAAAAAGAAACACTAATTTGCTGGTCCTTAGGACTGCAGTTAAATTATTCAGTATGTAATGGTGCTAAGGCTGCAATACTACAAATATTTACCTGGGAATACATAAATAGGATTTCCTTCAGAGTAGACATGCAGAAGATTGCATGGCATGACTCTGAAAAGGTGTAAGGTAACATCTAGTAAGTAGTCTTGGAATGAGGGGAGATCCCTTATCCTATCTAAAAGGAAATTCTCTTCAGATAATTGATTTGAAGCAATGCTGGTTAATATTAATAGCAATAAATAATAAGCCACAAAACAACAATAAACACCATTCATTAGCCACCTCTCCAGCTGAGAAATAGAGCAAAATCAAGCTTCTGAATCTGTCAGAATAATCCATCTTGTTTATGTTTTGATAATAGACCATAAATTTATTGTCATAATTTGTCATCATAAATTTGTTGACAGGTGATAAAAAAGTTTCAAGATGTTGACAGTTTGGCAGGTTCAAAGCTACCAAGGTCATTAAAATCATTGTGGAGGTATTGGTTGAGGCTTTTCCAACAGAGGGATTTGAGATGCGAAATATGCATCTGAAGTTTTGCTTGCATACGCTTGCTAGTAATATTTTACATTCATCTTACAAAAGAAAGGAAGCCACAGGTGAAGCAACAGGGGGCTAGATATAATGAAGTGAAAGCTAATGTCTTAGACACTGATGGAACTCCTGGAGTTGGGAATAATTGTGCAATTTCAAGGAATGTTGAAGATACACCTTCATTACCAGAGGGTTTCATAACTGAAAGGTATTGAGGAGCATTGTTTGGCTATTGCAGGCAAAATTATTAGGGGGACCCAGCAGCTCATCAATAGCATGTGAAGAGCCCTGCTAGCTCAGATTAAAAAATGATCCACTATCTTGTTTGCCACAGTGCCCAGTCAGCTATCTTTTGGGACATGAAAACTATCACTCTTTCTCCCATTGTTGCCATTTAGAGGTATTAGGAATGGGGAGAAATTTGATTGAGTTCACATTTAAATACAAATCTAACCAATTCATACTTAAAAAACAATACATGACCTGAAACAGACATTTTTTGAAATTTGCAGCTCTCCGAATTTTGCAATGCAGTTCTCCAGCCACAAGATATGTACAAAAATACATATACTAGGGTAAAATGTGCATTAAAATGCATATATTAGCAATGGTGGGTGGTGCTAATTGGGACTAGTGGGAGGAAAGGCTGGGAGACTGACAGAAAGCAGAGGCAGAGCTAAGGACACAACTCATTCTAGTTTTGTCCCCATCCTCGGCCTTGCTCAGTTCTACAAGGGCAACTTTGACACTAAGGAAGAAGTTGATAGGCAGGGCTTCTCTGAACTGGATGCAAATAAGAAGTCAGACAGGTGGGGCCTGGTTAAGGGCAGGCTAAGTTTAAAGGAGCAGTGCCCTATTAATCCCAATGGACCAGCCTCCATTGGTTTTTCCACCTTATGGGTTCCCTAACAGATTCCTGAGAAGAATCATTGTGGGTTCCCCTGAAGGAAGACCTGGCCAGCAGCCCAGCCCTGACTAAACAAGAGCTGACAGTTGATACCATGCAGGTGACATGACTCTGTCGGAACTAAGATGATCCCAGAAGGTTAGGCAAAAGTCAAAGGATTGATATAACTATATTTCTGATCGTTTAAAATGTTGAGTACTGCATTTTAGATTTTGGTTCTAGTGTTGTGATTTTAGATTTTGTTAGCCACCCTATGCTTTATATGAGGAAGGGCAGGTTATAAGAAATAATAACTTCTTCTTCTTCTTCTTCTTCTTCTTCTTCTTCTTCTTCTTCTTCTTCTTCTTCTTCTTTCCATCTTCAGATCTTTGTGTGAAAATCAACAAGGGACAGAATTGCAGTGGACATGCAAAGTATGTATATTTTTTAAGGAAGCACAAATATTAGGAAATCACAATAACTCTCCAGGTGACCTTCCAAAAGAAGCCAAACCCAAGGAAGAACTGCACCCCTGGTAGTTCTGACTTCTTAGAACAGTGGGGAATGTAGGACATAAGAATTTATTCTGCTCATTGGAGCTAAAATCCGTTCTTCTTTTCTTTTGAAGCTATGTAAGTGAAACAAGTACAGGAGTCCTGAGACAGCTGCGACAGCAAAATGTTGGCAACTCAGGTAGACAGGAGGCAGCCAACCCAGATTTCCCTTCTGTGTCTGCAGCTGACTCTGCCTATGCCAACATCCCCTGAAGTTCCTGCTTCTTCTGCTGGAACTGCTCCCTCCCTCTCCCCTCACACAAGTAACTGCCTCTTTTCCCTCAGCCATCACATCCCTTTGTGACATCACAGGGAGCTTGTAGCCAATGGCAACCACTGGGGAAGCATCTACACAGCCTCCCATTATTCATTTTGGGGGAGGGAGATGTAATGAACAGAGCTTAGATGTATTTAGAAAGGCATTTATTTATAATGGAAGATGGCTTGATTAAACCCTGTGGTTCTTTCCATCACTTTCACAGGTGGTGAGAAAAAATGTGCTGGCTTCAGACATCTCCTTCAGACAGGCACCATGAAGGGGATGGCTGCCATCCAATAGCATTGCCTAGGCAGCTCCACCTGTGTTACCCCCTAAACACAGCCAAACAAATGCCATTTGTCTTGACTGCATTTGAAACCTCCCATTCACAGACACATTTACACATCCGCCACTTTCCACTGAAGCATGTACACACCCCAGCTTGAATCCACAGATATTCACACGACTTCTGTCAACAGGCTTCTAAAGGTGAATTTCAACCAGCTTAGATCCACAAATATCAGACTGCATCAGCCTTGCAACACCCACTACCACCCAAAAATACAAACTCCACCGGCCAGCATCTGCCAGCTTCCACGAGGTCCATCACCTGCCACCAGCCACCTTCCAACCATGGATATCGGCTGCCTTCAAGCTGCTATGCCACTCGGCAAGTGAACTTGCCTTCTCATTGCTCCACAGTATCCCACTGCCAGATGATGGCCTCATTCCATCATAACCTCCTTAGCATTCACAATGGTGGGTACAGCTCACCAGTAATTTTTGCTTGTTTATTATTCTCTTTACCTTCTGGAAAATCTGCATCTCTTTTACACACTGAAGCTGGATGGACAATGATAAAGGCAAGAGTGGATTGAGCCTAGTTAAATGATTTGAAAAGACTGACAGCTTTATTCGCTGAGCATCTTCTGACTGTGTGCCATATGTATCTGAGGAGGGAATCAAATTATGCAGGTTTTCTTATATGTTGTCTGGTCCCTTATACGTAGATCCAAGGCGGCTTTTTTTTTAAAAAAAAAAAATCCCTGTTTGTATGAGAAAGCAGGTTCTCTCTGATGGAAAGGGTTCAGTGGCTATTGAGTGACAATGCCTTAAAGGTAAAGGGACCCCTGACCATTAGGTCCAGTCGTGACTGACTCTGGGGTTGCAGCGCTCATCTCGCTCTATGGGCCGAGGGAGCCGGCGTTTGTCCGCAGACAGCTTCCGGGTCATATGGCCAGCATGACTAAGCCACTTCTGGCGAACCAGAGCAGCACACGGAAACACCGTTTACCTTCCCGCTGGAGCAGTTCCTATTTATCTACTTGCACTTTGACGTGCTTTCGAACTGCTAGCTTGGCAGGAGCAGGGACCGAGCAATGGGAGCTCACCCCGTCACAGGGATTCGAACCGCCGGCCTTCTGATCGGCAAGTCTTAGGCTCTGTGGCTTAACCCACAGCGCCACCTGCGTCCCTTGACAATGCCTTAGTGACACATAAAGTGGCTCTTTTTGTTCTGGTGGCAAAAAGGTTTAGGAAGAAGGAACTGGATAAAATTGCCACAAATTGTAAGGGGGATTCAGAGGTTGAAACTGAAATTCAGTTTGTGTAGCCATTGTTGGAAAACTAGCCCCCTCGGGAGAGGCTGGCCTCTCTCCCTGCTCCTGGGGCTTGCTTACCGGTGATCTACTCTGGCTGACGTCCCCGCAGTCCAGGAAGATCTTGATAGGCGACATCTCCCAGCGTGGAAGATGCACACCCCCTTCCCCCTTGCATACCAGCAGGAGAAAGAAGATAGCCAGAAAGTCTTTTTACATCTTGTTTATTTCTGACGTTACAACTCTACAAAAACATGTCCGATCAGTTCAGTTTCCTCCGAACAAGGGACTCAGACTTCCTTCACATACGCAACAGGAAGGTCTCATATTACACACAGAACAAAGCCTTGTGAATCCTGTGAACTTCCGGGAACATTCTTTCCCACAGCTAGCCACATCATGTGATGTAAACACTGAGCTGCCAGTTTGCAGCTGCGTTGTACTCATATTCCAACAGCCACGATGGTATCCCTGTTATCAGTTATCTCACAATATATAATATGGTCACTGGTTTTATTTGCAGCTGTTTCAGTTATATTTTAAATTGATTGTCTTGAATTGTCATGGCATCTGGCTAGTACAATAAATTTATTGACTGAGATTGTTTACTATTAAAACCCCTTATTTGTACTGAAACCATCTGCTCCCTAAGGTGGTCATTCACTCTGCCTAATTGTAAGACCACTCCTGCTTAACCCCCTAAAGTAAAGGTAAAAGGTAAAGGACCCCTGGGCAGTTAATTCCAGTCAATGGCAACTATGGGGTGCAGCACTCATTTTGCTTTCAGTCGGAGGGAGCCGGCATTTGTCCACAGACAGCTTTTCTGGGTCATGTGGCCAGCATGACTAAACTGCTTCTTGGCAGGAGCTGGGACAGAGCAATGGGAGCTCACCCCGTCTTGGGGATTCGAACCGCCGACCTTCTGATTAGCAAGCCCAAGAGGCTCAGTGGTTTAGATCAAAGTGCCACACCCTACGGATCTTCTGCAGGCGTTCAGTTGGAGCACATGGGAGAAAGTGGACTCATAATAGAATGCTGCCCTCTTATCTAAGGATGTTTGTTTGAATGTCAGGAGCCACCACTCAGCCTTCATACCTTGCTTTTTTAATCTGGCGCCATCTTGTCCTTCAGGCAACAGAAGGCCCCTGATGCCAGGAGCTATAGCCAGTCTTGGAGCTTTGATGGGTGCACATAAAGAGCACACACATCCTTGCATGTGTTATTCTCTATGGGGCTTGCTCCCACTTTTCTGCCTCTACGCCACTCTGCAAGTTTAAATGACATTGCTTTGTTTCATAAAGTCTTGCTTTTTAAAAAATACATTATTGGATGCCACTTCGCAGTTCACGTTGCAATGAGCCTGCCAGAATAATGCACTAGAGAAATAGTTGATAGAGCTGTGAGTGAAAAGACTGTGGACAAGAGAGAAGCACAGAGATCCACCAAAAGCAACATTGTTTTACTGGGGTCACAAAGACTCTTATCAAGGTAAATGGATAAGAAAGTTGTAGGTCAAGGTGATTCCCCTTGAAATCCATCAATGCCAAGATGCCAAGGTGCAACTAATGTATACTATCCATTGCTTAAGCTTCTGGATGTTTTTCCAAGCCTTTTCAAGGTTAAAATAGTACCTATTACTTATAAAAGAATAGGAAGATCAACTGTAAGACTATCAGTAATATTCTTATTTCACCTAAATACCTACTGCAGTTGCCATCCTCACATGGAACTTATTTATTTAACAGGTTTATATGTAAATCATCAAATAACCCTCTAACCATATTCAAAATATATAGAGATAATTGTAATTTTAAAATACTGATAAAAGCAAACACTGAAAATGTTGAGCTACATATAATATAACTTAAAAGCTGACCTTCATCAAAATGCAAGTAAAATCAGCCATTTTCAAATATATACCATATCGGTCGAATAAAGGCTGCACTTTCCTCTCAGATCTGGCTTGTATAAAATCTGAGTTGTGATCTTATAGGTGAAGTCGTGATTTAAGAGAGCTCATTTTAGGGGCATGGCCTATATTCAGGACTGGCTTATATCTGGACCAATGCAGTTCATAATAACATAAAATTACATGTCTGGGTAGGCTGGCTTAAACAAAAATGAATCTTGGCCCTAAATATGATTAACAGTTGTATTCCACGGGGCTGTCCTCTGAGTAACCATGCATGGAATCAGCCCATAAGGTTACAACCCTGTACACCTTTACTTGTAAGTAAGGCCTACTGCACTCAGGACTCAGTTACATTGGCAAAGAAAAAGGGCTTTATATGCGTTGTATATGCATAACGCACTGTGACACCAGATGGTGCTGTGGAGTTCCGTTTTCCCCAACCTGATTTCTCATACAAAGTTTGCAACGCGTTTAACTGAAACACTTCTTTGATGTGTTTAGATCCAGCCTCAGTGGCTCTTACTTTTGAGTGAGCATGCTTACATATGGGCTGCATTGCATTTCCTTCACAGTCAGTGAGAGATTTGCAAGAGATTCCTGCAGGCTATGGCTGGATACTTTGTTGATGGGGAAACTCCCCACAGTCTGTTCTCCTGTACTCACAAGTTTTCAGAGCTTTTTCGATCATTCTAAAGCATCACACACACACACACACACACACACACACACAGAGAGAGAGAGAGAGAGAGAGAGAGAGAGAGAGAGACCTGTTACTGAGCTTTTTCCAAATGCCAGTTTACTCCCAGCCTTCACTGCTGGCACCTCCCTGTCTCAAGTCACTTTCCATTCTGAGGTCTTTTTGTCCTAATCCTTAGGGCTCCTGAGCTTGCTCAGAGGATAATTTCCTATTGGGTAGCATGGAATTCAATTAACCATCTCAGGAAGCAGAGAACCTTACAACATCAATGGGCTCAGCGAGGAAGATAAGGTTGAAGAATGCACATCCTCACCTGTTGGCAATGAATCCACTCTGCTGCTGTTCTTCCCAGCTATGGCAAGGTCAAGTTTACTTGGCCATGGAAAGGAGTGGTAGAAAGAAAAGCCACAGGTCATCTCTAAACTTGAGGTGGAGGGTTGGGACAAGATTTCTGACATACACATCTCAATTACAGAGTTGATAACACACTAACAGTGGCTTGTATCCAAAGCAGTAAAGGTAAAAAGTAAAGGAACCCTGGATGGTTAAGTCCAGTCAAAGGGGTTGCAACACTCATCTCGCTTTCAGGCCGAGGGAACCAGCATTTGTTCACAGACAGCTTTTCTGGGTCATGTGACCAGCATGACTAAACCGCTTCTGGTACAATGGAACACCATGATGCCGTTTACCTTCCCGCCACAGTGGCACCTATTTATCTACTTGCACTTGTGTGCTTTTGAACTGCTAGGTTTGCAGGAGCAGGGACAGAGCAATGGGAGCTTCTAGGAGGTTTTCTATCTGGGCATATTACAGAGACAGAACTGCTCAGCTTCAACAGTAGAGCTACCATGTTCCTGCATACTATTCTCTGAACTCATTGGAACTGGTTTTTCAAGTAAACATGCATACAGTATTGTTATGCTTGTCCTGCTTTCAGTAGCTTATAGGTCACATGATGGGAGAAATGAAGAAATGCCACCACAGAGAGATTGAAGAATTTCAGTAGAACAAATAAGAAAAGATGAATGACAGCCTTCATAGCAGAGAGAGGTATGCAAAGGTGGGGTCATGAGCAATGCCTTTCCAAGATGGAGTAGTTTGTACACTTTTATCAACTTTACATAAGCATGGCTCTCAAAAGCAACCTATGATGGAGTTTCAAATGTTGATTACTGGGTTAAAAGTGTGTGTGTGTGTGTGTGTGTGTGTAACCACCCTCTGAATTATTTTTCAAGTCAGTAACCTGCTCTGTGCATTACAAAATCCCAATTCTTTTGTTGATGTCTTTTCCATTTATTACACTCATACAGTGTTTCTGAGCAGAAGGTTAATTAGCTTATTAGAATCCTACTGTTGTTTCTCATAGTGAAATATAATGTAGTCCTCTTAAGCTTGAAGCATCAAATGTATTCAATTTCTACTTTATTCTGCTTTCGTGGTTAACATTCTAGGGGCTATGCAGGCTCCTTTTTGTTTTCTATTTTGTTAAGCAAGAAAACAGGGAGGAAGAGGTCTTTGCTCAAAAACAAATTGAAAACCTCCTCCTTTGGCATTAAAATCTCTCTGGAAAATGTCTTTTTTAGTAATGCTCTGCTGAGGAAGACCTATACCTGATGTGATGGTTTTAGGTTACACGGAGAATGTAATCATTGCTTTGTAAGAAGAGAACATTGTGATAACGTCTAAAAAACCTAGGAAGGCATAAGATTTTAAAAAAGGATGTCTTATTTTTAGCTTCTTTGTATGATATCTAAAGATTCAGCTGCTACTCTGCTAATCCAGTATATATACTATGCCTGAATATCAAATATAAATAATGATACATGATTCATTTATGATTGCATGGAGAAGAAGAATTAGACATAATTAAAATGTCCTGGCTATCAACTACAAGTCCTTAGGTTCAGATCTTCACCTTTCTAAGTCATCTATCTCTCTGTCTCACACACACACCCATATTAGCTTCTCAGAGAGGAACCTTATACACAACTCACAGTTTGGTCCCTCTTCCCATACGACACTATATTTGAAGTGCTGTCTAATGACTAGAGAGTTTGGTTTAATCCATGGAAGTATGTGTTTAAGAATACTGATTTGCACATCCCTATAAGTAAGTGAGTATCATTACAAGGATGGAAGGATCTGTCCATTTCAGTTCTCTCTGTTTCTCATTTTTCCGATATTAAATTCATATTAGTGCAAATTTCTCCTAATAAAGGCATTTTTGTATGCCATTTTAAAGGATGTGCCCATTTTTGCAAGCAGCTATAATAGACTCTTGAGAGTCCCATGGACTGCAAGAAGATCAAACCTATCCATTCTTAAGGAAATCAGCCCTGAGTGCTCACTGGAAGGACAGATCCTGAAGCTGAGGCTCCAATACTTTGGCCACCTCATGAGAAGAGAAGACTCTCTGGAAAAGACCCTGATGTTGGGGAAGATGGAGAGCACAAGGAGAAGGGGACGACAGAGGATGAGATGGTTGGACAGTGTTCTCGAAGCTACTAACATGAGTTTGACCAAACTGCAGGAGGCAGTGGAAGACAAGAGTACCTGGCGTGCTCTGGTCCATGGGGTCACGAAGAGTCAGACATGACTAAACAACTAAACAACAACAAGAACAATAACAACAACTGTAATATTATGGCTTTTGTATGTTATTTCCACCAATCTATTCCTTTTCCTGCACATTGCCCCTTAATATGTGCATTTTTTGTGGCCATTGCTTGGTTGGAGAATGAAAATTTTGCAGGTGACCACATTTTGGTCCTCATATTGTTTCAGTCTTTGTAGATTTGATAGATTTGCCTTTAAATGTGAACTGAATCAGATTTTCTCCCCCTATTCCCTAATGATTCATCACTCTGCTGATTCACAACTAGACATGTGAACTGCTTCCACTGAAAAACATCATCTCTGAAGTGAGGTGACATGAGCTTCTCTCTATTGATCTGTACTGTTGTTTCATATGTACAAATCATCACTTGATATTGCATATGTGAACTCGCCCTCAATCACTTTCCATTTATGGATTCAGTGGGTGGCTTTGGACATATCAAAGGTAGGTCACCATCCGTAAAACTGGAAAATTACAGATGTCCTTCACATGGCATGGCTTTAAAAGACAATTAGAGAAATATATGGAGGTAAAGCTATACTCTATATATACAGTAAGAGGCAGCATGACTCTGAATACCAGTTTCTGAGGGTCACAGGTGGGACATAGGCATTTGGTTGGCCACTGGGAGAAGGTAAAAGGGAAGGTAAAGGTAAAGGACCCCTGGACGGTTAAGTCCAGTCAAAGGCGACTATGGGGTTGCAGTGCTCATCTCGCTTTCAGCCAAGGGAGCTAGCATTTGTCCACAGACAGCTTTCTGGGTCATGTAGCCAGCATGACTGAACTGCTTCTGGTGCAACAGGACACCGAGATGGAAACCAGAGCACACAGAATTGCCATTTACCTTCCCGCCGCAGCGGTACCTATTTATCTACTTGTACTGGCGTACTTTTGAACTGCTAGGTTGGCAGGAGCTGGGACAGAGCAACAGGAGCTCACCCCATCGTGGGGATTCAAACAGCCGGCCTTCCAATTGGCAAACCCAAGAGGCTCAGTGGTTTAGACCACAGCGCCACCCACATCCCTCTCCACTGGGAGAACAGAATGCTGGACCACATAGGCCACTGACCTGATCCAGCAGTTTCTCCTTAATTGAGAGGATGAATAAAACAGGTTTTTGAAACACTTTGCACCTACTATATATATTTTTGAAAACATTTGCTGCATCACAAGATTTGGATAAGTGTGAATGTGATAGATTTGGTTTTAAATGCATATGGAATTGCTCATCAATTGCTCCCTACTGGAGTGCAGAGGCCAAGAACCAAACTGGCTCTCCCTCAGCTCCCACTGGTGTCTGCTTCTAAGTCGCCGGCTGATGACTTCATTTCTCCCTAGCTTGCCATCTGTAAAGGCGTATGCTCATTGTTTATTGACGTTTTACTTAACAGCGTGGAGGAGAGTGATAACCAAATGCATCTATGCTTCCAATATATGAAGACAAGACCGCAAATAAGTTACATTTACAGGACTGTTGTCAAACCTGCATGGAACAATGCATTTTTTTAGTACAGTATACGCCCCCAGGCCTCTTTTCTATCTATCCCAGGTTCATCCCCAGAGATCAGCTAGCTCTCCTCGGGTACAGAACCTTGAGGAGAAAGTTCAGGGATTAAAAAATGGTCTCATTAGCTTCCATTTCATCCCGTGAGACATCGCAGGACTAATGGGAGACATTTTGCATTGATTAGTTCATATATTTATGGTTCTTCAAAGCTATCAAATGGCATATGAGCTCTGAGCTCCATTTATATTTATTTGTTGAAATCCTTGGTGTTGTGCTAGTTTTGCCGGTGGGGCTTTATGTACAGTGATTGCATTCATAATATGGCGAATATGAGAGAAGGGGCGGGGGAGAGAACCCTATGCATTACTGCTTACACTGCTAAGTCGACATCGATAAAGTCAGTAATACTTCAGGGTCTGTTATTAAATAATTCACAGAAGCATCAGTTTCCTGCTCCAAATGGCTTTTACCCCGTTAAGGCACATTAGGGATGAACATGAACTGGTGTGTTTTGCTTAAGGCATGAGACAGATCTGGGCTTTATGCATTCAGAAACGGGGATCAGCCACTGCTTCTTCATTTCAGAATCGTCTGTGCAACCTAACACCTGCAAGTACCTAGCAGAGACTTCTTCAGTCTGCAGTCTAAATGCAGACTTCAAACATACACACCCACCCCAGCCTAGTAAAGAGTTATGGAGAAATTTGCTTGCTATTTGAGACATTACGATTGATCATAATGAAGATATTAGGGACACGGGTGGTGCTGTGGGTTAAACCAAAGAGCCTAGGACTTGCCGATCAGAAGGTCGGCGATTCGAATCCTCATGACGGGGTGAGCTCTCATTGCTCAGTCCCTGCTCCTGCCAACCTAGCAGTTTGAAAGCACTTCAAAGTGCAAGTAGATAAATAGGTAAACACTCCAGCAGGAAGGTAAACGGCGTTTCCGTGTGCTGTTCTGGTTCGCCAGAAGTGGCTTAGTCCTGCTGGCCACATGACCCGGAAGCTGTACGCTGGCTCCCTTTGTCAATAAAGCGAGATAAGCGCTGCACGACTGGACCTAATGGTCAGGGGTCAAAGAAGAAAAAGAATGAAGATATTGTCCCAATGTGGATTTTGCACTTAATGTTATTCTATGCTTGGAACTGAAGAATTGATGCTTTTGAATTATGGTGCTGGAGGAGACTCTTGAGAGTCCCATGGACTGCAAGAAGATCAAACGTATCCATTCTTAAGGAAATCAGCCCTGAGTGCTCACTGGAAGGACAGATCGTGAAGCTGAGGCTCCAATACTTTGGCCACCTCATGAGAAGAGAAGACTCCCTGGAAAAGACCCAGAGGATGAGATGGTTGGACAGTGTTCTCGAAGCTACCAGCATGAGTTTGACCAGACTGCGGGAGGCAGTGGAAGACAGGAGTGCCTGGCGTGCTCTGGTCCATGGGGTCATGAAGAGTCGGACACGACTAAATGACTAAACAACAACATGCTTGGAACTAGCAAGGACGAGATCAGAATTAAGCTGTCATCCATGCTCTTACAGGTGCCCACACTCCACAGGGGCTTTTTCTCAAGAACTGTTTGAAAACATTACGTAGCCCAGAATGTAGTGGTCCCATTATTAATTACTGCTTGCTCCAAGAAGTATATAACACTCATCTTACAGGGGCTCTCCTAGTTTCCACTACAGTGGTACCTCGGGTTAAGAACTTAATTCGTTCCAGAGGTCCGTTCTTAACCTGAAACTGTTCTTAACCTGATGTACCACTTTAGCTAATGGGGCCTCCTGCTGCCGCCACGCGATGTCTGTTCTCATCCTGAAGCAAAGTTCTTAACCCGAGGTACTATTTCTGTGTTAGTGGAGTCTGTAACCTGAAGCGTCTGTAACCTGAAGCATCTATAACCCGAGGTACCACTGTAGTTTACATGCTCAGCTAGAAGTTCTTATTTTTGACCAAGTTTAGGCCCTGGAGATTGTGGTGAGCACTACTTCGCAAATGTACTCTTCCCATATACTGAGTTTATCTGATAAGTCCTCCAGCTATTAAATATGAGGAGCAGGGCTTTTTCAGTGCTGGCCCCTGCTCTCTGGAATTCTTTGTTGAGAAAGATATGCCAGACTCACTCACTTATGGCCTGTAGGAAGATGACTAATGCCATAGTTATTCCCAGGGGTTGTATATGAGTGCAGACTTGACTTTTTTATCTTTAATCTTGAAGACTTTGAAATAACTACACCTTCCATAATCCATCATGTCCAGCGTCACCCAGTCTTGGCTGATGGAGGAAAGAGAGAAAGACAGAGGGGGAAATAATGTCTTCCTTTGGACCCTCATCTCTTCCACTGCTGCTCCTGCCAACAAAGGGAGGGAAAAGAAATATATATATTTTGGGGCTTAGGGGAAATATACTAGGCTGGGTCCACACTCTTCCAAGCCTTTGCATGGACTAAGGAACATTTCAATTTCCTTTGGTAGGTGGAATCAGGGGGAAAACAAACAAACCATGAACCAATCTGCAAAAGTCTCAGAGGATTCACCCATCTCTAGCGGATAAACTTATCAGCACAAGGCAGTGAGCAAATCCATAGCCCCTCAACATGTCTGGTGCTATGACTAGGCCAACTAGGCTGCCGCCTATGGCACAGACCTCAGAGGGCACATTTTATACAGGTTAGTTTTTGTTATATCTTATAAATTCCTGATAATATTTAACTTTTACTTTATATATCAAGGGCAGTTTCTCAAAGTTCAAACTTTTAGATTCTTACAATGCTGCAAAAGAGACTAGCTGGCTTGGCAGT
Organism: Podarcis muralis; assembly: GCF_964188315.1. Taxonomy (NCBI): domain Eukaryota; kingdom Metazoa; phylum Chordata; class Lepidosauria; order Squamata; family Lacertidae; genus Podarcis; species Podarcis muralis. The sequence continues at coordinate 27,482,527 of NC_135662.1, forward strand.
TGCATCAGTGGAACATCAGCACTTGACCTGAAGGAATTGATGACACAACTTGCAAAGGGAAAGGCACGCAAAGTGAGATTTTGATGTGCCCTCAACAGAAACTATGAAAAGACTAAAATTTTAACACCACAATTCACAAGATTATTCAAAATGATTTGTGTGCAAGAACCATTTTTCTTTTGTATTTGAGAAAGGTAATCAAAGATTGTTGTGTTGCTTATTCTTGCCTCTTAAAATAAATTGAGCAGCTTTGTGCTTTTCATTTCCCCCAGAAGATATCTGTTTTCGAATACTGAAGTTAGCAACTGTGGGGGTGGGGTGCAAGCAATTAGCCTTGCCTCGGGCACAAAATAGCCCAGCACTGACAATGTTCCCTTTCTTTCCCTCTCTTAGCCCAGGTTCCTTGAAAACTAATTTATCCGCCACCATAAACTGTGCTTTCCCAGAGGATATGTTAATCAGAATCTGGTTGTATGTGAGCTCAGAATAGCTTAATCAGTTGGAAAGATTCAAAGATAGATGCACGCATTGTAATTATTGAAGGGAAATCAGGAGCACTTTGTGGAATTATTTTATTTAGAAGAACTCCAGTGTAGAGAGAGAGGGGGTTGGGAAGAACTATAACGAGGCTGTCCTTTTGAACTAGGCCACTGGTGCTTCTTTCCCTAAAATGCACCAGTGGTCCTCAAGTTATATTTGCACCTGAGAGATAAGCCAAAGACCATTACGCTGTCCTGCAGAAGTCTATATATTTTTGAAGAGATTAAATAACCAACACTTGCACCCCCCCCCATCTTTGATATGAACCAATAACCCCATGAAATTGGATGAGCACTAACCTGTGAAAAACGATTAGCCCTATGTTCTAAGATAAAAATAATAAAATATTGGGGGTGGGGATGAAATGGAGGGGAAATTACTCCTTCAGTATTGAGAATTAAGTTTCTGTTTGACATTTCCTTGAGCAGTAGATTATTTCAAAATTTGTAATAAGTAATATGTACGGCGCGATTTTTCGATTGACTTGCCTAAGATCCAAGACAAAGCGCCGCCTTTCGGAAATTCCTCCCAGACGTCAATTCCGCCTTTGAAATCCCAGTAATGTCCAGGAACATCAGGACGTATCGCAGCCCTACATAATGGCCAACCATATGCCAGGAAGAAACCCTCAAGGAGGACTTGAGCACAAGAGCACTCGCCTCCCTTGTGGCTTCCAGCAATTCAGAAACATTAATGCCTCCAAAAGCCATCATGGCCAGTAAGGTAAAGGGACCCCTGACCATTAGGTCCAGTCGTGGCCGACTCTGGGGTTGCGGCGCTCATCTCGCTTTATTGGCAGAGGGAGCCGGTGTACAACTTCCGGGTCATGTGGCCAGCATGACTAAGCTGCTTCTGGCGAACCAGAGCAGCGTACGGAAACGCCGTTTACCTTCCCGCCAGAGCGGTACCTATTTATCTACTTGCACTTTGACATGCTTTCGAACTGCTAGGTTGGCAGGAGCTGGGACCAAACAACGGGAGCTCACCCCGTCATGGGGATTTGAACCGCCGACCTTCTGATCGGCAACTCCTAGGCTCTGTGGTTTAACCCACAGCACCACCTGCGTCCCTATCATGGCCAGTAGCCATTTGTTAAAGTACCTAGCACCCCATTCGACAGAGACATTGAGCAGCAATCAGCTCCGAGGAGCACTAGGAATATAGTCTTTGGATCTGACACATTGCTTAAGGAGGAGGACGCTATACTTAACATATCCTGAGCTAGCTTCAGCCATCTATCTCTGTCTCTCCAGAGAGTGCTCCAGCACGCATGAGTTGGCATTTGGGGCTGTTAAACTCTTAACGGCTATCTTCAAGATAGGCTGCAAGTGGCCAGGAAATGGTAATTCATTAGAAACCGGCCTGCAAGCCAGAGAGACGGAGGCTATGCATCTATAATAAGAGCTGCCTTTTAGTGACTGACATTTCAAGCTGCTGAATGCTGCAGTTTAAAATATGCAGACGAGCCACATTGCAAACTGTTACTGTAATAATAATAAATAAATAAGGAAGTTCCTAAATACATGGGCAATAATATATGGAAGTAAATCTAATTAAATATAAAGCATTCGCTCTGATGTGTCCCTGGTGTAACTCTGGATCAGCATGCATTATATTGCAAAGTCTGGCTTTAGGTCTGGTCTCAGTGCCACGTGAATTTAGCTTTTTGGCTAGAGTTACATCAAGCATGGGTGCAGCTGACGGTTCACTGTATATTGTTAATACCTGTAGAATGAATTTCAAGGCAAGACAGAAGCTTTGTATAGCCTTATTGATTACCCCTCTGTTAAAGCCACCCAATTTCATGGACATCGCTATGTATTGTGGTGGTAGCAAAGTCCACATATGTGCTGCATTTTGCCCCCCCCCCCCCCGATTTTCTCATAGGTGGCCTTTAGTGGCCTTTTTATCTCAATCTGCCTTTTGCTGAGGAGGATGAACTTCCTTTACTTAAAATTGTTTTTAAAATTGTGGTATTGTTGATTGTATTAGGCTCGTTGGCTTGATAAGTGTTTGATGCTACTCTTTTCATTTTAATAGTTTAGATATTTGGTGTTTTTCCTGTTGTGAAAAAAAAAGATTGTAAGCTGCTTTGGGAAAGCTTCATGTTTTGAAAGGCAGCATAGAAATACTTGAGTGCTTCTTTAAACACACAAACACACAATGTGAAAGTGCAGGAAACGAAAAAATCACAAAAGCTACCAATAATGACTATTTTGAGAAAAAATAAGAAAGAGGGGTTCATTCCAAGAGCTGAGGACAGACACATATTGTAATTTCAATATTCCATTTCAGCCCGTGAATCAGGCATAACTGAGTCATAACGATTAACAGGAAGAACGTTACATTTCATTTGCTAGGAGGCCTGCCAAATAAATACCTACTATGTACCAAATGCCAGTGCAGAATGTTAATGGATGGCTTTTTAAGCCAGGTGCTTTTGAAACAACTTCAGTTCCATTACCATGTTAAACTCTTGGCTCATAGATTTACAAAAGAAGATATTTTCAGCCAGAATCTCTGTCCGACAAAACAACAACCGTGAGAGCATTCCTCAGAAATCATATTCAAGAATTCAATAAATCTGTATGGTGCCACCCTTGTTGGCTGAACTGGTATGATGATGGCATGGAATATGTATAAACATTCCAATTTCTCAGTAGGGAAAAGTGCGGCATTTGAGAGAAGAAGGAAAGGGCATTAGTTAGGCCCAGCTTAAAGTCTCACAAATGTGTGAATAGCTTTAAAGGGCAGGCTAAGGGCTCTTAGGCAATGTCTCAGGAGATATCAAGAATCAGTACTCAAATTTGCTTGCTTTACTCTTTCTTCCTTGTTTCTTTTTCCTTTTGTATCACATCTATTAGTCTGTGAGCAGGAACTGTCTTATCCTCTAATCTTTGTACAGTGCTTAGAACATTGTATGTGCTTCGAAAGTAACAGAAGAATATGAGAGTGAGGTGCTCGAACTAATATACAGGTATCTGAGATAAGGAATGGTGAATGAAGCTTGAAAAAAATATGCAGAGGACACAACTGATTAAGGCAACAGAGGAAAGGAAGAGCCACATCCTTTAATAAAGCACTGGGTACGAAGGAAGCTGGAAACATTGGAGTCTGTGAGCCAGAAAGCCCAACTTCTGTACCTTTTAAGAATTCCTCAGAAGGGGAAACTTTTCAGTTGTTTGTAGCTTTTGGATCTTTCAGTCACAAGGTGACAATGAGGTAAACTGAGTGTGGAGGTAGATTAATTTCACATAATGGCTCACTTCAGACATAACATGAAAACAAGCTGCAGTGATCCTTGGGTCTCTGAGAGCCCATTTCCTCCTTCTTCCCATATAGAGGAGGGATCAGCAGCTTTTGCTTCCAGTTTAGTTTCTCATTAAGTCACAACTTGGGAAACCAGCAATTTAAAACTATGGCTTGGGAACAAACCAGAATAATAAACTACGGTTTGATTCTAGGTTGTTTGAGGAAGCGATAATTTAAACCAGAGATGGAGGGTCTCTAGTCCTCTAGATGTTGTAGACTACAATTCCCATCATCCGCGACCATTAGCCATGCTGGCTGAAAAAGGTCCATAGGTCAGTGGTAGATAGAGATGGAAAGGCCTGGGGGAAAAACCGGGAAAATTTGAAAGGCCTTCACATCTCTAGTGGTAGAACATCTGCTTTGCATGCAGAACGTCTGATGTTCAATCTCAGGAATCTCTAGGAAGAGCTGAGAGAGAACTCTGAATGAAACACTGCCTGGAGAACTACTGCCAATCAGTCAGTGTACGCAAAACCCAGCTAGATAGCCCAGTGTTAGTTCTCCCAGTATCACATTCTCTCTTTATGCTCCAAGAGTGGATAGGACTTAATCAATCTTCACTCTGGTCCACCTCCTGAGTTCCCACCTCTGCTGAGAGTCCAGCAACATAGCTGATAGGCTGCCAGTTCTCCCACAGTCTCTGCCTGTCCCCCTTGCAATGCCAAAGCATACAAAGTGCGTAGTGCCAGGCAGAAGATAAAGGAGGCTTCCTGCTCCACTTCCAACATCACACCCGGACCACAAAAATTGCTCCCAGGAATGGGGATTCTTTGTCTGCCAGTTTCAAGTCAGGGTAAGACTTTGAAACCCAAATTGATCTTTTTGGGGTGGGGAAGGGAATAGGGAGATCCATAAACAAGACATAAAAATCATGACCAGTCCATTTTGTCAATGATCTTTACAGACAATTTACAACAAGGATATGTATGGGACAAAAGTATTAACTACTAGATTAATTTCCCACTAAATGTATTGCAATTAATGAAGTTAGCTACATAGCTAGGATATGCACTTTTCCAGTTTTGATATACCTGTAAATTAGTCAAACATTATTAATCCTAAAAAGGATTTAGAATAAATTAAACACTTAGAAAAATTGCTTGTTTGAATAATTATGGCAAGTTTTGTACTGAGGGTATCTGCCACAATAACTCTACATTGTTGATTCTTTTGTTTGTTTGTTGGTGTGTTTGTTTGATTACGATCTGCAACAGCAGTAGCAATAGTGAAACCTAGAGAATGAATTCAAAGACGAGAAGAAGAAACCATTTCTCTTGCTCTCTCCCTCCCCCCCCCCCCCCATGAATTAAACTGCTGGAGGGGAAACAGATTGATCTTGCCAGAGGCCTGAACTGATTGAGAGCCTTCTCTTCTTTTATTTCTTTCACTCCAACCTTTTCAGTACCCCCCCATTTCCCCCTTCCACTGCCACTACTCTCCCTCCAGAGATAGTTTCCTATGTTCTAATGTCTTTTTTCTGTCTGTAAAATTCTTGACTTCAGTAATTGCTGCGTTTGACTTAATCACCTTTACAAGGTAGAACTGTGTGGGATCATCATTCTCATATAACCAACATGCTTAATGCATGAAGGGGTTAATGCTATAGAGTAAGAGGCCCTTCCAGGCTTAGCTAGCTCACTCTCCCTCACTTTGGGAGAAAGGTAATGTCAGGGAACTGCCATCGGAGCTAGAGGCGGAGGGAAGGCTCCAGAGGGATGCCGGAGAGGGTCCTAGTAGGGAGAGAGGCAGCCCATCTACGGGGGAAGAAAATCAGCGTAACACCAGTGGAGAAGGGGGGCAGATGGGGGAATCGGAGGGGAGGCTCCAGGACTCCTCACCGGAGACCAGCGCAGAGAGTACGGGTACTCCGCTGCCCACACCCTCCCTGCCCAGGAGACTTCCACGCAGGGAGAGTAGGAGGAGACTTGGCGTCAAACAGCTTTTATGCTGGAAAAGGTTCAAGAAACACCCGCTGACGGATTCTGCCAGCAACTGAGACAGTCATGATGCTGGAGGCTGTTCAGTCAGAAAGGGTTCAGCCAGGTAACCTAGCCAGGAGTGGCGCCAATTTACGCATGAGCAACCCCTAAACCCATTACAGGCAATCAAATCTATTGTTGTACCCAGTGCTTTTTTTCTTAAAAAAAATGTTTAGGGGTACTCTCACTTTGACTCAAGACAATCACCATTTTATAAGTTCAAATCAGAGAAAATAAATACAGTAAATGGACAAAAGTACAAAGATTCACAAAATGTTTAGGGGTACAGGTACCCCCCCATCCCCCCCCCCCCAGAAAAGAAGTGCTGGTTGTACCCCAGTCTACCTGAGAAGCTGAGCACGTAAAAAGGCCTGATCTGGTTGCTCTAAGCTCTGGCTGCATGAATCTTACAAACCATTCTTGTACTCCTATGCCAATAATTTAGAAACTTTCACCACTGTAACTAGGTCAAGTTTTACTTCTTGTGTTTTCTTGACTGATGTATGGAAAAGCACATGAACCTGACCTTCAGAGAGTTTGTAAGTACAGTGGTAACTTGGGTTAAGAACTTAATTCGTTCTGGAGGTCCGTTCTTAACCTGAAACGGTTCTTAACCTGAGGTACCACTTTAGCTAATGGGGCCTCCTGCTGCCGCCGCGCGATTTCTGTTCTCACCCTGAAGCAAAGTTCTTAACCTGAGGTACTATTTCTGGGTTAGAGGAGTCTGTAACCTGAAGCGTCTGTAACCTGAGGTACCACTGTAAACTACTTACCAGATGTGTGGTCTTTTATGTGCTAAAGGAAGACAGAAGTTCTGTAACTCACATGGGCATGTTTCAAAGGTCTAACAGCCTATATTTCCATGCTGTACTTGCTGCATGTTTTGTGATTTTAAATCGCTGCTGGGGTTCCCTCACCAAGGAGTACTTGCTTCAGAGCTGGATCTTGGCATCCAAGGAGTTCTCCTTTTGTACCTATGTTTTTCCCTTGCCAACCAACAAACTGCAGGAGGAGCTGGTGGGGAGAAGCAGCACCAAGCACCTGACCGCCCAGTGCTGGCATCATGGTGACCTTGTGGGAGGCAGAGGAACAAGGCGGCAGGGATGTCAGTGCTGTTCAGGCACATCAGTGGGAGAACCTGATTGTCTCTGCTAGTGCAAACACACAGCACTGACCTGTTTCACCCCTCTACTGCTCCTGCTATCAGGAGTCCAGCATCACCTTGTAGACACGATTGCATCCAACATTACCAAATTCTGTTATCTCACATAAAGAACACTCACACAAGAACAAAGGAAACTGCCAGACCATTGGCCTGTCAAGGTCAGTATTGTCCCCAGTGACTGGCAGCTCTTCTCTAGGATTCCAGCCGTACCCGGAGATGCTGCAGATTGAACCTAGGATTTTTTTTGCATGCAAAGTAGATGCTCTACCAGTGAGCCACAGCCCTTCCCTGTCCTGTGAAATGGGAATGCAAAATTGGGAACAAGAAAGGAGCAACATTTTTGCAGCTTTTCCTTTTGAATCGGGGAGCCAGGGTTACAAATCACAGTGGACGTTTTTGCATTAGAAATTCCCAAGCAGGCCCTCCATTTCATAGCTAGTTCTGTCCAGATCCTACAATTAGCAAGTGGTGGTTATCCTTCACCACAAGGTCTCTCTGGTTTCCCAGCATGTCTTTTAAGTGGGTTGTAATCACATTTTCTGCAATATTATAAAAATTTTGGATTTTTGTTGCTGCAGCTGCCCATTAAGGGTCACATAGAAAACTGGGAATGAACATTATTTCCTGTCATTTGCCATCTGTAGACAATAAAGAGAGAGAAAAAAAGTGATTCATGTTTCAACTGTTAAAGAAATTCCATCCTTGGCTTGTTTCACTTCATTTTCCCCCCCTTTCATACAAAGAAACATTTCCTCCAATCAATATGCATTCTGCAAAAATCTGATGACAACTGTGGAACACAAGTGAAGAGGCTATGACCTGCATGTGAACTCTTGCAATATAAATCCTTAAAAGTTTGCTTTCCATGGAAACTTGCATCTGTCTCAAAAAACTAACTAATTTACCATGTAAATAATTCATTCACGGCGTCTACAGGAGCTGGAAGCTTGGAATTATCAGAGAGACATTAGTTGCCTAATTGCTCTACTACGTCTCCCTTGTACTTCTTTCATTTCTCAGGGCACCATCTATTTCCCTTTTTCAGCCTCAACATCATTAGCCAGAGTAGTAGCCTGCAATCCTATACACCAGCGATAGGGAACCCTTTTCAATCTGAGGGCTGCGTACCCTTCTGCTCAACCTTTCCATGGCCAAATGCTGCCAGAGGCAAAAGTAGGGTGGGCAACAAATGTAAATTTTAGCTTCAGTTTCTACATACAAATCCCTCCTCTGTACGCCATCCATGCAAGCAAGAGGCATTATCAGAATTCAAGGACACATTCCAGCCAGGCAAAGGCCACATCCACACCACACATTTAAAGCACTATGTTCTGGGACAGCTCAGTCAGCAGAGCATGAGACTCCTAATCTCAGAGTCATGGGTTCGAGCCCCACATTGGGTGAAAGATTCCTGCCTTGCAGGGGGTTGGACTAGATAGTCCTCATGGTCCCTGTAGTGTAGGTGGGTTCAGGCATGGCCCAAGACCGAGATTCAGCCCAAAAGGGATTTATTGGAATATCAGGAACCAGAAGAACAAGAATGACAAACAGGGGCACTTGGACCAGTATATATACCTTAAGCTGGCCCAGGCAAAACACACCTTTGATAGGTCACCTTAACACTGCAATTAGAAAATCACAACACTGGCCCTGTCTCATCAGGGACTGGCAGCCTGCCAGCTACTAATGATGTCATTGGAGCCTGCCAGCTACTAATGATGTCATCATCTCTGTCTTTTGTTATGCTAATAATAATAATAATAAGAAGAAGAAGAGTTTGGATTTGATATCCCGCCTTTCACTCCCCTTCAGGAGTCTCAAAGCGGCTAACATTCTCCTTTCCCTTCCTCCCCCACAACAAACACTCTGTGAGGTGAGTGGGGCTGAGAGACTTCAAAGAAGTGTGACTGGCCCAAGGTCACCCAGTAGCTGCATGTGGAGGAGCGGAGACGCGAACCCGGTTCCCCAGATTACGTGACTACCGCTCTTAACCACTACACCACACTGGCTCTCTTCTTCTTCTTCTTCTTCTTCTTCTTATTATTATTATTGTTATTTATTATTATTATACCTCGCCCATCTGGCTGGGTTTCCCCAGACTCTCTGGGCGGCTTCCAACAAAAGATTAAAAATACATTAAAACATCAGTCATTAAAAACTTCCCTAAACAAGGCTGAAGCTCCTGAGCTACAAGAGACCTGAAGGCCTAGACTTGCATTGCATGCATACAGCCTGGCTTTGGCCTACGATGCCTGCATATAATAACAATCCCTTCAAACTCTACAATGCTATGCCTATGATTCAACTTTAAACAGTCAGGGCTCCCCCAACCAAGGAATTCTAGAGCTGAAGATGTTGTTGAAGATGCTGAGAGTGATTAAGAGGCCCCTGTTCCTCTCAGAGTGGTGTAACAGTCTCTCTTCCATCTGGTCTTCTAACAACTCTCAGCATTCTTAGCAAACTACAGCTCCCATAATTCTTCTGGGGAAGCCATGACAGTTTAAATAGTAGCATAGTGTTTCAAATGTATGATATGAATGTGGCCCAAAAGACTCGGTTGCAAAGGAAGGCCAGTAAGGGGTGTGGCCTGGGGCGAATTTTGAAGGCCAGGCAGAGAGGTGTGAGGTTGCCTAGCCCTTTAAAAAGCTTCCAATCATTTGTAGAGTTATTTCATTTCCACCCACTCTTCCAGGAAATGAAAGGCATTGTACACAGAATTCCCATGTGGTCTTCTAAGGAGTACGTCGACACCACCTTAGCTTTAGCAATGTTACTGTATCACATGTCATGAATTCTGTTGTTCCACTCAGTAGCTTGGGACATTTGGGGATACATGCTCTGAAGTCTTCACATGGTGGGGGGAAAGAAAAAAAGAATGGTGAGATCATAGCCAGGCAAAAATCCAACCAGAATGGCCTGATAATGAATGCTTGAAGAATTTCTCGGGGGTAGAGGAACTGCGCAAACTACTCTTTGTAACACTGAAAATGAAGACAATAAAATTGTGCGGCAGACACAGTCACATGGAGTAAGAGTAGCCTACTTTTAAAATGATAAAATGAAAGACTCCACCACTGAGTTTGGTACTGAATAATCTACAATACCGAACTCCCACCACTGCTACTTGCAGCTTGACCTCCATGCCAGCTCTTCCTGTTAAAGCAGGTGCAACAGATGAGAAATAATGAGAGAGCAAATAGTTCACAGAAGAGTCGGCCACTTCAGCAGCAGAAAAGTGATGATCACCAGACAGCTCTCAAAGGGGGTCACACTTCATAGAATTCAGTCGTTCTCTTACCCTCCTTTGAGTATAAGCGAGGTGAAGTGAGGGATCTTTCCAAAAGCATCAACCATGGCCTACCGGCATCACCCCTTTCACCTTGCTCCATTGTTCCTCACGGGATTGGACTGTATACGTTAAGCTTTGAAGGAGGAAGAATACATTTGTGCTTCCTACCTGCAGAACTATTGTCAAGGTAGCTGATATAAGATTAGCTGCAATTTGACAGATAATTTGTCAGTGGCATCTCCTCAACACACAAAGAAGCATAATGGAAATGAAAATAAAAGGGGGGAAAGCCTGTTTCCATTATTAATGGACTGAGGCAATCCATGCTGTGTTCAGTGTGTGCTGAGACACAAGCAGGGTTTCTACCACTGTCACATGGGTAGGAAGTTATGCAAAGCAAGAAACAACTAGCCTTCAAAATTTGCACTTATCTGAATTTTGCAATGCATTTCTCCATCCAACCAATGTTTACAAACATGTATCTGTTAGGGCAAAGTGCATAAAAACATGTAATGCATTGCATTAGGGGGAACTGCTTGGAAAAACTGCATATCAGACAAAATTGCAAATAATGATTTTTTATTTGGAGAAATTTGCACTAAAATGAACTTCTGAGGGCAGTGGATCTATCAAGGTGACCCCCTCTTAACACTGGAGAAGGCCATTAGGGAAGGACCAGTGGTGTAGCATGGGTTGTCAGCACCCGGGGCAAGGCAAGTAATTTGCGCCCCCTAACCCGTGGATTTGCGCCCCCTAACCCGTGGATTTGCGCCCGCTAACCTGTGGATTTGCCCTAACTCCAGATGTTGCGCCCGGTGCGGCCGGCCCCCCCTGCACCCCCATGCTACGCCACTGGGAAGGACGAACTTTCTGATGCACAAAGTAACCACTGTATTCAAACGAACATAAGAATTGGCCTACTGGATGAGACCAAAGTCCTAGACCAGCTTCCTGTCTCCCACAGTGGCCAACTAGATGTCAATGGGAAGACCCAAAGCAGGTCATGAGTGCAAGAACACTTCCTCCCTGTTGCTCCACAGCAACTGTCAATTCAGAGGCATACTGGCTCGGCATGATTAAAACTACCCTTAATTAATCCAAATGCTTTTCTCTCTTATGATTACTTTCACAGAAAAGGAAGCCATCAAGCTCTTCATTATCTCCCCAGCACCATACACAAACACCTTCTCCACTCACTCTTCTATTTAAAGCACAGTGACTTTAAAAAGGCTGGAACAATTTTGTTCCTCATAGCAACAGAGATGCATGTTTTGTCCTTCTGTGCCGTGATTTGTTACTTGGAGAAAAGGAAATGACATTCTGCTTTATAGAACTTTTATCAAATGTATTTTTATGGTGCAGCCTCTGTAGCCCGCAGGACTATACATACCAAATGTCCACAGTAAAACACTGCACATTGCAGTGTGTGTGTGTGTGTGTGTGTGTGTGTGTGTGTGTATCCACAGTGGAGCATGATTAAATATGACAACACGGTACAAGGGTTGCTTCATATGCACATATAACCAATTCTGAGGACTTAATTGCAACGGCTGTTCAGAGGAGGACTTCAAGACTCAAAACTCCAGCTGTTTCCCACTGTAGTGCAGCAATACAGACATGAAGATAGATTGAAGACCAACTCAAAAAGAAAACCTTTCCCCCCTTTACTGAAACAGGGGTCTGTAGATAAGCCATGATCAGAGAGAACTGCACACACTCTAATAAGCAGATATGTGTGGTAGCTGTGCATTGTTTTGCCATAAAAGGGCACTGAATATGGATGCCCTGAGGAATTTGAAAAACACCATATAAGAGACAGATTTTTTAAAAAATAAAATAAAATACTGAGCGTTAAATGCTGTCTAAAAGGGCAGGACAGCCCTGCACTAGTGTGACCCTAGAGAGCCATAGCCCCAAAATTATGGCAGATGAAAATAAGACAGCACTTGAGTCATCAAAGGAATCAACAGTGGGATCTATTATAAAACTATATTCATGGAGAGAAATAAAGATATTATGGGGGGGCAGCATAAAGCTAATAAGTGTGCATTTCATGTGGTCAGAGTAATCGGGGTTTAACAAAGTAAATACAGCCACAGATAAACAATACAGATAACACAAAATCCCAAATGAGTGTGTAGCTGTACATTTGCTGCGATCTAATATAGAGACATCTTAGAAAGAGAAATCTATGCTGCTGAAATGATGGCATCCCCTGGTTCTAGAATGCTAGTAAGTGCTATAGCTATCTCTTAATGCAGCAAGCTCCTGCAGACTTATCACCTGGAGAGATCCAAGAGCTCAGTGAGCCAAGCCCCTGCTTACAAGCGATTTTTCTGCCCTACAGTCTGATAAAATGAAAGACCCTCAGATTATAAAGCAGGGGTAATTTTCTGAGTCAAATTCACACTATCTTGAAAGAAACACACACTCTCTCTCTCTCTCTGCGCGCGCATGTGTGTGTGTAAATTAGATCTGATTAGGAAACTATGGCAGCAAATGGGAGTTTTCCAACTCATGGTAAGGATGAAGAATCCAAGGACCTATTGAGAAAGCCCAGGCTACTGGAAAGCAGCTTTCATAGAATCACATAATTCTGGATTTGGAAGGGACCACGAGTGTCATCTAGTTATCCAGTCCACTTTGACAGAGCTGGAAATCTCAGGAATGGGAATTGATTATGTGCTGATATATTAATTATTGATTTATTGCATTTATATACTACCTTTCTCCCCAAGTTGGCATACATGGTTCCCTCCTTCCTCATTTAATCCCCATAATAACCCTGTGAGGTAGGTTAGGCTGGGAGGCAGTGAGGTCACCAAGTGAGCTTCATTCCAGAGTGGAGATTTGACCGCTGGTCTCCCAAGTCCTAGTATGACACTCTTAATCACTGCACCATACTGGCTCCTATATAGCTATAGATATATTGGAATGATATATTTTGTATATTGATTAGTATTGGGTGTTTGTTTTTTTTGTAATTGGTATGTTGTGTGGATATTTCACCCCTCCCATTGTAAAAATCTCATGATGTTTTCAGAAAGGAGGGGGTGGAATATGCTCATTTCTTCTTCCGCTCCTGCCCGACTCTGTAGGAGTCTGAGTGTTATCTGTGTTGAGATATGATGACTGCATAATGATCTGTAACACTCATGCAGTCCAGTAGCCTCCGTTAGTCTTTAGTTTGTTGTTTATTTTAGTTTGCAGTAGCTGTAATAGAATAAAGAAGTTAAGCTTCAGAGACGTCATTCGTGTAATTCATACTCTGCTGTGCTCTGCTGACTTTGGTGCTGAGTTTGGTGCTCACAGCTCAAAGTTGTAAGTCCATTGCACTTAGACCTGCTCTCTCGCAGTGGAAGGTCTCTGGGAGTCCTTCCCAGCTCGCCTGGCCCAGTCGGGGCTGAAGAGGTTGAGCCCAGTCATTGGCACCGGCTCAAAGGCGAAGCTGACATGTTGATGTATATAGATTAGTATTATTTTGTAATTTCAAATTGCGGCCCTGCATGCTGGCTGGGGCTGATGGAAGCTGGACTCCAACAACATCACAGAATTGCCATAGTTGATAGTTAATAGATTCCATTGTTGGATCAGTGGTCCTGATCCAACAATGAAAGCATGATGCTCTGGAAATATCCTCCTGCTGTTCTCATCAGCTGAGTGCTGATGAAAGAGAAAGGAAAGGAGAACAAAATTAAATTTCCTTGTTTCCGCTCACAAACAGAAAATTGGCTTAAATTCACTGGGATATCTATATCTAGATATATAGATATATCCCCCATCTTGCACCAGGAGATCTAGTGTCCTGTGAAATTCCAAATTCAGCTCTGTGCATAAAATTCTGCTTCTTTTATTTATTATATTTTCATCTATTTTTAATCTTGTGCTGTTAATAACAATTTTAAACAATCTTTTTAAAAAAGGTCTAAAGATAGCAAGTGTATGGCCTCTGGCTGACTGTAATTACTTTGTGATTCCTCAGATAAATCTTGCTTTTTGCCGGGGGTTTCACAATACAATGGTACACATGTCATATCACAGGTAAGCCTCACTGAGTCAATGTGGCTTACTCCTAGGTAAGTGCGTATAGGATTGCAGCCTAAATGAGCCCTCTTCTATGTACTACTTTAACAGTGCAATCCTATGTACAGTATAACTGTTCAGAAGTAAATTCTGTGGGTTTCACTTCCAGGTAAATACATACAAGATTGCAGCCCAAGAATCAATGGGATATAAGACTCTGTCAAATGCACAAGGTTGAGAATGGGAGCGCAGTGCTTTACCTTCTTCCTTGGAAGTAATACCCATTGAACTCAATGGGGCTTACTTCTGTGGGATTGTGCTGCAAAGATAAGTGAAAAGATGCATCTAACAAAGTGGGCTTGAGCCCTCAAAAACTTATGCCATAATAGATGTGTTACTTTTCAAGGGACCGCAGGGCCCTGATTGTGTTAGAAAAACAATGAACAAAGTATGAATTCATACCTTACGTCTTTCGACTGATGAAATCTATATATATAGAACTTGATTTCTTCAGCTCCTTGGTATTATTTTCCAAAACATCTAATAATACTTGCAATCTAATATTGTGCTGCCTTAACCATAGAAGCATTTAGTAACATGGTTTGCTTCCAATGAATCTCTGATAGATGCTCCCCAAACAACAGGGCAAAGGTCAGGTGAAAGTGCTGATCTTGAAAGCAAATTGTTAGCATAACAATTGAAGGTGATTCTTTTAATTATACAAACGGGATCTGATAAATGAGTTTTCCTCTAGGATAAAGTGATTTAATTATTATTCATAAGGATGCTAAATGCTGCAATAGTTTCACACACTCACACACAAGTTAAGCATTCAATAGGCTTTAGAGTGCTTATAATTCCTGGTTTGATTGTGGCCTGTATGTACAGGATATAAGGTAAAGGTAAAGGGACCCCTGACCATTAGGTCCAGTCATGACCGACTCTGGGGTTGCGGCGCTCATCTCGCTTTATTGGCCGAGGGAGCCGGCGTACAGCTTCCGGGTCATGTGGCCATCATGACTAAGCCGCTTCTGGCGAACCAGAGCAGCGCACGGAAACGCCGTTTACCTTCCCACCGGAGCGGTACCTATTTATCTACTTGCACTTTGACGTGCTTTCGAACTGCTAGGTTGGCAGGAGCAGGGACCGAGCAACGAGAGCTCACCCCGTCGCGGGGATTCGAACCGCCGACCTTCTGATCGGCAAGTCCTAGGCTCTGTGGTTTAACCCACAGTGCCACCCGCGTCCCTATGTACAGGATATACTGATGCTCAAAATCAGTACTGATCAGGACGTAGAACATAATTTGAATAAGAAGTTAGTGGCCCATGCCATAATGAACAGAGAGAGTGCTTCCAAACAAAAGTGTAGACTTTATACTGAGTATTATAGTATTCTGAGTACTATAATGTTTACATTTGAAAGTTTTTATATTCAGTTTAATAATGGGATGGGAATGCCTTTATTGAAATACAACAAAGCTAACAAGTAAGTTCTGGTAGGAAAATCAATTACAAATATTCTATGTAAAATGGAGTTGTGTTTTCAGAAAGTGTGAGCGCAGCAGGGGCCTTGTCACTATGCTAAGTACACACTGGTAATTACATGCCAGTTCTAAATTCATTTTCCTCCTCTGGTTTGTTGCTATATAAGAAAACGTTTTCATTTTTAGTGTTATTGGCTATTATGTGTTTGGAGCTGAACACACTGCAAAGGGCACTTTGTCAGGGACAATCTCCCATCGGGATGCATGCATGGTTTGGGAAGCTGATTATTACCATTATCATTTGGAGCAAGTCCCAGTTTCTTTACTGCCTCACCTCAGATATACACACACACACACACACACACACACACACACACACACACACACACACTGTTGACTTGGGAAATGTCCAGAAAAGGGCAAGCAAAGAGCTCAAAGGGATGGAGAGACCCTACGAGGAAAGCTTACAGCATTCAGGACTTAATAATTCATGGCATCAACAAAACGGATAGAGAATTGTTTTTTCCTCCTCCTCTCATAATACTGGAATTTGTGGACAGCCAATGAAGTTGGAAGATTTAGGACAGATACACTCCTTCACGCTGTGCATAGTTAAGCTAACTTGCTCCCACAGGAGGCAGGGGTGGCCACCACCTCAGATGGCTTTAAAAGAGGATTAAACAAATTCATAAAGGCTTTCACTGACTATTACCCATGATGGCTACATTCTACCTCTATTTCCATAAGTCAGTGGAAATTGCAGGTGGATCGAGTGTTGTTGTGCTCATGTCATACCCTCCAAATGCCCCCGTTTTTCCAACATGGCCCTGGAATTACAAAAGTCATCCCAGCTTCTAGTTTGACCCTGGAACATCCCTATTTCCCCCGCCAGTGCTGCCACCACTGAGCTCAGGGAGGAGGATGAGCTGGCGCTTGTCCCAAGCAGTGGTGGCGAGGGAGCAACCTGTTGCCTTTCCTCGACATCTGTTATCATCTGCCTCCCTTGGGCAGCTCATAGAAGCTGCTGGAGAGTGAGCAGGGAGGAGGAGAGGCTGCCACAACCCAGCCCAACCCCACATCACACTAGCTGTGAGGGGCAGGCAGAGGGCAGGGCCACCCTGGGCTGGAAGAAAGGGGGAGCAGAATGCAAGATGCATTGATTCTTTATTTTTTTATTTAAAAATGCTTCACGCATCTGGATCTAATCTTGGCCCTTCCTAAAATTTATTTATTGGTGTGTGTTTTTCTTTTTGTAAATCTACCAAAATAAAATAGAATTGGGATAAAGGGCTTCTTTCTTTAAGGACAGTGGAGCTGGGTTCTTCTCCTGATAGGAAGTGCTGGGGGGGGGGGCAAAAATGGGGGGTTGAGGAGGGTCCGTTGCGGGGAGTGAGAAATATCTCTGTTTTCATCTGAGGAATGTCCTGTTTGCCACACTGGGCAGCTTCCAACACAATATTAAAATACAGTAGTGCATCAAACATTAAAAGCTTCCCTAAACAGGGCTGCCTTCAGGTGTCGTATAAAAGTCTGGTAGTTGTTTTTCTCTTTGACATCTGGTGGGAGGGCGTTCTACAGGGTGGGTGCCACTACCGAGAAGGCGCTCTGCCTGGTTCCCTGTAACTTGGCTTCTCACAGTGAGGGAACTGCCAGAAGGCCCTCAGCGCTGGACCTTAGTGTCCGGGTAGAACGATGGGAGTGGAGACGCTCCTTCAGATATACTGGACCGAGGCTGTTTACAGGCATTTGGTTGGCCGCTGTGAGAATGGGCTGCTGGAGATGGACCATGAACCAAATTCAGCAGACTCTTCTTGCATTCTATATGTAGAGGTGAATCTATAAGCTTCCTGGTGACCTCATGCACAAAACCACTTTGTTGTACTAAAATGAATTTGCGGTCTCCTGCTCAGTACAGCCTCCTCATAGCACAGACCTTCTAGTGGACCAAAACTTATTTCTGGGTGCAGAGCTGTTCAGAATCTCAGACCCTTATTCAGGCTTGCTTTGCAGCTTAGAATTTAATAAGAAAGCAGTAACTGCGAAGACGGAACTAGAAACCACCTTCAGGCTCATGAACGCAGAGGAGTGTAATAAATGGCCGTAGAGCCTGGCAGAAAATTGACAGGTTCTGGATATTTAATGATGCATTGGGATGTTGCAAGCAAACGCTGCAGGGAAGTGGTTAATTAAGGGAGAGGAAGTCAGCAGGAAGTGAGCAGGGGAAACCAAGAACAAAATGAATATCAGGCTCTAAGGCCTCAGTTTAGCATGGCTGAGCGTTAATTAATGGTGCTGGGGCGGCTGTATGTCTGCAATTCGTTTTGCAGAAAGATGTGTGCAGTTTCCAGGTACAAAGACAGTCTCTGCATCCCTCCCCACCACCACAAGTGGGCCACTGCTGAACAAGGGCTGTGGCATCATCTCTCTGTTTGAGGTCAGCTGGTGGCGGGGGGGGGGGGGGTGGAGTACAGAATGTTTGCAGGGCAGAGTCCCTTTTAGGTTCTCCCCCAGCTTGGTGCCCCCCATGTATTTCAGGATGAGGTTGGAGTAGACTGTGTTGATAGAGAAAATGCCACTGATGGCTTTTCTGGGATTGCAGGGTTGGGGTGGGGTTCTGAAGAGCCAGTGCAGTGTAGTGGTTAGGAGCAGTGGACTCGTAATCTGGTGAACCGGGTTCGCGTCTCCGTTCCTCCACATGCAGCTGCTGGGTGACCTTGGGCTAGTCACACTTCTCTGAAGTCTCTCAGCCCCACCCACCTCACAGAGTGTTTGTTGTGGGGGAGGAAGGGAAAGGAGATTGTTAGCAGCTTTGAGACTCCTTCGGGTAGTGATAAAGCGGGATATCAAATCCAAACTCTTCTTCCTCTTCTTTGTTAGCTGCCTTTTCTGTATGGTATGGAGTTGGACTGGATGACCCTTGGAATCCCTTCCAACTCTATGATTCTATGAAAAGGCACAGGAGTGACTGCAGGGCATTTATTTTTATTTTTTCCATGTTGTACAGTGGTACCTCGGGTTAAGAACCTAATTCATACTGGAGGTCCGTTCTTAACCTGAAGCATCGCTTTAGCTAATGGGGCCTTCTGCTGCCGCTGTGCCGCCACTGCACAATTTCTGTTCTCATCCTGAAGCAAAGTTCTTAACCTGGGGTACTATTTCTGGGTTAGCGGAGTCTGTAACCTGAAGTATCTGTAACCTGAAGCGTCTGTAACCTGAGGTACCACTGTATTTATGAAGACGAGAGCCTTGTGCTGGCCTTGATAGGGACATTCTTAGCTTATTCTTAGTTTATTTGAAAAGATGCATGCATGAAAATACCTAGTTTATACTGATCACAAGACCCACCTAATTGGCACCTTCTCTACAAATCGCTGTGTGAGGCCAGTCAGAAGCCACCATTCCCTTACTATATGCCCTTACCTTAATAGAGACAGAAGGTCCCATTCTCACATGCACAGATCATGTCAACTGCAGAGGGATGTGGCTTCTGGGTGTGGCCATATGCCAGCCAATGAAGCCCAGCAGGGCAGGACTAGGGTGGGGCTAGTGGGGCCCTTGCCCCGGGTGCCTGATTCAAGAAGCTGCCAAATCACAATTAATGTTCCTTTACTAATAATAAAAAATGTTTGTATACTGGAATTCCATTTAAAATGTTTACAGCAATTATAACACAATAAAACAACACTGAAAGTTAAAGAAGATCACTCACTGTGTTACACGAGTGTGTGTCTATGCATCATTTACATGTTATTTACATAAATTACATGCATATATTTTCATAATGTGAAAGAGTGGCTGGGTAAACTCAGCCAGATGGGCAGGATATAAATAATAAAGTATTATTATGATGATGATGTGTTAGGTGATATTATCGGTAATGAGTAGTATCAGATGTTATTGAGGATGGGGAAAATAGGCAGTTGCAACAAAAACAACCACGTGTAAAATTACTGGTGTAATAAACATTAGAATAATTGTGGGTTTTTTGTTTCATGTCCGTGATTTAATTGTTTTTGTAGTATCACAGCAATTGAAATAAATATTTAATAATATGCGTTTGTTCTATTAAAAATCATTTTATTAGAATGGTTGCTAATGCAATGTAAAACTATCTTTCAGGCCATGTGGAACGCTCTTTCTTAAAACCGCATTCTATTTATCATGTCAATATGACATTTTGTATGGAGAAGTCAGAGCACACCTCGAAAATTGTGTCCAGTTCTGGGGACCACGATTTAAGAACATTATTGAAAAGCTGGAATGTGTGCAGAGGAGGGCAAACAAGATTATCAATGGTCTGGAAACCAAGTCTTATGAGGAACGGTTGAGGGAGTTGGGTATGTTTAGCCTGGGATAGAGGAAACTGAGAGGAAATATGATGGCCATCTTCAAATATTGAAAGGGCTGTCACATGGAAGATGAAGCAAACCTACTTTCTCAAAGGCTAGGACTCGAACCAATGGATTCAATTTTTTTAAAAATGAGATTCCAACTAAACATCAGGAATAACTTTCTGACAGTAAGAGCTGTTTGACTGTGGAATGGACTCTCTCAGGAGGTTGTGGACTCTCTTTCAGTTGAGGTTTGTAAGCTGAGGTTGGATCGCCATCTGGCATGGATGTTTTAGTTGAGATTCCTGCATTGCAGGGGGGTGGACTAGATGACCCTTGGGGTCCCTTCTAACTCTACAATTCTGTGAGTCTATTATTCTAAGTACATTGATCCGAGATGCAACCTGTTCCCATTTTTGAGAAATCAGATAAAATATAGGGAGAGGGAAACTTTTTCTTTTCTTTTCTGGTCATTTCCCATTATTTGTCTGATATTGTAAATGTTCCCTGTTTAGGGAAGCTTTTAATGTTTGATGCATTACTGTATTTTAATATTTTGTTGGAAGCTGCCTAGAGTGGATGGGGAACCCCAGCCAGATGGGTGGGGTATAAATAATAAATTATTATTATTATATTATTATTATTATTTCACATAAGTAAATAAACTGCACCACCAAAGTGTGTCTTTCTTCTTCATCTTTTTTATTTTTATTTTGTATCCTTAATTTAAATATTCTTTTCCGGCTCCCATGCTGTTCCATGGCAAAGATAGGAATGAACATCACATCCCATATTCTCAGTATCAACTGCCACTAGGGGGCGGGGTGGGCATAAGTAACTAAGTACTGAATGTAGCTGGGAGTGTGTGGTGAGAATGGATTGTTTAAACAGGGTCATTCCATGTGTGTTGCCATGTTAAGTTACCCCAATGCAAAGACAGCTGGGAAAGAAGTTAAAGGCCAGTGTGGGGTAAAGAAAGTCTTGAAAATGGAAAAAAGGATGAGAGTCTGCAAGTTGTTTGGAAACCAAAAGCTGGGTGCTTGTGCCGGTGTGTGGTAGAGCCTCAGCTGTGCATGATGACTGTTCCAGGTTGAATTCCTGACAGCTCCAGGTGGGGCTCAGAAAAACCCCTGGCCTGTAACCCTGAAGAGCTTGTACTGAGGTAGATGGACCAATGGTCTGACACAGTATGGCAACTTCCTAGACTGAGGGGAAAGGGGATGTAGTGGCACATACCCCGCAAGCGTTCTGGGAAAAGCGGGACACCCATTTTTTCTCCTGAGAGAACGGTGGCCATTTTGAATGCCATGATCTTGTGCGATTTTGCACTGTAATTCCCCCCTGTGCCCGAAAAAGCACTTTTACGTTAAATAAGTAATACCGTATTTTGCGCCCCATAGGACGCACCGGCCCATAAGGCGCACCTAGTTTTTTGGGGGGGAAATAAAGAAAAATATTTTTATTTCCCCCTCAGGCGCAGGGCTGGGGCGGGGGAAGCCCGAGCTTCCCCCGACCCCAGCTCCCAGAACAGGCTGCTCTGCGCAAGCCGTGGGAGCCCTCCCGCGGCTTGCGCAGAGCTACCCAAAGCCCCGGTGCAACTGCTGAGCGCACTGGGGCTTCAGGATAAGAGGCAGCTCTGCGCAAGCTGGGGGAGCCCTCCCCCGGCTTGCGCGCAGCTACCCGAAGCCCTGGTGCGACTGCTGAGCGTGCCGGGGTTTCGGGATAAGAGGCAGCTCCACGCAAGCCGCGGGGGCCCTCCCCTGGCTTGCGCGCAGCTACCCGAAGCCCCGGCGCGACTGCTGAGCACGCCGGGGCTTCGGGATAAGAGGCAGCTCTGCGCAAGCCGGGGGAGGGCTCCAGCGGCTTGCGCAGAGCTTCCTGAAGCCTGGAGAGGGAGAGGGGTCGGTGCGCACCGACCCCTCTCGCTCTCCAGGCTTCAGCGAAAGCCTGCCTTCAGCCCATAGGACGCACACACATTTCCCCTTCATTTTTGGAGGGGGAAAAGTGCGTCCTATAGGGCGAAAAATACGGTAAATAAAATCTTATACACACACAGCACCCACCCAAAATTAAGCAACCCAAGAAACAATGTAAAAAAATAAATCACTCTTTAAAAAAAAAGGGAGAGCCTTACAAAGTTCACACAGAAGCATAATATTGCTTACTTTAACTCGCCTGTGGAAACAACTCAGAGGCTATTAAGAAGAAAAGGAGAACAACAAGAAGATTGAAAGATAGGACTGTTGAACACTAAAAGCAGCAGAAATATGAGATGACTGGACCCTTACTGAACTTGAAGCATGGGAACCCCCAACAAAAATATATAATTTGGCAAAATATTTGGACTGTATTATATGTATTGGTATAATTTGGAATAATTAATGTGATATGATTGGATTGTTAAATGGAAAACTTAATAATTTTTTTTTAAAAAAAAATCACTCTGTCATTGCTACTTTAATTCCACTTACCTGAGGATAAGCACTCCCAGTGCTTAAGAATTCAATAGGACTTACTTCTGAATAGACAGTGTGCTGTCCAGGAGCAATAACAGCATAGCAGCAATCCAGCTGCAGGTGATATTCTGAAGCTATTTAAGTTACCCTCCTGTTGACTTAATATCTCGGGGAAATCATTCCATTCTTTTTGGAAAGTTGTGTTTACAACATCATCCTCACCTGCCCTTCTCCTTATTGTCCCAAGGTGGGTTGCAACAATATAAAAATACAAGATGAATTAATACTTGTCACTCATGTATGAAAAGTAGTCTAGAAACACATTATGTAAAGAATAATAATGAGGAAAATATGTTTAGGAACTTGTCAGCAGTGAAAGACTTGGTTACAGAGTACATCACAGATTTTTTAAAAACACCCTTTTCATTTGTGACGTGTTAATGGATTGCACCAATTACCATCCCTAAACAAGCTGCTAATGTAGGATAAAGTATACAAATGTTCAGTTAAAGGAGGCAGATGTTTCTGTCGTATTCATCTGCACAGGACTGCTTAATGCCGCTGTACAGTACACGAGTTAATTCTGCACCAATGTTTCCACTGGAGCCAGGCAAAACAGAATGGGTTAAGGAGAGAATGCACAAGAGTGAAAAGCTCTTTTAATTTAGTTATCAATTAGCACCATTTTAATTGAAAACTGTATGAGCTATTATGCTGACACAAATTTGCAAGGCCTAAGCACTATAATTAGTACTGCACCAGAATATGAATGGAAGCAAGGGAGAAAAGTACTCTACTTATTAGTTTCATACAGCTGAGTTTCACCTATGGTTCAAGTTTGGGTGGGAGGAAGAAGTGAGGAGAAGGAGTGGACAATCAGCAGGAGAGGGGAAATTATGGGATGGATAAACATTTCATCATCTTCTTGACTTTCAAAACAGCCACTCTGGAAAATGATGAACAACCTACATACCATATCCTGGAGACTATCTTAATGCAAGCAACCAAGCTAGATGTGATGGTGGTTATGGGAACCATTTTGTTTGTTGGTGTGTCTGGGCAGGTGAGGGGAGCTGAACCTTCCTCTTTCCTCATTGACTACCATTGCATTCTACATAGGACATGCAAGCCAATCGCTATGCAAAATAATAAACACAAACCTAAATTCAGAAACGGCAACCTTCAGAAGCTGGGAAGGGAAATTTCATCCTCCCAGGGCTCTCTGTAATTGACCTTAGAGTGCCCATCCTGGAGCAAAGAACTTCAAAGAGCAACTGAGAAGAGAAACCCTTGAATTCCCATTGATCAAGACCTTTAGTACTATCAGACTGTACAGAGACCAATGTTTTTTAGTGCGTTTATGCACATTGCAAAATTTAGAGAAGTGTTAATTTTGAAAGATGGCTGGATTCACGTATTGGCTCAGAAAGATATGGATTTGGTAGGTTTGCCTTTCAATGTGAATTGAATCAAATTTCTCCCTCATCTCTACCCTCTACTTCATTTTGAGGGGATTGCAGACTTTTTTGATGGAGATTGCCTATTTTAAAGCTATGTTTTATTATCACATTTTTGTATTGCATTAGATTGTTATAAGATGTACATTTTTTGTTTCTTCAGCTTGTAAACCACCTTGAGGATTGTAAGATAGAAAGGCGGTATACAAATTAAAAATGATGATGATGATATCAATGTGGAAAGGGTACTGTTAAAGTTAAAAAAGTCTGAACGCCACCATGTCAAAATATCGAGGAGGAAGCAGAAAAGGTCATTTTCTTTAACCGTTCCCCCAACGCCTGCCCTACCATTCCAATTCTACTTTGGCCCAAAACAAAGTATTGCTTTTGCTCTTTCTCCCCTCATTTCCTAGTGGAGCCTGTGATTAATCCTCAGATGAGACAAAGATAATTGCCAGGTTTCTCCCCACCCTCACCCCCGCTTAACAATATGAACCTAATGTGGCAACAAAGAACATCCATCTGTTTTCATCAGCCTGCAAAGAACATTTGGTCTTTCCAGCAGTGCTAACAGAGCCTATGTGGGCAAAAGCTGGTGAGGAGATTTCACCCCTCCCATATCCAAGAATCTCCTGAGGAGTCTGCTGATTCTCCAGAGAGGAGGAGGCGTGTTCTGCTCTCTACTTATTCTGCTCCAGCACCACATCAGTCAGTCAGTCAGTCAGTGTGTCGGAGAGAGAGAGTGTTAGAGAGAGATTGTGTGTTTAGATAAGGTTGCTGCTAAGAGCAGCTGCAGACACTCAGTGCGGTTCAGCATTCATTTATGCTTAGACCTACTTAGCTCTGTATATAGTTGTATTATAGTTGTAGTTATAGAATAAAGAAGATATTCTACAGAGCTGCTCTCCGAGTTGTTTATATACTCTGCTAGACTCTGCTGTACTCTGCTGTGCGACGATTGTCATCTTGTTGGAGTGAATCCGGTGCTCACAACTCTAAGCTGTGAGTCCACAGCACTTTGACCTGTTCCTGTGCAGAAGGTGGTCTCTGGAAGTGCTACCCAGCTCGCCTAGCCCAGTCGGGCTGAAGTGGATGAGTCCAGTTCGTGGCACTGGCTCAGGGGCGATGCTGACAGCTGGGACGTCAGGGTATGGGATTATAAAATAGAAAGAATGAAGTGGCCATCCCAAAAGTATTTTTTGTGCAGGGGAATTTGATTGTGCTTGGCATCTCCTGCTCTGCAGAGTAGGACCTGAAGCAATGGCTTCAAGTTACTAGAAACAAGATTCCAACTAAACATCAGGAAGGGCTGTTCAACAGTGGAATGGACTCTCCTTCATTGGAGGTTTTTAAGCTGAGGTTGGATGGCCATCTGTCATGGATGCTTTAGTTGAGATTCTTGCATTGCAGGGGGTTGGGTTATTCCAACTCTACAAGTCTATGCTTCTATGATCTTCCAAATACAATAGCTTATGTTTAGCAGAAATGAAAAAGGACTAAAGGATCACCTTGCCTCTGACCTATACCTGGTGGGCATGGATAGGAACACTGGTGTGATTAAGAATTTTAAAAGCTGTAAAAAGGGTGGGGGACCTTTAGTGGAGCCATTTGGACAAAACCACTCCCACCTGCCCTGCACCTGATGTTATATGTGATGTCAGGGGTGGAGTAGCTAAAGTTCTGGCTCAGCTGAAAAAAGTTTTACAGGTACCACCAACCACCAGGGTGCCTGAAAAGCAGGTCTTGCAAAGTTCCCTGCAAAGCACTTTGCAAGACCTGATGATCAGACAAAGGTAATTATTATTATTATTATTATTATTATTATTATTATTATTATTATTATTAATAATAATACCCCACCTCCCAACAGAAATAAAAGCATGATAGAACATCAAACATTAAAAACTTCCCTAAACAGGGCCGCCTTCAGATGCCTTCTAAAAGTCAGATAGTTGTTTATTTCCTTGACATCTGATGGGAGGGCATTCCACAGGGTGAGTGCCACTACCGAGAAGGCCCTCTGTCTGGTTCCCTGTAACCTCACTTCTCACAGGGAGGGAACCGTCAAAAGGCCCTCAGAGCTGGACCTCAGTGAATGATGGGGGTGGAGATGCTCCTTCAGGTATACTGGGCCAAGGTTGTGCTTTAGCCCACATGGCTTTTTTTACATATATGTTTGCTTAAAGTGTAAACCTTTATTTAAAATGTAATTAAAGAATGAAGTGAAAGAATTGGAACCAATGTCTTGGGACAACTCTGTTTGCATAGTTTTAGAAATCATATTACCTTATTGCAATTGGAACTTTTGTTTTGTTTTATTTGTTCAGCGCCTGAACTGATATCCCCATCTTCTTCTCAAATAGTTCTTGATGGCTTCCTATTTGGTTCCAATGGGCTTGCCTTGTTTTAGACTTTGCCTCATTACCTCGTTGTTTGCTATCTAAAATTGAGCTTCTGCAGCGTTGCACAGCCTCGGCATGGAATGTTTGCTACTATTACACAATGTGGGTATGAAGTCATGAAAAATTTAGGGCCATGAGTTCTTGGAGGGATTCTTTTTAATGTGTTCGTACGTGGTAAAAGTATCTTCGCACATCTCGAAAATACATTGGGGCCTGCTTTTAAGCTCAGTGGGGTATGTGCTGCTTTGAAGCTTACCCCACTGCTCTCCCTGAGATGGAGGGGGTGTCATGTTGATGCTCTACCTAGAACAGCACTGTGACATGTTTAATTAAAATGCCTGTGCCTGTTTTGCTTGAGTGCGTGAAACTTTGATTTGACAGTGAAACAGGAGGGCGTTCTTCAGGTTGAATTTAGAAAGATCATGCAGCCTTTAAACACTAATGCCATAGGACTGTATATGCTCCACTGAAATGCAAGCAATCATTTAAAGAATCTGGAATGGATTTCCAGCAAAGTTAGGGATCTGCCTTCTATTAAATCACATAGTCTGCTTAACCCAGGATTGATCTCCCTAGCAAACTGGTTTACCAGGTCAGGCTAAGGCCACATTCACATAATACATTTAAAGCACTATGAAACAACTTTAAACACTCAGGGCTCCCCCTCCCTGCACACAAAGAATTCAGGGAGCTGTAGTTTGCGAATGGTGCTGAGACATGGTAGGAGAGGCCTATTCCCCTCCCATGGCTACATTCCCATGGTTCCCTGTGAAGAGGGATTGATTGTTAAGCCACTCTGAAAATTGTAGCTCTGGGAGGGGTATAGGGCTTTCTTAACAACTCTCAGAACCCACACGTGCTATACATTTAAAGCAGTATCATACCACTTTAAACAGTGATGGCTTTCCCCAAATCTTGGGAGCTGTATTTTATTAAGGGTGTTAAGTTGTGGATGAACATATCAGACAACACAGCGATTCTTCAAACAGCTCTTGTTTATTCACAGGCCAGACCAGAACTGGGCTGAAGGGTTCAGCCAACCTGCTTATATAGAGCTCAACTACAAAGCAACAGTAACAACTTTCTGTAACTATCCAATCACTGAACATCACTTTCGATTCCTTATTTGCATATGTGGACCTGAGTGAAAACTATCTACAGTATTCCCCTGCTGGCCCAGGGTGAGAACTTCAGTACATAACAAAGGGTACTGAGCATAGGAGCCAATTTCTGGAGGTCAAGGTCCCTTCATCCACCCCAATAAAATATTTGAGGGGCTGCCCCCTCCCAAATCTGTTGGGCATTGCCATTCAAATGGTGTGCATGTGCTGCATCTTGTGACCAATTGCCTCCCCCCCCCCCATATTTTATTCCAGTTGGCACCCCTGGTGTTTAGAATTATAAGGAGACCCTATTCCTCTCACAGAGCTACAATTACCAGAGTGGTTTAACAACCAATCCTTCTTCACAGGGAACTTTCAGCTGCAAATACATGGGCGGCGTGTCCTGTTTCACCGCTTGAGGCAAAACAAGCTCCACCTTGCACCCTCCTCCTCTATGCTGTGCCCCCTCCCACTGCCCCCGCCAGCAGTGAAGAAGTGGCACTGGCATCAGGACGAATTTCTGACAAGAACTTGTGAGATTTCAGTTAGGTCTAGTGAGATCTCACTGGAAATTGGCCCTGATGCTAGTGCTGATTCTCCACGGTGGCAGTGGTAATGGTAGGGTGGCCATGGGGCCACTGCCTTGGGGGCTTCCAGCATTGCCAGGTAGTCCTGGGTAAGATTTCCTCTTTGACACCCTGGAAAGATACTGCCATTCAGTGCAGACAATACTTACCTAGATGGACAAGGGTCTAAGTATAAGGCTGCTTCCTTTGTTTATCATTGAACTCAGTAGGATTTACTTCTGAGTAGACAAGTATAGAACTGTAGTGCTGGCTTCCGTCTCAGTCCATTGTAGAAGTGTTTTGATCTCTGGCTCTGGTTCTTAGCTCTCTCTTTTAATTTGATCATTTTCTGATGGTTTAGATTGTGTTTCGTATTTAATTTGAGACTGTGAGCTGCCTTGAGGGCTCCATGGAAGGGACAGAATATAAACATTTTAGCATTGTCTCCAACCAAGTAGAAGACGCATTCAAATCAATTAACCCAAGTTAGCCATATCCATTAATTTCAATGGGTCTACCGTGGTTACAATCAGCAGTGCATATAGCCTTTAGTAAGTAAATTAATCCTGGTGTATTTTGCCAAAATGTATTCGTACTCAAGGAACTTTTGGGTCCCCAAAATAACTGTGACATTTCTCATCTCTCTCTCTCTCTCTCTCTCTCTCTCTCTCTCTCTCTCTCTCTCTCTGAAGAATATATTTAGTGGTTCAAAACTTAGAAAAAATATTAAAGGCATGTATTTCTCCCCAAAATGCAAATCAAAGTAACAATGTAGTTCGCAGCATAGTGTTAACCATAATAGTTACATCTAGTATAACAACAGCAATTTATAGTAAGGAAAATAAGGCATGTATTAACATGCCTAAGCATCACTCCTGGGCTTCATTTTAAATGGAGCTGATTTGCAAATCAAACAATATAGATAAGACTATGCTGTGTGCAGGTATGTTTGCAAATGTGTCTTGTATTCCCGAATTTGAGTCTTAGAAGCTTTCAGTCAACCTCCTACTTGCATCTGTTTGCAAATACAGAAGCAACTGGAGAGTTATTCAGACTAAACAGACGGATACTCATAGTGTGAACAGATTGGTGAAGAGGCAGTGTGTGGGATGTGATGCCCTTCCCCTATGAACTTAGAAATCCATGCACTTTTAGGAATGGCAACCATTCTCTGCAGAAAACAAGTGTCTTGTGCAGCCTAGTCCTATGTGTGTTTTATGGTGATTATCCTATTGTCCAGTGCACCCCAAAGCTGCAATCCTATGCATAATTACTTGGAGAAAGGACAATTGATCTTATTTGTACTTATAACTGAGTAAACATGCATAGTACAGTATTGCAATTCACCAGAAGCTAGAGCAATGCTGGTGAGCAAAAAGCCAAGGCATGAGCAGGGTTGATTTGGGAGAGGTGTGGGTGGTGTGCCGTGGGAGGAAAGGGAGGGCAAAGTCCATTGATACATTACAAACCTTGGTTCCCCCCTCACACATTTCTTAAATATCTCTACTGCCCTTATGTACATTGCTGAATGCCCATTTCTGGAAGCTCCAACCTGCGCCTAAAATCCCTGGATGCAATTCAGCAAACATCAGGTGACACTTTCTTCAACTCAAGGAGATGTTAGATATGAAATTGTTGCCCTACACTGCATATCTTTAACTACTTAAACATGCATCTTCATATTTCTAATAACAACTGTTCTATCACTTTTCTCAAATGGAATGACAGTGTAATCTCAGTTGAAAATAGGAAAGCAGGAGGTGGATACAAGAAAAATGCAGGCTCCAAAAGAGTAATAATGTCATTTTGACATTTTGACACCTTTTAAAAAGAAAGGCTCGTGTTTTGCCTGTGATGGTTTTATTTTCTTTACACACATCACAGGAATGAAATAAGCAGAAACTGAAACACTAGGAAAAGCTGGATAAATAATTAAACAAGAATGAAAAAGGTTGGAGCACATAAAAAAAGGAAGTTAATATTTATTATGCTTGAGGCAAAAGCCCAGGCTGGCAATAAGAATCCTCCTATTTTTCACACATTTTAGTCCTCAAACTCCCAGAATGTTTATTCCTAGGAGGCATTGCAGGATTTCTAACCAAGGCTGCCTGCAACTTCTAAAACATTCACGATGCAGATTGGCAATAGAACAAGACCGTTTATGTTCTTTATTTCATTATTTATTTCATCATCATCAACAACAACAACACAATAATAGTTTTATTAATCTAAGTACAGTATATAGCCATACTGGAATCACCACTTCTTCACTCACTGAGGCAGGTGCAGAGAGGAAACAGGGTGGATGACTTAATCAAGTTTTTGGACGTGTATCAAGAAACCACACCCACCTTTGTGGACAGCAGAATCTAGAACCGATCTAGACTGAAAGCAGCATGTTGAGGTTGAACATGAATGATAATGGATTGAGAAAAAAACCCCTGTATTTTTGTGCTGTAAATGGTTTAGTGTGAACACAGCCTAAGATGATGCATAAACAGTTGTGAATCCAGGCTAGGCATTCCCTCGACGTCTGCAGAGTTTCTGCCGTGCTATCGTACTTTGTATAGGGATTAGTCTCTAACATATTACTTCATCTCCCATGAGACCGATTAGTCAGCATGATTCCTCCCTGGTAAGCATCAGATGTTCTCAGAGCATCTGTTACGACAACAAGCTCATCTTGACTCACACAGATCTTAATATTTGGATTATTTGTTTTTGTTTCATTTATTGGCAAAGCCAACTTACTACTCCTTGATCATTTTATTGCTTCTTGATCACTGCAGAGATTTTGCAATTAAGGTGGATCAGGATTGATTTGAGGGGGAGGGAGCGTTCTTCTGCCATAAGAAGAACAAGCAAGGGGAACTCTTCCATAGCACAAAGTTTATTCTTGGGCGGACTATGGAATCAGAGCCCACTTATAGGGTGAAATACTAAGATAAGGACTTGCCTTATTTAGTGGTGCTAATGGTGAATTCTGAAGTTCTTGGAAAGGGGGAGAAGTAGAGGGAATGTCATATGCATTAAAGCATGTAAAACAAAGATGGTGTGTGCTCTTCGACTTGAACCTAAGGATTGATTGATGTTACATAGATGGTAGTGGAGCTACTGTGGACATGAACACAGAATGCCCAAAGGGCATTCACATTGGAGAGGGCCTTTTCATGGCACCCCTGCCCCCAAAAGGTGTTTTTAGGTACCCCCTACCTTTTTATAATTTATGCCACTTTTCTTTCAAATAGCTCAAATCAAAGTTGATGATGCTTTCCCCCTAACCACATTTAGTGCTCCCTGTAAGATTGGCTAACCTAAGAGATAGTGACTAGTCCAATTATCCAATGAGCTTAATGGCTAAAGGAGGACTTAAAATTGGCTCCCCTCAGTTCTTGTCGGATACTCCAACCACGACATCAAGGAAGCAAAAATGTGGGAGAGTTGATCTAATTATTTCCTGCACCAGCAGCGGTGGCCTGCCTGGGAACTATTGATACTGTTTTAGGAAGCAGCCACTCAAGTGAGGCCCCCCAGTGAGATGACTTCCCTTCAAATGTTATAGAAACACCACAGGAATCAGATAATTTAACTCTCTTTTTTTCAATGGCCGTGGTTCACATGGCGTACTAAGGCAGATATTGGCTTAACTATGGACCATGTGAACATGCAGACTCCCTAATATACATATTTTAATAGAATTTCCATAAGAGCATAAGATGAGCCTACTAGATCAGGTCAGTGGCTCATTTAGTTCAGCACCCTGTTCTCACCAGGGCAAGTCCAATGCTTGTGGGAAGCCTGAAAGCTGGACATGCAACAGCACTCTGCCCACCTGAATCCCCAACAACTGGCACCCAAAGGCATAAGGCCTGTGATGGCTGAGGTGACACATAGCTTTGCAAAGCTGGTAACTTGCCATTATGACTATTTCCCATAATACAATGCATCTGTGTATGCTTTTCACCACTACTATATGCTATATCCTGAAGCTGAGGCTCCAATACTTTGGCCACCTCATGAGAAGAGAAGACTCTCTGGAAAAGACCCTGATGTTGGGAAAGATTGAGAGCACACGGAGAAGGGGATTACAGAGGACGAGGTGGTTGGACAGTGTTCTCGAAGCTACTAACGTGAGTTTGACCAAACTGCGGGAGGCAGTGGAAAACAGGAGTGCTCTGGTCCATGGGGTCACGAAGAGTCAGACAAGACTAAATGACTAAACAACAACAATATGCTAAATCAGGTGAGGGTATCTGATGGGTCTCAAACCCTTGTTGAGTTAGGGACTTCTCTTGCAGGCGAAGACAGGCTCTGAAATATTGAGTTGAATATTTTTCTTTTTTCATTTTGTAAAATTCTAATAAATATCTTTTTTTTAAAAAATGAAATATTGAGTTGACAAGGCCAATAGTGGGTCCAAAGATAAGAAGGCAGTATCTGCACGTGATGTAGAAAGAAGTGAGGGGCAGATGGAGCTAATCAACGTGGGAAGGTAACCCATCTAGGAGAAGGAAAATCTGATCCTAAACCAACTGGTGGAGGAAGAGGTGGGGGGGAGCGCACTGCCCCTGGCACTGGGTGCCATGCCCCTATGGGCAGCACACCACACCACCAGGACGCGTGCCAGCCCAGCCCCCGCCTGCTCTCCACCCCTCGGTGCTGGAGCATGAAGCTCCGCCACTGCCTTAACCCCTGCTTTTAGAATTAAGCCTTATCAGAGGAATTGGCCACTCTCCAGGCACCCGGCTTAATTCCTTGTTGACCTCCCCGGTCTGCGACTCCCGGCAAGATCAGGCGAGATCTTCTATCGGCGATCCTCCTCTCACGTGAGAAGAACACACCATTTCTCCCCTCCTCCCTGCCATTTCCCAGGGAGGGGAAAGAGACAGACAGAAATGTATTTACATGCCTTTTATTTCTGTCTTTCCAGCAGTACAGAGAAACATGTCTGTACTCTCTTAACACCAACAGCAGAGAGAGAGAACTCCTCCCCTGTACTTCCAGTACAGGTCACATGACACTCAGAGCTAACATCCGGTGCTCAGTACAGTGAATAGACTGTCTCTTTGTTCCCACAGTACAGCCACAAGCATAAACATCCTGTTTGGCTTTCCAGCCATCTGGAGCTCGCTTCTGCATTGCTCCGTTTTCGTAACACCTGCTGCCTTGTGGCTATACTCATTCATGAAAAAGGCTTCAGGAGTAAACTCTGAGGGAAAATCCATACCTGCTGCCTCATGGGACATCTTCAGGAGAAGAAAAGGCCGATGAATAAACCCTGCACAAATTTGGAGTGGAGTTCCCCAGATGGTTGGATGGTACCCAGTACACCTCCTTCTGGCAAGTTCTGCAGCCAAGCTGGTGCCAAATGTATTGCTCTGCTTTCCTTTGGACCACATCAGTGAGACTGAGAGGGGGGTGGTATTGTTGTCTGGGGAACCCAGGACCTCCATACACACTACTCAGTCCTGTGCCCTGGAGAGGTCACTTCGGTTCAGCCTACACAGTAAAACAACGTGGGAGGCAGCAGTTATGAGCTATTGGTCTCTGCAGCCACAGCTTGCGCTGTGATTCTCCAGAGGTTTGACTTCACCCCCAGAGGGACACTCCATTGTCTCTCAAGACAGATGGATGCCAACAACAATATGAATTTATATGCTCACTTTACTCTACTAGATGCAATTATGTGTACATCACTTGGCTGGAAAACTGCGATGTAAAAATGGGAGAAGAGTATATTTCAAAGTGCATTTTGTATAAGTGCAATTTAGGTAAGTTTCCCTTTAAATGCAAACTGAATATATTATATTCAGAATATATTATATATAATATTATGTGTATATATATATATATATATATATATATATATATATATATATATATATAAAATATTCAGACTATATTTAATCTGCTATGCTTCCTTCCTGGTTTCATGCATACTTCCCAATTGACTCTGGAGCTCACCCCTCTCTCAACCATGAATCATCCTTCTGATTGCTAAGCAGTTTTAGGCAGACTCCTGCCAGTGTCCCCTGGGTCCTATGCAACTTACGATATGTTCCCAAGTGGAGGGATTCCAGCTGTTGGCCTCCACAAAGGATTCTGGGAGTGATATCTAGCTACAGAGATTCATGCTCCTAGTCCTTTTTAAGTTAGCTTTTAAAGATCATATAGATATGCCAGCATTTGTTATCAATACTTAAGAGAAGCATTAAATCATACTGTAAAGGAGAGAGAAGCATGTTCAAACTCAATTTTCTTGATGGTTTAAAAGAGGGAAAGCTTGGAAGATGTTATCACAGTGCACAGCTAGTATGTCTGCTCTGAAAGCAGAGCAAGATCATCATATATCTAACACTGAAAAAAATTACTGTTTGGCTCATTTCAAGTAGAGGCTCCTCTTCATTCTAATGTTGAGGGGGCGGCAGTGGAAACGCTGAGTCCAACTTTCCATGTAACTCTGCAAAATAAAGCTGTCAGATTCTGACAGATCAATGATCAGGACTGGCAAAGCTCTGGGGGGGGGGGGAGAAAACTGGATCACGAGCAGATTACAGCCATAAACCAATTCAGATCCATTGTGATGGAAAGAGACTGCCTAAATGTGAAACATTTGAAGGGAAAGTGTTTGATACAATAGATATGTATCTCTCAAAAGTACTGAGATGGAGAAGACTTTTGGGAACGTGCTTGCCCTCAGCGCACGCAACAACTATAAACAAAGCTATTTGTAGCCTTCTACCATGCAGAGACAGCCTTGGAAATATTAAATGGGATAACTCCACCACTGTAGTGGTTTTTAAAAACATTTCAGTGCTTCCCCCCAGGGGTGCATACAATGGTACGCAGTACCGGCACCCTTTTGTTCAAATGCTAAAATTCACCACTTACTGTAACAACTTCATTGTGAGTACCAGCACCTTTTTAAAAAAGCAATAAATATTATTATGAATTAGGGTGGTGGAAGGGAAGGTCTCTGCTAGAGAGCCAGTTGAACTTGAGTCAGCTCCCTGCATTATCAGGGTTCTAAACTGTGCAGCGAGCCAGCATGAGTACTCTGCTTCCTCAAGACCTTCACGTGTGACAGTAGCAGAGTGAGGGGATGGGGATTCCACAAAGTGGGCCTGGCCAGTAAACATGTTCGTGCCCTTCCTTTATGACATAAGCCCTTTAATGCCTGATAGGACCAGGGCTTTTCTTCAGGTAGAGCTCACCAGAACTCAGATCTGGCACCTCTCAGGTGGGTGTCATTGCCATTATAAGAGAACATGGTGAATTCCAGCACCTCTTTTTCTAGACAAAATAGCACTGGATAGGGCTAATATATCCCACATGTCTTTTTCAATTCTTGGACAAAGGCAGGACTGAAATGATGCAGGTGGCGCTGTGGTCTAAACCACTGAGCCTCTTCAGCTTGCTGATCAGAAGGTCAGCGATTCAAATCCCCATGATGGGGAGCTCCCGTTGCTCTGTCCCAGCTCCTGCCAACCTAGCAGTTCAAAAGCACGCCAGTGCAAAAAGATAAATAGGTACCGCTGCAGCGGGAAGGTAAACGGTATTTCCATGCATTCTGACTTCAGTCACGGTGTTCCATTACACCAGAAGCGGTTTAGTCATGTTGGCCACATAACCCGGAAAGCTGTCTGTGGACAACACCGGCCCGCTCGGCCTGAAAGTGAGATGAGTGCCGCAACCCCATAGTCGCCTTTGACTGGACTTAACCAACCAGGGGTCCTTTACCTAAACCTTGACCTTTACCTTACTGATTATCTGTATCTATTGTATTTATGGAGAAAGGCCAGTGGTGGAGCACCTGTTTTGAATGCAGAAGATTCCAGGTCCAATCTTTGGCATTTATTGGTAAGGGGGGGGGGTGTGGGTGTGGGTGTGCGCGCGCAGGCACCATTGTGAAATCCTGGAGAGCTGCTGCCCAACAGAGAATCAGTCAGTCATTCATTTTCAATTTATATCCCACTCTTCCTCCCAAAAGATCTCAGGCATAGACAGTATGAAGCTACGTAGATGGACCAGTTCTGTGACTTCCTGCGCTCCTATCCATCCTAATAAGCAGCTTATTGTTGGCATTAAAATGAGACATTTTATTACAGGCATTCAAGGGAGATGTGTTGACAAGGCATTAACGTGCATTGGATGAAGCTCTTCATGCCTATCAAAAATGTCAGATTTGCTCAAATTCCAGCACAACACACACTCTAAGTTTTGGGTTTGTTTAGCAGAATCTCAAGTGCAGCTGTTGTGGAAAACTAGTCAACATATTTTGTCATGCCTGGAACAGTGAGGGACACAATCAGCCTAGCTACAGAAGAACCCGCCTTTACCAATTTCTGACTATGAAACAGCCTGGTGCATGAGTACCTATCTGATGCTACTTCACACAGCACATAGTTAAACTGTGGAATTTGCTGCCCCAGTATGTGGTGATGGCCACTAACTCGGAAAGGGTGGGGGAAGACAAATTCATGGAGGATATGATTTCCCTGCACTGTGGGAGGCAGTATGCCTCTGAGTACCAGTTTCTAGGGGATGCAAGTGAGGAGAGTGATGCCCTGCTTCTGGAGTCCTCACAGGTGTCTGGTTGGCTATTGTGAGAAAAAGATGCTGTACTAGTTGGGCCTTTGGCAGGGTCAAACAGAAGCGGAGCTACCTGCTCCGGCACCCGGAGCAGTGCACATGCTGTGCACCCGTAGCAGGCGGGGCTAGTCACCCGCAGGGGTGCCACCCACAGTGAGCGGCGAGCGGCCCGGGGGGTGTCACCTGTGGCGAGCGTCCCAGGGGGGGGGGGTGCCGCCCAGCCCGTGGTGAGCGTCCCAGGGGGACAGCACGGCGATGTCACCCCCCACCGTCCCCCTTCCTCCGCCGCTGGGGTCAAAGCAGGGCCTACTGATGCTTTTATTTGGCTCTACCTGGAAGATAAATGTGGTAGAACAACTTTTTGGAACAACTGTTCTATTTTGTAGCACCTGATCCCTTAGGCACTATGAGCACAATCTGAATCATGTCTACTCTTAGGTAAGCCCCATTAAATTCAGTGATGCTTCTTCCTCGGCCAGGGAAGAGGAGTTAAATTGCAGCCTTAATACACTTCCTGTTGTGAATTTTCAAAACGAATTAAACACACCATTATTTATTGCTCTTCTCACATGGAAAGAAGTGTTCTCTCTTACTTTATTTGTGCTCCTCAGATAAAGTCAGGGGATTTCAAGCTGTCAAACACAACATCATGTTTTCTACAAACATTTGCATGTTTACTACAAATGTTTAAAATATAAATCAGCTTGAGAGTTATGTTCCAGCAGATGCACAAACACGACTATTTTCTTCACAAAATATGCAATTATAATGTTGCATTACAAAAGGGCCTTATGTCAGTTACGCCAAGTAAAGGAGAACGTCTTTAGAACATTTAACATGCCTACAGGAGTTCATATAATCGTTGACACACAGAGCAAAATATCAATAGGGTGCTACGCTGTCCTTCTCTAATGCCTGAGTGAGGGCAACAAGGCAGGATTAAGTTCATACTGAACTGTAAAATTAAGATAGTGAGGCTGCAATCCTAACTCTGCTTGCCTGGGAGTAAGCCCAGTTCAAACTAAAGGGACCTACATCTGAATAAACATGGTCAGAATTGCAGCAATAGGTGCATTGGCCACTCCATTAACTTTGTCTTTAAGGTTCCAAAAGACTCTTGTTTTTTGCTACAAAAGACTAACACGGATACCCCTATGGAATTTAATTAGCTTTGGAAGTGTGCACACAGGGAAGGTAACTGATTTGTAAATAACTATTGGTGGTTAAGATATGCATGTCTGCCATGCACTACAATAAATGTAAAATTACTCATGCTTTTTGCATCATCAGAACATCAGAAAATGAACCAGAAGAAAGAATTGTTCAAAATAAATCAGTTGCAGGTGACCAGATGAAAGTGTGAATGAATGCCAGGAGAGCACACTGAGGCCCACTTGTACATCCCTAGTCAGAACGCATGGACATCTGAGCTTGGAATATAGGCCTCTCTGCAAGCACTCACTCCCTGGCTGAGATGTCCACCCCTAACACAGAGACATCAGGGCATATCCTTCTTACATATGAACCTGTGAAGCACTCTCAACTATGCTATATCCTTGTGGGGTAATATTTATGGGTTGATCAAAGCAGTGCCTTTTCTGTGGTGGCTCTTCAGCTGTAATTCCTGGCTGTGATCCTGGTTGGTTCAGAATTTGCATACAATTTGCACTGTAAGATTTCCTTATTGTTTTATTCTTCTACTGTTGGGAGACACTGGAGGAGTACGCCTTTGAAGTGAAGTCAGACTGTTGGAAGGTTACAATGCCTGCTGTGGCTATAGAGTCCAATACGGGAGAGACATACTTTGTTGCAGCTGGGGCAGATGAAGGCATCTGGTTCTGCTGCTGCAGATGCACCCTGGCGTTTCTTCTCTCTGCTCTCCTCCCAACAGTCATTCCTCCTCTGGTCAGTGCAATGGATGCACAACCTGACTGTCTCCATCTGACTGACTGTCTCTATCATGTTACAATTTTATTTTTGAATGTTTTCTTTACATCAGCTGTGAGCCTATGCAAACATAAAAAAGGTAAAAGACCCCTGGATGGTTAAGTCCAGTCAAAGGTGACTATGGGCTGTGGCACTCATCTCTCTTTCAGGATGAGGGAGCCGGCATTTGTCCACAGACAGCTTTACAGGTTATGTGGCCAGCATGACTAAACCGCTTCTGGTGCAACAGAACACCATGACAGAAACCAGAGCACGCACAAACGCTGTTTGCCTTCCTGCCACAGCAGTACCTATTTATCTACTTGCACTGATGTGCTTTCAAACTGCTAGGTTGGCAGGAGCTGGGACAGAGCAATGGGAGCTCACCCCATCACGGGGATTCAAACCTCTGACCTTCTTATCAGCAAGTCCATCACAGTGTTCCATTGTGCCAGAAGCAGTTTAGTCATGCTGGCCACATGACCCAGAAAGCTGTCTGTGGACAAATGCTGGCTCCCTCGGCCTGAAAGAGAGATGAGCGTCGCAACCCCATAGTCGCCTTTGACTGGACTTAACCATCCAGGGTCCTTTACCTTTTACCAGTTGCACCATCCAGTGGTTACATCTACATGCACGGTACTAGCCTAGTAAAATGATCTGGATGCCTTTTAAGCAAGATTAGGCTGTGGCTACTAGCCACAATGGCTATATTCTGCCTCTGTGGGCAGTATGTTTCTGGAAACCAGTTGCTGAAAAACACAGAAGGGGAGAGTGCTGCTGCATTTGGGGGTCCTGCTTGGTGACATTCCCTTACAGTTCTGGTCTCTTTGACAACAGGAAGCTGGATTAGATGGGCCATTGGCCTATTCCAGCAGACTCTATTTAAGTTCTTATGTTCCTGGAAGTGAGTCTCTACCCTGCCTTTCCAAGCAGTGGCTGAAGTTTTATCTTGGGACGCAGTTGGGACACAGGTGGTGCTGTGGGTTAAACCACAGAGCCTAGGACTTGCCGATCAGAAGGGTGGCAGTTCGAATCCCTGTGATGGGGTGAGCTCCCATTGCTTGGTCCCAGCTCCTGCCAAGCTAGCAGTTCAAAAGCACGCCAAAGTGCAAGTAGATAAATAGGTACCGCTCCGGCGGGAAGGTAAACGGCGTTTCCGTGTGCTGCTCTGGTTCGCCAGAAGTGGCTTAGTCATGCTGGCCACATGATCTGGAAGCTGTACGCCAGCTCCCTCGGGCAATAAAGCGAGATGAGCGCCTCAACCCCAGAGTCGGCCAAGACTGGACCTAATGGTCAGGGGTCCCTTTACCTTTACCTTTACCCAAAGACAACATTATGACAGTGAGCAATCTGCATTTTACTTACACAATCCTCTGTTCAGTATTTGGGCATGCTCTTGTATACAGAATTGGCAGTGGCCTATGCTAACTCATAGTGTTGGGTTCAGATTTACAGTGATTGGCTCTACACAGAGTTTGCTTTTTTTCTTCTTTTCATCTTTTCATCAGGACAGGGATGATAACACAAGAGCAGTTGGCCTTGTATCGTGGTGGCCTGCAGGTTTTGGCAAATAGACTCACCTTGGTTTCTTTGACACAGCATGGTCTAATCAGGATAACCAAATCAATTTTGTCTTACAGCAAAAATCAAAGCACAGCCAAGGCCAGGGAGCAATCTGGAACATCTTGATCACATAATATCAAAGAAGACACAGATGACAAGGAAACAAATATGTAATGCTTCTAATAGATGACTATCTCCTGCTGAAACAGGGCAAGGGATTTTTTCTTTGTGCTGGAAAAGATAAGATGTAGAATGTTGCAAGTTTCAAGGAGCTTGAAATTGAAGATTTGTTTCTGACTTGGAAGTGCTTTTTAAGCTTTTGACATTCAGCCCTATTCTGGTACCTCAGATCATTTCCAATACTACAGAAGATATCAGCAATCACACATACAGTTCAGAGTTGCATAGCCTTCAACATTCCTCAGATGAAAATATGGACATTTTCATCAGAGAAATGTTGGAGAGCATGTCTGCCCTCTGTGTATTTAAGCTGTTCTTACATTTATCTGTAAGATGCCTTGAGTCCCTGTGTGTGTGTTTTTTGGGGGGAGAAGCATGGCACAAATAAATGCATAGCAATAATAACAGTAATGAATAAAATGAAACACGGGCCTTGCGCATGCAGCACATGTGCATTAGGGAAACTGCACCAAGCCAACAGTGGCTGAAGCTCCTACACTTCATGAGCAAGTGTGTTCAGGCCTCTCTTCCAGGGACTGATGGGAGCTGTAGTCAAAAAGGTCATGGAAGGGCACCATGGTGGGGGGAGGGAAGGAGCCCACATGCCTCCTTCCCAATACCACTGCCACCCCATGGCCCCCTTATGCTGGTTAGGAGAAATCGGGGCACCTTGGGATCAAAGCAGAAGCCATGATGGCTTTGACATTCCAGGGCTGTATCAGAAAAATCAGGACACTTGAGGGGTATGGAGATGTTCGATTGTATGGACAGACTCACAAGAAGACTGGATGCTGAGGTCCAGCACCAAGGACCTTCTGGCAGTTCCCTCACTGCAAGAAGTCAAATTACAGGGAACCGGGCAGAGGGCCTTTAGTGGCAGTAGCCCTGTGGAATGCCCTCCCATCAGATGTCAAGGAAATAAACAACTATATGACATTTAGAAGACATCTGAAGGCAGCCCTGTTTAGGGAAGTTTTTAATGACTGATGTTTTAATGTATTTTTTTAAATGTATTTTTATTAAATTTTCCACTTTAATAACCCAATCAAATCACATTAAATATTCCAAATTATACATATACACATCAAATAATCCAAATATTCTGCCAAATTATAAATTTTTTAAATAGGACTTCCCATGCTTCAAGTTCGGAGGGTTCTGATCACTTTAATGTATTTTTAACCTTCTGTTGGAAGCTGCCCAGAGTGGCTGAGGAAACCCAGCCAGATGGGCAGGGTACAAATAATAATAATAATAATAATAATAATAATAATAATAATAATAATACTGTTAGCCACAAGGTAGATAGAGAGGCCTGGAGGGTGCTGCATAAGTCCCCTGGGCCTAAGGCATTTCACATACAAAAACTCCGTTATAAGAAGTCTCTTTCCACAACCAGAGAGACGAGAGTGTTTGGTTTATACTGCTGCAATTTGAGGTACCTCACAAGTGTTTGATTGCAGCAGTGCTCTTCTTTGCACATCAACCACAAGCAAGTTTCCAGGTGAAATAATTGGATTTAAACTGATCTTGTTGTCTTGCGGTTAATTAGAGCAAAGTAGTTAATCCAAGTAGATCAGTTTAACTGAATCATGGATTTGCATGCTAACTCACAGAAGACTGTTCTGGTGAGATCGACAGCATCCTGAATGCATAATTTTGAGGG
This sequence comes from Podarcis muralis, assembly GCF_964188315.1. Classification (NCBI taxonomy): domain Eukaryota; kingdom Metazoa; phylum Chordata; class Lepidosauria; order Squamata; family Lacertidae; genus Podarcis; species Podarcis muralis. The sequence continues at coordinate 27,524,563 of NC_135662.1, forward strand.
GCTGTTTGATTGGCACAAGGCCAGAACTCTGTTCTTAGTCAAGCATAACGCAGAGAGATCAAAAGTGGGGTTCACAACTGTAAACAAACAAGCACACTTGGTTTGTGGAACCCACCCCCTCTGCGGTTTTTCAATCTATTTTTTTAAAAAAAATATTTAAGTACCAAGTAGTTTAAACACTTCTTCACACAGTTCACTCCCACAAGAGGCAGTGACGGTTCTCTACTTGGATGGCTTTAAAAGAGGATTAGACATGGAAGATAAAATGATGTTCTACGCCCACTGTCAGAGGGAGGAGGTTTCTCCACAGCTGCTGGAAGCCACAAGAGAAGAGAGTACTGTTACGCTCAAGTCCTATATGCAGGCATCCCATAAAAATCTGGTGGTCACTGGAGGAACAGGATCCTGAACTAGGTGGTCCAGGGGCCTGATCCACCAGGCTGTTGCTATATTTTTACCTTGTGCTGCTTTTGCTTGCCATTGTTTTACTAACGGTATATAAACTGTTACACTTATTTTACTTGTTTGTAATTCTATCATTATATTGCTGCAATCCGCCCTGAGACCTTACAGTAAAAGATGGATAAGAAACCTTAGAAATAAATATATAAGCAAATAAGTATCATTTGATATTTTTAATTCTTCATTAAAAAATGTTCATACTCTTTAATGACAAAATTGGAAATGATTACTACAGTTTCTGGATATTGTACCATTATTGATAAGGACTGAAGAGGAAAGTTAAGCAATAAGTCCCTGTTATAGTCTCTAACAGTGATTTTATACAGTTTTAAAATTATTTTATCATCGCTTCTGAATTACATTTCAGAATGAAAAAAGTTATATATATTTATTTATGGATTCATCTTTTTTTTGTTCTTGGCAACAAAAACGCAACATGAATCTGCTGTCAAGAAATGAAAAGTTCCACATGAAAGTTACAGTTGCTGCTATTTATGGTATAGAAAAGGACAGCAATATAAGATGGCAGGATTGATGTAATTACTACCATATCCTGCTCTTCCATCTTAAATCCACAGATATGTAATAACCCTAGGCAGTCTCGGGGAGAACTGTATGTAGTCAAAAGGGTTGTTCCACTTATCTGTCTGTTCATTTAAGCTTAACTTGTTTCACATGGAGGAAATGTGTTCAGCCTTTGCCTGCATATGTACCATCAATGTAGTCAAAAATCTCCAAGTGAGACAGATGCTACAAGACAGAGACTGCGTTGTATCAAACTTCTGTGTAGATGTTTTAAGTAGTCCAAATCTGGAACTGTAAGAAAAACAGCGGTAATTTTTTTAAAGGGCTAAGATCTGGAGTGGGGAGGAGCAACAGCCACACAAAACCTATGTAAGAAACTATTTGGACTAATTATTTCTGTTGAGAAGATACTCTGAAATACAATAAGCTTGTTCCAGGTGCTGATGCCGACATTTGGAAATTATGAAGGCCTTGAGTGCACAGCTGTATACACAAAGGTTTCCATGTGATCAGAACCCCAATCACAGAAGGGTTCTGATCACACAGATGCACTTGCATGAATAGCTTTTCCTTTGCAGATGCCTGAATCAAAGAATGGATACTTAGGGGGCAGTAGTAGCTGGTGGAGAGCTGGTGGAGGCACTGGGTTGCCTCTTGTCTCCAACATTGCTGGTGTTTAGCAGGACGGAGGGAGGCAAGGCGGTGGAGAAATCTGCACTGTGTGGCTGCACCAGTGGACCCAATCCTGCGTTCCTGCCAGTGTGCCCACATAGCGCTGAGCTTCCTGCTGCCTTGCTCTTCCACCTCTCCCACCCACCTAGTATGGACCAGTGACTCCACACATAGGAGCCCAGGTGTGTGGCACCTCTCCAGTGGCCTCTACTGCTAGGAGGTGGAGGGCATGGTCAGATGAGATGGTCTCCCTCCAGCCCTCATTTGGCTCTGTTTGTGGATGGCAACATTTGAAAGCAGTTAATAAGGGTTTCTATAAGAACAAGAGGTAAACCATTAAAATAAATATTCAGAATGTACCCCCCTCCCCAGCCAAGCTAGGCTCTGGATATTTGGTCTTCAAAATGTTGACCATGCATGCTCAAACTCTCATTTTATATTCTCAGTCAAAGTGTAAAGAACCTCTGAGGGAATGCTGCTTAACTTGGAATGTTTCCAAGTATTGCAAGTCAGATATATCCATATTCTGATCATATTCTGAGCTAACAATGATTTTTTTTCAGATGCTACTCACTGTTATTATTATTATTTATTAAATTTGCATCCACTGTTTATCCCTAGATCTCAGGCTGGTTCACAGCATAAAAACACAATATAAAACACACAAAAAGCACTAGTACTCACTCTGATAGTCATGGGGCATACTGATTTAAAATTTGATGGTGGTTGAACAAGGCTAATTTAATATATCTGTACATTATTGCACATGTATCTTATTCAAACCCAAGACAGACCCCAAGAAGGGTAACAGATAGCAACAGCCATGGCTCTAGAAATGGGTGGCAGTGAAGTGATGATATGGTTATGGTGGCTGGGGCCCCCCTATTCACATAGTAACTGGAAAGTGAGAGAAGGGAACTGTTGTCCCTAGACTCCAGAAACAAGAGGCATTGCAGCAGCTATGATCAGTGCTGGATTTACATATAAGCTAAACAAGCTATAGCTTAGGGCCCCACTCTCTAGCCCCCTCCCCATATACTTCTTCTTAATTGTGTTTCAGTTCAACAATTACTTTGATAAAATACATATTTTGTTATGTGCAAATGGCTTTAGATACCTATTAGGTCCATCAATTACCATATAGCATATATTGAACACAAAAAACAGCGACAATTTGTTGTTGACAAAGGACAGCTGGACATATAAAGGGCCCCATTACTTTCCGTAGCTTAGGGTCTCATCAAACCTAAATCTGGCCCTGGCTATAATGACTTATATGCCTGTTGTCTTTACGAATGGAGTTTTCTTGGCAGGGATACTGGAGTGGCTTGCCGGTTCCTGCTCCAGGTGGATCACGTTTGGTCAAAACTCTATGACCTGTCCATCTTGGGTGGCTCTGCACGGCATAGCTCATAGCTTCTCTGAGTAATTCAAGCCCCTTCGCCACAGCAAGGCAGTGATCCATGAAGAGGATTGGAGAAGATCAGTCTACATCCCAATCCCAAAGAAGGGCAGTGCCAAAGAATGCTCCAACTACCGCACAATTGCACTCATTTCACACGCTAGCAAGGTTATGCTTAAAATTCTACAAGGAAGGCTCAAGCAGTATGTGGATCGAGAACTCCCAGAAGTGCAAGCTGGATTTAGAAGAGGCAGAGGAACCAGAGACCAAATTGCAAACATGCGCTGGATTATGGAGAAAGCTAGAGAGTTCCAGAAAGACATCTACTTCTGCTTCATTGACTATGCAAAAGCCTTTGACTGTGTCGACCACAGCAAACTATGGCAAGTCCTTAAAGAAATGGGAGTGCCTGATCACCTCATCTGTCTCCTGAGAAATCTCTATGTGGGACAAGAAGCTACAGTTAGAACTGGATATGGAACAACTGATTGGTTCAAAATTGGGAAAGGAGTATGACAAGGCTGTATATTGTCTCCCTGCTTATTTAACGTATATGCAGAATTCATCATGCGAAAGGCTGGGCTGGATGAATCCCAAGCCGGAATTAAGATCGCCGGAAGAAATATCAACAACCTCAGATATGCAGATGACACAACCTTGATGGCAGAAAGCGAGGAGGAATTAAAGAACCTTTTAATGAGGGTGAAAGAGGAGAGCGCAAAATATGGTCTGAAGCTCAACATCAAAAAAACGAAGATCATGGCCACTGGGCCCATCACCTCCTGGCAAATAGAAGGGGAAGAAATGGAGGCAGTGAGAGATTTTACTTTCTTGGGCTCCATGATCACTGCAGATGGTGACAGCAGTCACGAAATTAAAAGACACCTGCTCCTTGGGAGAAAGGCGATGGCAAACCTAGACAGCATCTTAAAAAGCAGAGACATCACCTTGCCAACAAAGGTCCATATCGTTAAAGCCATGGTTTTCCCAGTAGTGATGTATGGAAGTGAGAGTTGGACCATAAAGAAGGCTGATCGCCGAAGAATTGATGCTTTTGAATTATGGTGCTGGAGGAGACTCTTGAGAGTCCCATGGACTGCAAGAAGATCAAACGCATCCATTCTTAAGGAAATTAGCCCTGAGTTCTCACTGGAAGGACAGATCGTGAAGCTGAGGCTCCAATACTTTGGCCACCTCATGAGAAGACTCCCTGGAAAAGACCCTGATGTTGGGAAAGATTGAGGGCACAAGGAGAAGGGGACGACAGAGGACGAGATGGTTGGATAGTGTTCTCGAAGCTACAAACATGAGTCTGACCAAGCTGCGGAAGGCAGTAGAAGACAGGAGTGCCTGGCGTGCTCTGGTCCATGGGGTCACGAAGAGTCGGACACGACTAAACGACTAAACAACAACAACAAATAATGACTTAAAATGAGCGTTCCACTGAATGCAAACATGCCCCATAAACTTGGGGGTCATATATGAAGCGAATTTAGTTTTCTAGCTCCAGGTTTCCAAGCACTGACAGTGATGATAGTAAAGAAGCATATAGAAGCGTCTCAGCAAAACCAATAGTCGTCAGGATTAGCTGATGTCAAATAAATGAGAGAGTCTAGCAATTATCCTTGGTGGTCTATTAAATTAATTTACTAGGCAGCAATCTAAAATCTCCTAATAAAATGACACGCTGCAATCCCAGATGTTAACATTTGGATTGATGGGAGATGATAGCCTGCTTAATCCCCCTCTATTGTAGTCCTCCTGGCAGTTTTGAAATCACATCAAGGAGGCTTAATGCGAATGGAAGCCAGCATCTGATTTATGTAGTAACAAAACCTCTTGAAAAAGATGAGATCTTTGTGCCAGTGGCTTTGCTGTCTTTTAAAAAAAATGTATCCATGGCAATTGACAGGTTGACCATACATGAGAGCAGTATCCACTCATTATCCACTTAACATGCTACAGCACTTGCAACAGCAACGCACACAGCCCTGTGCCTTGATATTGACACTGGATGATCCTCTAGAGACAGGGAAATGACCCTCATTTTAATTTAGCCCCACCAGTGCATACAAATGAGCTTCAAATTAAACTGAGTACCAAATAACTAAAATCCATTTTACGATAATTTGAACATGAATTGTGGCAAGAGTTTTCATTCAGCACCAATTTCGTATAGATTAGCAATGTGTAGCTGTCCTGGTGTCTGGGAAACTCAGGCTGCATTGCACTTCTGTTCCTGGCAGCATTTTTCTTCTTCTTGTATGGAAGAGGAAATCTGTAGGAAATGCACATGGAACCTTTTGAAGACACAGGCAGTGAACTTAGATGCGCAAATTATATGCAAGCAATTGCTCGTGATTTTTTCAGGATTGCCTTCAGTGTTCCAAACCAGTGTTTAGTAATTTAAAGTGCAATCCTGCACAATCATATCTCCAGGTAAGTCCCACTGAACTAAGTGCAGTTTACTTTAGAGTAGGCATGTACAGAATTGCACTGTACATTCAGACTGTGTTAAAAAAAGAAAACAGTCATTCTAAAGCATGGGTAGGCAAACTAAGGCTCGGGGAGCGGATCCAGCCCAATCACCTTCTAAAACCAGCCCGTGGACGGTCCGGGAATCAGTGGGTTATTTGTGGGGCCTGTTGATGTTTTTACATGAGTAGAATGTGTGCTTTTATTTAAAATGCGTCTCTGGGTTATTTGTGGGGCGTAGCAATTTGTTTATCCCCCCCAAAATATAGTCCGGCCCCCCACAAGGTCTGAGGGACAGTGGACCGGCCCCCTGCTGAAAACGTTTGCTGACCCCTGTTCTAAAGGTACCAGAAATAAGGGTGGTGGTGGGGATTAAAACGTAGAGAGGTGGGAACCTTTCACATCACACATTTTTTTTTAATAAAATTTTTATTGATTTTCAAACACAAAATAAACACAAACAATAAAACAATGCACAAACAAACAAACAAACATTAAACATGTATAATTTTCATAACCTTCTTTTCATAAACCTTGCTTCCCGGACTTCCCCATACCTCCCCTTTTCTGCATCCTTATTTTTACATTTCTTCAGCAACTCCCTCAGTTAACCAATTAATCAGTTCATTTTCTTTTAGATTCTTCTCTAGCTTTCAAATACAGCTACAATTCTCTATTTCCCAATCCCTTGACATTTTAACACTCGTCAATTTTACAACAGTTTTTGAGATACGTTTTAAATTTCTTCCAATCTTCTTCCACCGCCTCTTTCCCCTGGTCACGGATTCTGCCAGTCATCTCCGCCAGTCCCATATAGTCGATCACCTTCGTCTGCCATTCTTCCACCGTGGGTAGTTCTTGTGTCTTCCAATACTTTGCTAAAAGAATCCTTGCTGCTGTAGTGGCATACATAAAAAACGTCCTATCCTTCCTTGACACCACTTGGCCAACCATGCCCAGGAGAAAAGCCTCAGGTTTTTTAGGAAAGGTCCATTTAAGGACCTTCTTAATTTCATTATAGATCATTTCCCAAAAGGCTTTTATCTTCGGGCAGGTCCACCAAAGGTGATAGAAGGTACCTTCAGTCTCTTTACATTTCCAGCATTTGTTATTGGGCAAATGATAGATTTTTGCAAGCTTGACTGGTGTCATGTACCACCTATAAATCATTTTCATAATGTTTTCTCGTAAGGCATTGCATGCCGTAAACTTAATACCAGTGGTCCATAACTGTTCCCAGTCAGCAAACATAATGTCATGACCAATGTCTTGTGCCCATTTTATCATAGCTGATTTCACCGTTTCATCCTGTGTGTTCCATTTCAGCAGCAAATTATACATTCTCGACAGATTCTTAGTATTGGGTTCTAACAGTTCTGTTTCTAGTTTTGACCTCTCCGTCTGGAAGCCTATTTTCCTGTCCTGTTTGAATACTTCATTTATCTGAAGATAATGAAGCCAATCTCGTACTTTAGGCTTTAATTTCTCGTAGCTCTGTAGTTTAACTGTTTCACCATCATGCTCTAAAATTTCCCAATATTTTGGCCATTTAGACCCCATATTGAGTTGTTTCACTTCCTTGGCTTCCATTGGTGACAACCACCTGGGAGTTTTACTTTCCAATAAATCTTTATACCGCATCCATACATTGTATAATGCTTTCCTGACAATATGGTTTTTAAAGCCTTTATGGATTTTTACCTTGTCATACCATATATATGCATGCCAACCAAATCTATTATCAAACCCTTCCAGATCTAAAATATCCGTGTTCTCAAGAAGTAGCCAGTCCTTCAACCAGCAAAAAGCTGCTGATTCATAGTACAGTCTTAAGTCCGGCAGGGCAAACCCCCCTCTATCTTTTGCATCAGTTAGTATCTTAAATTTTATTCTGGGCTTTTTGCCCTGCCAGACAAATTTAGATATATCTTTTTGCCACTTCTTGAAGACATCCATCTTATCCACAATCTGCAATGTCTGGAACAAGAATAACATTCTCGGCAATACATTCATCTTGATGACAGCAATTCGGCCTAACAAGGAAAGTCTCAACCTTGACCATATTTCTAGATCTTTCTTTACTTCTGTCCAGCATTTATCATAGTTGTCTTTAAATAAATTCACATTCTTAGATGTTAGGTTAATTCCCAAGTATTTCACTTTCTTTGTTACCACTAAACCTGTTTCACTCTGAAACCTCTCTTTTTCAGCATTTGTTAAATTTTTCTCCAAAACTTTAGTTTTCTGTTTATTCAACTTAAATCCTGCTACCTGACCAAATATCTCAATTAATTCTAAAACTCTTTTTGTACTAGTGTCTGGCTGTTGCAAAGTCAGTACTAGGTCATCTGCAAATGCCCTCAGTTTGTATTGTCTGGCTCCGACCTGGACTCCTTTAACCAGCTGGTCCCCTCTAATCATATTTAACAAAACCTCCAAGACCGAAATGAAAAGCAATGGGGATATTGGGCGTCCCTGTCGTGTCCCTTTTTCTATAGGTATTTCTTCCGTAACCACATTGTTAACTATTAATTTTGCTTTTTGTTTGGAGTATATTGCACCTATACCGTTCTCGAAACCTTGACCTACCCCCATCCCTCGGAGATTCTTCTTCATAAAACTCCAAGAAATGTTATCAAAGGCTTTCTCCGCATCCACAAAAATTAACACAGCTTTCGTATTAATGTTCACTTCTAGCAATTCCATAATGTCTATTATATTTCTCACGTTGTCAGACATATGTCTCCCTGGAAGAAAGCCAGCCTGATCCTTATGAATCTCTCCTACCAACACTCTCTTCAATCTTTTTGCCAAAATGTCTGCAAAAATTTTATAATCCACATTAAGTAGTGATATAGGGCGGTAGTTTTTAACCTGGTTCTTTTCAGTCTCAGTTTTCGGTATAAGTGAAATAAAAGCTTCTTTCCACGATTCAGGTGCCTTTTTCCCCTCCATGATTTCATTACAAACCTCCTTCAATGGTTGTACCAGCCATTCCTTCAATGCTTTATAATATCTAGCCGTCAAACCATCTGGTCCTGGAGATTTTCCCAGTTGCATATTCTGAATGGCACCCTCTATTTCTTGTCCAGTTATTTTCTCATTCAAAATCATTTTACTTTGTTCTGAAATTTTTTGTAATCCATATTTCTTTAAGAAATCATCTATTTCTTCTTCCTTAACACATCACACATTTAAAGCACTACGATACCCCTTTGAATAGTTGTGACTTCCCCCAAAGGATTCTGGGAGTTGTAGCTTTTTAAGAGGGCCGAGAGTTGTTAGGAGACTCCTCATTCCCTTTGCAGAGTTATGATTTCCAGAATGGTTTATCAATCCCAGTTCCCAAGGAACTCTGCAATTTATAGCTCTGTGAGGGGAATAGGGGCGGGCTTCTAACAACTCTCGTTGCCTGTAATGACTAGCTTCAAAGATTCTTTTGGCGAAACCACGACTGCTTAAATCGATATCATAGTCTTTAAATGTATTGTGTGAAAGTGGCCATAGTTCAGCCTTGAGAACCAGTGCATGCTTTATCTTTCTGCAAGACACATAAAGCCAATTTACACAAGAGAGTTATATTAAGAGTTAAAGATGTCATTCTTGCCTACACATTAAATATGTTCATCCATCTACATATGCTGGAGCCCAAGGAAAGACCTGTAATCTATCTTTGCTGGATCAAGCTTTTGAGTGGGGTAAGCAGGTATACATGGAAAAGACAGGAGCATTCAAGTGATTTTCACACATATGCCCACATTCCATTTTTCTTTTTTTAAAAAAATAATTTTTATTAACAGGCCAATCACATCACATTATCACATTGATTCCAAATTATACAGCCAAATTTTAAATTTTGTTGGGGGTACCCATACATCAAGCTCAGCTCGAGTCCAAAACAGCATCACTTATCTTACTGCATTAATTAGACAGTTCTCTCCAGTTTGATCCGGAAAGTCCTTTGTTACTTCTTTTCTCTCTCTTGTTGTTATCATAAATTCCCTTCTTTGCGATCTCTGATGATTTTCACAAGCAGGTTAAATGTGAAAAGCCCACATCCCATTTTTCAGCACTTGTGCAGGAAAACCACCATGTGTAGATATAGTTTTGTTGTCAAGTGTCTTTTCCAAGCATGTTTGTCATTGCCAGATACCCCTGATTTGATTTCTCTGCATATGGCACTACACCCAAGGGGTGGAATCGCATTACCCTTTCCTATAGCTAAAATTATATTCCAAAAATAAGTTAGAGTGATGGTTTATTAGACAAACAGAAACTGAAGGCAAAAAATTAAGGAAATGCTCATCCCCGTCCCCCCGTCCCCCAGTTCTGTGCCCTGACAAGACACTAAACAGGTCCCTGTAAGTTTGGTAACATGAGGAAAATATATCTGCAGGCTTCTGGGTATAAAATATGCAATACCCAAGCATATGGCTTTATTATGCTGCCCCGCTACTGTCAAACTCAGCAGATACCAACTGAGATGCGTCAAAGACATCACTCAATTGATTAACAGGGAATCAACACTATTTCATTGTGTTGCATTATTCTTTGGAACAGGAGGTCATTTATCCACTGTATTCAGCTGTATAGAATAAAATACTAAAATATAGCATAGGAAGAATATTAATATATGGTTGCATGAAGATCTGGAGATGACACTTGTGAATCACGGGCAGCCATGTAAATTGTAAATCGAAACCATCAATTTTGTTTGGTAGAACACTACAGTCAGCAAGTTTCTGATCAGACGGGAGCAGCTTTCTGAATCTTATAGGAGCAATTGTCACTTTGCAATACTACCTCATTCATAGGCTTCACTTAGTGCAGTGGCTCTTTATCATCCATGGTTCTTTTCTCAACCCCCTCACCTATTTTCCTGTTAACTGCCACTATTGGATAGGGAAAACCCCAAGTCTTGTTCTACAAACTCTGTTGTCTGAAATACAGCAATGAAGCCCATTCAATGTACTGTAGTATTTGTACTGGTGGAGGCAGGAGTGGAGGAAGACGAGCACGGTGGGTGTGGTTCGCCCCGGGTGTCACCACTGAGGGGTGTGTGTGTGACAAAATGTCGGGCAGCACTCACCGCAGGACTTGCAGCGTGCCCAGGAGAGACGCGGTGGCTTAGGCACACAGGCTCTGCGCTGCCCAAATGGTCTGCCCATTGCCTCCCCCCCCCCCAGGCTGTAGAGTGGCTGAGTGGGAGGAGGCAGGCAGACTCAGGAGGCCCCACGGTGCGCCCCACCCCTATGGGCTGCTCGCACCACCCCAGGCACCCGAGTGGCTTCCTCTGCCACTAGCTGGAGGTTGATAAGAGAAAGGGACACCAGATGAGCACAGCCAATCTTTTATTTGCCATCTTGAAAGACCTACACTGGCTCCCAGTACATTTCTGAACACAATTCAAAGTGTTGGTGCTGACCTTTAAAGCCCTAAACGGCCTTGGTCCAGTATACCTGAAGGAGTGTCTCCACCCCCATCGTTCTGCCCAGACACTGAGGTCCAGCTCCGAGGGCCTTCTGGCGGTTCCCTCCCTGTGAGAAGCCAAGTTACAGGGAACCAGGAAGAGGGCCTTCTCGGTAGTGGCACCTGCCCTATGGAACACCCTCCCACGAAAGAGAAAAAGAGAAAAACAACTACGAGACTTTTAGAAGACATCTGAAGGCTGCCTTGTTTTAATGTTTAATAGGTTATTGTATTTTAATATTCTGTTGGATTGGCTGAATAGAAAGTGGGGGTCACAATTGCTCCTGTTGGAATCAGTGGGACTTGCTTCAGGGAGATGGCTGCTTCATGCTTTCTTATGTGAGCCACCATGTGCTCCAGTTTAAAGGAAGGCTGGGGTATATACAATATCAAATGAATAAAAAACAGAATTGCCATGTTAGTTGGACCATGTAGACCCCATAGAACAAAGCCATTCCTCTTCCTGCCCTTTCAGTGCCTGATATCAGCCCCTCTTTCTGTCTCACTTAATTTCCCTTACAGTAAGCCTTTGACTCCACAGTGAATAAATAGAGTCTGGCAGGATTAATGTTTGCAAAATTTCTTTTAAACTATTCATTTAGCCATAAACCCAAGATGTGTCTCTGAAGATGTACATGTCTAATCTCCTTAGTCACCTTTCATCAGGACTTGTCTGTAAAATCTTGCGTGATGGGCCTGGGAGACTCCTACAAGTGACTGTGAAATGGAACAGCTACCTCAAGTAGCATCTGCTGAAATCCCCAAAGTCATCAAGGCAGCTCCTGGTGGGAAGGATAATATCCTTCACTATGTTGCTGATGTACCAGTGCAAAAAGGAGTCACCTATTTTTCATGAATTATTGGGTAAGCATGTGCAGACCCATCACAGAAAATGATGAATATTTTATTCAAAAATAGAGGAGCTTCATCTTTGCAGCTAAAGAAATAGATGCCATCTTAATCCAGAAGAAGGAGGAGGAGGAGGAGGATAATTTATTATTTTTACCCCACCCATCTGGCTGGGTTTCCCCAGCCACTCTGGGCAGCTTCCAACAAAGTATTAAAAATGCAATAAAACATCAGACGTTAAAAACTTCCCTAAACAGGGCTGCCTTCAGATGTCTTCTAAAAGTCAGGTGGGAGGGCATTCAACAGGGCAGGTGCCACTACTGAGAAGGCCCTCTGCCTGGTTCCCTGTAACTTCACTTCTCGCAGTGAGGGGACTGCCAGAAGGCCCTTGCAGCTGGACCTCAGTGTCTGGGGTGAACGATGGGGATGTAGACGCTCCTTCAGGTATACTGGGCCAAAGGGAAATTAAAGCATTTTCTTTCTGCATCAGGCTGCTCTGGGTCTTGGACTTCAGCCCTGATGAAAGCTCCTCTGAAGAGAAGAGCAAAGTTCCTGTGGCAGCCCCTATAACAAATGGGGAATCAGTAGTCCTTGATGAACAGGCCAAGACTGCTTACACAGAAAACACGCGATCCTGAGGTAGATCTAATGTTAGCAACCCCTTTGTCAGGAGCCCCTCCCAGATATAGACATCTCCTCATAATCTCCAGAGCTGTTATTATAAGAAGGTAATAAATGCTCTTCTAAATTCCACGCTATCCAAACATCAGACAAGTCAAGTTATGGGTAGGCTAAAGTTAGGAGAAGAAATGAAGCAGTGCTGGTAATAAGGGGGATATTAACCACAAAACAAATGTATGAGTTTTATACTAATTTAGCTGTCATAACTGCCCCCAAAAGAATTGTGGGAATTGTACTTCTGAAAACAATAGCATAAATAATAGCTTCATATAATGGCAGTATACAGGCATGCTCAAATCCTTTACAGTGGTACCTCAGGTTAAGTACTTAATTCGTTCCAGAGGTCCGTTCTTAACCTGAAACTGTTCTTAACCTGAAGCACCACTTTAGCTAATGGGGCCTCCTGCTGCTGCCGTGCCGCCAGAGCCTGATTTCTGTTCTCATCCTGAAGCAAAGTTCTTAACCTGAAGCACTATTTCTGGCTTAGTGGAGTGTGTAACCTGAAGCGTGTGTAACCTGAGGTACCACTGTAGTTTAATAGGTTGCTAGAGCCAACATCTGGGATGCACATTATCAAAAGAAAAACACACTAATAAAATATTAAAACTAAAGGGCTCATTTTAGCTGTGACAAACATTTTACACAATATTCTCTTATTTTGCATGATTCATCCATATTTTAATATAAATACTTAGGGGATAATCAGCTGTAAAATTAGGATCATTGTGGTTAACATTCCTGGTGCAAACTAGAAGTCTTATTTGTAATGTAATATGGAACAGGTGTAGGAAAAAGGTTCATTTTTTTATGTCCTTCGTTGAATTTATCTTTAAAGCACTATAATAGAAAACTGCTGACCGAAGGTGTAACAAACTGCTTTAGAAAGCACAAGTAAATGAAATATAATGCTAGAGCAAACAATAAAATTGATAAATCAACTTAACCAATGAGAATCTGCGGAAGATGTAACCTTGCAACTATGAACTGTGATGTACAATGTAGTCTTGCTCTTAAAACTATAAAGAACATTGCTGGGATTATCAATGGAGGAGCAACAAGCCATTGCTCAAGTCTTTTCATTGATTCCAATGTCCAGAATGTACCTGCCTTTTCAGGGGAGGCCGATATAATTTCTTTTGCATCATACATTTCTTTTCTTTTGCACGTAGCTGCATTACAAACAGTTTTATGGCAGTTCTTCTACTAGCTCCCAACGATTCTGGTAAAATGGATTCTAGAAAAAGATAGCATAGGTATACCACTTAGAAATTCATATAACAGGAGACAGATTTATCTTATTTTTATTGAAGTTGAAGTTCCAATGGAAAAGACTCGCAAATATTTATGTTTTCCTACTTGGAACGTTTTGAGAGAGTGAAATAAATTCATTTCCAAGCTTTCATTTTTCATGTTCAGGGCAGGATTCCCATCAACAGCAGACCTGCACAAGGACCTCCATTTGCACAACTGGGTTTGCCTCCCCCTGCACACCCACCATGCCTCCAAAATTGGCTCTGGTGTACAGAATATTTGTGCAGATGGAATGATTTGAGGAGAACAATATTGACTTCTACCCAAAGTGTGATAGGCTTTGCCAGGTTGGACCTAGGAGAATGTACATGTATTTTTAGATGCACCAATAAAGGAAAGGCAATAAAGGGAGCCATGGCTGTTGCTACCTGTCCTTCTTCCCTTCTTGTAGTAGTTGGCATTGCTATATGTTTGCAGTAATTCAAACAACAGAAAGACAGTAGACCAAAGGGTCATGGGGAGGGATGGGGATTTTTTAAACTGAGTGCACATTTAAACGTGAATTTTCCCAATATCTAAAACAGTAAGCAAACAAATGATAGCCAGCCTTCAAATACTGCAATCCTCCAATTTTTGCAATGTGGTTCTCCAGCCAAATAATGCACCCTGCCACCACATCTTCCTTCACTGAAAGATAAATGCATGTTCTCCAAGTTGCAATCTGACAATGCTAATCACAGCAAATAAAAGCAGTACTTATTGTGTCTCTCAGTGAACAGTCATAGAATTTAAGTTTGCATAATCACCACCACAGAAGAAAAACACTGTCACTTACCGCAAACATGACTGAAGACATTTATGCATGCATGAATTCATGTGACATTCAGTCTTTTGTCATTAGTCTTCAAAGCAGTTTTCTCAGGCAGTTGAAGCCTGGGTACTGACCCCAGAGTCCTCATGGGAGTCAGGTGACATCAGGGAGGCAGACTCAGGCCAGTCTCTGCAAATGTGCCCCTTCTCAGTCTGGGCTCCTCGTGTGGTGAGACAGGTGGCTACGTATAAAATTATCACTTTGTGCTGCTACATTATCTGATCACCTGCTGCCTCAAGTATTTGCCAGCCCTTGGATGGGAATGCCTGATATTTACACAGTATAACTACATCTTAAAATTAGTAACAAATGGGAAGAATAGAAAGATAATATCTGTTTTGCTTAAATAGTTTAAACATGATTTAAACAACCCTAAGTATCTAAGGCAGAGTGAGGTGGCCGCCTCAGACAACCTGCACTGTATCCTTTAAGTGAACCTTCTGTCCTCCGTTGCATTGTCTCGTTGTGATTCTATAGAATTGATTCAACAACCAATCAAGTTGGCTTCTTTTTATGGAAAGAGTGGTGGTGGGACAATCTTGCATTTCACCTTGGGCAGCAAGATGTCTTGAGCCAGATCTGAGTGGCTCATCACTTGACATTCAGCTGTGTGTGTGAATTGCCTTACGATTAAAAATTGGTATCCAGTGCGACTTCCTCTTGCTCTCCTTTTCCCATGAACCCCCTAGAGCTGATTATGAGGATGCACACAGGGGAGAGGAAAGATAGAGGAAGTTCTATTGTGCAAGTCAACTGTGTGAGTGGAACAGCAGTGCTGGATACAACCCAGTGGTGTCAGATTATAGAACACTTCAGTGTTCAGTCTGTTACACAAATGCAACCTATCACTTGGTGATGCACAGTGATAAACATGCATGTGTGAGCTCACTCTGTGAAGTGCCATCACTTCACTGATCATATAGCAGCTTTCTCTTACTTGAGTAACTGGGTCCCAATGTATTCAAAACTTTATACTAGGAGTGGGGAACTTGTGGGCCTCCAGATGGTCAATGATCAGGGATGATGGGAGCTGAAGTCTAAAAACCTCTGGAGGGCTATGGGTTCTTCACTTCAGATACTAACACTGATCCTTGAGCTAAAATCAAGTAAGTACCATGCAACTAGGTCAGCCCATGGCAAACCAGGATAACTGCTTAGAAGCCTATCTAGCATGAAGCAGCATATTAATCAATCAATTGTCACGGGAAAAAACATTGCATAGCAAACGAACCATTGTGTTCCAAAATACCTGCTGCTATTAAAATTCAATATTCTGCAGTTCATATTCAATAAGGAATAACTGGAAGCTAGGGGCAGACAGGCTAGAGGACTGAAAAACCCCACCACCCAAAATTACAGGTAACTGATTTCCTGTAAAGATGATGGTATTATTGATGAGCCATTGGTGATGATTTTCAGATGGTGAGCTTGTAGCTGATTATTCAACAGGAAAATCTATTCCAGTCATTCCTAAGGACTGTAGTCATCTGCAAAGGAAGCCTACAAAGTATCCTCAGATGCCCCTCCAAATACTGGCTGTGAAGTACAAAAGTGCTCTTTATGTAGTGGATTCTACCAGAGGCCAGAGAAACCAGTCCACTTTGCATGACTTTATGATTAGAGTGTCATGCACTGACATATCTGACACAGGTGTACCTCAACACTCTCCAGCATAAAATCATTTCATTGTGATGGGACGACTTTTACTTTAAGTCTCAGGATCGGGCTACAAGTTAGCAAGCATCTATGCTCAATGGGCATATTCACCTTATACCTTCCTCAAGTTGTTGTGGCCCAGACCTTCATCACAACAACTACCTTTTCAAAACAACAACAACACCCAAACATGGCAGAGGTGAAGATCTTTGCCACGAGATCCCTTACTAAAGTTCCTTTCTGGCAAAAGATTCCTGAATTGCATGGGATTGGACTAGATGATCCTTGGAATCTTTTCCAACCCTTCTATTATTCTGATAGCAGTGGTCCCCCTTAGAAGAATCATCCTGCTTCAAGCACGGAAGATGCAAGACTTCCTTTTTGCTGTTGATTCAGCAGTGGGGAAAGCAAGGAAACATAGTTATAAGGATTGTTCCCCCTCAACAGGGATAATGGAGGAGCCATGCTTATGGAAGGGATGCAAGTCTCACTTATATTATCCCTGCCCTAAAAATAAAGTTCTTGTACAAAGCTTCTTTGCTGTTTAACACCTCCCCCCTCTGCTGACTCAGTTGCTCCAGGGATTGCTGCTTATTTCATGCAGATGAAGGGATCCATTTTGTCCCAGAGGAGCCAAGGGATAGTGTTTTTCCAGTGCCCAAACTGGAAAATGGGAGCCAAGTCTGAGGCTTTGCCCAGTGTATGCTGACTCATCCTCCAATTGGTAAATGCCAATTACAGCAAGAGACAGTTTTCGTAAGTCAAGCATAAATGTTACACATATGAATCGATACTCACAAACACATACAGTCCAATCTGGGTAAATTAACTTATATAAAATTTCATTAGTTTGAGCTGCCAAGCCTTTTAACTACATCATATCGTCAGAGCTGATTAATGAGGCCAGCCCATGTGATGAAAGCCAAGGCTGCATGTTGTCTTTCATAAATAATATAGAAATTATTGCTGTCTGCAATGAAGAAACATGCTGTCAGTGAAGAATTAGGAAAGTTCCTAACAGATGAGGAGCTAATTGATCCCTAAATTATTCATACCATTTCTCTGGGCGCTCATACACCACTGGTGGCTTTTTTTCACCCTCTGAGCATAATGCCATTATCCTGAAAATAATTTCTTGAGATGTAGCTGGCTTTTTTTGCCATGCATTTTGAGTTAAGGGGAGGGAGGGAGGGAGAAACTGTGCCCATTAACATATAGATTTCATTTTATATGGAATATAAGAGACAGTTTGCATGCGACTAATGAAGACAACGAAATCAGCAAGCGTTTCTCTGTTGGTGTAGTTTTGTAGTAGCAACTCCATTTTCATGAAAGGAAGGGTAAACATTATTGCCATTAATTATCTCCATCGCTAAGCTTGTATTTCCACTTATCTATTCTCGTGGAAAGTCCAGTTATCATGCACTAAAATAAACTTAACTCATCACCACAGTTAGCTTCAGTGTGCCTGGAATTGTGCATTACTTCCTCCAACTTGAAAATGTCTTATTGTCACACTTTCAGGGGCCCAACCCCATCAGAGCAAGGTTCTTGTCTCTCAAAAGATACCCCCCACTTTGAATCAGATGATAGACCTTGCTGCCAGTTCCTACATGTTGATTCGTCCAATAAAGATATTGCTGAACTGTGAATTTTGGAGTTTTTCTCTTGCACATCTCATCGTACGGAAACATTAATGTTAACTGATCTTGCATCCTCACTCCAACTGACAGGTGCAATAAATTGGTCTGAGAGTGGTTGAATTGACTATGGTCACTTGGGGAGATTGAAGGCTAATCAGGTTTTGAACCTGATATGTCCATATTTATCAAACTCTAGACAAGCCTCCATCATCCTGGTGTTCTCTACTTGTAAGGGCTACAATTCCTATCTGGCTAATAATCAAGGATAATAAAAGTTGTATCCAACAGCATCTGGGGGGCAAAACAGTGGGGAAGGTTCCTCTAGACATTATGGGTGGTCTTCAACTAAGGATGAGCACTGGTTTAATGGGATTTTCCTGCTTTCCTCCTCTATCCCCAAATCTGATCTGGAGGAGGAAAACCCAGAACAGATTTATGAGGCATGTAGGGGGAAGAGAGGGGGGAAATGTTCCATTGCACAAGGAGAAATTCTTGCACTGATGGAATATTCACTTTAGCACTATGTTGAATAAAACCCCAGGTTTTGTTAAAAGCACACACACCACACCACTGAATCTTAAAGGTGGTCATGACAATATGAAACAGTCGCAACTGCTACATTTCTGAGCCAAACCGTGTTGCGAAAACAAAATTAAAGCAACCAACACATCGGTCCTGTTTGTTTTTATTGTAGCCAACAGCAGCTCGCCATTTTAAAAGCATCAGCCGTATTTCATGCAAAACATTTTGTGACCAAGCTAACAGCTTGTGTTTCGAATTCCAAGCAATAAAACTACCCAAAATTAAATTATGGGAGAATTTCTGCCAGTCTGCTCTGTCACACTTCCCCCTTTCTGACCCATCACATCCAACCCTCACAGCTGCCTCTGTTCTCCTGGTTCTTTGGGGACCTTTACTTGGGCGTTCATCAGGTCAACCCCAACAGTCCAGTGTCTCCTGAAAATGATCTGTCAACTCTGCTACACACTTTGCACTGATATTTATTGGCAAGTCTCACTGAAAAGAATGTGAGTTTGCAGCCAATGAGTCTTGATGGGTCAGACCAATACAATTCTAAACCAACTCTCTTAAACTTGATGCCAAATCCTTTGATCAGGTAAATTGTTTTTCACTGAAATGGACTGGCTCACAACAGTTGTATTATTTTCCAGCAAAAGTGATAACAGCAGATGTCACTTGAGTTAACTGAGAAGTTGTTGTTGTTGTTGTTTAGTCGTTTAGTCGTGTCCGACTCTTCGTGACCCCATGGACCAGAGCACGCCAGGCACCTCTGTCCTCCACTACCTCTCGCAGTTTGGTCAAACTCATGCTGGTAACCTCGAAAACACTATCCAACCATCTCGTCTTCTGTCGCCCCCTTCTCCTTGTGCCCTCCATCTTTCCCAGCATCAGTGTCTTCTCCAGGGAGTCTTCTCTTCTCATGAGGTGGCCAAAGTACTGGAGCCTCAGCTTCACGACCTGTCCTTCCAGTGAGCACTCAGGGCTGATTTCCTTAAGAATGGATGCATTTGATCTTCTTGCAGTCCATGGGACTCTCAAGAGTCTTCTCCAGCACCATAATTCAAAAGCATCAATTCTTCGGCGATCAGCCTTCTTTATGGTCCAGCTCTCACTTCCATACATCACTACTGGGAAAACCATGGCTTTAACTATACGGATCTTTGTTGGCAAGGTGACGTCTCTACTTCTCAAGATGCTGTCCAGGCCTGTCATTGCCCTTCTCCCAAGAAGCAGGCGTCTTTTAATTTCGTGGCTGCTGTCACCATCTGCAGTGATCATGGAGCCCAAGAAAGTAAAATCTTTCACTGCCTCCATTTCTTCCCCTTCTATTTGCCAGGAGGTGATGGGACCAGTGGCCATGATCTTCATTTTTTTGATGTTGAGCTTCAGACCATATTTTGCGCTCTCCTCTTTCACCCTCATTAAAAGGTTCTTTAATTCCTCCTCACTTTCTGCCATCAAGGTTGTGTCATCTGCATATCTGAGGTTGTTGATATTTCTTCCGGCAATCTTAATTCCAGCTTGGGATTCATCCAGCCCAGCCTTTCGCATGATGCATTCTACATATAAATTAAATAAGCAGGGAGACAAAATACAGCCTTGTCGTACTCCTTTCCCAATTTTGAACCAATCAGTTGTTCCATATCCAGTTCTAACTGTAGCTTCTTGTCCCACATAGAGATTTCTCAGGAGACAGATGAGGTGATCAGGCACTCCCATTTCTTTAAGAACTTGCCATAGTTTGCTGTGGTCGACACAGTCAAAGGCTTTTGCATAGTCAATGAAGCAGAAGTAGATGTCTTTCTGGAACTCTCTAGCTTTCTCCATAATCCAGCGCATGTTTGCAATTTGGTCTCTGGTTCCTCTGCCTCTTCTAAATCCAGCTTGCACTTCTGGGAGTTCTTGATCCACATACTGCTTGAGCCTTCCTTGTAGAATTTTAAGCATAACCTTGCTAGCGTGTGAAATGAGTGCAATTGTGCGGTAGTTGGAGCATTCTTTGGCACTGCCCTTCTTTGGGACTGGGATGTAGACTGATCTTCTCCAATCTTCTGGCCACTGCTGAGTTTTCCAAATTTGCTGGCATATTGAGTGTAGCACCTTAACAGCATCATCTTTTAAAATTTTAAATAGTTCAGCTGGAATACCATCACTTCCACTGGCCTTGTTATTTGCAGTGCTTTCTAAGGCCCATTTGACTTCACTTTCCAGGATGTCTGGCTCAAGGTCAGCAACCACACTACCTGGGGTGTACGAGACATCCATATCTTTCTGGTATAATTCCTCTGTGTATTCTTGCCACCTCTTCTTGATGTCTTCTGCTTCTGTTAGGTCCTTACCACTTTTGTCCTTTATTATGGTAATCTTTGTACGAAATGTTCCTTTCATATCTCCAATTTTCTTGAACAGATCTCTGGTTCTTCCCATTCTGTTGTTTTCTTCTATTTGTTTGCATTGCTCGTTTAAGAAGGCCTTCTTGTCTCTCCTTGCTATTCTTTGGAAATCTGCATTCAATTTCCTGTATCTTTCACTATCTCCCTCGCTAACTGAGAAGTTAGCAATTGTCAAATAATAAGGAATAAAAAAAGGAACTAACAACATAATCCATGATATAATGATGAATGCCAAACATCTGCTTCTGAGAATCATAATTAAAAAAACAAACAGGAATGACAAATTCCTTTTGAAACCAACATTTAACATTCGGAGAGCATGTCATATCTAAATAATACTTTGAATCTCCATGGAACTCTGCTTTGACCTTTCCTGTTGACTCAAGGTACTCATTTGATATAGATCCCGTTTGCTTTATTTCTCTCTATAAGCTCTAGCACATGTTATTGTTTCTTCTTCAAATTTGTTACCTTAACATTGAAATATGGAAAGTGTTGGTGATTTTAAGGCATGAAGAAACAATTGCTTTTTCCCTCTAGGTCTATAACTTTGGGGCCAAGCAATTTTCCATTAACAAATCAATGAGAATGGAGAGCTCAATGGCCGCACACAGCGTTACACCATCATTAAAATGTCACTGGATGAAAATGATTGGATTTTGTCATCATGTTCTTGGGGTGAAAATAGACATCCATTCTATTAAGTTGAAGTAAGTTGTTTGAAAATGGCCACTTGACCTGATGCAGCAGCTCCCCCGTCCTCCTGGAGTCGCACCATTTTGTTTGTGGCCATTGGCCCCTTTCCCTGGCTGCTGCAGAGCATCCTGGGTTCTTGCCAGACCCAGTTTTGAATTATGGCCAATCCATGGTGGCCTGGGGTGGGCCAGGGCCAGGGAGCAGACTGTGCACCAGCAGTCTTCACTTTGGTCTGCTCCCCGACCATTTAAGCGGGCCAGCGCTGACCTCTGCAGAAGTAAGTTGTCTGAAAACACTTTCTGTACTCTAAAATCAAAGCTTTCAGAATGCTGCAGATGGATATTCAACCCACTGCCACCAAACTTTAGAATGTCTAGCTGTCTGTCTTCACCCTTATATATCATTCCTTTTTCTGGGATTCATGCCATGACTTTCCACCCATCAAAACATCTTGTCATTGGTAAGTCACTCAGCATTACAGTCACCATAGAGACTGACAGTCAAGTACCACATCGTCTCATACTTGTGCCCAAAACATTGCATTCATGCCCATAATTAGGGTAAACACTCCAAGCCAGCTAAATTAATTATTTTCCTTTTCAAATTAGGGGGAAATCCAGATGCAGATGACAAAATCCTGTCTAAAACCTTAGAGAGTCACTGCCAACCAGTGTAGACAATAGTGAATTCCATGTGTCAGTAAGCAGACTCAGCATAATGTAGCTTCCTATGTTCCTGGGCACAGCCAGAATCTCAGACTGACACTTTCCAGGCCTTACAAGCTAACAGATCCAATAGACACCTCAGCCTTTGAGCTTAGACTACTTTACAAGTCACCTTGATGTTTGTCCCATACAACAGGACACTTAGACTCAGGCTTCGTCAACCCTCCATATCCTCCATTGTTGCCTTTTCTGGGCAACTGTTGCTTCTCTGGATGGTTGAGAATATAGGTAAACCTATGTTCCTTCGTGCTCTTCTAAACCCCTAGTATCACTTGTCTCCCTCAAATAAAGTCGTATATTCCCCCCCTTCCCCTATAAAGCATTAACATATAATAGTTTGAGTTTAAATTGACAAAGACCCAAGCTTCTAATGTTGTGCTTGCACTTTCCCTCTTCCATCTTCTATTCCCATTTCTCTGGCTCATCTTTCTTTTGCCTTCATTTTAGCTCTGCATTTTTATTTTTATTTTTGCCAAGTTGTTAATTATTTATTCAGAACAGTGGTTGACTGTCCAATCAACACCGTCCTTTGGGAGGTTCACGCTAAGTTTGAACAGTGTACACTTAAAATCTGGAAAGAAATTTGGAAAGAAAACCAATCACTTTCCTGCCTAAAACCCGGCACAAGTGGTATAACAGCATTTTAAACCCAGTAGAAATAAGGACAAGAACATAATGCTTGGAGAATAAAAGCTCATCAGCTGGCATGAAAAGGATCTTAATGTAAGCACCAGATAAGTCTTGTTGGGGTGGGCATTTTCTAATTGAGACACCATCACGAAAAAGGACCGTTTTCTTAGTAACCACTCACTTTGTTTCTTTAAGTGGGAGAACCTGGTTAATGATCTCTGGTGAAGATCTCAAGCCCCAGAGGAGGCAATATTTCAGGTAACGAGGCCACATCATTTAGAGCTTTACAGCTGATGCCACATTATATCCTTGCTTGTTATTTAACTTCCATAGGTTCTGAATCAAATCTATTCAGCAATTCTTCCCAGTCCACCACTTGATTATGATTGCTGGATTAGCCCTTAAACTGATGGACCTATCCCCGCTGAAAATATTTCAGCCACTTTCTTCCTTGATATGTCCATAGTGCAACATTTCCTGTTTGCCCATGGTAGACACGCAGGGGATTGTTACTCTAGCCAAGAGGACTTCCTGTCACACCTGGTCTGGAGCACCCTCCCCCTGCATGTGACCAAGTAGGTGGGAGTGACGCTGGCACGCTGCCCTCTTCCTCTCACTCCTTCTTTGCTTTATTCCATCCTGATGTTCTTTTGCTGTCTTCTGGCTTTCAGCCAGCAGCACATGGGCTCAGTCCACATATGGGATGAATCCACACTCTCTTCTGTAACTACAAGCTAAAGCCTGCCTTCAGGATCATACTGTGAACTGAATGTAAGTAAACATCTTATTACTTTTAAAAGAAGACTGTTGTGTCTTTATTTTTCTTAAGAAGGAACAAAGGGGATTTACCAGGAACAAATCCAATCTGGACAAGCCAGACTGGACTGCTTAATTTAGGAGATTCTAACAAATCTACCAACTAATTTCCTGCAATATACAGGGGAATGTAATCTGTTACCAGCTCACTAGCATGAGTGTAGACGGATAATATTAAATCAATATATCCTCTCCTACTATCCTCAACATTCCCACACATAGCAACTACAGGCCTTTTCAAGCACTTCTTAAAACAAACTGCAACACAGTTTAAACCTAAGATTCTTTGGAAGAAGTTATGTGTTTTCAATGTGCTTTAAATTTGTGGTGGAGCTCAGCCCCAGATGGTCAACCTAAAATTCAATCATTTATGACCCACTGTCCTACTCACGGTATCATTGTTGCACTCCAGGTTTAGATTAAAAATGAGACTGAGGTCAGTTGGTCTCTCTCTGGTTACCAGAACTCCAGCTTTCATTCTTGCTGATTCTACGGCACTCAAAACATCTGTAAACACTTGTCAGTGAATCAAATGGCCATAGCATCTGCTGGATGGCTCAGCTTACGCTTCAGATCTTAGCAGGCAGGTTTTGTGTAACAAAACGTATTATTCTAATTAGCACTCTTTTGGGCAAGGAGATCAATATTTCAATTGTCAGGGAGATTACATTACGTTTTCACCTTTTGAGATTGTTGCCTATATCAGAGGCTGGGGTCTGCAGAAAAGGGAAACCTGCAGTTTGGGACTTTATACAGGTTTTTCAAACAGACGTAAATCAGGTTCTGATACAACTGCACATCAATGCCCACTTACTAATTCCAGTGCATAATGTGCCTTTTCATGACATCTCAAAAAGAATTGCCCTTAGTGCTCACCCTCCTGCTCTATTCCAGGCAGAACCAGAGAAGAATAGGAAGATCTGTGATGGCTTTTAAGGGAGCCGAGAACAGAATTTGAAGAAATTGAATGAACCAGGGACCCAGAGTCCCTGGATGGATCAGGAATACAGAGTCAAGGCAGAACCTGGCAAATATGGTTTGGTGCCAAGAAAAAATGTCAGGAGTTATGGGAAAACCTAATATGCGCCTCACAGGGTTGTGGTGGGGATGAAATTGGGAGAGGAGTCATGCACACCACCTTGAGGTTCTTAGAAGATAAGGTGGTATAAAATGGTAATAAAAAAAATCAAAAATCAAACAGTAGTTACCTAACAGTCTATGGTTTTACTACACAGACCAGTAGTGTACTTTCTAAAAACCACACTTTCAGACTGGGAAGTAGTGTCCGTCCGTCCGTCCGTCCGTCCGTCCGTCCCCCCCCCACCCGCCCCAGCAAGTTATTTGTAGATTGTTCCATATGGTCACTTTTAAAATAAGACAAGCTGTTCATTTTTATCAAAAAAGGAGTTTTATCTAAGAGTTTTATCCTACTGTATTTGAGCTTTGAGGCCTCTGGATTAGCCGAGGATAAATTGCTTGGATACCTTTGGAAAGGTTGATGAGGGGCACTGCTCCAGGCTTGTGAGATAAGATGGCTTCTTAGATACCTGCCAAACAGATTTTAACTTAAATGTGGCACTATGGCTATCAAAGGATGCTGTGTCCTCCTTGTCATACTGTTCCAGATACAGAGTTGTATTCAACACTATTGTTCCACTTGCACAACAAGGAAATGTTGAAGAATATGGTACGATGTCCTTAGTTTCATTGGAGAAAAGTTGGACGGTATGGGGGGGGGGACATTCCTATTTTTATCGAAGAAACGTTGGAGGGTATGGAGTTATGCGACCCCAAGCCAAGGAGATAAGTAACTATACAACTTTTAGAAGACAGCTGAAGGCAGCCCTGTATAGGGAAGTTTTAAAATGTTTAATGTATAAATCGTAAAATAATGATTATATTATGAAATAGGACATCCCTATTTTCACTGGAGATATGTTGGAGGGTGTGGACTCGATCTGAATTTATGCTGGAGGTGAACAATGAACAATCAGCATTATGGTGGGGAGGGGTGCACATGTGTGTAACCCATCCCCTTGTTAAAGGACTCACTCTGTGCTGGAAGATGAGCCTTGTGTGTGGGATTCACAATCACCCTCTTCATACAAACAAGTTTGTTCCTTTATGTAGAATGGTCTCATTGAAAAGCTTTGAAAAAATATGCGCCCCAGGAATCCTGGGTTTAAATTTGTGTATTTTCTTAATAATATACAATAGCACAGAGAGCTTAATGTAATACCATTTCTCTCTCTCTCTCTGAATGATTGGAATTCAGTTTGTTTTCATTAATTTGTACAGGAGCAGGCACTATCTGGCAAGGCAAAGGGCACCCCTGGTTTGTTCTGAAACACAGAAGAAATGCACTCTCCCTTTTTATTGCTACAGTTGTTTTACATTAAACCTGGAAGAAGCACAATGTTGTGTAACACAAAGCATCTTTTCTTCTACTGATGTATTCTGTAAACCTCATAAATTTTCTCTAAGGAATTAGCAGGAGATAAAGTGCCACAGGCCTGAGTGCTCAGCTGTCTTTCTCAAATGATATTAGCAAATCCAAAATAAAACTAAACTGAAAATATGGGAAGCCTTTTACATGTTATATCTAAAACTGTTTTTATTACTAATGGACTTCTGTTTAACACAGACTTTAAAACAATTTGTGTAAAAGCTTGCAGTGAAAAAACATTTTAAAAAGTGGTGACTATAAGTCATCTCGTAAGTTGGAAGCATCCAGAATCGGTCCGTGCAATGAAGTAGGCTTGCCCTTCAAACAGGTCCTGTGTGTAGCCAAGATGGTGCCTTCCTCATGATGTTGGACTACAATTCCCATCTTCCCTGACCTGTTGTTGTCTCGCTGCTGAGCAACAACATGCAGAGCACAGTGGAGTAGGAGACCAGTTAACCAGAATAGTCTCTGAGCTGCACTTGCCTGTAGAGCAAAGTCAGCATCCAAAGTCAGGTCCAGCCCTAGGGTCAGGTGAACAGCAATCCATGTGGTGGGATAGTCCAGGGGTCAGGGAATCAAACGGGTCAAGATGAGCAAGAAGCAGCCAGGTAGGGCCAGGAACTACAAGTGTTGTTTCCAACATCTGGCTGCTGCTGGAAGCTCTGCTTAAGAAGGCTGAAGCCAGCTGGTTCCCATCAGAGCCTTCTCCTCCGTGTCCCTGAAAGCTGATCAGCTGCCGGTTTGTTTGTGGTGGGGGAGGAAGGGAAAGAGATTGCTAGCTACTTTGAGACTCCTTAGGGTAGTAATAAAGCAGGATATCAAATCCAAACTCCTCCTCCTCCTCTTCCTCTTCCTCTTCTTCTCCTTCTCCTTCTCTCTGCAGTAGATCACCACACAGAGAGGATATTTTCATGGTGTCGTTACAAATATTTTTCATTTCATTTTATTTTATTGAACAACAGAAACCAGACAATACTCATGTAGAAGAAAACAAACATCAAAACAAAGAATTGTAAAGTTCAACACAATAAGCTTTTGATAATAAAGTAAAAAGGAAAATAAAGAATCAAGCATGAGATGCAGACCCTCCAAGTGTCCCTATTCTCCAGGGACAGACACAGATTTATTGATCCTGGAATCCCCTGCTTTTCTTTAAGATGTTCCTATTTTCATCAGATAAATGTTGGAGGATATGGTGTTATGTGACCCCCGAACCAAGGAGATAAGTAATTATACAACCTTTAAAAGACATCTGAAGGCAGCCCTGAATAGGGAAGATTTTTTTAATGTTTAATGTTTTATTATATTTTTTTTATAAAAGTTGGAAGCTGCTCAGTGGCTGGGGAGCAACCCAGACAGATGGGTGAGGTATACATAATAAAATTATTGTTGTTGTTAAATAGGGCATCCCTATTTTCATCAGAGAAATGTTGGAGAGGACACAATTTTAATATTCTAAATGAGGTATAAAAACACAATTTACATGGTATGATGAAGGAAATCAGGAGAAAGGTCTTGCTTGCTTATAGATGCCACCAAATAAAATCATATTTTGAAGTGATTCGCCACCTATATGACCGCAATGTCATATAACCTAATTTTCAATGAGTTTGCAAAATGGTAGCAGATTCCTACGTAATATTTTTTTTAGGATGTTCACAGGATCTTTAATTTTGGCGAGAATATCTGGGATGGAAACAAGGAGTAGAACAGTATGTAAAAGAAAATATATAGGGCATATAAACCAGCCCTTGTGAAGCATTTATAAGTCCTGGTGATTTCAGCAGGAGAGAATTAAGTCTTTGCTTAAGTACTGAAGTCAGTGCTATATAAATATGTCTGGCTTTGAGTGAATCATGCCCACCACATGCATTTTGTA
Organism: Podarcis muralis; assembly: GCF_964188315.1. NCBI lineage: Eukaryota > Metazoa > Chordata > Lepidosauria > Squamata > Lacertidae > Podarcis > Podarcis muralis. The sequence goes on from NC_135662.1 coordinate 27,552,626, forward strand.
CTCAGAGAAAGGTTCCTGGTTACAAGAAGCAACATAAGAAGCCGTCTTTTCATACAGATTTAAAGAACATGCTGCAAGAAATATAGAGAGTGCTGACTAAAGAACAGAGTCCAGTAGATATCATGTCTGTACCTCTTAAAGCTCCTCGTATCTAAGTCATAGCGCAGCCATTTACTCTGCCAAGGCTTATGACCTGGGATTTTTAAGAATGAAATGTGGCGCGCTGAGTCTTGTCACTGCTCATTATTTTCCTAGTTAATCAAGACACATAGACTGATGACTAAGGGAAGCTTTTTCATGTGTGAGGTAAGGGGAAATCAATTTGTCACCGTTTCCCTGAATAACATACATCATAAAATGGAACCATTTACACCTAAAATGATAGTTGCAGATTAATAACTGAAATGTTTTTGAGATTCATAAATGAGAGAATAGAAAAAGTATAAAATAAGAATTGTAAGATGTTATCTAGGAGCTCTTGCTTTTATCAAAACTGATAGCCATTAATCTAGTAAAACAGTGGTTCCATTTATCTGGAGGATGCGAAGGTGCTTTTCTTCTGTAGAACCAGTTTTTCTTTTAAAATAAATTATGTCGTGCTCAAGAAATGTGTTACTAAACTGAGTAAATCTTGGTCTCTCTCCAAACTGATTTTGAATTTGCTACCATTAGAAACTGTATAATACAGGGTAGGCATGTTTTGCTCTGGTAAAACAGCATATTTCTTTATAGGAAAATGACAAGTTTATAGTCCTCTTGACTAATTCTTGCATTCTAAAAATTCAGAGCCTTATGGGTTTGGAAGGAGACCCATTGTGTAAGGAAACCTTGCATGAGCTCTGTCCTGATACCAGGAAGCAGCCACCAGAAAAACTGTAATAGCTGTATTCATTTCCCAGTGCCTATCCTATTATTCACAAAATTTTGGAGCAATCCCCCCTTAATATGGTAATCAGAGCACAGTAGACAGATCAAATTATTCTGCATTAGATGTAGTTCTTGCAAAGTGTTACTGCAGTATGTGGATTTTAACAAAGCAAAACAGCATTATTCTAAAATATTAGAATATTCCTGGGGGCAGATGGAAACAAAACCACAAATCTTCTGCAGTTACATTTTCATCTGATTATGATCTAATTAATGAATCCCCAAGGAAGTATTTTCTTTTTTAGAATTAAACAGAAAACTGTTATAGAAGTATATTGTTATTCAAAACATATCTACACAATAGCCTAACTTATTTGCTTAGGCAGTGTAAATAAGAAAAGGGTTTTTAACCATCCAGTTGGAGACTTCAGCACTTACTGTGACCTGGGCTTCCTTCACTTTCACTTTCATACTTTAGGTGGGAAAGACCCATGCAGTTGATCTACCCATAAAGGTAAAGGTAAAGGTACCCCTGCCGGTACGGGCCAGTCGTGTCCGACTCTAGGGTTGTGCGCTCATCTCACTTAAGAGGCCGGGAGCCAGCTCTGTCCGCAGACACTTCCGGGTCACGTGGCCAGCGGGATGAAGCTGCTCTGGTGAGCCAGCACCAGCGCAGCACACGGAAACACCGTTTACCTTCCCGCTAGAAAGCGGTACCTATTTATCTACTTGTACTTAGGGGTGCTTTCGAACTGCTAGGTGGGCAGGAGCTGGGAGCGAAAGACGGGAGCTCACCCCGCCGCGGGGATTTGAACCGCCGACCATACGATCGGCAAGTCCTAGGCCTAGGCACTGAGGTTTTACCCACAGCGCCACCCGCGTCCCTTTGATCTACCCATAGAGACCCGTAATTCAGATATGCACCCATGCTGCATGGGGTGTTATGCAATTCTACCCAAAATTGATCCCAAGTAGTTTCCAATGTATAGTTAGCAGAGTAACAACTTAAACACGTTGCATGATTCCCTCCAAAATAGACCAGAGGCAATTATATTTCATGCAGCAGAGCTTTACGGCTACTGAAGGCAAATGAGCATAATGGTCACAAATCCAATACATTCAGGTTTGGCACTGTCCATAAGAAATCCACTTGCAGCAGACTGAACTTAAATTTACTATAACTTATAATAAGACTAAACCTTAACACTATACAGTATACAGAACACCACACCAGAAGGAAAAAGGGACAGAAAAAAAGAGACCCAGGATCCTTCTGGCCTATTATTATAGTGAGCATGACCTTGAAGAAGTGATAACAGAACCACTTTAAACCAGGTGTACTCAGCTTCTCTGAAGGTATAACCCAAACATCACAAACCTTCTGCTTGTTTCTTTCACACAGAGAAGCTTCCAGAACCCTCTTGAATTAATTAGAATAGGAAAGATTCCCACACATCAGAGCAATACTTTCTGCATTAAGAAATGCAAACTGACACATACCTCGTGGAAGTGATTGACACATTGCTAGAAGCAGGAATGAAGGGAGCCTTCATTGTTATCTCAAAAATATTTAAGGGCATTAAACCAACAATTAACGATGCATTTTTTATTTGTTTAGATGGCAAGCCAGTGCAGCCTCAGAGACAATACAAATTTCCCCTTGCAGCTCAGGGAAGAACTTAACCATGAAATTTAGAAAATGAGACCCCCAAATTGCATTGGTCAAAATGAAAAATGCTTCTCCAAAGTCACACATGGGCAGAGATAATCATGTCTGTAGGAGTGAATATTAATGCCTGAGTCATATGGAAGCACACTTCTCTTTTGTCAAGCTTCTTAAGTCATAAGAAATTGAATGAAACAAGGCAAGAGAAGAATGTGGCAGAATTATTTTCAAGTCGCTAGGTTAAGAGCACCCTCCTGAACAGCAGTCAGGTAGTCAATAAAGAGATTATCATGATAGTGGTGAAGTTGAGAGGGTATTTATTTTTTGCAGTAAGAATGGGTAGCATCCCATGGCTGCATGAGCAGAAGGCAGGCCATATAACTCATCTTTCTCTTCATCTCCCTGCCCAGTCCCCCAAAAATATTGGGCTGTGTTGCACAGTGATGCAATGGGAGCAGAGAACTGACCAAAATCAGGTTGAGGAAGCTTGCGCAAGCAAGGCTAGAGGAAGAGGAATATTGGTTTTACAAGCTTTCCAAATGCTTGCATAAGCACTGGATAAATCAAAAGGCAGGGGAGAAGTTATGTTTGGCTCACCCTAACAAATGCACATTTCCCAAACCAATTTGTTGTTCTTTAGTCGTTTAGTCATGTTCGACTCTTCGTGACCCCATGGACCAGAGCACTCCAGGCACTCCTGTCTTCCACTGCCTCCCACAGTTTGGTCAAACTCATGCTGGTAGCTTCGAGAACACTGTCCAACCACCTCGTCCTCTGTCGTCCCCTTCTCCTTGTGCCCTCCATCTTTCCCAACATCAGGGTTTTTTCTAGGGAGTCTTCTCTTCTCATGAGGTGGCCAAACCAATACGGGAACCAAAACATGGCAATCCTTTAAGATGCATGCTTCTTTGAATTTTGTGGCATGCTACTCCAACCAAATTATACATTGCGCGGCTCTGTGGCACAATGGATAGCACACTGGATTTCTAGCATAGTGAGGTAATTCAAAGGTTGTGAGTTCAAGTCCTACCACATGGTTCTTTTGAGGATGGGAGTGGCAGCCATGTTGCCTTAGCAACAGAGAACATGCTACCTCTTCTTATTCACTTTCTACCCTTGCAAAGGAATGTAGAAATTACCAAAAAGGAGGAAAGTGATTAATGGGTTGGTGGGAGATGATAATGGAATCCATTTCCCCTTCCCATTTTTTCAGAACTTTTTGCTATTCCTTAGTCACATTTTATTGCATAATAGCCTTACAATGTGGGTGTGATGTTAGCAAAACAAGGCAGCTGCATATTCCATCTGCATTAATGAGTAGTTATTATTATTTCACATGTAGGAAGTGAGTGGCCTGACATTGTCTCTGCTTAAAAAGATACCAACTGCAATTCCCAATATATTTTTTGAAAATTGATTAAAAGCATTGCAAACTGGATTAGGACAGAGGCTGGGAACCTTCCCCCCCCCCCAATGTATTCCAAAACTGGGATCTTATGGGGGATGCATACTGGGGTGAACAGGACCAATATCATGGATACATGGGCCAAAGCCACAGGTGCCCCATAATACTCATCCCACATTTATTAGAAAGTGACCAGGCAGGCACTGTCAGTGGACTCTTTTCAGTGCCTGCTAAAAGCATTTTTTGTTCACTCAAGGCTATTCAGACCTGCAGAGTGCTGGCATGTTTTTTTATCTGGAGTTGTTGTTGTTGGTTAGCTTATTGTTGATTTTAATTATTTTGAATTATTTCTGATAATTTCATTGTTGCATTGTTTTCTTTAATCACTTTGACTCTCTCTCTCTCTCTCTCTCTCTCTCTGTGTGTGTGTGTGTGTGTGTGTGTATAATGCAATCGAGCAGTATACAAATCTTGTGAAATAAATAAATAAGTAGCATTGGGACACCCAATTCTGTTTCTCTGCCTCCTTCTTTTCTCTCTCTCTCTCTCCCCCCCCCCGCTTTCTTCCTGTATCTCTATGATGCCTCCCTTTCTCACTCTCTTCCTCCCTGTTTTTCCCATCCCTCTCTTCATTCCCTTCCTTCTGTGTCCCCCCCCCCACACCTTCCCTCCCTCCTATGGCAATTAGGCAGGGGGGGGGGAAGAAGGTTGCATAGGAATGAAATGTATCTTCCCCACTCTACCCCAAACCTAAATGCCATGGTGGGAAGGGGGGAGTTTTTGAGCAGTGTATAGGGAGCAAAGGCTTCACCCTTTGCCAGCTACCACTCCTGGAAAGGCATCACTCTGAAGGGTGTGGTCCATCCTTTGCCCACACAGCAGGGATTGGTGGATTGCTCCCTTCATTGGCTCTAACTCCTTCCTGTGACCACCTTAAAAGCCATCATTCCTTTAAAAGGAAGTTGATCCAAACATGCTCTGAATAACCGAATGATTTTGAAAAACAACAACAAAATATTAAGTTGGGTTAAGTCGGGACGCAGGTGGCGCTGTGGTCTAAACCACTGAGCATAGCTGTCAACTTTCAGATTTGAAAATAAGGGCTCAGTAGCCTCGAAAATAAGGGATCAGTAGCCTCGAAATAAGGGATCAGTAGCCTCGAAATAAGGGATCAGCAGCCTCTCCTGTCCCGGGGACAGTATACGGGATATATAACAATCCGGGATAGCATTGGGAAACGGAGCTGGAATAAGGAAATTCCCCACAAAAAAAAGGGAAGGTTGACAGCTATGCCACTGAGCCTCTTGGGCTTGCCAATCAGAAGGTCAGTTGTTCAAATCCCTGTGATGGGGTGAGCTCCTGTTGCTCTGTCCCAGCTGCTGCCAACCTAGCAGTTCGAAAGTACGCCAAAAAAAAAAAAAAAAGGGCACGTAGATTAATAGATACTGCTCTGGCGGGAGGGTAAATAGCGTTTCATGCGTTGCACTGGTTTCGGTGTTCCGTTGCACCAGAAACGGCTTAGTCATGCTGGCCACATGACCCAGAAAAACTGTATGCGGACAAACACCAGCTCCCTCAGCCTGTAAAGTGAGCTAAGCACTGCAACCCCAGAGTCATCTGCGACTGGACTTAACTGCCAGGGGTCCTTTACCTTTACCTTTTTTTAAGGGCTTTCTACAAGGCATCTAACCTCAATCCAAATGCAGACCTAAGCTTCACCTGACCACTTCACTGGGGACACAGCAAAGACAAAATGGAAGGCAAGATATAAGAGAGCCCAGCATAAGTAATCAATATCCGTGCATAAAAGAGAACACAAGAATCTGCCCCATAATTTATCTGCATAGGATACATTTCTTTTCCTACAAGTGCTTTCCTTTCCTTTCAGTCCCCTGAACACTCAAGAAAGACACATGCCTTCCATCTCAACATTCCTGTGGAGACTTCTTTATTTCTAACATTATATTTATTACTCCTTTTTGCAGATGCATGAATCAATCGGGCATATCCTAACTACAGATGGTACAAAGCTCACTTCAATCAATCTCACGCTGTGTTCCTGGAACTACTGCTGGTCTGGCTCTTGCTTCCTAAGCCTATTATGTTGATGTCCAGCCTACAAACAACATCACATGCACATAGCTCTAATCTATTTATTGCTGTACAATGGAATATAGACTGGATTTTTGTTTTGCAATGTGGCTTTTGAAAGGGAGAAGGGGTTTGTTTGATCAAGCATGAACTCTTTGGTATTTCAGGGGCTGCTCCTTTGCCTTGTTGATGATTCTGGCATGTTTCAATTCTTTTGCATAATCTAACAAGTGGGAGATTGCTAAGGAACACTTTGGGGATCATTCTAAAGTTTCTAGCAGTGCAGTCAGATTCCTAAGCTATGTATGTGCACAGGGCAGGGATGGGATCATTCCTATGTCCCCCTATGTTGTGCTATGCTTGAAAATGCACGGACGTACAGTATCTATACCAGCACAGATACAACTTTGAACCAGTGGAAGCTACCACTGGTGGATCCTGACAAGGGCAGGGCCCGGGCTTTGGGGCAGCAAAGTCTAAGGCCCCAGTCAGCAGAATAAAACTGAGTTGGCATCCCAGTTTGAATAATACACATTTAATGCAGACTGTTGTCTATTAAAGGGAAATACTGTAAGACCATTAAGTCTGGAAGTAATACAAATTACCATCTAAAGAGGGAACCTCCATATGACCACTAAGTCTAGAGTCTAGAAAAATACCTGGGCAGAGCAGAAATGTGGCTGAGAAATTGCTAAGCTTGGGAGTAACTATACACTCCATCAGAGCTCATTCCTACCTAAGTGGCATAACATTACAGTGGTACCTCAGGTTAAGAACTTAATTCTTTCTGGAGGTCCATTCTTAACCTGAAACTGTTCTTAACCTGAAGCACCACTTTAGCTAATGGGGCCTCCCGCTGCCACCCAATTTCTGTTCTCATCCTGATGCAAAGTTCTTAACCCAAGGTACTATTTCTGGGTTAGCGGAGTCTGTAACCTGAAGCGTCTGTAACCCGAGGTACCACTGTACTCATATAAAAATGTGGCATAGGTTAAAATATGTTCTGCCTCCAATCGAGGCAGCATGCCTCTGAATGTCAGTTGCTGGGAATCACAAGTGGGCAAAGTGTTGTGCTCAGGTCCTGTCCACAGGTGTCCCACAGGATTTGGTTGGTCACTGTGAGATGCTGAATTAGATGGGCCATTGGCTCATCCAGCAGGCTCTTCTTGTGTTCTTATTCCCACTGAAGTCAATGGTTCTCACCTTGACCCTATGCCATGCCAAATAAGGACGAAGGAGAAGATTCTAACTGCAGCCAATTACAGAAGCCCCCATATAGATATGAAGAATGGGTTTGGCACATTCTTTTTGCTGTCTTCAAATGCTCGATCTTTGTCCAATCAATTTCAGCAGTTTATCTGACTGTGCTGCAAACATCCTGTGACTTTCACCGTGACTTGCAATAAGTCAACTGAGTCACAGAAACTCAGCGTTAAGTTCATGTTCAATTCCGTTGCTCACTAGGTCTCAAAGTAGATCTGGGATGAATGCAGTCTCGCCATGTGTTTGCCTCGTGGCAATAAATGTCTGCATTTCATTCTCTTCCTTTATTCTTCGGTTGCAGATGCAGAGGCTGAATTGGGTCAACGGCAGCATGAAGAACCAAGATCAAATCAAGATCTTTAAGACTGGCATTTTTTGTGCAGAGATTAAATGTACTGCAGCAGGGGTGGGGAACCTTTTTCAGTCTGGGGGCCACACTCCCTTGTAGGTAATAGTCTGGGGGCCACATGTCATTGGTGGGTGGGGTCAGAGGAAAAAATGTACAGAGTAAATAGCATGACTCTTACTTTTGTACAGTAGGCTGGTTTCCACACCCCTCTAAGTATGGCTGACAGAAAGGAGAGGGGGAAGTGTTGGGACACTGCCAGGGAGACGGAGGCATCAGGCAGGCCCCTAGTTGTTTCCGGATGATCATTGGTCTCCCGTGGAATGACACGAGCCTCAGAGACATTCCAAGACCCGTGCACACCCTTTCAGCAGAGTCTCCACAACGAAAGATGCTGACAGGAGAGCATATTTACAGCTTTATTCAACGTAGTTCAGAACAAAGGAAAAACATGACTGCTTGCCTCCGTGTCCAGGAAAACAGCCAGAAAACAAAAGCTATATACAAACAGAAGTTCCCAGTGAGAACTGGAAGTAAACAGGCATGTGATACACAACAATCATGCCTGACCCTTTAAGGGGGAATGGAACTATTCTAACAGGAAGATGGAGACATGTGCTCTTTCCACTCTTCGTCTACATCCCTTCTCCTCCTCCCAATTCTCTTCCCCAGTGAGTTCCATGTTTAAGCCTAGGGCTGTGCAGTGAGTTCCATGTTTAAGCCTAGGGCTGTGCAAGGAACCTGACTTGGTTCAGAGTCTGAATCAAGTTTGGGTCATCCCAGGTTAGATTTGGGCACCGAATTGGAGCGTGGGGCACATGCACAGCACTCCTGCTTATCACTGCTTCATTATCACTTGGCTTATAAATGAGCTAGATCTAATCTGGCCACAGACTTCATTCACATCTGCAGAGTTCTCTCCTGGTCTTATGTACAGTATACACCACTAAGCAAACTGTTGAAATATTATTATTTTTTCTGGATTTTCTATTATAAAAAATAACCTCACAGCCCAAAGCATCCGCAGCCATTTTTCCAAGTGTGCAGACCATTGGATGTCTGGTAAATATCCAGTGGACTGTTAAAAAATGGGTGCATATGCTTTGAACAGCATGTTTATTATTGCAAACTATCAGGAACACCCACATAAGGTTCAGTGAAATACATTACTGGTGCTGCAATATTAAAATGTCCTTCCCTATACATTCCTTTGGTATCCTTTATGGTGCCTTTTTACTGCAGGAGGCACAGCTCATGCCATTTTGAGTAAAAGATTCCTGAAAATACTGATAAACGATGAAATATGCACGGCCACAGCCTCCCTTTGCTGTAACCTCTTTGAGAGAGTCAAGAAGGTTAAGGATGATATTGCCCTTCTAAATCCATGCTGTCTATTTCCCATTAAGTTTCTGCCTCTCTGTTTATCCTATTGAAGTTCCTCCTACGGAGCCAGGAGGTGGAGATAAGAGTAAAAGCCAGCTTAAATCCTCACCATATAAATTAAATTTAAAGTGAAACCTCCTAGCGTTGCTGCTGAGTGTGTTTTTCAGCTGCAAGGGGAAAGTCAGAAATAGTACAAAACTGTATCCTGGCTGAACTCCAGAGTCAGCAAGCCAAGGATATTAGGGGCTTGATAGCCAAATGATTGTTCATGAAAGCCAGCTCTGCAGGTCTATGTGCAATCTGCTTTGACAATGCTGATCGGTTGCTTGGAGGAAGGAGGAAAGGGATCTGAGGTTGCAAACCAATCCACATTTGCTTGGAAATAAGCCTCATCGAATGCTGTGGGAATTACTTCTAGGTAAACCTGCATAGGATTGCACTGCACAATTATTTATATAAAAAAATTGTCCTGCAATGCACATGTGCACACACATATGCACATACATACATACACATACCACCACCCCTTGGAACAGCTTATGACAATTTAAAGTCACAATACAATAAGAAATGTATTAAAATACAAGGAATGAAACACAAATATATGGGTAGCCAATATGGTCCTTCCAGGTGTTGCTGAACTGCAACTCCCATCAGCTCTAACCATTGGTCCATGCTACATGGAGCTGATAGAAGTTGGAGTCCAAAATATCTGGGGGACACCAGGTTGGCTATCTCTGATTTTTTTTAAAAAAATCAACATATGCCATACGCCCAACAATAAAAAAATATGTTTGAATTAAATGCCTTCTTTTGGGAGCATAGGAGGGCAAAACACAAAATTCTGTACTGAGAATGTTCAGTTCCTTCTAGTGACAACTATTTCAAAAAAGGATACCCAGAGATATTTTAAGACAGTGTACACCAAGAAATATGGAAGTGAGAGCTGGACCATAAAGAAGGCTGATTGCCGAAGAATTGATGCTTTTGAATTATGGTGCTGGAGGAGACTCTTGAGAGTCCCATGGACTGCAAAAAGATCAAACCTATCCATTCTTAAGGAAATCAGCCCCAAGTGCTCACTGGAAGGACAGATCGTGAAGCTGAGGCTCCAATACTTTGGCCACCTCATGAGAAGAGAAGACTCCCTGGAAAAGACCCTGATGTTGGGAAAGATTGAGGGCACAAGGAGAAGGGGATGACAGAGGACAAGATGGTTGGACAGTGTTCTCGAAGCTACAAACATGAGTCTGACTGCAGGAGGCAGTGGAAGACAGGAGTGCCTGGCGTGCTCTGGTCCATGGGGTCACGAAGAGTCAGACATGACTAAACGACTAAACAACAACAACACCAAGAAATGTAAAGTGTAAATGAGACAATTGTTCTTCCGCATGTGTAATACAGGAATGCTAATCTGGGAGCTGTGATTGGCTGCAGGCACTTGCACAGTGACTGTCCAATCAGCGAAAAGCCTGATTTGTGTCTCTGTTATGTGTGAGATGACCCTGAACCTGTTTAGCTGTGAACCCTGCACAATGTAGTGCCATTCCATTATACAACTTTTGCATTAGTTGAGTGCTCTTGTCTTTTCCACCCAAGGTTGCTCATAACCCTAACTGTTTTATATGCTTCCAGATACTCTTGTTACATCCAACTAAACAGATACTGTAGGGAAACGAGTGTTTCGTCTGCCTAAGAACAGCTCCAGCTAACCTATGTCATTTCTCTGCTTTCCCCCATATAAATAATTGCCACCTTTAGATGCTCCCTGACTACTCTGGGATATCATGAATATGGAAGACATGGCTGGGAATCAAATACACTTGTATTTCCAGCCTTTGAACAAGGAATCATACAAAGAGGTAGACTCCTTGAAGCCAGGAGCGGAACTAAAGTCAGCAAGCCAGAACAATATACAGAGATATTCTAGACTTCACTTCACTGCCATCCACTTGTTAACTTCACTGGGCCAATTTCAGTCTCTGGAGAACTAAACAAATCGAGTTAAAAGGCAAATTTAGAGACAGATCATCATATGATATATAACCTAAGTGCAAAGCTGAGACACCTTTTCTCTCCAGTCTTTCATTCAAAATGCTATGTTTAATAACTACAGCTTAGTGCTACTAATATGAAATAATTTTTGGAACAATATCATATATGTTCTCTCCAGGCATATGGAACCAATTTAACTCACAATTCCCTCATTGCTTATGGAGGCATAGGTAGTTGGGATTGGGTAAAAGTTGAACATAGGGGGTTGTAGGTTAGTGGTGGCAACACACTACAGAACCTTTGGTGTCCCATTGTCCTCTGCTGCTATTTCAAGAGCATCACCCGGATCTTTTCAAATACAGTGGTACCTCGGGTTACACACACTTCAGGTTATCTACGCTTCAGGTTACAGACTCTGCTAACCCAGAAATATTACCTCAGGTTAAGAACTTTGCTTCAGGATGAGAACAGAAATTGGGCTCCTGCGGTGCAGCGGCAGCGGGAGGCCCCATTAGCTAAAGTGCTTCAGGTTAAGAACAGTTTCAGGTTAAGAACGAACCTCTGGAACAAATTAAATACTTAACCTGAGATACCACTGTAACACTGCACAGGAATGCAAGAAAAGTGCCACATACGAAAAAGCCATGAAAGGCTTTCACGAGAACTCAAATCACTCGAATGGGAAGTTTGGCCATCTCAGTGGGGATTAAGGAGAAGGTTCTTCATGAATCATTTCCTATTCTTACCAACAGTAAGCCTGAGAAATAAATGTATTTAGGCCTCACCTGTCAGTTTTTAGGAAGAAATGCCTGAACGCCAGTCTTATGTATCACTGTTATTTATCTGTAGGGCAGAATCCAAAACTATGCTGATGAATTTGCACTCTCACCATGAGCATTTATGACTGCTTTTACAAGTGAGGTATTGAAAACTTGAAAACACAATCACTGAAACATTTAAGGCAGGCATAGGCAAACTCGGCCCTCCAGATGTTTTGGGACTACAACTCCCATCATCCCTAGCTAACAGGACCAGTGGTCAGGGATGATGGGAATCGTAGTCCCAAAACATCTGGAGGGCCGAGTTTGGGGATGCCTGATTTAAGGGGTCTCTTCTTTTTGTTTTAACTGTACTCTAATTGAAAGCACAACACTTCACTATACATTACGTATTTGGCACCCTGAGTAAAATTGCACCTAAAGGATAGTAACAGGATAGAGAACCTTTTGACCCAAGGTCACCACTCTCATGCGTCTCAAGTTCTAATTGGCTGGAAATGTTACTGTTATCTGTGGTTGCTGGGTCAGTGTGCAATGAATCAGTGAGAGCTGGGTGCATGCTTGACTTGGCAAGCTTCAATTGCAAGGGAAGAGTTGAACCAGCATGAAGAGCATATTCTTACAGCATGGCTATTATTACTACTTTAAAAGCAAACACTGTGAATCACGGTTCAATTACATCAGTTAAAGATGGAGATAGACATGGCAACTCTGGCTTCTCTCAGTTTACCTTTTCCTAATCTTAAATTCAGTTCTGCATCAGCTTGTGAATCTTTTAGAAACATTTTTACAAAAAAAAAGTCAGCAATGTGTGGAGGATTTCTTCTAATATTCACCATTTTGTCTGCAAATGTACTCATTTTTGGAAGCACTTCAGCTTAATAAGATACAATAAGATGTTATTTTCCCCAGTCTATGGATTTTTATGCACACCTTCCCCTAATATGTGAATATGTAAATTTTGTACACTTTTTGGGGGCGTGGGAGGAAATGAAGAACTGTGATTTCCCTTTAAAATAGCTCAACAACTTTTCCCAAAAAAGCTCCACAACTTTTATGTCCAGATTTTATGTGTTTGAAATATGGTAACCCTACATTGAGATGACAACTGAAGTGAATTTCTCTTCCATCCCTAATATCAGAGGATATTTTTTGATGTCTTGACAGCATCCTTCCCAACTGAGGTCTAGCTGTTCTAGGTTGGGGAACCAAGCGGGTTGCAAGGCTGCATTGTATGAATGAACTTTGCACTTGCAAAGACATTTCTTCTGGACATCGCTTCTGATATGTGACTGTGTGGAGGTGCCACAGCTGGTGAGACGACACACAAATATGCTTTTTGGAGTTGTTGTTTGTTTTCTTACAGCAGAAAAATATTCCCAAAGTTCAGAGTTTGGAATTTAGAATAGCAGAGAGAATTCAGTAAGAAGCAACTCTAAAAGCACATTTTGTCATAGGGAAAATGAACCCAGAATGGTAAGATTCCAAAGAGCCTTTCAAGTTATCTTTTCCAAAATTTACATTTCATGTCTGGATTCCAGTCACCTCACTTCAGGCAATGGTGGATTTTTCATACTCTGGGTTTCATATGCTGATGTTCAGTGCTGCTGATCAGTCTTTTTAAAAATAAGGAACAACAACCCTAAAGAACTCCAGGGCCCTAGAAGTTTGAACACAACAGCCGATCCTTTTATTTGGAGATCTTACAAGTAGCATCTCCTACCATCTCGTACCAAGCTGGTCAGGGCAGAGTTCATGTACCAAAGGTCTGAACTGAATTTCTTTTCACTTTCAGCTGAGTGAGCTGAGTGCTTAGAAACCTTCCCACAATCTGGACCCCTGTGAAACTGGGGAAGTGGGGAAGATTTTAAGTGTGTTCAGCTCAGCAGCCAAACATACCAAGAATCTTCCTTCAGAGTGGCCCACTGAATATGGTCAGATGTGGAGCCAGAAGAGACAGAAAATTAGGATTATTGGTGCATGTCCCCCCCCCAAAAAATACCCTTTATTCTCCCATGTGTCCTTTTAATGTCTGACTAGGACTTTTGTCCGTCTAAATACATTTTTCTTTGTTCTGAATACTGGGTACAGAGCCTATCATAACCTGCCTGGTATGTTTCCTGTACAAGTAATACTGAAATGAACAACCCTTGTATGTTATAAATGATTTCAGATGGCAAGATGGTGTGCATTTACCTAGGAGTAAGTACTACTAGTGCTTATAGTTCTGACATATTATTTACTACAAAATATGAGGCTTAACACCCAGGACAAATTATGCCTTAATTCATCAGAATTGTGATGCTTCCTTGACTGCAATGAGCTTTTGAACAAACCCATTTATACGAGATTCTTCATTCCTAAACTAATTGCTCCCCCCGCCCCGCCTGGTCTCACAAGCAATGAATTACATATTCTTTCAGATATTTATTTCAACTGTCTTTTTTCCCTAATACACTGGCAACATATAGTGTTACAAATGCAGCCTCTTCCTGTCCAGCTGTTCTGTTTGTTATGATATGCTGTTCAGGATAGAATTTGGGCACCATCCAAATTAGGACATCATTTAACTTCTCATCTTTCCAGCTCCTGAAGCAAATCATCAGATTCACTGATAAGTGACACATCACCATAATGTTCAACATTCTATTCCTTTAAATAATTGGAGCGCAAGAATATAGTCCCAACACAATTTTGTGTTGCGGTTAAATTAAGCCCTGATTACATGATCTCTCAAAAATCTGTAAAGATTTATTACAAGGGAGGGCCAATGTAAAGATTTTGTAAATATTTATTGTAAAGGAAGGCCTTCCATCCACCCATCCTGAAAGATACCGATGGGATCACAAAAGGGAAATGTGTTTGGACATCAGCTTCTTGTAGTTTACATCCTGGATACATTTCGACTCAGAAGCCTGAGACCCTCTCATGAGCTCCTCCTTTTCCAAATTTGGTGGCATTGGCAGAAACATCCAAAAGATGCTAGAAACCATTGGGTCCTTGTGGCAACATCCAGTACTAGATGTCTGGGGCTCAGCATAATTTCCCAGAAGCTCACCCTTTTGTCTCCATTAAGCAAGTGACCAGGGAGAGACTTTTCAACAGGCTGCACCTGCTGAAATTCCCTCTTCTATACAACTATTAAAGGTGTGGGTACTCCATTAGAGCCATAAGACTGAAGGATCTGAAAACCCACTCAGAGCTTTCTTTCCCCCAAATTTACTGATACTTGCTGCTTACCAGCATCAACTGCAGGGGGTCACAGAATAGTGACAGAAAAATATATTCAAGTGCACATCAAAGTAGAGATCCCACTGGAAGCAACAGTGCCAGATTAAACCTTGTGGGCGCCCCTAGGTGACTGCCTAGGGGGGCCCTTGCAAATTATCCCCTAATATGTTTTTTATTTTACCAAATCAATATTATTTTGATCTGTTGTCATGGGGTCCCTAAAAGGTGCGGGGCCCATAGGATGGTGCCTACTCTTATTTGGTAATCCGGCATTAGGAAATAATGCCATGTGGATGGATAATAGTCACAATTGCATGTACAATTGGATGTCAATACCATTCATCCATTTTTCAGTTTCTTGCTTCCCGCAGCATATACCTCCAGCTGTCCATCCCCATTCACATTCTTCCCCACCTACACAACTTCAGCCAACTGGACTGGAGAACAAGAGCATCAGCTTAGTTCTCAATGTAACAGAGAGGTGTTCCCTCTTTGCCACCTTCTTTGCATCTACTTGGCCACTGTGACATCAGGATTCTAGACAGCATCCCCATCCAACAGGGTTCTTCTTATGTTCTTAGTTTAATTTTTTTAAGTTTTCAACGTTCTTAGCAATTGTCCACTTACATATCTGTTGAGTTTGATAGGGCTGTAGTCCAGGCATAGGCAAACTTGGCCCTCCAGATGTTTTGGGACTGCAACTCCCATCATCTCTGACCACTGGTCCTGTTAGCTAGGGATGATGGGAACATCCCAAAACATCTGAAGGGCCAAGTTTGCCTATGCCTGCTGTAGTCATTGTTTCCGATCAGTTCAACAGCACATCACACCAGATTCTGGGCACCACCACGTAATCTGCTCTTTTTAATTGATGGTGAGCAATTCTTTCTTTCTTTTTGTTTGTTTCTAAAGTCATTCTGGTTTCAAATTTCTAGGGGAAAAGTGACTAATAAATCATCAACATCATCCCATAGCACTAAGACCAGAGGTAAGCTTTTGCTTTCAGGAATGGTGCTTGTGTTGCTTGGCACTAAGATCAGAAATACATTATCTCTGATCTTAGTACTTAGTGCTTATATCAGAGATAAAAGATCTCTTTGTCTGATGTCATATTATGCCCAGTGACTGGCAGGTGGGTGTGCTTTGCCCAGCATAATCTGATGGTTCAGAGGTTCTTCACCTTGGAAACAAACACACACACAAGCAAACACACACACACACACACACACACACACACACACACACACAAACAAACAAACAAACTAACAGTTCTACTACTTACCATCCCCATGCACACAACCCTTTTTTGCCACTGGGTCTGAACGGGTCTCCTCTGTTGTCTGCTATTATGTCACCCAGCCTAGTATTGTGCGATGGACACACTAGAAATCCAATCAATTGGTTTCTGTGCTGTACTGAGCTGAAATGTAGGTGGTTCCCAAGCCTTGCTGTCCATAGGTTGCCTGTTTCAGCTGTGTTTGTTTCAGCTGCATACCGTAGAGCCAAAAATACTGGAAGACTTGGCATTATGTCAGGTGCAGTTCCTGAGCTCCTTGTGAGATTTTTATATGCATTTTAATTTTACTGTATTCTAAAGCTAATATTAATCTCTTTCGCTTTAATGACGTTAAGTTGCCTTGGGTGCTTCCAGGTGCTGGATTCATAAAATCTTAAAAATCAAACAAACTCCCAACTAGGAAAAGAGCTGGCTTTGTTTGTGTTACTTTCACAGTAAAAGAGTGAGGCAGAAACATCAATGAGATTAGCAGTGTTATTGCCCTCTAGTGGGTTCATTTATATGCAGTTGCACTGTTATCCTGAAACAAAGAATAATATGGTTCTTCGAAACACACACTGCACTATATTCACTTGAAAACATCATTCCTTTTGACATTTCATGGGGCTTTCTTCTTAATGGATTGTATCTGTGATCATAATATAGCACAATGCACTTGAAGGTATAAATACCTTTTCTACAGGATCAGAATGAATGAGGCCTACTGTGTGCTGGAGTTCGGAATCAACCCCGTAGTGACACAGCAGCTGAGCAAACCTAATGAGATTTTATAAGTCTCAAAGCATGCAATTAAACCAAGTGTGTGATTGTCACTTGAATGCTGCTGTGCGTGTATTAATCAAACTCAATCATCCCCAGCCATTATTCAGGTTCTACCGAGTCTCAAATGCTTGGTTAAGTTTTCCAAATTAGTTGGCATGTCAAAGTTGCCAGGACTGTTTGGGGGATAGGGAACAAATCTTGCATATGAGGCACAGTCGTTCAGAAGTAAAGAAATATTAAATGAATTACAGAGGGAAGCCAGAAATATGTGCCCCAATCTAGGGATGTTTTTACATGCATGGGATGCACATCTGCAAGAGCAGCTGCTCTACTTACAAATTTACTACAAGATCACAAAATGCATTAAAAGCAAGAGCAGATCCATGCCTTGTTTGTTACAGTTGGTTTTATAATCAAACAAAGTATTAGGGAACCATATAGGCAGGATTCTTAACAAAAGCTTCCCAAGTCTTTATGCTCTGGGCATGGTCATTCAATTCGGGAGGCAGGGGGAAATGAAAACCCCATGTCCCAAACAGGAAACGGGCACATAGGAAATGACAAATGGTGTTCCTGGGGAAGTAATTTGCAGTAAATATGTGGCTGGCCAGGGCTCTTCTGTGTTTTGTGAGCTATCTTTGCTACCAGTTATGCCTTGCCCCTTCTCAAAGCTAAGGGGGCTGAGAAGGTAGGAGAGACTTCACCCACTTTCTGAGAAACTGCACACCAGTGTTTGTGTATCATTGTATAAGCTACTTATACTTTATAACTTAGACTGCAATCATATGTCATTTTGGAGGCAATTAGCCCCATTAACCACAGTGGAATTTACCTACCAGTAAGCATCCAGAGGCATGTGCTGTACTGTTTGAAACCTGCATATTGCCATATTTTGTTCAGCCATAATGTTAATAATAATAATAATAATAATAATAATAATAATAATAATAATAATAATAATTTTCATACCCTGTCCACTCTGGGCAGCTTACAACATTTCTAAAAACATTTCTAAAAGCATCAAACATTAAAAACCTCCCTAAACAGAGTTGCATTCAGGTGTCTTCTAAAAGTCTGATAGTTGTTTATTTCCTTGACAGCTGAAGAGAGGGCATTCCACAAGAAGGGGGCCACTACTGAGAAGCCCCTCTGCCTGGTTCCTTGTAACTTCGCTTCTCACAGTGAGGGAATGATCAGAAGACTCTTGGAGGAGGACCTCAGTGTCTGGGCTGAGTGATGGGGGTGGAGACGCTCCTTCAGGTACACTGGGCCAAGGCCGTTTAGGGCTTTAATGGTCAGCACCAGCACTTTGAATTGTGCTTGGAAATGTACTGGGAGCCAATGAAGAACCTTAAGGACCGGTATTATATGTTCCTGGTGACCACTCCCAGTCACGAGTCTAGCTGCCACATTCTGGATTAGTTGTAGTTTCCAAGTCATCTTCAAAGGTAGCTCCACATAGAGCGCATTGCGCCCAGCTCCTCTAGACCAGGCATAGGCAAACTTGGCTCACCACATGTTCTGGGACTACAACTCCCATCATCCTTGACCACTGGTCCTGTTAGCTAGGGATGATGGGAGTTGTAGTCCCAAAACATCTGGAGGGCCAAATTTGCCTATGCCTGCTCTAGACGGTCCAGAAGGATGTCATGGTTGATGGTATAAAAGGCTGCTGACCGATCCAATAGATCTAGGAAACAGCTTTCACCTCTGCCCCTAGCCCGCTGGAGATCATCAACCAAAGCAGTTTCAGTCCCATGATGAGGCCTGAATGCCGATTGGAAGGGATCCAAATGGTCCACATCCTCCAGGTGTGCCACCCGCTCAGTCACCTTGCTGAGCTCTTAAATTGTTTTGTTTGCTACACACCTATGAGAAGATTTGCAAAGCTTGAAAAATCAAGAGGTATATCAGAAAAAGATTCAAATCATTCAAAAACTGCTAGTAATGGGTATTGTTTAGACTTTTTTGTATTTGTGTATTTGCTGTTTTGGGCTACTTTGGGAGGAAGGGCAAGGTATGAATTTAAATCATCATCATCATCATCATCATCATCATCAAAACAAGCTATATGTGAACAAATAATAAGTTCAATACATTCAGCTCACAGTATTTGGTTATCTGTGCAAGTAATATTTAGCAGCCAAAGATTTACACACAGGTGGTACTAGAAGGAAGCAAAAACGGAAAAAACACATCCTATGAAAAATTCCAACCTTTTTTGTTCCCAGCTGGCAAAGAACCATGCTGGGCACCTAGGGTGGCAGAGTTGCTGAACGAGCAAACGTTTTATGTACATTTTCTTCTTAGGAGTTCACAGTGGCAAAACAGAGCTTGCAGTCAACAAAAGCATTTTTGTCCAAGATCCAGTGAACAGGTGTAAAAGCATTTTGCTAACCTCCCTGAGCTTTGAAGGTACAGCTACTGGCTTGCTCTGGTCCTGCAGAGAAGGCCATGGGGCAAGGCAAGTTACTTGCTGCAGCACCATGGAGAGTTCCTACTGAGCAACTTGCTCCAAAAAGGACTGGAAGTGAACTGAGGCCTTTTGGAGTCTCTAGTCCAAATCTACCTCTCCTAGCCTCTATCCCCTCTGGAGGCGTAGAGTCTCTGTAAGTGGTAACACCCAAGCCTAAATATGGGCACTTCTCATCCCATAGCCTCCTGGGCTCCCAATGACAATGGACTAGAAAAATACCGTGGGTGGCACTGTTCTTCAGGCTCAGGGGACGATGACTGAGAGGATACTGGCAGTTCCACAGACTCTGGTGCTGTGGCATCTGGTTCACTGGCCTCCTGCCTGCCAGCTTCAGATTCAGTGGTTCCCTCATCAACAACACCAGGCTTAGAGCCAGAAAGTCAGTTTGATTCCTTATTTGGTAACACTATAGCCTCTGACTCAGTGTCTTTCACAATCTTGGACTCTCAGGTCATGACAGATATATGTCTCAATAAACAGAATGATGAAATCTACAGAATTAGTGGCATAATTTTGTATTTGGACATGACAGCCCTATAATGAATTTTTGCTATACATCTTATTTGCCAACTTCAGGAAAGGCTCTCACATTAGATTTGTAGTCCAACATTTTAGCAATGACCATGGTTTGTCTTTTATTTATTTGTACACCAGGCAATTTGCCAATCTTGACATCATTGTGCCTAATATGTTGCCTGTCAATTTTGACATGGCCATATTTTTAAAGCCAGGAATAGGGAACTTGTGGCCCTCCAGATGTTGATGGACTGCAATCCCCATCATGCCTGGCCACTGACCATGATGGATGCAGCTGAAGGGAGCTGGAGTCTAACAACATCTGGAGGGAAACAGATTCACCATCCCTTTCTTTAGTGTGGTGCCAGTGTGGTGTAGTGGTTAAGAGCGGTAGTCTCCTAATCTGGGGAACCGGGTTCGCTTCTCCGCTCCTCCACTTGCAGCTGCTGGGTGACCTTGGGCCAGTCACACTTCCTTGAAGTCTCTCAGCCCCACTCACCTCACAGAGTGTTTGTTGTGGGGGAGGAAGGGAAAGGAGAATGTTAGCCGCTTTGAGACTCCTTAAAGGGAGTGAAAGGCGGGATATCAAATCCAAACTCTTCTTCTTCTTCTTCTAGTCAAGAGGATTGGGAAAGCAAGAATTAATAACTGCAGCCAGCTCAGTCATGAAGTTTGTTCTCTAAGCTCCCTGACCGTGTTGTTGAATGTAACGTACCTCACAGGGTGAAATAGACTAATACTGCAGTGACTTCCTTAGACAAAAGCTGATAAAGGAATAAATGAAAATGGCGAAGTGTGATGTAGTGGTTAGAGTATTGGATAGAACTAAGCAGGTCCAGATTCAAATCTCCAGTTGGCCATGGAGCTCACTGGAAGACCTTGGGCTGATCACAAACTCTCTGCCAAACCTATCCCACAGGGTTGTTATGGTAAAATGGGGAGGGAGGTAGACTTCCTTGAGCTCCTTGAAGGAAAGCTGGGGTGCTAATGTGATAAAGTAATAAATAAATGTATATGCAGTCCCTAGTCTTGGCCATTCATTGGAAGACAAAACACAACTCACTAGGGTTTTTTCTCCCCTCTGTTGATTTAAAATGTCCATAAGTTGTTTATATCCTTTAGAAGGGCAATAATCCATTGGCGATCCATTTCTGCAAAGAATTTAGATACTCCTATTCCAGCTAAGTGGATGAGGCAAAATAAGACACCGCACTTTGCTAACCAGGGACATAGAGAACACAACAAATGGCAGAACTCCTGTCATTAATCCTCTTTCCACCCGCCCACCAAATGCATCATTTCAAATATGCATCAACAAAATATCCTTTTGAATAACATGGTTCTCAAAAGCCTTTCTCATAAGTGATCTCATGACCTGTTCCATTCTGGAATCACATCATGCTGATTTTTAAACTTCCGGCTTCTTTCCTGGTTCTGTTACCTCATCCTATTTTTCTCAGAATAGCATCACCTTTCTTCTGTCCTCACTGAGCTGCTATACCATCACTTGACGTATGCAATCAGTATTGCTGTTTCCATATCGACAAGGCTACATGACCTTGCCTCTCCCATCTGACTCACCATTACATTAGCACCTATTCCCTGCATCCCACCTCTGTTCCCTGGTAGCAACTTTGAACAGACCAGTATTTGACTGTTCAGAGGGCTCACAATTACAGCTCCTGTGCAATTATGCAGAAAGTCTAGTGTGCAGCTAGGGCAGAAAAGTCTTTAATATACTTTCCATAGCATTTATTTCTTTCCTTTCAAAACTGGATTGCTTGCCAAATAGTTCAGATGACTTCTTCCAAGAATGGCTATCTGATCTGCTTGAAGGAATAAAAATGTCAGTGCCAAAAGGGTAAGAAAAAGCTGACTCAGAAACTGCTTACTACTGCGTCTGATGGCATACACCAGGGATAGGGAACCTGTGGCCCTCCAATTGTTGCAAGACTCCAACTCCCATCAGCCCCAGCTAGTACAGTATGATCAATGGCCAGGAATGATGGGAGTTGGAGTCCAACAAGATTTCAAGGGAGCAGATTCCTTATCCCTGGTCTTTATTTGGAAACTGATCCCGCAGCCTGGAAAGCATGTTGCCTTTTTGTGACCTAAATATTACGGTAAGGTTGCAAAAGCTACTATGTGTACACCATACCAGGCCTTGTTTTTTTATCTCCTAGGAATGCAAGTGACTCCCTGGGCTGCATTGTACTGGACACACCCAGTGAACATGAGTATCACTATGTTTCACTCTTCCATCTTGACTTCCCCTCTCCCTGCTGCTAATGTCCGACCTTCTCTTTGTGAATTTAAAATGCTAGACGTGAACAGCACAGAATAGTTCTTTTTCTAGCTCCAACTTTGATCATGAGAGCAATAGCTAGGACCTATCTTGGTCACTCCCCTCATTCCATGTTGCACGATTTTGATGAATGATCCCAAACATTGCTTTCTTTCACCTTCTGTTGCTGCATCCCGACCGGGCCACCCCACTTTTCCATTTGACTTCCTGGAATAATTATATCAATTTTGTTGCACACACCCCAATCTCTGAGTGGTGAGAAGCTTTGGGGGTTCCTGCAGCTATGCAAGGCCTGATTTCCTTGGCATGAAGGTCAATGGAGATTGTGGTGCCTTTAGGATATATGTTTTGTTAATACATATATGCAAACTGAACATAGCATGGAAGGGCTCACAACATTAACACCCCAACAGATCTTGCCTCCCCCATTACCGGGAGATCTCCAAGCGATAGTTTTGGTTCCAGCACAGAGCAAAACAAGCCTCTGTGTCTTCAGTTTCTAGCATCAGCAAAAATTCACTCCCATAGGCCTCCTTGGCCTAATGCTCTCCATCCTAGGATGAAGTAGCATTCACTCAGGTGAGCTGTTAAAAGACCCACCTATTTGTCTATATAGCAAGAAGGCAACCTTTTTGGACATGTAAATGGCAGTACTTAATGGGCCAGCTATGGTCATTATAAAGAGATTGGTCTGACTGGTTCCATAGTTTCTTCTACTAGATTCTCTAAACATCACTGGATACAGAATAACAGGGCTGGAAGGACCACACCAATATCATACACCCCAAACCTATAACAATATTATCATAAACTACAGATGATCCGCTTTTTGACTTTGTCTTATCATTGATTCTGAATTGGACCTGACTACACACGTTTCTTCTCCAAGGGATCCTGCCAAACAAAGGAGCATTCTCAGTCATGACATCCATACAAACCTCAGTCTGGTGCATTTTGGATCATTTCATGGAACGGAACATTTCGTTTCCATAGTGGACATTTAGTGTAAAGGTAAAGGTACCCCTGCCCGTACGGGCCAGTCTTGACAGACTCTAGGGTTGTGCGCTCATCTCACTCTAGAGGCCGGGAGCCAGCGCTGTCTGCAGACACTTCCGGGTCACGTGGCCAGCGTGATGAAGCTG
The DNA here is from genome assembly GCF_964188315.1 of Podarcis muralis. Taxonomy (NCBI): domain Eukaryota; kingdom Metazoa; phylum Chordata; class Lepidosauria; order Squamata; family Lacertidae; genus Podarcis; species Podarcis muralis. Next base: position 27,576,150 of record NC_135662.1, read on the forward strand.
CTCTGGTGAGCCAGAGCCGCACACGGAAACGCCGTTTACCTTCCCGCTAGTAAGTGGTCCCTATTTATCTACTTGCACCTGGGGGTGCTTTCGAACTGCTAGGTTGGCAGGCGCTGGGACCAAGCAGCGGGAGCGCACCCCACCGCGGGGATTCGAACCGCCGACCATGTGATCGGCAAGTCCTAGGCGCTGAGGTTTTACCCACAGCGCCACCCGCGTCCTCAGTCTGGTGCATTTTGGATCATTTCATGGAACGGAACATTTCGTTTCCATAGTGGACATTTAGTGTATTCTCTAGATATAACCAAATGAAGGAGGATAAATCTGCTTCAAGTTGTGATCATTTTCACTGAAAATATTTGTAACGTTATCTTTTCATGCAAAATGAAAAAAACAAAATCACTCAAAACTCAGCAGACGTTGTAGTAGATATAACTTCAGTTTAAATATGGAATATGAAAGATATGCATATCTCCCTCTAGTGTGGAAGAAGCTAACAATTCTATAACTATATATAGGCCAGACAAATCTGTTTAAGATAATGATGTCATTAAAGGCTTCATTTTAAAAAAATGAGTCGCAGGAAATGCACAATTGTGTTTTTAAAAATGAGTTGTTGTTTTTTTGTAAAATGCGAAATTTTAATTTTTTTTTGAAAAAAACCCCCACAAAGCTCTTTGTATGGTGTCCCCAAATCACCAACCTCCATTTTATCACCTTCGAAATAATATGTGGGACTGACTTAGTGTGTGAACTGAGCGTAACGGAAATATTTTTGATTGCCATAGCAACAAAATATCTTGGTGGGGAAGAGAGCACTCGGCTGAACACATGTAAAGCAACAAGGTTACACAGACTTTAGGCCTCCAGCATCCGATCCTACCGATACAAAATATGAAGAACTGATTGTTTTCTACAGATGGGTCAATAAAGCTGAAACACTTGTGCTGCTGACATATTACTTTGTTGCTCTTTGCCATGGGCACAGGTACTATCAAGTAAAGTGAATGACTTACTACCAGGAAAAGGGTTTGTTAAAAATTTAGAACTTCTGGGTCAAAAACACTCCATGTGCATGTTCTCAAGTTATATCACCTGTGCCATTTTCCCTTTAAAAAAATGGGAAAAGAGATGAATGAGGCCAGGGGGCCTCTAATAATTTGTATAGGGAAAAGGTTCCAATTCTATAAAGTGCCCTTAAAATGGCTTGTAAAACATCCCTTAAAATGTATAACAGATATGGACATGTACCCTGGGATACGTATACTAGATCCCAGGGACATATTCTGCAAGAGGGGCCATTGCTCTGTGGTACACAGATGCAAGCAGTTTTTTTTTTATTGCTACTTTGTTCACAGTTTTATTTCACCCAGTTGCGTATGAGACACTTGATGTCAGACTGGATCTGGAATCTTCATTGCCTTATTTCAGTAAATTTTGATACACAGGACTGGCTGAGGATTTGACTGCCAATCATTTTACGACAAGCACTTGTGCATCTGAAATATATGTTAAATGTTATATTCTACAATTCATCATTAATTAATATTAGAAATAATAAAAGATTGACAATTGTACTTTACTGGCAAACAGAAATTGACCTCTCTGGATGATATACTAGAAACTAAGGATAACAACCCAAGGTTTTGGTGGGTCTGACAAATCAATAGGTTAAATTCATTCACCATTTTACTAGTTCATATCACTGCTAAGTTCATCTCATCATCCAAGACATAGTCTCTTTCAAAATATATATATTTTAAAAAGCATATATCCTCTCTGTGAGGCTGAGCTCTCATAGGACCATCCCACATCATGGACCAGATTCTTAGTCCACTAAGAGGATGTGAGAATTGCATGTTTTATGGCAGCTCCAAAGCCCACAGCTCAATGTCCCCAGTATCCATGAAAATGAACCCTATGCGCATTCAGTGGAATTTGCAAGCATCTAGGGAAGAGGTAAGGGACATGGGTGGTGCTGTGGGTTAAACCACAGAGCCTAGGACTTGCCGATCAGAAGGTCGGCGGTTTGAATCCCCACGATGGGGTGAGCTCCCGTTGCTCGGTACCTGCTCCTGCCAACCTAGCAGTTCGAAAGCACGTCAAAGTGCAAGTAGATAAAAAGTAGATACCTTCCAATGGGAAGGTAAACGGCGTTTCCGTGCGCTGCTCTGGTTTGCCAGAAGTGGCTTAGTCATGCTGGCCACATGACCCGGAAGCTGTACACCGGCTCCCTCGGCCAATAAAGTGAGATGAGCGCCACAACCCCAGAGTCGGCCACGACTGGTCAGGGGTCCCTTTACCTTTATCTTTAGGGAAGAGGGTGGCCAGGGGAAGTCAGCAGATATAAGAACAATTCGTAAGCAGTGTGGAGAAGTGTGCCTGTTCCTTGTATCGTCACATTCCAATGAAACCAAACGGAACAGCCTCACTTTACAATATGCAGCTTCTCAAGACACTCCTTATTCCATCCAGGTAACCATCAGGGAGCAGGAGGTGAACCAATGAATCATCCCAGTCCAACCCTCATATGCAAAGTAGGATATCATGTATTCAAAGCATCCGTCCAGCCTTCCCTTGCAAACTTCCAAGAAAGGCAGTTCTACAACCTTAAGGCAGTTCCCCCCCATTGCTACACAGTGAAAGATTTAACCCTTTGCTTCTGCTCCAAAGCTGTGTGAATCATTGTTTTCTTTACAACGGTCACCCTTGTTTCCTACCTAAAACCTTGTTAACACGTCCCCATTCCCTGCCTGCAGCAACCTGAACGTTTACTGAGAAATAAAGTCAAGGGGAGTTTAACGCCGTTGAGCGCAACCCCCGCCTTTTGTCTCGGCTAAGATCAAGGCAACTCACGCCCTTTCATCTTCCCCTCTTCGCTTCTTTAAGAGATGATTCCACCACCTTCCTAACTCCCTCGTCCCTTAGTCCTGACAACGTTGTCGTCCTCAAACTCTGCTTCCCGAAATCCAAAACAGGGATGTTGTTGTTGGAATATTTATACATATTATTGGGGGGCGGAGTGTTAAGAGACCTTACCTGCCGTGCTTGTGTGACAAAAAGAGAAGAGCCTAAACAAAGGTGTGACTTTGCGACTCAATCAGAAGACGATTCCATTTTTTTTTACACGCAAAAAAAAAAAAAAAGGAAAAGGAAAAAAGCGGACACCTCTTAACTCCCATTGTGTGGACAGAAGCACAAAGGCGTCTCACTCTGGGGAGTGGGTGTTTCTTCCAAACCCCCTCCCCCCTTCAGCGGCCCATTTCCTTTGCGATCCCATTCATTCCTCCACCCAGCCCTACAAGGAACCTCCTCCCTGCCTCTCCCCACCAAACCCCGTCCAGGGCTGGCCTTGGCCGGAGCCGAGGCGGCAGATATCCACGCAGGCGCCGGCGGACCCCTCCTCCCCTCCTTTCCCCCCGGAGGAGCCTGGGGAGGGCGGTCCCCTCTCAGGTCCGCGCGAGGAAGAAGAGGAGGAGGAGGAGGAGGTGGAAGGAGAGGAGGAGTTATGTAGATGACGGATGAACGTTTCTGGAGTGGCGGGGCGAGCCGAGAGGCATAAGCGCAGCCGGGGAAGCGGAGCGCGGGCGGCCAGGCAGCCGAGGAGGCCTTGGCGAGCCGGAGGAGGGGCCGCAGCCCGAGGAGGCGGAGGCGGAGGCGGAGGCAGGCGGTTGCTGTGCAAACGAGGCGCCTCGCCGGAGCCGCAGCTGCACTTGGACGCCGCGTTCCCTCCCGGACGGGACGAGCGAGGAGGAGGAGGATGTGGAAGAGCTGACCGAGCTCGATGCCGCCGCGCCGCGTCCTGGACTGAAGGGTCTCCTCTCCCCTCCTCCTCCTCCTCCTCCTCCTCCTCCTCCTGCTGCCTCTGGAGGTGAACCTGCGTCGAGCTGTTCCTCCTCGACAGCGCGGGGGGACTCTCTCCCCCTCCCCTCTTCTCCCCTTTGAGAGAGAGAGAAACCCACCCGAGTGTGCGTGTTCTGTTTTTGTTTTGGCTGTTGGGAAGGGGAGAGAGAGAGAAGAGGGAGAAGGAGGTGGAGAAGGAGGAGGAAGGCAGCGAAGGCAAGGAGCGCGCTCTCTCTCTCTCTCCCGCTCGCCCGCCGTCTCTGCCTTCTCCATTGAAGCACAGTTCACTATGATCTTACTCGCCTTCAGCACTGCAAGCCGGGGGGATTTCGTGCATCATTCCAGGGTGTTTTTCTTGCAAGCCTTGCTTTGGATTTTATGGGCTACTGGGTGCAGAGCGGAGCAGTATTTCAATGTAGAGGTAAGATCTATCACATCTACGTGTGTGTGTGTGTATGTGCGTGTGTGTTTCCTTTCTTTTCTGGGTTGCTTCTTGCATTGATTCAACGTGCAGAAATAAATAAATAAAATAAAAAATAATAGGGTGTAGGAGAAATCCCATACCTCCCCAGCAGTCGCTTCTGCGAGCGCAACCAGGACGCTTTTCCTTCCTGCAGCCAACAGAGTTTCCCGTTTCTGGTGAGCCGCCTCTTGGTCTCAGGATCCCTTGTTGCCCAGGACGGCGAAAAGCCACGATGCTGGACTCCGGGGGATTCACCATTGTGCCCTGGCAGTACTCTCCCTCCCCTACTTTAAAAAGAGATCGGGGTGGTGGTGAAATGGACCTCTCCAAAACGCGCATGCATCCGTACGTGACGGGTGGTAGGTTAAAAGTAGCCACCGGACATTAAGACGCAAGAACAGTCTGAATGGGAGTTTAAGTTGGGGAGGGGGCATGAATTTATATTGCTAAGATCAGGGCGTTGTTGTTTAAATGAAGGTGGAGAGGGGAAAGACATTCATTGAACAGGACAAGGTTTCTTTTGTCACTTCGAAACATTCCTGGGGACTTTTGCTCCAGGGGCTGCTGTAATGGCTAAACGGATGTCCCCTCAGGCGGTGAAGGGAGGCGGGCGTTGTTAAGAGGTGGAGAGGAACTTTGTGAAGTTAGTTAAAATGTGAGAAGGTGAACAGCATCTGGATAGGATCTGCTCTGGGTTCACGGCTAGACTTCAGCTGGGATCCACACCCTACAACTCCCCCAGTTTTTAGCCTCAGCCCAATGTATAGACACCGGATCTGGCTTTTGCAGCACAAACCCTGTACATGTCTACTCAGCAGTAATGCCTATTGAGTTCGGTGGGGCTTGCCTGCACTTAACGTGTGTACAGAGACGCAGCCTAAGTGTGGTTGGTTATTAAGTGTGCTGCAATTTCTCCGCTTTTGTCCTTTTCTCATATGCTTCGCACAATAATGTCTGTCCATCTGTCTGTCAAATCAGTCCCAGTTTGTCCCTTATGTTATCATCCTTATACGTGGCCTCCTTTCATCTTGCTCACCACTGCTGCTGGTTCAGGAGTTGAAAGAGACCACACAAACCATAACAACTCTCATTCCTGTATCAGACTTGATCCGTCTTACTGATTACACACCTGCAGCTCAATCCTTTGCTAACCCCAGTGCTTCTTCAGACCCAAAGTGTCTCTTACTCGTGCACATTTGAAATTTTCTTCCACACAAACTCCTGTTCTTCTGGCTCTCAGGATCTCAAGCCTTTCTCTGGATGTGTCCCCCCCCCTTTTTTTAGCCATAAGAGGAGACTCTCTTTAGTCTGACCATACAAGACTCACATTTTCTGTGTATGTCAATAATATAATTTGTCTTTCTCTTCTAAGGATACTTGTCTATGACTGAACTTCCCAAACCTGGTCACATTCATCTATTATTTCAGGGCTATCCTGGCTATTCTGTCTTGGCTATATCTTATTTTGGCTTCCTCCCACAACCCTGTATTGCCAGCTCTTTCCCCCAATGTAGGGGGAATCATAGGGCTAGGCTGAAAGGTGTGAGCAATGCCTGACACCCTTTGGCCTAATTCTGGTTATGGCTGTTGGAGCTGACTGTGGCGGGAGTGCCACTTAGCCAAACTCATTCTGCTCTCGAGAACATCCTTTATTCCCCTTTTTACGCTCATTCTTCCAATGAGAAGTGGAGGAGACTGCCAAGGGGAAGGGGGGAAAGCCACCCAATAGCATCACGCCTAGATAGTGCCACATGCAGGGAGTCAGGTAGGCTTTCCAGCTCCAGAAGCTTTTCCTCTTGCCACAGCTAGTTGCTGTGCCAGCTGCCTACTCTGCAGGACGCAGGCCAGCAGCAGATGGTGCTAGGACATGAGGAGTGAAAGGATAGTTTAGGGAATCTAGGAAGACACCAGTAAGTAGCAAGGGGGAGAAACTAAACTTACATGGAGCAGTGAAGTACGGAGGGGAAACTATGAATGAAGAAAAGTTGGAGAAGTGGGTTTAGTGTTTTCCTGCTTCCTGATACAAAGTTTCATAGTCATGCTTCAGAGCCAGTGTATAATTGGAAGGTCATGTGTAAAAGTGTGAAATTCAATATCTATATCTATCTGTCTGTCTGTCTGTCGGTCTATCTATCTATCTATCTATCTATATCTAAACATACTGTATATAAAATTGTCCAGTAGCACCTTAGAGACCAACTAATTTTGTTCTAGGTATAAGCTTTTGCGTGCATGCACGTTTCTTCAGATGCACACGAAAGCTTATACCTAGAACAAACTTAGTTGTTCTCTAAGGTGCTACTGGACAATGCACACACACACACACACACACACACACACATATAGACTGCGTCAGACCAACACAGCTACCCACCTGTATCTGTGAAATTCAAGAGTTTGGTTTTGTTGAACAAAGAACCCTCTCCTTTGTTTTTTCTTTTTGCCTCTGGCCACCTGAAAAAGAGAGCTGTGGAGAGAGTGTGTATTTAGTTCTTACTTCTGGCTCTGCCTTCAGTTAGCAGCCATGCCCTCCTAGTAGACATTAGCCACCACTGCTCTGTTCTGTAGGCCATTTCGAAAGCTAAAGTGGAATAATCCAGGCATAGAAGGATCTTTGCCATTCCTGGAGGCTAGCACACTTGGTTTGTCTGGGGAGCAGGTGGCTGGGATTTCTCTGGTCCTGGAATAAATCTCTTGAGAGCAAAGCGCGGTCTCCTGCCTTATCGTCTTCTGCCTCCTTGAGATCAGCATGGTCTCTGCTACCAGGCTGAAGGGAAATTAATTTACATTTATCTCTGAGTAAGGCTGAGAGCTTTTCAAGTGCCATTTGTTGTTGTAAAAAAAAGAACCCGGAGTAGCCGGAGCCACAATGCAGAGGGAACGTGAGGCTAAGGACTTGGCAGCGTTTGGGTGACTCTGTGCCATGGATTTCTCTGTGTCAGCACCAGACCCATAAAACACTTGCACAGGACAATAAATCACGGAGAACCCATCCCTACTTGAGCACAGCAAATTCTGTTCCAGGAGCAATTTAAACAAACATAGAAGTGAGGGGGCTGCTGTAGACCAGAGTCCATTGTAATGGATTGATGGAGGCTAAGCTCACATGCTTGGTAGCATAGGAAATGGAATTTAATTTCACTAGGGCCACTGCAACATGGATCTGTGTTATTTATATTGTTGTTTGGCCATTCTTATAGCATTAAAACAAATACCGAAAGGAGGGCATGTGCGCATACACTCACCACCTGTTGCACATATAGACATGGTTTATGGTGAATATCTGTTTTTGTAAACACTGGATTCTATCCAGCTAAGTTTTAATCAGAGTAGACCGATTGAAGGTAGTTTCTGCATGTAGTGTAGTGGGAAGCGAGGGGCAGATGGGGCTCTTCCACCTGGGAAGATAGCCCATCTAGGAGAAGGAAAACTGTGCTCCCAAACCTCCATTGCCTTGTGGGATATCTTCAGGAGATGAAAATACTAAGAGAGTAAACCCTACAGAATGGAGTCCCTCAGACAGTTGGATGGCTACTTGTGCTCCTCCTTCAGGCAACTCCCGCAGCCATCTGGTGCCAAACATATGGGTGTGCTTCCCTTTGGACCACATCAGTGAGGCTGAGAGGGGGTCCTGTCATCTGGGCAGCCCAGGACCTCCATACACACTGCCCAGGCTTATGCCCCAGGGAGGTCATTTAGGTGTTGTTAACACAGCAATTTGACTTCACCCCCGGAGGCGCACCCCATTGTCTCTTGAGGCAGATGAATGCCAACAAGACTGATTGAAGTTAATGATTGAAATCATGGTGATTATTTTCAATGGGTCTACTCTGAGTAGAACTAACATTGGCTATAACCCTTAGGCTGCAGTTCTATACTTACATTGGATTAAGCACTATTGAACTCAGTCTGCCTTACCTTTGAGTAGGCGAGTATAACATGACACAATTGCTTGGTTTTAGCAGGAGGCTTCCAAACATGTACTCTCCATACGTAATCTGGAAATGGCTGGTTCTTCTGGTTTCCATCTCGTATTTTAGTGATATTTTTCTAGAATTACTGGAGCTCAGATTACTATGTGTATGTATATATGCCTTTCTTTGTATGTCTTGGAGTTGCAGACTCAAATTCTGTTAGGTGAGAGCTCTAAGAATGTCAGTATTCAGTAGCATCAAATAATTGTTGACACTGTTAAGGGGGTAGTCCTTAACAGATGTGGTTGTAACAGATGTGGGCATGGGAAGGAGGTGCAGGGTGTGTGGTCTGCCCTGGGTGTCATCCCTGAGGGAGTGACAAAATGGCACACCGTGGGGGGCGGCACTTACCACGGGGTCTGGCCTGCAGCGTGCCCGAGCCACACATCTCTCCTGGGAGTAGCACGGTGGCTCAGGGCCCTACGACGCCCAAAATGGCAGCGTGGGGCTTGCGTCCGCCAGGCGGACTCCATGGGCAGCTCACCGCGGCACCCTCATGGGCGGATCACGACTGTGCCCCCATGGGCAATTTCGTCCCGCCCCTGCCGCTTTGGGTGCCGGAGCAGCTAGGTACGCCCCTGGTTGTGACACATACTTGTGTATTGTTAGTCACATAAAAAGGCTATGCAATAGACAATGTGAAATCCTGTTCAGTAAAGCGATAAACACTGGCAGTTCAGAACTTGGTATACAGACTTGGCAGTCTTGGCCTTGACTGCAATTTATCATTTTAAATGATAAACTAATTAATCTGCATGTTATGTAGGGCTGTGCCATGGATTTAAGAGCCTTAGATTCATTTGTTCATTTGATTGTGTGCAGAAGTCTGCTGTCTCTGAAATGAATGAGGATTTGGTTTGGGTGCACACAACAATATGTGTGAAAGCAGACTATTGAACTGGGGGCATCATGCTTATTTGTTACTCTTGAATACTCTGTGTCCTGATTTGGTTGGTTGAATGGATGGTTAACGCCATTGCAAAGAGTCAAGTCATCCTTGAATGTTTGTTACACTCGAGTATGTTCAACGATTGGGCTTAAGAGTCAATTTGTATTAGTCTGCTGCCGCAGAGCAAATCTAGAGTACTATGGCAACATAAAAAATAATTCATAGTAGCATGAAATCGGCAAGGAATGAGTAGCTACCAGTGTGACAGTGTGGGTGGCTTCCCAGTGCTGAGGTTGCTGCCAGTAGACTGAGAGGGGAAAGTTGGCATGGCACAGTAGCATTGGATTGGCTCTGCTGCTGAGCCTGTGCTATGCCAACCTCCCTGCTGCCTCACCCCTCTCCTGCTTAGTTACGGGCAGCAACTTCCATGTTGGGAAGTCAGATAAGAAACCCCACTCCACTGACTGCTGCAAGGAAGAACTTGCCTCATCAGAAGGATGTAGTGAACAGGGAGGATATAGGTCAAAGTCAACTACCTGACTGATGCCAGCCAGAGCATTGGGAGGCAGACCACTCTCTAACAGTGGCATAATAGCCAGGTTGAGGAAGGGAGATTATTAAATGAGAAGAAGACTCTCGTGTTCTTCTAGCCAGCTTTAGTAAGGGTGGAAATACCACATTATTCTACTTATTTGATGATACCTAGTTATTTATTTACTAAATCTCTTCCTTGACGGAAACCTTGAACTGGTTCACATAAAATAGAATAAAAACCTCTTGAGGATGGCACTTGTTACACATTTTTAGAATAGGAGATAATGCAAGGACAAAAGAGGAGGAGGAAGAAGAAGCCTAGTCATGGTGCTCCCAGGATGGTTCCCCTGTGTGCTCTGAGGCTGGTGGGTTGTGTGGCAAAATCATGTTTGCTCTTTTTTTGCTACAGAAAGGAGTTGTGGGTCCATTAGAAAATGCGGATACTGCTGTTAACATGCATGATATACGGTGCAACAACAAATTGCAGTGCTGTGAAACATGGGGGTAGGCAATGACTTGGACTGCAGTGTCCATAGATCAGTATTTCATGTTCTTCTGTAGATTTGGCAACCTGAACTTGCTTGTAATCCCTAATAATAAATGAGAGACTTTAGGAGCATGGGCAGGGTTTGGCTACTGCACATTTCCAGCAGTGGGAGAAGAGATCTGCTGGCAGAGAAACTGCCATGTCACGTTCCTGCCATTTTGCTTTTCTTACAACCTGTTGGCTACAGTGGGAGGCATGCCATTTTTGTGGGAATGCCAAGGAAGTGAAAGGACTTTGGATGTAATATGTCAACACCCACCTCTCCTATTCCCCTTCCATATCTTATTATTCCGCTACTCATCCAGAGGAACATCTGTGCTGGTGGAGTTTTTTTACTGACATGTGGGCTTGCAGTGATATAAGTGTCATCCCACCATCATCCTGCCTTCTCTGCCAGCAGAGCAGCACATAAACTCTCAGCCAACTTCTTGGTGAGGCTTGGATTACACATTTATCAAGTTAAAAATACATGATGGGAAGTTTAATTCCAGAGCCTTGCAAATCTACAAAAGTTATTAGCCCATCTTTCACCTTATCATTCATTTTTGAAATTAAGAAATAGGCCCCATCCCCCAAATTTCATAAAATTTCAAAGCCTAGTTGTCTGGAGGTAATTCTTATCACAGTTGATGAGATGAGTTGCTATTTTCTAGCCCAGTGTTTGCTCCCCGGTTTATCACAGTTGCATGAAAGTCAAAATTCCATAGAATCCTCATAAATCTATATCATTATAATTAGATGTGCTGCTGTCAACCCCTATAGGAGTCAATATTAACTGAAAATCCTGTAGTTGCTGAGAGGTCACATCCTTAACTTTCTGTGTATGCAGTGGCACCTACTTTTAATTAAACATGGTTAGGATTGAGAGCTTTGCATCCATTTCCCACCACAATGTTATTTCTGTTGTTCCGCCTTGCATATACATCATTGGTAAGTACTTAGGAGCAATCCAGTGAGATTTTCAAAGCAAGCCTTGCTTTTCTACATGCAGTTCCTTAAGTGACTTTAAACTTCCCCTTTTAATAATCGTGGCAGTTTAATTGCTTATTATGGAACATAACACAGTGGAATCAAAACCTCTGAGAAATGCTGTCAAAAATGTAGAATTTTCTTCCCTGTGGCAAACAGCGGCTGCAAACTTCCTTGTTTTTCACTGCTAACAGACTTTACAATTAATGGTCTGCTGTTACTGAATTGCTACACATGACCTTTCTAGGTTTCTGCATTTGTCTAACACCCTGATTCCTATGCATATTTACCAAGAAATTATCTGTGTCAATTTAAAAATTGAAGTTTTTTCCAAGTAAAGTATGTTAAAGCACATTTAGCTGGAAGTAAGTCTCACTGAACTAAATGGGACTTAATTCCAAGTAAAAGTCTGAAAGCTATGTGTGCGCTTTTGAGCCACTATTTCTGTTGGGAATAAGTATGGAGAAATTGGGTTAGCAACACCCCTCTTCACTTTTTGCTGTGTTATTATTAGGACGTTGGGATGCTGAAGTATTCTAATGAGAGCTTATTAAAAACCATCCCAAGAAACTCAAAAGAAGAAGTGAAGAATATCCTGTTTCTTATGAATTTTGGAGCATATTAACTGTCTTCATATTGCTCTTGTGCATGCATTCCACCCTGAGATGGTAGTAATGCCTGGTAGAAGGAACTGTGGTCATTATTAGCAGCTATTCTCAAATTGTGAAGTTGAAGCTGGTTTCCAAAATGGTTCTTGATTCTGGTCCTGCAACATTGTTCTTCTTGACCAGGGGCTCAACTCTCCCTATTCATGATCTAGTTAAGTTTGCACAGTGTAAAGAAGTACTTTCTTTTATCTGTCTTGAATTGTCCAACATTTAGCTTTCTTTGTTGACTGTCCATGAATTGTACTGGTATAAAAGAAGGAAGGAGCTTTTCTCTGACCACTTTCCCACACCATACAAAATGTTATGTGTCTTCTATCATGTCTCCTCTTATTTGCTTTTCTCTAAAGTAAAAAGCCCCAAACTTTTATCCTGAGGGACTTGAGCTATCTCATTGATCATTTTGGTTGCCCTTTTTGAACATTTCCCATCCCTACAATAGTCTTTTTGAGGGGAGATGGCTGGAACCATACACAGTATTCCAAGTCTAGTCTCAACATTCTTTGTATAATAGTGTTATGTTATTGCCAATGTTATTTTCACTTCCTTTCCTAATGATCCCTAGCATGGAATTTGCCTTTTTCACAACTGCCTCACTTTGGGTTGAAGCACTCGTTATGCTATCCACTAGGACCCCAAGGTCTTATTCCTGGTCAGTCACTTCTCTGTTCAGACCCCATAACCATGTATGTGAAACGATTTTTGGCTGCAATGTGTATCCTTTTTCACTTGCCTGCATTGAATTGCACTTGCCATTTTATTGCCCATTCACTTGATTTGAGAGATCCTTTTGGAGTCCTTCACTGTCTCGTTATTTTAAGGACTCTGAACAATTTAGCACCACCAGCAAACTTGGCCACCTCACTGCTCACCCCTAACTGTAACTCATTTCTGAACAAGTTAAAAAGCATAGGTCCCTATCCAGATCATTGGGGAACTCCTCTTCCTTACAGCTCTCCATTTGGAGAACTGTTCACCTATTCCTACTCTGTGTTTCCTTTTGCAATGTCTCTTATTCCATGACTGCTCAGACTACTCAGACTTTGGTGAGATAATTTGTTGAAAGCTTTTTGAAATTCCAAGTATGCTATGTCAACCGAATCACTTATGTTGATATGCTTGTTGACACCCTTAAAGAACCCTAATAGGTATCTTGTCAAAAGTGTTTTGAAAGCCTAAGTATATGATGTCAACTGGATCAACCTTATCTATATACTTGTTGACACTGCTGAGTGAGATGAAGGAACCGACCTGGATCCTGTGATCGTCAGCATATTTGGGGCCAGGAGGTAAGTTGTTCTTCAGGTCTGTTGGCCATACTGGAGGTTTGGCCTTCCTCATAACAACTTTGGCAGATAAGGCCAAATAAGTCACAATTGGAGGGGAGGTTGTAAGCCTCTGGCTGCCCCTTGAAGAGAATGGGGTATCCCATTAAAGGGTTCCTGGAGGGGACACTCCTATCTGGATCCCCATTGGGGCTAGGGCCATAGCACTCCTCCAAAGACAAGTTTGGGGTGTCTTACCAATTTGATGTATGTCATAGTACTTCCTTGCCATTGACTCAGCCTCATGGAAATCTTCCAGCAGGCAGATTTCCTCATGGAAATCCTCATGGAAATCTTCCAGCAGGCAGGCTGGATGAACCAGTTTCAGGGCTGTCTTAAGCATATGCGGCGCCGGGATGCAAAGATCTGCCCGGCACCCCCCCCCCAGGTTGCCCAGTCCCAGGTACGCAGGAGGGCAGAGCTGGCCGGCTGCCTCAGCGTCTCGCTGGCTCAGTTGCCCCTGAACTCGTGGTGCAGAGGCACCTGCAGCAGAAAAGCCCACTGCGGCACTCCAACCGACGGGTGGGCTCTTCTCCAGACTCAACTCTCAGGCCCTGGACTCTCGGCCTGGCGCCCCTGAGAGCCCGGCACCCGGGTGCCCTGCACCTGTAGAGCCTATGGGTAAGATGGCCCTGACCAGGTTATGCCCAGTGCCTAAGCCTAAGCCATCTGTAATCAGTAAAGTTGCGGCCTAATTTGAAAGAAAGATCATTGTCACGAGAGGCTATTCAGATACATGCATGGTCTGGGGTTGGGGGCTCACAGCACATGGGTCTGCAACTATCTTTTTGCAGAAATGTAGACCTTTGATAACATCTTCAGACAACATTACTTTAGGAAAATTTACATTAAAAATTACTGTACAGCCCCCACCCCCAATAACATATGTTCACTGGGTGGCTCATAAGAAATAATTGTGCCAAGAGCTTTATCTTTTGAACGGAGGTTGTATGCTATTTTGATGGTGTTTATTTCACTTATTTGGTTGCTTGGCAACCATTTACACCACACTGCTGCTTATTGTCATTCGTTGTAAGCATATTTTAACATACTGGTGATGGTATTTAAGGATTCCCATCTTCAAAGAATTCACATTTAGCATTAATGCTAGTAGTAACATTTAGAACTGCTACTTCACTAATTATGTAGTAATGATTTCTGTGTTTACGCCAAATCATTTCTTTGTTTCCAGACCTTGGCTGAGTTTTAGTGATGGACAATATGACAGGTGTATGTATACCTTAAGACTTAATTTATTCAGGTTTATATCCATACAGTCAAGTATTCCTCCAAGTATTGGGGAAGAGCTTTGGCTCAGAGTTTATGCACAGAAAGTCCCAAGTTAAATCCCTAGCAACTCTATGTAGGGCTGGGATTGGCAAAAAACAAAAACGAAAAACACCATTTGTGAAGGGTCACTACCAGTCAGTAAAGACAGTGCTGATCTAGATTGCACCCCAGCAGTCTGACACAGCATACGACAGCTTCCTATGCAATCCAAAAACAGATGGGCTCTTCAAAGATTTGAAATCTTTTTTTCATTCTCAAGGTTTCTGAGGGTTGCAGTGCAGAAGAGGCACTTGGCAAAATCCGCTTGCTGCCACTGCAAGTGAGAGGAGTTTGGAACTGATTTTGACACGAGCATTACTGTTAAAGTACAAAATTGTTTCTTTCTTTTTAACTGCTACAGTAGTTGTATCACTAAACCACATGTTACCATTTGATTCCCACGAGAAGTCTGAACCATTGTGCTCTTGCTCAGGGGAAAAGGCAATGCTGGTTTTTCTAAAGGACTTGCTTGTGAGCTGTTTTCTAGCACGGAGTTCATATATCTATCTGTATATCTATCTGTCCCGATTTAGACCGATCTGGGTAGGTTGCTTTTGGTTTCTGGTCTGAAGCCATGTAGAAGGAGGAGGAGAGGGGGCATTCGTGAAGCGCCTGCAGTTCTACTATTGGTATTGAAGGGAAATAAAGGTAAAAAAGCAAATAGGAAACTTTGTTCTCTGCTGTTTCACACACAGCAAAAAACAAAGCCCTTCTGTAATTATTCATATCTTCAGTGCACCCATTTCATACTACATCAAATGGGAAGGTTCTCAGTAGGAATGAAAAATCTGTCAATTTTGGTTTCTCGTTTTCCTTCAGTTCACATTTCTGGATTTGCTTTTTTAAAAAGTCGTCATGACAATTCATCAGCATTTTTGTGTGAATTTGTCCTAATATACACATTTTGTATGCAATTTTGCCCAATGTCTGCATTTTTGCAAGCGATTATCTATAATATCATACACTTTGCCCTAGTGTATGCATTTTGTACACATTACTTAGTAGGAGAACAGTATTGCAATATTCAGAGAAAAGTGAATTCCAAAAGATGGTCGTGTTTGGGTTTGTGCATTGCTTTAGATTATAATGTTTGCTTTTAAAACTGAAGTGACTTTCTCATCCATCCCTAGCTCACAACACAATGCTATGAATATTTACTGAGAAGTGCTCAGTAGGTCTTACTCCCAGGAAAGTCTGCATAGGATTGCAGCTTCAGTTGTTTGAGCAAGATCTTTTCAATTGTACAGTTTTTGTCAGATCTAATTTTTAGGTACAAAATGAAAAACTGTTTGGTGTTCTTCATAGTTGAGAACCCCTCATTGGTTACTAGGCTCTGAAAAGAGCAGATGAGAGGGTAATGCAGTAAGAATACAGTAAGTAAGTAAGTAAGTAAGTAAGTAAGTAAGTAAGTATGGAGAATACAGTAAGTCCACAACTTATGCACATTTTAACTTGCACACATTGGGTTTTACACACTTGGCAAGGAGAAAGGAGAAAAATAAAAAAGGGGATGGAAAGGGAGCAGGTGTCCCAGAAAAAAGACTGTCACAACCCTACCCACCATAGCACCCAATGTTTGTTTTGTTTGTTTATTGTTAATTAATTAATTAATTAATTTTATAATGAATGATTTTAGAATGTTGTTTATGCTGTACTTTCGTACTGTTTTATTGTTGTTAGCCGCCCTGAGCCCAGCTTCGGCTGGGGAGGGCGGGATATAAATAAAATTTATTATTATTATTATTAATACGGCCAACAGCCAGCATACTATTGCAGCCAATGTGTTTTGATTATAGGTAACTTTTGCTTTAGGTGCTATTCCTGGAACATAACCCCCACGTAAGTTGCAGGCTTACTGCATATCAAAAGGATTGTGGAATAGTTGAGTGGTGCATCAGATGATGGGTTGGTCAGGTCAGTCCTGAGTAAAACCAAATCCATAGATCTATCCTGAATTTGGCGGGCACAGTATTTTTGTGCTGTCTCAGCAGAGCCTAACTCTGAGTTCTTGAAGATGGGACTTTTGTTCTGCATGTTTCTGACTCATTCTTTGTTTGTTTCCCATCTTCTTTCCATACCATTTTGAAGGATGCTAAACCACTGATTCTAGATGAATTCCAGGGAAATCCAGCTTCTTTGGATTAAGTCTTCAGTATTTTTATACCAGTCTTCTCCCTTCATGCAGAAGCAACTTCTAATAATTTTTTGGTAAACGGGAGGGGGGATTCAGCAGCAGAAAGCACTTTCTATATTTCCTTTGATCTTCCTTTGAGTCCTCCATCAGTACAAGGAAGGTACTCGCTGGAGATTTGGGCTATTATGATGAAGCTTATAAGGGGGACAATTGTAAGGTCTTAATTGTTTTGAGCTTCATTAGCAAAGTAGCAGCACCCACAATAAAATCAAGTAGATCTGTTTTCTGAATATTTTGACAAACATTTCTCTACTGACTAATTAATAAGTTTTTCAGTTGTAATAAGAACTAATAACTTTTCCGCTTGGGGACTATTTGAGACTCTTTTTAGAAGAGCAGAGGAACTGACAGAGCATCCGAGGTCTATTATACTTTAATACATAAAGATTCAGTTTAGTAGATTCCTGTCTCTTATATCCATATTTTTCAGTCCCTAAAAACATGAAGCAGCAGGTCATAGGCATCACTGTAATAAGGAATGTGTTCTAGAAGCAGTGCTGGAAATGCTGAAAGATGGAGAAGGCAGAGTCGAAAAGCAGTGTTGATCTAACTGGGGGAAATTCTTCTTGTCCTCATAGGTCATTAGCTGAGAGGCTATTCACAGAGAGGTCATCCGGCACAAACCTTCATGGAATAAAAGGCCATTCGTGTCAGCGGAGGTTGTGCAGGAGAATTTCTCACTGGATTGCACCACTGACCTTTAAACGTAGAACTGAAGGCTCCCATTTAGCATGAGATTCTTTCTGACCATCTCATTAGAACACAGCCATTCCTTGGTGTATCTCAACAGGGATTGTGGTAATTGGGACCATAGCTGATGATCATCAGGTTTCTCAATTCTTCAATGGGTGCATAGTGAGTTACTCCCCTTGTTTAGGCTGTTCCAGGAATAGGATGTGGACTGTGGCAAGCAGAAACTGAATTTCCTTCCCTCATTCACATTCTGTTCCATTCTTCAGGCCCTACCGTTTCCCTCAGGCGTCCAATCTCCAGTTGACCTTTATAATGTATTCCCAACTTTTATTTTGGTGGGAGAGGGAGAGATGGCATGGAAGACAGAGACTTCATGCATTTGCTGCATTTCTAATATTAGCTACCTGTATCCAAAGCAGCTAATGTTTTTTTGCATAAAAAACTATGGTTGCAATACTACATCCAGTTACACATTTATACAACTATTGTTTTCCCCAAGTGTGGTTATGCTTGGTGAGCTGGATTTCTGCTATATATCAGGAATAGTTTGGTATCCTATGTGAGTGTTTGGTTTCTAATAAATTGTCAGCATATTTGCTTGGATTATTTAGGATCAGTGTCAAGAAGGAGGCCCATTTATTTTATCTATTTCATGTATTAAAATATTTCTAAACTGCCCACTCGTAAAATATCACGGTGATGTACGGCAATGAATGCAGATATAACTGAACATAAAACACCATAACATCAATACAAAATAATTGTAAAAATGTCAGGCTCATCTCAGGAAAATTAGGCCTGTTGGCATAAAAAGGTCTTCAAGACAAATCTGAAAGTAATGAGGATGCCTGCCAAATATCTGCTAGAAGAGTATTCCATGGTATAGGACTGGTGACAGTGATGGCTGGTGTCCCTTGGGACTGGTGGGGCAAAAGGCATGGAACCCAACAGCAGATGGAGCCAGAGACAAAGACAGATGGAGTCATCACATTCTACTTCTGCCCCCATCCTCCTCCCTGCTGAGTTCTACAAGGGCAAAACTGAGACTAAGGAAGGGGAAACTCACAGCCAGGGCCACTCCCTGGACTGGATGCAAGTAAGAAGGTAGGCAGATGGGGACTGGCTGAGGTCAGACTGAAGTTCCCCATTTGGCCTGTTCCACTGACCAAGAACACCAAAGGCCCAGCTTCTAACTGAGGTCCATTGTGCATCTGTAATGCAGGGGACGACTAATAGCACTCCTCAGGGTATAAGGGCTCAGTCATTATTTTTATTTTTTTCTTTCAACTGAAACAAGATGCCCTATGTACTTAAAGCCATTCAAGTTGCTAACAAACCATGAAATGAATCCCAGGGTATTAGAACCCTGATTGTGAAGAACAACTCTGGTTGAGGCAGCAGTATATAATTTTTGTTATTAGCCTGAAAAACAAATGCTGATTCTCTCTGCAATACTCATCACAGTTATCTGGAATTCTTCTTTGGCAATCACTCGTAGCCAAGTAAGATTGTCTTCCATAAACATGGTTTTAACAAAAAGTCCGTAAGTGACTGTGGAGGCCAATTCTGGATCCACACGTCCTTCCACAGTGGGGACATGGGTTTCTGAGTGGGAGTTGATTTGCCAAGTGTGCTTTCCTCCTAGCACGTTTCTCCCTTGCATCCTGAATTTGAGTGTCTTCAAAGTCCATGACACCTTTGGTAAAGGCTGTTCTCCAACTGGAGTGCTCACAAGCCAGTGTTTCCCAGTTGTCCGTGTTTATACTACATTTTTAAAGATTTGTTGACCACCAGCAGTACGTTTTCCATTTTTAAGTTCGGAATAGAGTAGTTGCTTTGGAAGACAATCATCAGGCATCCGCACAACATGACCAGTCCCACAAAGTTGATGTTGAAGAATCATTGCTTCAACAGTGGTGATCTTCGCTTCTTCCAGTACACTAATATTAGTTAGCCTGTCTTCCCAAGTGATGTGTAAAAATTTTCGGAGACACCATTGATGGAATCTTTTGAGGAGTTGGAGATGGCATTTATAAGTGGCCGTGTTTCAAAAGCATATAGTAAGGTTGGTAGTACAATAGCTTTGTAAACAAGCATTTTGGTTTCCCAGTGAATGTCCCAGTCCTCAAACACTCTGCAATTCATTCAGGAGAAAGCCGCACTAGCAGAGCTCAGGGGATGCTGGGTTTTGGCATCAATGTTGGCCCTTGTGGAAAGATAACTGCCTAGGTAGGAGAAGTGATCAACATTTTCCAACGTTACACCATTGAGTTGGATTTGTGGCGCTGCAGAGGGGTTATTTTGTACTTGTTGGTACAGCACTTTGGTGTTTTGGATGTTGAGTGATAATCATCACAATTATCTGGAATTATGTCCCACTGAAGGCAGTAGGACTTATTTCTGAGGAAACATGGTGAGGGTTGCACTGTATGGCAGTTTTTCCAGCTGTCTGATTGCAAAGTGACAAGCAGATTTCACTGGTGTGTCTACAGAAGCGGTGTACTTGATATACTTAGCATAACACACTAAACCCTGATTTGGAGGTACACTTGGGATCTTAACCAGGGTAGAGGCAATAAGCCATGGTTAGCATTAAAGCATTCAAAAAGGTTCTTTACTAAAGCTAATATAAATGCTTAAATGAAGGGATCCTTTTAGGCACAGTTATTAATTCCTGGCCACTCAATGACAGCCTCATCTCTGCTCCAGTCTGTTGTCTGCATCAAAATATTTTGCTTTGTTCTCCTTGTGCATTATTCCTGCTGCTATTAAAAGTTGCTGCTTTGAAAGGCCAAAGGGCTTCCTTTGAGTGCTGTTGCATGCTGTTTTTCAGAGGGCTGACTTTTAAAGACTACAATGGTATAATTTGCAAGACTTCTGGGGGGTGGGGGGAAATTCAAAAGCTAAGCATCAACAAACTCAAAGCTTACCATCCTGTGGCGCATGCTAGTATTTGACACCACCATGTGAGGAGTAGAGGTCTGAGTCTGAAGAGCACTCTTTTCAACAGCTAGTAGGAACAAGAATAGGTGTATGCTGCAGAGATGATGTGCTTTATTCTCTCATTGAGCACACCAACAACTCCTTTGATTTCTATATATTTGCCCATAATTTAGGTCATCCCAAATCTAGGTACCTGGGGCATATTCAACCCTTAACATCTCAGTGTGGGGAATTGCCACATGATCCTTATGGGTAGCAACAATTGCAGCTGAGCTCTGGATGACTTCCTTTGCATGTCATAACCTATGGCTTACCACACGTGATTGAATTACTCCTGTTTTGCTCTATTCCACTCTTCCCAGCTCATGCTTGTGGAAAACAAACTCTGATCCCTGGATTAACATTACATCTGAACCAGGATCATGGCTTGTTTTACTCCGGAATAGCTATGATCTGTAGCCACAGTTTGTTCTTGGCTTACTGATCTTGCTTGATTGGAGCAAAATAAATCATGATCTCTGGTTTGGGCATAATACTAAGGCAGAGATTGTGGTTTATTTCCACCCCCAGCAGGAACTGGGAGGTGCAATAAAATAGCCCAGAAATAAAACCCAGTCAGGCCTGTCGCTTGGCATTTATTAATGCCTTATTCTATCCTTGCAGGACTGTTTTGGTCAACCCTTTTCCTCCTGTAAACTTCATTCTAACCTTGTGTGAACAATTTTTGTCAGTCTCACACATCCTGTCTGACCTTGTAAAGGGGAATACGTTGTGTGGAAAAATATTCAACAGTCTTTTTGAAATTGAGATGAATGTTCAGTTTCTTTCTTGTTCGTTAGATCAGTAATGTGCAAGAAATGTAAATATGCCTCTGAAGTCTGAATCTCTTCATGAACTTGCTTGGTCTTTTCTGCACTTGATAAGTGCTTTGCAATCAAGGGCATTTAAAAGTGTTTCTGGTTTTCTTTTGTTATACTGAGGACAGAAGGGTTGGGGCTAAAATTTTATGCACCATCCTTTGTTCCCATTTGTAATTACATTCATTGCCTTTTTATTGCTAATGCTTCACTATACATCCTTATTTTCCTACTGCATTATTACAAATCCTGAAAGATATGTGTAATGTGTCAGTGCTAATAACCAGCAAATAAAAACTCTTGACTGAATTTTCAAGGCATACACAGCTGGGTATAAGCATATCTCTCTGTTTCGGTTTCTCATTCTACCATTCTTAAGTTCAGTTCTCCTCATTTCCGCACCAATTTACCATGAAAATTGATCTGCATTTTGATCCAGATTTTTGCTAATAGACATATTTGTGTACAATTTTGCCTAATAACACATTTTTGCAAAACAGTTTCTTCTCAAAATAATGCAACTTTTAAATGTTGTTATAGCATGTTTGTGAACCCTTTACTCCAGTAAAGGCTGGAAAACTGCATTGCTAAATTTGGAGAAATGTGAATTTCTAAGGATGGCTGTGTTTCAGTTCTTGCACTGTTTTGGAAAGTGACAATTAGGTTGGTTCGTCTTGACATCCAAACTGAATAAAATTCCTCTCCTATCCCAATGCTCAGACTTCTGCCCACTCAAAGAGGCAATGTCCTGGTTCCCTTTCGCTGATACTATAGTGGCTTTCTATTTAACCTTTGTTTTCTTGGCCCTGTTCCAACTGCCACAAATGTTTGCTCCTGGAAAGGAAAAGTAGAGGGAGAATTTTGAGTAAGCAGACTTAAGGGGTCAGTAATGCCCCTTTGGAGTCTAGGTTTGGCCTACAGGTGACCAGGTAATGCTCTTTGTTCCTGCGCTATCATTGACTACAACTCACGAGGATGGTTTAATGAAAACTCATGCTGCTGAAATAATGGTGTTTTAAGTGAGGCTGTCTTTCCCCATTTCGAGAAATAAGGGTCTGACATGATTTTGCTCGAGAGAAAAATGGTTTGAACAGAACCATCTTCTGCCAGTAATAACCGTGTAGTGCCTTATATTTTATTTATGTTTACTTACATTTCTATCTTGCTTTCAGACTGAAAGTCTTAATAGGGCCATTGGAACATCCTCCATTGAGGGCCAAGCTTGAAGTGATGCTGGAGATCAGTGAGCACTATCATAGTGGGCTTTTAAAAAAAGAGTTAATAATCTATTCCCCTCCTCCCCAAGATGAGATCAGGATCTTTGTGCTGGGGGAAGCACAACCTTATGCATTTCTACCCAGTGCAACTCTATGCATATCTATCCGCTGCATTTATTGCTGCTTACTCCTAGGTAAGTGCATATAGCACAGCAGCCTTGTCCCAGCTACTTAACTTTTTCAAATCTACCCTCAAAAGCTGCAAACAGCAGCTTTGGAGGAATTTTTTTAAAGACAGATTTTGTATCAGTTGACTTTGTTGAGCCTTCCATTTGTTTTGGCAAATTTTCGTGCTGGAGGTATAACGTTCTGTGTCAATGACACTAAAACAATAAAGAGAAAAGCTTCAGCTGGCTGCCCTGTTTCAAGATTCTCCTGAGCGCTGCTTCCCAAGAATAAATATTATATGTGAGAATACCTTTTTCATAGGAGTTGTGTGACTCTGATCCTGTAGGCTCTTATTATCAAACACGCATATATGTTTTGCCACGGACATTGAGGGTTCCCCATTGCATATACCCTTTTTAGCACCTGCTAAAAACTCTTATGGTTAGACAAGCCAACCAGACGTAAATATTAATACTGCTGGTTTTTTTATACTGAATTTTTCAAAACTGATTTTAAACTTTGGTAATTTTGAAGAGCTTAGGAATTTGGAGAAAGCTTCTGATTGGAAGGCGTTACAGTGATGATTATGACAACACTTAGCATTTATAGAGAACTTGCTGATTTGTTTATTTTCACAATGTTTTGTAAAACACTGTAAATCTTACCATGAGGTAATTCAGTGTATTATCTCTATTATTGATCATGGGGAGAGATGTGAGGCTAAATGCCTTACCTAAAGCCTTTTTGGGCATGCCAGCAATTGATTTATTAGAAGCGGCAATAGGATAAGGACAAATGGACTATCTTAGACAAAAGAGCTTTCCAAACCAGGAGTCCAAATCTGGGGACGGATGGACCCTTTCTTATATGGCTAAAGGAGAAGTTATCATGCAGAGCTAGAAGGGTTTTGTCAGTGCCACTAGCCAGCATTGACTGTTGGCATCAGGTGCCATTATGTATGCACCATAGATAGGCAAAATGTAATAGTAGAGTGCAGAGAGCCAATTCTAATTTTCAGTGACTGAAAATAATTAAGAACTTGTGCTTTGAGAGTGGAGCACAAGGCTGCAGGGAGATCCCATCTCTGTGCAGCGGTCAGTGCATTTGTACCAAAGGTCCCAGCTTCTGTCATCTGCTTACTAGTGCTATAGGGTAGTGTGATTGAAACTACTTATTAGCATCTCGGGGGAAAAGTACAGAAATATTGGCTTAATTTCTTAAAGACAGCCGCTGCCTATGTACTTGAGGTTTTCTTTATAAGGGCGGTAGAGGTTGTCAAGAGATGCCTGGAAAGCAATTTCATGTAAAGAAAATGATATCTCGCTTGAGGGGAAGAAAGACTGTAGGGTAAAAAGTTAAGTTGTAGTTTAATCAACCATGACTACTTCAGAAGAGGCATTTATAGCAGTGCTTAAAAAGATATGAAGGGGAGGGGAACCCATTCTTCTATATGCTATCCATTCTTAACCTCTGGGGGAATAAAGTGAAGGGCGAATGTACAAATTTCAGAAGATTTGCTGGTGCAATTTCCATTTTCAGGGTTGTAAATAATTTCTCCTCCTGGAAAGTAAAGCCCACGTTTTAAATACCTGCAATAATACTAGTCTTATTAAAGTCTCTTGGATGCATAGTATTGAAGATCTGATGGAGAGAAGACGCGGGTGGCGCTGTGGGTAAAAGCCTCAGCGCCTAGGGCTTGCCGATCGAAAGGTCGGCGGTTCGAATCCCCACGGCGGGGTGCACTCCTGTTGTTCGGTCCCAGTGCCTGCCAACCTAGCAGTTTGAAAGCACTCCCGGGTGCAAGTAGATAAATAGGGACCGCTTACTAGCGGGAAGGTAAACGGCGTTTCCGTGTGCAGCTCTGGCTCGCCAGAGCAGCGATGTCACGCTGGCCACGTGACCCGGAAGTGTCTCCAGACAGCACTGGCCCCCGGCCTCTTGAGTGAGATGGGTGCACAACCCTAGAGTTTGTCAAGACTGGCCCGTACGGGCAGGGGTACCTTTACCTTTTTACTTGCTTGCATGAAACCAAAAATTCATGTGCAGTTCAATGCTCGGTGTACTGTATTTACTGGGATGCAAGTCTGCTGCGTCCAGTGAGGTACAATCTTATAAGCTTCCTAGAGTTCCAGTAAGGAGAAAAGGCAAGCTAGAAATAAATACAAAAAGTAGTGCACATAGGCTGCAATCCTGTTATATATATATATGCTTGGTTGTAAGGTAATCCACTGGGCTGTTAATAGAGTGTAAATTTATCTCTTATGACCCAGATTATAATTAATACTAAAGCAGGAATTAGGTTGTAGTGTCATGCAGCCACTTTTCAGTCTTGGGTTTAATCTGGATTCTTGACTGAGTTTAGTAACATATCCAGCTTCATTATAATGCCTGTGGGTGACATTCACCTGGAATACTGAAAACAGTTGTCGTTGGCATCCGTCTGTCTCGGGAGACAAAGAATGGAGGAGTGCACCTTTGGGAGTGAAGTCAAATTGTTAGAAGTTGCAGCGTCTGCTGTGGCTGTAGAGACCGATACGAGAGTGACTTGTTTTGTTGCAGCTGGGGCAGATGAAAGTCTCCAGTTGTGCTGCTACAAATGCACCATGGCGTTTCTTTTAGTAACCTTACAGGAAGCTGCCTTATACTGAGTCCGTCTATTGGTCCATCTAGCTCAATATTGGTAGTGGCTGTCCAGGATTTCAGGCAAGAATCTTTCTGAGCCTTGTTAGGAATTGAATCTGAGGTCTTTTGGCATGGAAAGCATGTGTTCCACCATTGATCTTCTCCAGTGGTTTTATGCTTTTTGTTTATTTACAGCTACATAGGTTGTGTTGCAGACCAGTTGACTTCCCATTTTCTTCTCTGTCCCCTGCACCCACCCAACTCATCAAGTTTTTAAAAAATGAAACGAAGAAGCCACCAGGCTAGGCAATTGGTGATTAAAACATGCAGCTATTTCCCTCAGGAAAGCTGAAAATCTATATGCAAGTTCCTGTAACATTTTATTCCCTTTTGTTGTCTTATTAGTGAAACTTGTGCCTAGTATTTAATCAGTACTAGGAATATTTATGTAGCTTAAGAATTTTAAATGCTTTCCCTGCTTTGCTATCTTTTATGATGGTTTGACCCATTTTGTTCTGGAGTACAGTACAGTCCTATACGTGTCTAGTCAGAAATGAGGCCTGCTGAATTCAATTTTGCTCCCAAGTACAGTGGTACCTCGGGTTACAATCACTTCAGGTTACAGACGCTTCAGGTTACAGACTCCGCTAAGCCAGAAATAGTACCTAAGCCAGAAATTGTGCTCTGGCGGTGCGGCGGCAGCAGGAGGCCCCATTAGCTAAAGTGGTGCTTCAGGTTAAGAACAGTTTCAGGTTAAGAACAGACCTCCGGAACAAATTAAGCTCTTAACCCCAGGTACCACTGTAAGTCAGGATGGCTGCCTAAGTCTTCCACGAAACAGCTCCAGTGTGGATACAAACAGTGCTTCACAAATTGTTTGGACTGGGTGCAAAGTCCTTGGGAAGGAAGCAGTGGAGACCCTGTTGCGTATTGCACATCTCATTTAGATTGAAAGAAGAAGATCCATTCATCTTGGTAACCTGTATATACGGCTGTGCTATTATAGTCTGCGTGCCTCACGTTGTCAGGGCAGGATAGGAGGAGGCTGGTGCTTGCATGTCTCCATGGCGACCTTGGTGTTGGCCTGATGCCTGCAATCTGGCCTGTTCACAAAGCACCATGCCCTGATGAATTATTTAGCTGCGCTGGAGAAAAATATAGCAACAGGCTCCCGCTGAGTGGCTGAGGAGAGCGGTAAGGTGACATCAGTAGCTTAGGCTGATGAGCCCAGGGGTTCGCAACAGCTAGCCAGCAGGATCAGTTTGCTTTTATGAAGGCTTTGCATTTTCTTTTTCTTTTTCACTTTGGCCTAGGATCTTCTTATTTTGCCCGTGAGGACGGGCAGAAGGCAACATTTTGTTCATTCAATGACTTGCCAGTCAGTTTGGAGCCCTACAATTACCCTGCAACAATTTCAGTGTTTTTGTTTTGTTTTGTTCTGTTTTATCATTTTATATGTTTCCATAGTTAGCAATTATACTAAGTGAAGATGGGAAGAATTCTGTGCATTGTAGAAATGGAGGCTGGACCGGTGGCAGACTGTCCCCACTCTTTTCTGGCTGCATTGGATACTTTATTGTTATGAAGCAAATAGGGATTTTGCTAGAAAGATTGTTGGGTGATGAAGGCTGATTTGTGTGTTAGGTCAGTGGTGGGCTAGCTGCTTGCGGGGAGAGCACACAAACAAAGCGGTTTGTCATTCCATGTGACAAACTGTAGTTTACTGCAGGAGTAGAAACACTTAGAATCATAAAAATACTTAGGGTTGGAAGGGACAACGAGGGCCATCTAGTCCAACCCCCTGCAATGCAGAAATGTTCATAGAATCATAGTTGGAAGGGACCACGAGAGTCATCAAGTCCAATCCCTTGCAGCATTGCAGGAATCTTTTGCCCAACATGGAGCTCAAACCCATGATTCTTGGGATTAAGAGTCTCATGCTCTACCAACTGAGCTATCCCAGATAATTCCTGACAGATGGCCACCAAAGCTCTGTTTAAAAACCTTCAATGAAGGAAAGCCCACCACTTTATGAGGTACAGAGGTACCTGGGGTTAAGTACTTAAATCGTTCCGGAGGTCCGTTCTTAACCTGAAACTGTTCTTAACCTGAAGCACCACTTTAGCTAATGGGGCCTCCTGCTGCTGCCGCGCCGCTGGAGCCCAATTTCTGTTCTCATCCTGAAGCAAAGTTCTTAACCTGAAGCACTATTTCTGGGTTAGTGGAGTCTGTAACCTGAAGCGTATGTAACCAGAGGTACCACTGTAGTCCATTTTATTGTTGAACAGCTCTTACCGCAGCTCATAAGGTCAGGATGCAATTTCTGTAAATGTACAAATAAATAAATGGTTTAGTCTGAATGAACTGCACCAGCATAAGACTCTCATGTTCCAGGGGGAAAAAAGGTGTGTGGACAGGGGCTGTGTTTGCATGTGAGATGCGTTGGAGACCATCTCACAGAAACATCCTCCCATGTGGAATGACACCCACATGTTTCTGCTTTGAGCATCTGCCATCCTTGCGTCTGGCTTGAGTCCACAAAAGCTTGTGCTGACCTTGAACCTGGGGAAGACAGAGGCACTGTGGATTGGTGATTCCCACGTCTAGGAACACACATGGTACTGATTGAATGCCCCCATGATGGTGCCAAGATGCCTGCCCTCAATTACCAGAACAGTTTTGCATTTTTGCTAGGTTTTGCTTTGTGAATAAATACACAAAGGTTTGCAGAGCATTTTTTTTTTTTTTGTAAAAGATGGCCAACTCCCCTGAAGCATGGGGGAGGGCAAGACTGAACTGTTGTTCAGTTTTCAGCTGCAGTCAGGCTTGCACAGCAGCTGAAAAATTCACCGTGAAATCTACACTTGCGTTTTGTGTGGCTTTGTGCCTGAGTTTTCATTGTGGAATTAATAATAATTTCAATACTTTTGCTTGAAAACCCACCAAAATATTAATAAACCTTTCCTTATACTGTATATGTTGCAATAATGGCAGCACTCCAAATATATCAGGTTGTCTCCCAGCTGAGCTGGGTTGGCCTTCCTCCAGGCGGACTTCTCCAGATCCCAAATGATGCACAGGTCGCTGCCTGCAGCAAGAGTGGGCTGAGCTGGAATATATTTCACATTTGTGTTTTATTTTTTATATCTTGCCCTTCCTCTTAAAGGAGCCTAACATGCTTATTCCATTTTTTGAGGGGGTAAGAGACAAATATGCAATATTTAGCTGCCAGCCCTGCCACAATGCTACTTACTGCGATACTACTACCCAATGCTACTTGCCTGTTTTAAAGGAGCTGTCATATTTTTAGAACCTCAGTTGACCAGCTTCTGGGAATTTTGACTTCTTTCCATTTCAAAGTCTGGAAAAACAGTGTCTATCTGTTTTTGGGACACATCCCACTTGAAGCTAGTAGAACTACTTAATGTAGTGAGCACTCTAAATTTTAAAGCCTAAAAGATGGATAATAATAAGATACAGGACACTTATCTTGCTGCAGTGGAAATGAGTACTCAGGACTAAATGTGCAGAAAATAAGATGAGTGATTTTAAAACGCCCATTGAACACCTTTAAAATACAAATACAGTGGTGCCTTGGGTTAAATACTTAATTCATTCCGGAGGTCTGTTCTTAAGCTGAAACTGTTCTTAACCTGAAGCACCACTTTAGCTAATGGGGCCGCTGCACCACCGGAGCACGATTTCTGTTCTCATCCTGAAGCAAGGTTCTTAACCCGAGGTACTATTTCTGGGTTAGCGGAGTCTTTAACCTGAAGCGTCTGTAACCTGAAGTGTATGTAACCTGAGGTACCACTGTACTATAGTAAGGAAGGCTGATACCACTAAGTTGCCGCATTTTCTCTGCCCTTTGTTCGGCTGATGTTCATAACCCAAATGGTTTGGACCAGGAACAGAAAGAAGTAATGAAATAGAATTTGTAAGGTTTATATATCTTTAGTTTTCAATTAAAGTTGAATGAGCTGTTTCTGTTAAGGTGCACAACACTCTTTTCTTTTACCACAGCAGACATATTTTGTGTTAGCTGTAGATTAAGTAAACACTTTTCAGCTTCAAAAATACTGATTATATTTCCTGTATAAAGGAAAGGAATAAACAATCCTACTCAGTGCACAAGAGCCTTTTGAGTGTGTGTTTTTGGCAGGAAGTTTTTGATTTAGAGCCGTAGAATCAGAGTTGTAGAACTGAAATGGACTCCGAGGGTCACCTAGTCTAAACCCTTGCAATGCAGGAATCTCAACTAAAGCATTCATGGCAATCTTTGCTTAAAAATCAATGAAGGAGAGTCCACAACTTGCCAAGGGACTCTTCTACTCTTACAGTCAGAAAGTTTGGAATATTATAACTTGAAGCCATTGATTCGAGTCCTACCCTCCATAGCAGGAGAAAACCAGCTTTCTCCGTCTTTCATGTGACAGCCCTTTAGATATTTGAACCCCAATAACCCATGTGTCGATTTCAAACCAAGTTTTTCATTCTCAAAAACATTTTGTTGCTTGTGCTATAGTGCACAATGTATCTCCTTGCTATGAGTAGTGATTGCACAATTTGAAATACCCCTTTACATGTAACTACTGTATTCAAAGGCAAATATAATGGTGGGTTCTCATCACTCAGTTAATTGCTGTATATGAAGAAGGTTCTGGATAGAAGCTTTTTGAAGGTGGGAAGTTGTGGGCTGGCCTAGCAAACCTGTAAATTATTCTGCCAGTTCCATATCATCCTGGCTCATTTAAAACAATGAACCCATAGCATCTTTGATATCTTTGTGAAAGGAGAGACAAAAGTCTCAAGGGTACAGAAGAAGATTCAGTGGCCCACCACATTTTGAAAATGTCTTCAGCATTGGTTCTCTCCTTTTCAGCACCACGGTATCATGCAATGGAGGTCACTGCCCAAATTGATGCTTGTCTCAGAGATGGACCAATTTTGCACTCCTCCAGAACCTTCCATCCCCCCCCCTTACCAGCAGAATGGTTTGCTGCTAAAAAGGGGCTTCAGTTGTATGAAATGTTCCTTGATGAATAGTAAGTGGACTTTGAAAGTCATCCAACTGTCACTTATATTAACTAGGGAAGAAATTTAATCTGAATTTGACTCAGCAGGTAGCTTGCTAGTTAAAATAACCCACACCTCTGTGTAAGTGCCTGACTTCATACTAGAGATATCAGAGAATTCCAATGGAAATGGGAATTGCCAACTTTTGCTTATTCATCAAGGTCCAGAATGGAAATAAATCCAGTGAATATAATTGGTATTCACTGTTGCTGTTGCTTTCAGTTTGCAAATGATACATAATTGATTATTCCCCCCCCCCCATTTGCCTTGTGTTTGTTTTGCATTCAAATGAATGGGCTGGAAAAATGAAATTTACGTAAGGACACTTGACTTGGAAAAGACTTTCGGACAACTAACTTTTCCCATCCAAATAGCTGAGATAGTACAGAAAGCCATGAAAAGCCTGTGCTCAGTGTTTGCATCTGTTCTCATGCACTAAATGTGTGTCTCTTGCATTCTGTGTGTCCTTCTCAGACCTCTGATCACAAGAAATCTTGTAGGCTGTAAATTGCCAATCCTTGCAAGCTGAGAGTTATTATACAGTCATGAAATTGGAAGAGATCCAGTGTGGGATATCCAGTCCCTGCTCCACCCTAAAGAGGATATCCTCTTTGAAAATCTTCAAGCGTATTCTGTAAACTCTCTAGGTGGTTTGGCCTAATGGCCTATTATCCTACTGTACTTCTGTTAAAAAAGGGGGGAAAGGAGAGGGGGGAGAAATTGTATTTATTGTAAAAATGTGGTTTGAGTTCATTGATTTCTTCTAGCAGGTTTTACATACAGTGAGTGTATATATTGTCCCTGTTCAGAAGAACCAGAATAAAATATTTTATGGTATGTTTATAATTTGCTTTGCTTACTCTATAACGGCTGGATTTCTGCTGTAGCTAATGAGGACGGAGCCTTGAATATTGTGACAATGTTGTATCTGGAGCAAAATGATGGTTTAGCTGACAATTCACAATGTGATAGCACGAGGAAGCTGAGTTGCTGCTTCTTCTTCTTCTTCTTTTAATTGATTTTCTTTTCTATCATTACAAACATCTCATATCAAGAACATACATATTACACATCATCACCTCCTCCCTCCTGGACTTCCCTCAGCTTCCATTTCTGATTGGTTCCCTCCTTATTATATACTGGTATTTTATACAATCCATTATATCATTCCTTCATCACATTAATTCACATTAATTAGTTCTTTAATCAAGAAAGATGTTAATGTTTATTTAAATGAAGCTGAGTTGCTTCTGAAAGTTGTGGCCAGTCTGGACTAACTAAATTGCCCACTCCATCCAAGCCCTTTGAGGGTAGATGTGTTTTAGTTTGTTTTTAAAATAATTAAACATGGAACTTCATTTGAGTGTTTGAAAAGCTTTATAGTCATTCTTTCAGCAACTCTTACCATAACCCTGTAAGGTAGGCCAGCCCTATTATTTGAACATGACAGATGAGTGGACTGCAGTAAGTTTCATGGCTGAAGTAAGGTATTTAGTACTCCACACCTCTTTGAAACGATAGTCACTTCTGTAATTTCGGTAGTGAATGTGGTGTTTTCTTTTTGTCTGGTAAGTGACCAGACATTCTGGTAACTGCGAGTACTGTCTAATATATATTTTTCCACTGCAGGAGTTATTTTTTCCTGTAAATTATACTACATGGTCCACAGCTAAGCATACAAAGTCAGGCTTGACTTCAATTAATATCGACCTCTTTCACATATTCACTTTGTCTTTAATTATGTGACCGCATACTGTTTCTCATATACAATACATTATATATCCCCCTTGAAACTTTGTCCCTATGTTATATAATCTTTTTAAAGCTTCCTTTAGTACTGTAATTCCTAAACTCATTTCTACAAATGTTAGACAGGCAACCTATGAGGTGCACCTCTCGGCTGACATGCTAGCATTAGGACAGCTCAGTTGGTAGAGCATTAGACTCTCAGTCTCTGGGCTGTGGGTTCAAGACCCACATTGGGTAAAATATTCTTGCATTGCAGTGGTTTGGACTAGACCAGTGTTTCCCAACCTTGGGCCTCCAGCTGTTTTTGAACTACAATTCCCATCATCCCTGACCACTGGTCTTGCTAGCTAGGGATGATGGGAGTTGTAGTCCAAAAACAGCTGGAGGCCCAAGGTTGGGAAACACTGGACTAGACAATCCTTGTGGTCCCTTCCAACTGTACAGTTCTATGATTCTAGGCAAGGCAAGGGAAGCAGCTCTGAGATTTGCAAAGTAGTAGAATTGGAGGGTTTGGAATACAGTGGTACCTCTACTTATGAACTTAATTTGTTCTGGAGGTCCGTTCTTAACCTGAAACTGTTCTTAACTAGAGGCGTGCTTCCGCTAATGGGGCCTCTTGCTGCTGCTGCACCGCCAGCACATGATTTCCATTCTCATCCTGGGGCAAAGTTCTCAACTCAAGGTAACCCTTCCAGGTTAGCGGAGTTTGTAACCTGAAGTGTTTGCAACCTGAGGCGTTTGTAATGTGAGGTACCACTGTATAATTACAAGTGACATTCAAACTCAGATCATAACTGGTTTGGCATGGTTCCTACACTAGTTCTCCCAGCCGCCATAACCGCCCTCTTCTCTTTCTTGGTAAAAAATACCTAGTGGCAATGAAAATGGCTATTGCTACAGTTTCATTAGGCCTTGCAGTAGCCTTGGGAAAAACACTGAAAATTTCTGGAATAGGTTCCGTAGCTTTCAAGGAAATGGGTGAAGACCGATAGTCCAAAATCAGAGAGTTGAGTGTATGCCTCTTTTCCTGAATAAACTTGCCTTTCTTACCCCTGTGTTTGCCTGTCTTGGACTATACAGCTGTAGGTTCCTATGCCCTACTAGTTCTCCCAGCAGAGTGCCCCAGTCCGTTAACTGATCCTGTTGATTATCTTCAGAAAAAGTGTATGAATGTGAAAATAAGGGCCATGTGACCTCTCCTCACACATCCTCCCCTATGATTATCAGTGGACCCATCCAATATTTTGAAATAATGGTCAAGTATTTAAAGCACCAATTTAGAACAATGGAAATGAAGATAAAGACTTTGGCTAATTTGCAATGAAATTGCCACCACTAAGTTAGTTCATCACTATTTCACAACAGCGGCATCAAATTCTAAACCGTTGTAATCCTTTATTTCTGGCTCACCATGCAATGTTAATATGAGTATGTGTGAATACTTTTCACCAGACTGAACAGTTCTCCTTGGCATTTATCCTGAAACTGGGGCCAGCGCTTGAATTTTACAATTTTTCTTTAAAACAAAATCTAACCAAACAGACTAAGGAAATATAAAATACCGTGTGTGTGTGTGTGTGTGTGTATGTATGTGTGTGTGTGTGTGTGTGGGGCAGGACATGACTTTCTGAAATGAACTCTGTAACTGAATGTCCTACTGCTACTCTCAAAAGGGCTTTTTTGGTTGTTTCATAGAAAATTAAACAGCAGTCAAGTCATAGACAGTCAATTGACCTGATTCTCACCTTAGAAATACTCCTGTGCAGACATTGGAATCTGTGCACAGCTTTTCATTTCACTTCTACTTTTGTAGAAATTCCAACTCCCAAGCTCTTTATAACTTGGGTCCAAACACCTTTGGAGTCCTGATCCCAATTTTCAATGACTCACAGTGTCATACTGCTCCAATTAATGATTTCCATCACCACCTGTTTCACTGTCCTTGCATCCAAATGTTCTTTGTGGCACTACGTTCGGGGAAGGCTCCTGGTGGTGTATCCATTAGGCCCCAGAGCAAGCGTAGTCAAGGCATCATGAAGCATGTGAACTATAGGGGATAGCTCAGTTGATAGAGCTTGAGACTCTTAATCTCAGGGTTGTGGGTTCGACCCCCATGTTGGGCAAAAAGATTCCTGCATTGCAGGAGGTTTGACCAGAAGACCCTTGTGATTCCGTCCAACTCTACAATTCAATGATTATATAATAAATATTTTGGCTAGCTTGCCTTACAAATGTGGCCAAAAGTTTTGTAATAGTGTGAACTTCTTGAGACACTGCATCCCTCAAGTTGAACTGAACGCTTCTTGCAAATAGGTAAAGGTAAAGGGACCCCTGACCATTAGGTCCAGTTGTGGCCGACTCTGGGGTTGTGGTGCTTATCTCGTTTTATCGGCCGAGGGAGCCGGCGTATAGCTTCCGGGTCATGTGGCCAGCATGACTAAGCCGCTTCTGGCAAACTAGAGCAGCGCACGGAAACACCATTTACCTTCCCGCCGGAGTGGGACCTATTTATCTACTTGCACTTTGACGTGCTTTCGAACTGCTAGGTTGGCAGGAGCAGGGACCGAGCAACGGGAACTCACCCCGTCATGGGGATTTGAACCGGCGACCTTCTGATCGGCAAGTCCTAGGCTCTGTGGTTTAACCCATAGAGCCATCCACATCCCTTTCAAATATGTGTCACCCACGTTCTTGCAAATATGTGTCACAAAATTCTGACAGCCACTTTTGTTAGAAAAAAAGGTTCTTTGGAGCTAAGCAGCCACTGTGGCACTAGACCTCTGTTTTTCTGCAGCAATTCTCCCTTCTGTCCAAACACCTTGAAGTTCAAAGGCCACCCTGAAATCACAAAAGTGCCAAACGTGTGTTCATCATGATTATATGTGCTGAAGCTCTAATTGTGTTCAACCCACCTTGAATGGACTGTGTGATGAACCTATGGCTGGTGAAAAATGAATGTTTTATGACTCAGAATGCCAGAGAACAGAAGGCCTTATTACATCAGATAAGTGTTGCTATGCACAGCAGATGTTATGCCACTACAGGATACAGAATCTGTGGGGACAGTCTTCCATATGGTCTTGCGGCAAGATAAATCCTTGGTGGGTGCTGCTTATGTGCAATATATTTTCCATTTTCCCAAACTGGGAATGCAGCTGTGGGGTAGTAAGGCCTAATTAATCATTTATTGCAGATTTACAATTTATTGCCCAGAGATGCCTATCTCAGTTATTGATTTTGGTGACCCCCCTCCCCCATGTAGCTGTTCTATAATTGCATTTTTATGCAGCAATAAAAAACTAAAGCATATGTATTAGTGATAGGAAAGACCATTGTCTGTGGCTAAATGGTATTTGCTCATTAAAATACAAGTGCCAACTGCATATGTTCAGAGTGTCACAGTACATTTTGTTTTCTGTATCTGGGTTCTCAAAAATACTGTGATAATAAAGGGCTGGAGAGTCTCATTATGCCTTCCTGGTTCACACACACACAGCTCCAGGAATTAACATTTCTATTCAGGGCTCTCCCCCTCTTCACTCCAGGTAGGAATAGCCTACCTGATTCTTATTATAGCTGTTTCTTCAGATCCCACACTCTTAGGACATTAGTTAATGTGAAAATGGGATGGAATTGATTTGTGGATGGAAATGTGTTAAACTGGCATGGACCAGAAGTACAAGTCCCTCCCTAGGGCAAGACAGAATGAAGGACGATCTTTTCCTGAAATTAGCAGGTTGAGTTAATAATGGGAGACTGAAACAGCTGATGAACAGTTGGTTAAGGATAATTGACCTGGCCAACCAAAGTTATGATCCAATTTAGATTTGTCTGTTTTTTGTTGTTCTGTGTTCTGGTAGTGCCATAGATCTTTATACTGTTTTAAATGAGGAACAGGGTCTTGTCTGCAGTGGCTTCTAAGCTGGGCAATTCCGTCCCTCTTGAGGTCAGGTTGGCATAGTTCTTCCCATTTGGAGGAGAGTAAATGCACCCTTATTTTGTTACGCCTTTTTTACCTGGCAATTTTGAAAATTTAATGGTATGCCCTTGTTTAACCTGCTGGGGTTTTGTTTTGTTTTTAAATGGTTGATTTGTGGTTTAAATTGTTGTTTTTACTGATATTATTTTGAGTTTCTTTTTGGTTAGGAATGTTATGACGGAAGATTAGTATACAGATATTGCAAATAGTGGAGGAAGTGGCTCAAACACAAGAAAATAGGGTGATATAATTTTCTACAAGAGGAAAACCAAAAGTTTTATGGTGTGGTTATAGTAAGAAAATAATCATTCCCTTCTCTCTTTTCTCATGTGGTAGGGCATAAGCCATGGCTCACATTTTCAGACTGAGAAAGTTTTCGCTAAATAAATAAATAAATGATTATGTGAATCTCATTATTGTTTACAACCGTCTGCTTATGCAGCTACAGTGTATTGTTTTCGTGTGGTATGGCTGTGATCCAAAGTCTAACAGGGCTCCAGTGCAGCTGTGTGAGTACTGCTCTTCAGTGTAAGAAAATGCTTCATGGGCAAAATGTCTGGATCATTCCCCAATACTGGAAAAAATGGGAAAGTGCTTGCACAGAACTTAGAGCAGGAATCAGCAAACTTTTTCAGCAGGTCCACTGTCCCTCAGACCTTGTGGGGGGCCGGACTATATTTTGAAATAAAAATAAAAATGAACGAATTCCTATGCCCCACAAATAACCCAGAGATGCATTTTAAATAAAAGAACACATTCTACTCATGTAAAAACACGCTGATTCCTGGACCATCCGTGGGCTGGATTTAGAAGGCAATTGGGCTGGATCCGGCCCCCGGCTTAGAGCCTCTACCCATGGCTTAGAGCCTCAGCATGCTCATTCAAGCTGCTGGATGGGCAGATGGGAATATGCAGTTTATTACTCAATGCGGCTGAACTAATAACCATTTGCTATAAATGACAGCGATTAATGCCACTGTTTATACTGACATCACATGAGGCAAAACAAAGTTATAGTACGTTGTGTGTGCGTGCACACACACAGTTATTTTCTAATCATGTTTTACCTTGCAAGCCTTTTCAGAATGTGCAAACATTACTTGCGGGTGGAATTTTGTAATGTGGGCTATTTTTCACATAGCAGGTCGATATGACTCTGCTCGTCCATCATCTCTGCGAGTTCTGCTCTGCTCTTATTTTAGAAGCATTCACTAGTAAGATGGGTGGCTCTCTATACTTTCTGTGCTTGCCAGCGTGATGATAAGGCATCTATACCTTATATTTATAGTACACGAGTATTAGAAGGAGATCTTATCCTCTTCTATGCAAAAGAATATAAATAGTATATTTAATGGACAGGCAGAAGATGCAGCAAAAGATTTGAAGATGCAGCTTAATGTAGCTCATTGGCTTTTGATGGTGTCTGATGAAATAAAAGGTAAAGGTACCCCTGCCCGTACGGGCCAGTCTTGCCAGACTCTAGGGTTGTGCGCTCATCTCACTCAAGAGGCCGGGAGCCAGCGCTGTCCGCAGACACTTCCGGGTCACGTGGCCAGCGTGACAAGCTGCATCTGGCGAGCCAGCACAGCACACAGAACGCCGTTTACCTTCCCGCTGGTAAGCGGTCCCTATTTATCTACTTGCACCCAAGGGTGCTTTCGAACTGCTAGGTTGGCAGGCGCTGGGACCGAGCAACGGGAGCGCACCCCGCCATGGGGATTCGAACCGCCGACCATGTGATCGGCAAGTCCTAGGCGCTGAGGCTTTTACCCACAGCCACACCCGCGTCACGTGTGTCTGATGAAATAGGCTGTTAGAAAACCTCAAATCACAGCAAACCTATCTTCATTTCTTGCCTACCCCCACTTAAGTTACATTAAAGCCTGTAGTAAAAATCTGTACCCTTCTGCTCTTTCCTCCACACTAATACTAGCTCCTTGAAAATAATATTTAGTATTGCATTCTTAAGTGCTCAAAGTCCTTCAGAGTAGCAGTTGACTAAGTTTTACCCTGCCTAGACCAATGGAAATAAATGAACATTACTAAGTATGGTCCCATAATTTCAGTAGTTCTATTCTGAGTAAAACTTAGTTGATTGGGTGGTATTCAAACTCCAGAAAACCATTACAACAGTCTGGCAAGGCAAGCCAGTTTTTTACTGAGCCCACACATTATAAGGACAGAGGTTGTGCAATGTTATTAGACAAAGAGATGAAAGTCAAACCATGGACAGCTCTCATTCTTAGTCAGCATGCTTTGAAATGTTTTTCTTCTTGACACTGTAAAAATGAAACTTTTGCATGCTGAATAGAGAGATCCATCTGAAACTATGCTTAAGTAATTCACAGAGGAATACCCTCCCCCCCCCAAAAAAAAAACCCTCTAAGCTTACTGCTGTAGGTATAGGACAGTCTGTGAGA
Source organism: Podarcis muralis (assembly GCF_964188315.1). Lineage (NCBI taxonomy): Eukaryota > Metazoa > Chordata > Lepidosauria > Squamata > Lacertidae > Podarcis > Podarcis muralis. The sequence continues at coordinate 27,614,606 of NC_135662.1, forward strand.
CAGGTAGATTAGAACTCAATTAAAACTGCATTGAGGCAAACTTCCAGTAAATGAAAGCTATTGTGATAAGCCTTGCTGTATATAGAAATAAGCTGAAATGGAAACAAGCTTTCTCACACATTTTTTCAGAGCTACTGTAGCAATATAGAGCCAGCCATGCTTATCCCATAATTCGTCGGCTGAAGGGAGCTGTATTTGAACCTGTGACCTTAATTTAACTCAACTGAGCTAAACTGTATCTGATGAGCTACTGAAGGAGCTTCATCCTGCTGCACTTGGTTGCTAAAGCTATTACTGTAATATTTAACATTTGAGGGGAAATGTATTCCTGTCTGTAACTGGCAGCTGTAAACTGGTCCAGCCAGTTTAGAGGAGTCTGGGATTTTGTAAACTACTTTGTGGAGAGGAATGAAATAGTCTGCTTGGGTCTTCTTTCAAGCATGGCAAAGCCCTATAGTGCAAAGTCTGAAGATACTCTTATCTGGTGTTCATTGATTGATAGAGTTTGAGTAGGCAAGTTCTCCATATCAAATCAGCACCATCCTTTGCCCTTTTGCTTACCCAATCCTGCTGTTCTTCATGGGACAATGACAATAAAGATATCGTATATCGTAGGTTTCTGTTAGTGGTTCTTCCGGGTTCCATTGAATGCTGCATATTAGGATATAAGTTGTCCATCCACCGATGTCTCACAGTATCTGTTATTGCAAGAGAAATTCTTAAATTTATGAATTGCAAGGTAGACGTTTAGTTCCCTTCTTACCTGTTGAGGAATGCTTGCAAAGCACTTGATATTCCCCAAACCTGTCTTGATGTCAGGAAGCAAACGCTCAACTTGGATAAGCTGCTGTGCTTTGAGCAGTGATTTAAGCTGAAGTTGTTTGTGTTTCAACAAATGGGGGGATGTAAAGTTTCTGCTCTGTTCCAGGCACAGGAAGAAAAATCAATGTGTGAAAGGAAGCTGAATATGAAAAGAAAATGTTCCGTTTTCTAACACTGTAGAGCTGACAGTTCCGTGGGAAGGATAAAAATGTATTGATTATATCCTTAGCCATCAGGAGGAAACAAAGCGAGAGAAATACGGCTTGGAAGCAAGCATTTGCTGTAGCAGCCACACAGAATTTGGCAGCCTCCTAGTACGTGGCTGAAGGTATTTTCTTTTCTTTGAAAACTCAGAACTGCTCCCCCCCCCCCCCCGAGTTAGCGATATTACTGCAACCTGGGGTGGAATTTGACATGCTCTTAGTAAATGCATGGTCAAAACCTATAATAATAATGATGACAACAACAACAACAACAACAACTTATTTATACCCCACCCTCCCCAGCCAAGGCTGGGCTCAGGGCAGCTAACAAGCAATAATAAAAACAAGTTGAATGAATACAACTTAAAAACAAGATTAAAAAACAACATTAAAACATTGAAACATTAAAATGCAGCCTCATCACAGGAGGAGAAAGGAAAAAAGAAAGGGGTGTGTGTGAAATCAAATTGACTCCAAGCCAAAGGCCAGGCGGAACAACTCTGTCTTACAGGCCCTGCAGAAAGAAATCAGATCCTGCAGTGTCCTGGTCTCATGAGACAGAGCGTTCCACCAGGCCGGAGCCAATGTTGAAAAAGCCCTGGCTCTGATTGAGGTTAATTTTGAACTACAACTCCCATCATCCCTGGCTAGCAGGACCAGTGGTGAGGGATGATGGGAACTGCAGTCCAAAACAGCTGGAGAACCAAGTTTGGGAAACCCTGGTTTGCACTGTCACGTTCTACATTCTTTTCTATTGCAGTCATTTTGGCTCTCATCCTTTACTAAACCAGGGTGAGAAACCCATGACCTACCATATGTGGCCGGACTTCCATTTGCCAATTAGCTGCAGCCAGCATGATCCATATTCTGGTTTATCTATTTCAAAACAAACTACAAATAAATTTAAAGCACTTTCAGGACAGACAAGTATTAAGGGGCCGTACATGCAATGAGCACATCTGTCTCTTATTTAGTCTAGATTCTGAGATGGGAGCAGGTTTCTGTAATCAAAACAGTGGAAAAAATGTTTGCCTTTGTGAAATGTTTAAGGTAGGAATTTATCCCATGGCTGCATTTCTTTAAATAATGATACATCACACAAAAGACTGCTGAGCCTGCTCACTGTATGTAGTTAACAATGGAATATGTTTCATGGGGTCTCAGTGCAGGTATTGACCAGTATGCAAAGTTAAAGAATCTGAAGGATCCTGAAGGTCGTCTAGCCTGCACTCGGTGTGATCCTTTAGACATAAACAGATTTATGTGTATAATCCAGATTATAGAGTGCCAGGGAGCGAGAGCGAGAGAGCCTGAGCCTTCTGGATCAAATTGTGTTGTGCCAGGTCCTGTTTACCATATGTGCCACAAATGCCACTGTGTGTATTCTCCATCTGGAAAACTGTTGGTGCAGTAGATAGTATGAGCATATATAGCTTTCGCCAAATATGTTCCCCATAAGCATGCATAGTTTTAGCCAACTATTATGATACTAACACTCAGAAACAGTGCTTTCCATCACTGAACTTCTCATTGAGGATCACATGATAAGCTTTTGAGAAATCCCAAAATTGTCCATAACAGAGTTTGAAAATAAAGTGTCAAGATCAAGGGAAATAATAGTAACCACTCTATTCTGTCTTGTGTCCAGTTCTGGAGGCTACAATTTGAGAAGTGACATTGGCAGGCTGGAATGTGTGCAGAGGAAGGCAACTAAGATGATCAAGGGGCTGGAAACCAAGCCTTGTGAGGAACGGTTAGGAGAGTTGGGTATGTTTAGCCTGGAAAAGAGGAGAATGAGAGAAGATACGATAGGCATCTTGTATGGAAAAGGCTGTCATGTGGAAGATGACGCAAGCTTGTTTTCTCCTGATATGGAGGCTAGGACTCGAAGCAATGGATTCAAATGATTGCAAAATGAGATTCCGACTAAATTCCAGGAATAACTTTCTGATAGTAAGAGTTGTTTGACAGTGGAATGGACTCCCTTGGGAGGTTGTGGACTCTCCTTCATTGAAAGTTTTAAAGCAGAGGTTGGATGGCCATCTGCCATAGGTGCATTAGTTGAGATTCTTGCTCTGCAAGGGGTTGGAATAGCTGATCCTTGGGGTCCCTTACAATTCTATGATTCTGTGAAAAGTATGGAAGCATTATATTGTTGCACGCCACCCCAGTCTCCAAGTGGTGCAGAATTCCAGGCGTTCCAGGCACATAATCAGGGTTCTTTTGGAAATGAGCACAGTATAGACTGCGGTGTCTTTATGACATATGGTTTATTTAAACATTTATACAACCTAAGCCTACGATGGAGGGGTTCACAGCAGTAACACCCAAAAGGGTCTTGTTTCTTCCATAGCCACAGCCTTGGATTCCAACAGAAATAATACATTGGTCTCAAAATTGCTCTGCCAGTGTGGTGTAGTGGTTAAGAGCGTTAGACTCACAATCTGGGGAACCGGGTTCACGTCTCCACTCCTCCACATGCAGCTGCTGGGTGACCTTGGGCTAGTCACACTTCTCTGAAGTCTCTCAGCCCCATTCACCTCACAGAGTGTTTGTTGTGGGGGAGGAAGGGAAAGGAGAATGTTAGCTGCTTTGAGACTCCTTAGGGTAGTGATAAAGCGGGATATCAAATCCAAACTCTTCTCGCTTTGCAGCTTGCTGTTTTACTTATTGGTCATATCACTGCCCCAAAACGTTTTATCCTAAACTCTGGCTTTATGTGTTAAGGGAGGGCTCCCAACCCACTTGCCATCTTGCACTGAGCCCCTTAATCCCCCTTAATGGCTCATCTCCCAGGCTATCATCTCACCAGGAGGCTAGCCTGGCTATTCCAAGAATTCGAAGCACTGATTAAATTCTAATACTTGCTGGATTCAGAGATTAGAGGGGTCTGGCATCCACCTTAACACCCCAAACTCATAACAAGATTTAACAGGTTAAGGAGAAATGTTAGCTTCCAGTATGTGTAGTAGAAATGGAAAGGCAAGACAGTTTTAAATACAGTACTTAACTGAACAGTTGTCATGCAATCACACTTATACAGATACTTTAATAATCACATTTTCCTGGGATGTCTTAGCCTGCTTATCAAATAAAATTTCAGAAAAGCTTTGACAGAGCAGTCCAACTTCCTTTTTAACCTTGTCACCCTCATGCTTTGCTTAAAAACCGAGCAAATAGCAGGTTTTTAGGGCTGCTAGATGGGCTGCTTATGTAAATGATTGATTTCTCTTCCCCCCTCTGTATTTGACCCTGAACATAGTAGCCTAGAGATATACTTTCATTACACACAGCCAGAGACTTCAAAACATGGTTGTTTCATTAGGTAATCTAAAGTTTAACCACTGCTGGCATGAAATATCATGAAATATGAAGACACTTCTGTACCTAGACCTTGTTCTCTATTAGTTGACCTCATGGTATCATCTATGCTTAGCAGAGTGGTAACCTTGTGGTATTCTAAAAGGATGACAAATGTTGTGGGCATTTTATTTTAAAATAAACCACAACGTTGCATCAAATGATAGTTAAAATGATGAAAGGAAGTTCCATAAAAAATATTTTTATGAAAACAGCAGATGTCTGGAAATTCAGTGAATGCTGGTGCCTCTTAAGATACTGATTGTGAAACAATTATGTCACAAGGTTTTCTTTTTGGGACATTAACTGTGAACTCATATTACCTGTAAATGATGGGGGGGAAGGATAAAATTTGCCATCTACCAAAGGCACTGGCTTAAGTAAAGAAGCATTAAAGAATTAATGGTAAATGCCATTTTATGGTGAATTTATCATTTATCATAAAATGCACATATCCAATGGATCCTCTTCAGTTTCGAGCGCTAAGTTGTGTGTGTGTGAGAAAACAGTTTGCCTTGAGAAGGAGCTGCAGCCCATGCAGAGTAGACAGTGCCAGAGAAGATGCCAAGCAGAAGCGATGGATGTGTACTTAGCCCAGCTGTGACACTGCTGCCACCACAAGTAAAATGTCGTCATGGTAGTGGCATGATAAAGGACTTTCCCTCCCCTTGGACTTCCTGCCTCTCAGACTGGCAGACATTTATCTGGTCCATACAGAACTCTGTAAAGTCTTTTTGCCTCATAGATAGGCAATCTTGACATATTTAATTTTTTTATTGGATATGTGTGTTTTCTTAAAAGATTCTTTCCAGGAAGACAGATTTCCCACCATTCTGCCTGTAAGACCTAAGTGCGCACTATCACTGAACAGAGTAAGTTACATTAGTTCAATACATTATAAACAGTTCTTTCCCAGTTGTTGTCGGCTCACATATTTAGAAAATGAGAAAGTTTTTGTTATTCTCAACCTGGGCAATGTATGTCATCCTCTGAAAAGCTATTTTCATATTATATGACTCCAGAGGGAAAGAATCATATCATCTAGCCAGTTTACTTGAAAGCATGTAGAATACTCCCCAACCAAGGAAACAAAGCTGTCTCAGATGTTTCATGAGTACCTTACAGGCAATGTTTTGGTAATTTTAGCTAAAGCTTTCATTTGTAACCAGTAGCGCATTTCCCTTATTTCATGGGGTGGGGAGGGGATGATATGTTAATACTTCCAGTATTATTAGTTTTTATAACTATGAATCTGAAATAGTTTCTTAAATTATTACCAGTGATAGCCCTTTCTTACAAAGCAACACATATAGCAGGGATATGAAACCTCTCGCCTTCCAGATGTTGTTTGATTGCAGTCATCCCTGACCATTGACCACACTATCTGAAAATGATGGGAGTTCAAGCCCAATAAAATCTGCAGTGCCATGGATTCCTCATCTCTGACATACAGAAACCACTGCTTCCACTGATACTTGGATTGCTAGCATTGATGGTTTTGCTCCACTTTGTCCAGAAACAGGCAAAAAACCCCATCCTTGTATTTTTGTACTTGTACAGTGTCTCTGCACCTTCTCATTTAAAAAAGTCTACATCAAAATATGCAGATCCCAAGTTTGGTCATCCCTGGCAACTAGTTACACACTCAGTGTTGTAGAAACTTAGAAAGCTGTTTGACTTCTAGTGACTTTCTTAGTGCCTTCACTGGTGGGAGGGTAGGGTAAGGATGACTCCCTATACCATTCTGACTCTGATGACTATTGGAAAGCCATGAGGAGTCTCACTGCTTTCAAATGCCTAAGTGCCATTTCAAACTTTCCTAGGTTCAAGAGAACCGTGTAACCTCTCCCTGATGCCAGAGTAAGCTTTGGAAAGGCTTGGAAAACGTAGACCCCTGGTAATGATGAGAGAGACTTTTTAATTTACTACTGCATCACGTAGGATGGCATCTCTTAAGAGCTGATTCATGCATCCACACATATGTCAAGTGATGTGTCACTGATGGATTATTCAACACCTCACTGCTTTCAGCTTCAGGATGTGAGGTACCTTTGTTGTGTGAGAAGAAGGAGGAGGAGGATGTGCACAAACTGTTGATGGAGCCTGGGAGCCACAGTTTCCTTCTTACGGATCATTCCCAGAGAGGGGACACCCAAATGCAGGGATGGAAATGCTGGAAGGGGAATGCTTTGCCAATTGTTATTATTAGGACGTGTGTGCACAGTACCAGCAGAATGTGTAGGTGACAGGAGCTATAGGGTTGACTTGGCTCAGAGCACCACATTGTGTTGCTGTTAGGGGGGATAGGGAGAAAGGAAGAGAGAGAGATGGAACTTGGCGTGAAGAGGATATACTGTGGTAGGGCAAGGAGTCGTCTTGGGACAGGAGCAGAGAAGACTTTGATAGTCTTTGGCCTCAGCCTGTGACAGGAAACGTTAGAGGGGAAAGGAGGAAATATAACTGGGACTGTAAGAGAGGAGTTTGAGCAGGAAGCTCAGTGGCAAGCACCAAAGAGTAGACTTAAGAAATAATAACTTCATGTAAATATGTTGACCTCTCTTTTTTCTGGTGATGATTTTTTTTTTTAAAAAAAACTCTCTTTTTGAAATGGAAAAGAAGTTCCCCTACATATTGCTGTGTAGGTTTCCAGAAATTGCAATGAGATGTAATTAAGAAAACCAGATGTACAAGATTAGGTACGGTACCTTAACATTTTTTGCTTTTAATGTTTCTATTAAACACACACACACATCATCATCACTGATTCTAACATGAAATGTGATACTGGCTAGTGTCACCATGGTGTCCGAAACTGTTTCTATGAACCCTATCCCCCCCCCCCCCGCCCAAGTGTTGTGAAGCGATTTTGTACCACTACCAGATTTCAAATCTGCAACTTGAGAATTTACTGGAATTTGCATCGCTTGATTTCATGCTGTTCGGATTACTGTAATTTAACACTATTACTACTTAACCAGATTCCAGTATTTTCCAGAGGGGAAAGTATTGAGTTTCTTTGGCAAATCATGATTAAATTAACAATTAGCACTCTGCTTGCTTGCTTTAATGAAAGATGACCTAAATTACATAATGAAATATGTAATAATATTTTAGAAGTTTTATCCATAAAAGAGTTGCTCTGCATATATGTGTGTGTGTGTGTGTGTGTGTGTGTGTGTGTTATATGAGATTTCTCAGCAAAGAATCTTAAGTCAGCAAAACAAAGGCTTCCATGATGCTTCATCATATATGAGAGACTGCAAAACAGTAAATGATACAGTTAGCTAATGCTGTGGAATAGCCAAGTCTAGTTTCCCGTCCTCCTGGCTTACCTTGCCACTTGAGTGGTACTGAGAACCAATTTCAATTTCATGGACAAGGAAGAAGGCTAAAGCAGGGATAGAGAACCTGTCGTTCTCCAAATGCTTTTGGAGCATAACTCCCACTTTCCCTCACCATTGTCCATGCTGTCTACAGCCTAGGGGAACTGAAGTCCAAAAACATCTGCAGAGCTTCATCCCTTTCCCTTTTCAGAGCTGAGTAATAGCTGAATCTCCTCTCCTGCATTCTGAGATTCCAGTTTCAGTATTCACTGTGGACCTAGGTCTTGCCTGATTTAGCTATTTGCTCAGTTGTGTTCAGGAAACAGAGAACATAGAACCAAGTAGCAAGTAACTCCAGAACTATTAAGCATGCTTTCTCCCAGGGGATTACCATCATGTCAGGGGGAACATGGGGGAATGCTCTCTATCCCCACAGCCTCCATCGTGTCACTGTTGCCTATCTCACATCAAGTAGAAGTAGTAACCTATGGGGGGCGGGCGAAAATGGATGCAGCCATTGGTTTGATTAATTAAGGCCTTTCCATCTTGGTAAAAAGAGAATATTAAATTGGGGTTACATGGTCTTCTAGCTAAAACCATGGTAAGAGAGCCACTAGTTTCCTTGTCTACCATTTAAGCTCCTGTAGTTTGGGGATTCTAGAATTAGCCTGTTAAAATTTATGGCATTTGACTTCACAGTCTGGTCCTAAAACTTTTTAATTCAGCAGAAAAATCCCTAACAAAGAGCATACCCACTGCTGTGCTAACTCAGCACCTGAAAGCAGGATGCTATATTAGTGCTGCAAGCAGATATGCCAATATAAATGTTTAGGATTAGGGTGTAAGTATTTTAATATATTTGTATAAGCTTAAATAATCATGTTAAGAAGATTACCATTGACCTTCTGTTATGTTTAATATAGCTTTAATCTGCTTTTATTTTAGACAGATGGACTCAGTGGCTACATTGAGTTTAATAAAATAAGAATTTACAAGAGTGCCTTGTATAATGCTGTCTTCTAAAACTGTTTTCTAACCTCACCTGTGTCCTCTAAATGTTCAGACTCTGTGGTTTATATATGCTGTTCTCCATGTAGAAATTTTAACAACCTATCTGGAGCATTAGATAAAAATGAAAAACAAAGCACATTGTGGCAAAAACTTTCTAGTGGAATAGAGTCCACTATCAGATTCAGGGCCGTCTTAAGCATATGCGCCGCCAGGGTACAAAGATCTGCCCAGCGCCCCTCAAATGTAGTTTGGCCCCCAAATTAACTTTTATTATGCTTATGTCACTGTTATCATTTGATAAATAGCACTCACGCCTGCACGGCTCCAAAAGGAAGTTTTTGTGTGTGTGTGTTTTGTTTTAAACCAGCTTTTCTAAAGAAGACAAAGAACACATTGGTAGTTGGTGTAAAGACTCTACGCATGCGCTTACGGTCATAGGGAGGTGTCTGAAGATGAGACGAGCGGGCATTGTGCGCATGCATGGGAGAGCCTTTCATTGTGGGAGCAACCTTATTTCTGGAGGAGCTGGGAGGGCCCTTGCAAGCGTGCATATACGAGTTCTTCTTGGGAAGAATTTGCAATGTTTCACTCGGGGTCAACGGCACCTTTGACACCACTGAGCTCGCACCGCCTGCCTGCCAACGCTGTCAAAGGTGCCGCTGACCCAGCTGCCACATAGCAGCTCAATACCATACACTTAGGTGGCTTCACTGGTGGGCGCCTGGAGCCCCCCAGAATTTGGTCCCTGGGCGCCCCACACCCAAGGGTAAGGATGGCCCTGATCAGATTTAAGAATGAAGAATGTTCTAATTGTGGCTCAAATAATCTCTAACCTAGTACAGAACTGAATGCACTGGGGTTTTATATATATATATAAAGAAGGGTGGGAGAGTGTGAAATTTTATGATTGCAGTCTCATGTTTGCGGAGGCTGATGGGAGTTGGAATTTGGGGGACCACGTGTTTCCCCTACCTACTTGCTTTTGGCTGAACACCTAATTCTTATTATGGCTCATAAAGGTGAGCCTGGATGGTGTATAAACATTTTTCCTTCCATCCCTTATGTTTACCATATTTAGACGGGTCACAAAACCATTGGTGCTCTAAGAATCAGAATAAAGGAGAAGTATATGGAATTATATGACAGGCCTAGGCAGCATCTTGAGAAGTAGAGACATCACCTTGCCAACAAAGGTCCGTATAGTTAAAGCCATGGTTTTCCCTGTAGTGTTGTATGGAAGTGAGAGCTGGACCATCAAGAAGGCTGATCGCCGAAGAATTGATGCTTTTGAATTATGGTGCTGGAGGAGACTCTTGAGAGTCCCATGGACTGCAAGAAGATCAAACGCATCCATTCTTAAGGAAATCAGCCCTGAGTGCTCACTGGAAGGACAGATCGTGAAGCTGAGGCTCCAGTACTTTGGCCACCTCATGAGAAGAGAAGACTCCCTGGAGAAGACACTGATGCTGGGAAAGATGGAGGGCACAAGGAGAAGGGGGCGACAGAGGACGAGATGGTTGGATAGTGTTTTCGAGGTTACCAGCATGAGTTTGACCAAACTGCGGGAGGCAGTGGAAGACAGGAGTGCCTGGCGTGCTCTGGTCCATGGGGTCACGAAGAGTCGGACACGACTAAACGACTAAACAACAACAACAACAAAATATGGAATTAGTTACCAAACGCAGAGTTCCCATAATTTAAATGAGGAGCAAAGAAAAAGATTTTGTAACTTAAGGATATCTTTTTTCCAAGGGAAACAGAAAAGCCATTTTTTGAATGCACTTTCCCCTCCCTGCCCTCCCTTGTTATAAAGCTCCACGAGGCAGCCTGTTGGTAAAGAAATCCTTGTTCTGCTGGGCAAGTCATATAAGAGATGAAAGTAAATGGAACAATAATTGTACTTCACATGCTGAAAAGTGCTGTAGGCATAATAATACCGAATATAAGAGGTTTTGTTGTCACAACGGACCCTTTTCTCTTCAAATAGGATCATCAAAGTCCCATTTGCTCAATGGAACTTGACCCAATATGACACATGTAAAAATACTATGTAGCAACTCTCAACCTTATCGAAAGACAATTTTACCAAGTGTCACGCTAAATGAAAATTTAAATGAAATATAGCAATAGCACCAGGTTACAAAACATGGCTTGTGAAGCAATTTTCAAGTTTGTTTTGGAATGGTTAATACGAATAAAAGAAAAAGAGGACCCCAGAGGTTTATAAGCGGATGGCAAAATCGTTAGTGTGTGAAATTAGTATAATTAACTTTCTGGTGTTTGCTAGGAAATATTGATATATTGGCTGGTGGTGATTCTTGTTTGTGAAGATTTAATAATATAGATTCACTCATGATTGATAAAAGCAATAACTGTTGCAAATGTTCATATCAAAGGGAATACTTAAAAACAAATAATCACTATATAAGGTTCTTATATGATAGGGAATACGAGGCAGATGTTTCATCTTTAGCCTTCTGAAGGCCTCCTGCTCTGACAACTTGAGAGAGAGAGAGGCCAAATTAAATTGCTAAAAATAACTTTTCGGTCCTGACAGAAATACAAAGGTGCAAACTAGTTGGAGAATTAATTCAATATGAACCTTAGGGACCTGAGGCGAGCAAAGAAATAATTGAAGTTTGGGAGTGATGGGCATGCATATCCCCTTCATTAAATCAGGGCCCCAAACCTTCTTAATTTTAAAGAAGATAACGAGCTAAATTCTGCTATTAATAGGGTGAGGGGAAAGAGATGATTTGTTTCCTAGAAGTTCCCCTGGTAATATGGAGATCCTAGCTGCTTGCCATGTCACCCCTTCTCTAAGGGCTGCTACTTAATGCATGTGCTTGATGTAAACTACACAGTTGCACACCACCTCGATCTCTGCATGGTGCGAGATTCCAGGAGTTCTAGGCTCAGGGTTTGGTTTCTTCAGAAGGAGGCACAGCAGAGACTTTGGTGTCTTTAAGATACAGTCATACCTCGGGTTACAGACGCTTCAGGTTGCGCGATTTTGGGTTGTGCACCGCGCCAAACCTGGAAATACCAGAACAGTTACTTCTGGGTTCTGGTCTTGCGCATGCGCAGAAGCGCTAAATCGTGCTTTGCGCATGCGCAGAAGCACTGAATCACAACCCATGTGTGTACAGACGCACGGGTTGTGAATGTTGTGGGCTGTGAACGTGCCTCCCGCACGGATCACGTTAACAACCCGAGCGTCCACTGTATATGGTTCATTCACACACACACACACACACACACACAGCCTGAGTCTATGATGAAGGGGCTCACAGCATTTACCCCTCAAGAGGGACTTGCTTCCCTGTAGCCGTAGCCTTGGATCAAGCAGAAATCAAGCATTGCTCTGACTCTCTGCCTTCCCAGCCTGTTGCTTCCAACTTCTAGCTCATATCACTCCACTCTCAACTCTGGGTGAAATGGATACAGTGTTAACTGGATTGTTAATTCGAGATCACCATACTAGAGTCTTACTGGGTGGGAACTTCAAGCAAAATAAATGAAAGATGGAGGAAAGCCTGCTTACCCCAGCTTCCGCATCTGTTGGCACTGTCAGTGGTGCCTGGTGCTCATTGGTACTGGTTGGGTGGAAGGCAAGTAGGTGGGGCCACAGCCATTGAAAGGCAAGGCCACCCCTTGATACAGCTGTAAGAAAGAAGGCAGGCAAATGGAGGCTGGCTGAGGGCAGACTGAGGTTGGTGGGGCAGTGCCCCATTTGCTCACCATCAGCTCACATTGAGGATACAATAACGATTAGTTTCTCTATCTTGGGTTAAACATATACAGTGGTGCCTCGGGTTACAGACGCTTCAAGTTACATACACTTCAGGTTACAGACTCTGCTAACCTAGAAATAGTACCTCAGGTTAAGAACTTTGCTTCAGGATGAGAACAGATATCACGCACTGGCGGTGCGGCGGTATCAGGAGGCCCAATTAGCTAAAGTGGTACATCAGGTTAAGAACAGTTTCAGGTTAAGCATGGACCTCCAGAATGAATTAAGTTCTTAACCCGAGGTACCACTGTAACTTAATGTAAGCTGTATATCCAAATAGGGATTCCCCACAAAATTCTAAATAGAAGGAGAAATTTCTCCATAAGTTGTATGTGTTAAAGGATATGCTTTATGGTATAAAATAATGTCTAGAAACTGGCAGCTGCATTCTCTTAAGTGAGAAATGTGGTGGAGAATTATCCCAAATAAATTTCCTAAATATCCCATTAACCTTTTGAAAATACACTTGGGGAATATATAGAGAAATATCATATTACCATATTGTCGGCGGCAGAATATTCATCTTAAGTGTGTTAATCTTCCCCTCAGATACTAAATTTAAGTAATGCCCTTCCTTTCAAATGACTGGAAAGATTATTTGTCAACCTATTCAAGTTAATTTTAATCATTTGAGAAAGATCTCTTGGAATCAAAATGCCTAGATATGCTATGTCCCTGGGGCACCAGCAAAATCACCAATTAGTATACAATGTGGGTGATCTATAATTAATCATGCACCCTGAGATTATTTTTATTAATCATGACATAAATGTTCCAGGTCTACTGATAAATAGCAATAAATCATCTGGGAAGCAAAGTTACTTCTAGCTGAAATTAAGGTGTGAGATAGGTATTAGGAAAAAAATCTGCAAGCTTGGCATTGAGATTTTCAGACAATTCGTTCTTTATTTACACTCTCCTATAATCTCTTTTGCTTATTGGCTGTGCTCGGAACTTCTGTTCAAAAAGGCGTTGGCACCCAAATTACTGCTGCATTGGGCAACCTCTGAATTCTTAGACTTCATACAGAAGGTCTTGTAGTCAACAGGCCTTTAATGCTTGTATTTATATATATTAAATTTTTTGTTTCTGCAGTAATGAGAAGTTGCAACATGTAGTGATAGTGGCTATGTGAGACATCCCACCAAAAACCCTGAATACACTTTGCTGCTTGAGACAAAATGGCACCCCTTCCATTTCATGAACCAAGGTTGACTGGATTGTCTTCTAAATCTTCCTTTAACACTGAGGGCAGCAACCTATATTAGGTGGTGCAGGCGAGGCCCTATGGCACACATACCCCTGTCTGTCAATATCTGGCCTTCTGGCGGTTCCCTCACTGCGAGAAGTGAAGCTACAAGGAACTAGGCAGAGGCCCTTCTCAGTAGTGGCTCCCGCCCTGTGGAATGCCCTCCTATCAAATGTCAAGGAAATAAACAACTATCTGACTTTTAGAAGACATCAGAAGGCAGCCCTGTTTAGGGAAGTTTTTAATGTTTGATGTTTTATCACATTGTTGTTATTATTATTATTATTATTCTGTTGGGAGCTGTCCAGAGTGGCTGGAGAAACCCAGTCAGATAGGCGGGTGGGGTATAAATGAATTATTATTATTATTATTATTATTATTATTATTATTATTTCACCTCTGCTTTTTGCAAGGTATCCCACTTGCACAGTGGGGTTTCTTCACCTCCTCTCCCAGTGTGCCCTTACATCCCACAAATTGGCTTGGGGTGGGGGAGGTTGGGAGAGCACCCCAGAATAGCATGTGAGGGTGGAAAGGGGGTTCATTCCATCAAGCAAGCTGGAATACTTATGTTGATGGAACATTAGTCATAGCAGGGAGTTGAATTCCACCCTAAATATCTGGTGTGGATGTAGCCTGCATTTTAAAGAATTTTATGGCACACAGAGGGGTGCACTCAAGGGGGGGAAAGCTCTGTGTCTTGTTCTCTCCTTCCCTGTTGCCCTTGTTGACATCTAATGATAAAAATGCATGATGTGGTATTGTTGCCCAGTAAGATTTATTTCTAGTGGCAGCTAACCAAATGGGGCAGGGGAAAGAGAAATACTCCAGAATGTCACAACAGTGTGTTTAGCAGCCACTAAACAGGACAGAAGAATTAGAGAATTTTAGAGATCTTTAAAAAGGACAAAAAAATTGGTTTCCAGGTGGAAAAATCAAAATTAGAGTCAGAACTACTTGAACCTAAGACGAAAGTGCTTTCAAGAATGTATAACTTGTTGCTTAAATGGAATACTCAAGATGAGACAGTTAAATCAGCCATGATAAAATGGGTACAAGATATTGGATACAACATTATGTTTGAAGACTGGGAAAGGTTATGGACCACCGGTATGAAATTTACGGCATGTAGTGCCTTAAAAGAAAATATTATGAAAATGATGTACAGGTGGTACATGACCCCAGTCAAACTTGCAAAGATATATCATTTGTCTGATAATAAATGTTGGAAATGTAAGGAGGCTGAAGGAACATTCTTTCACCTCTGGTGGACATGCCCGAGGGTGAAGGCTTTTTGGGAAATGATTTATAACGAGTTGAAAAAGGTATTTAAGTATACCTTTCATAAGAAACCAGAAGCCTTCCTCCTGGGCATTGTGGGCCAGAGAGTGCTAAAGAAAGATAGAACTTTCTTTTTATATGCAACTACAGCAGCAAGAAT
The DNA here is from genome assembly GCF_964188315.1 of Podarcis muralis. Taxonomy (NCBI): domain Eukaryota; kingdom Metazoa; phylum Chordata; class Lepidosauria; order Squamata; family Lacertidae; genus Podarcis; species Podarcis muralis. The sequence goes on from NC_135662.1 coordinate 27,629,808, forward strand.
TCTTATAGCCAAATACTGGAAGGCACAGGAGTTACCCACACTGGAAGAATGGCACACGCAACTGATGGACTACATGGAATTGGCTGAAATGACCGGCAGAATCCGAGACCAGGGAGAAGAAGCAGTGGAAGAGGACTGGAAAAAATTTAAGGACTATTTGCAAAAACATTTTAAGTTATATGAATGTTGAGAATTTGCTAAGTTTTGAGAAAAACATGCTTCAGTATTGAGATTCGGAAATGATTGAAACTAAGTTATGTTTGAGAAAAGTTTAACTTTTAGAGTAAATAATTAGATGAAAATACAAATACACATGAAACAAGGTTTTAATTTGCTGTTGATTTTTATTGTAAAGAAAGCAGGGATGGAGGATGTGGGGAAGTCCAGTTGATGTTGAAAAAGGATCTGAAAAAGTGAATCTTTTTCTTTCTTGTTTCTTTACTTTGTAAAAAAAAAAAAAAAGCTTTTGTTGTGTTATTGACGATGTAGCAATGTTGTACTTTGACCCTGGAAAACAAAGCAATAAAAAATATTTAAAAAAAAAAAATAAACAGGACAGAATAAGAGAACATAGGAAACTGCTTTAAACCAAGTGAAACTCTTGGTCTATCTAGCCCAGTATTCGCTGCCCAGGCTGGTTGCAGATAGGAATGTTTCCTAGTAGGAATATGCACAGACCACAATACTTTGTTCAGACCCTGATTTGGTGATTCAGAAAGTAGCCTGATTTGGTTCACACTGATTTGTAGGCTGCCTGATTTGGCTTGCATCCAAATTCCAATTTTGAACATCTTGAGCTTCATCATGACCCCTCATTCACTATTGTGGGGAAAATTAATAATAATAATAATAATAATAATAATAATAATAATAATAATAATAATTTATTTATTTATACCTTGCCCATCTGGCTGGGCTTCCCTTATGAGAAGGTTGCAACATCTCCCTCTGTTTTGGGGGCAGAATTGGATTAAAGCTGCAGACATGTAGCCCTTTCTGAGGGAATGACTACTGCTAGGGAGTTATGAGAAATGTTTTCATTTCCTCCCCAGAGCTTTATAAAGTGGAATCTCCAGAAAGTATCCCAAATTGTTTGAAGGTCCCTGGTATAGTTTGAAGAGATCCCTCTTGCTTGGGCAAGCTCCAAGTCTTTCCGAATTGGCCAAATTGCATATGATTTGGGATTCATACAAATTCAGTGGATACTCTGATCTGAGAGGGCTACTGCCTTGAATAGCAGCCATGTGTCTATTCTAATAACATGATCAGGCCATAGCATAATGTTCTTTTTCTGTTATTGTTACAATGTGATCACAAAAGGAAAAGGAAATTCTAATAGGAATAATGGAAAACGTCTCATGACTAAGCAAGGGAATTGAATAACCTTCAGGGACATTTTTAACACCTTTTCAACATCAAGGTATCATAGCGACGGACACTTTAAGTATTTACACTTAAATTGCTAAACTGCACTACCTTTTATTCAGTAACAGCATAAAAAGCCGCTCCTGACAATATTCTACCCATTTTATTAACTTACCTCATTGAAGGATGTTTATTAAGATGACTTTTTACGACACTTAAGGATGGAACGGTTGGCATAATGGAATGTTCAGACTCTTTCGCATAAATCCATCTCGTATAATCATTATAGGTAAGTCAGAGATTTAATATGAAGGAAATACTGTCGTTGGATAAATGGATAGCTCCAGTTTCTGTATTGACAACAAGTGTCCCCAAATTGCTTCAGCACTTTACAAAGAAGCAAGAAACTTGTTATTCTGTGAATTGTTTTACACTATTGGAATGGCTCCTTTTTATATAATATATTTTAAAAGGAGACGCCTTCAGTGGTGGAGTGATTTAAGTTCTCCACCTCCTGAAATAATAAAAATGCTTATGTTCACTGTGTGTGGTTTATAGATCCAGAAGTACTGTCCAGTCAGGACTTCTTTGAATCCAAAGAATGAAGGAAAAAAATAGCCACTTGCTAACACCATTCTGTTAATGCTTACTCAACGGTTTGTATAGCAGGGTTCATTTAGTATAACACAATGGGTTCTCTTTAGCAATTCTCCTCCAGGAGGTTGCGCAATCAGAAGAGCATTTCTGAATTTATTTTTTACTTTTCTCATGCAGCATAGATGTATAGAACTGCGTCTTCCATGAGTGAAATATGTGTTCTGCACGGACACTTCTTTGAAACTAACCTATGAGTGCGTAGCAATTTATTATTCTTTTATCCAGCCTTCTTCCAGTGAGCTTAGAGCAGTAAATATGGCTGGCCACCCCATTCCCCACCCCCAACAATCTTGTGAGGTAGGTTAGGCTGAGAGATAGCAAGTGGTCCAAGGTTACACCAGTAAATCTTGTAGTTGGGCAGGTATCTGGACTTAGGTTTCCCTGGTCTTCATAACCCTATGCAAAGAAAGTAGCAAAATAGTCAGTAAAGCTAAGCCTAAATTAGATAAATGCAGCAGCTGGAAGAAATGGCAAAAGAGTTGCTTTGGAAGGAGTGGGGCTAGGCTTGCCCTTGTTCAAAAAACCAAACATGAAGGTTATTTCATAAGGTGAAGGCTTCTGTGATTGAGCACCAGTATTCTCAGCTTTCAAAGCAGTAAATACAGTATTAAAAGTCATCACAAATCATTGTAGGCAGGGGAGTAGTGTAGCTCCTGACCATTTATATATCTCACAGGTAATAATATCCAGTACTTGCCCATAATGCTTTTGCAATCACACTGCACACACAGCCATTAAAAACAGCAATGGATCAGAAAGAAAGAATAACTTTTTCCAAGAGACTGTATGTTCCATTACATTTGCACCCCACATTTTCTCCAAGGTTTTCAAGGTGCTCTTATGGTTCTCTCTCATTTAATCCCTCACAATAACCCTGTGAGGAAGGCTAGGCTGAAATATAATGATTTGGCCCAAGGTCACCTGGAGACTCAGTATCAGTTTGAACACTGAGCTTCTCAGTCATAGTCAGACGCTGTCTTTCCTCACTTGATGCTGACTCTCCAGTGCTGTTAAACTTTAGCCATTTCATAACAGGAGGGAAAACATCTGGATTGTGTATGACAAATGAGTAGTACACATGTATTGCATGAAAACCTCATTGTCTCAGAAAGGCCACCAGTGACTTTTTGTCTGTCTTTTGACAATGCGTTAAATCTGCACTCCAAAAGTTCTCTTGTAATGAATCAGTATGTGTTGCTGTGTATTATTTTAAGCTTTTGAAATCTGAGGCTTTTTTTTTTTAGAAAAGAACATCACACAGACTTAGTCAAAGTCTATCTGCTCCACAGTAAAGAATAATGATAATGCGCACACACATACATTATGTGCGAGAGAGTGCAAGTTTAAGATCAGTACATCTTAAGTTAAAGAATCATTCAGTTGTGATCATTTATTCCTTTGCTGCTGCTATATCTTTAATTGAATCTAGCTTATCTTGATAGAACAGAGGAGACTCATTTTAGAGTTGTTCTTCTTGTCAGCATGCATATTTGGCTGTAAACTAAAAATACTGTTAATACATAGTAAGATTTGACACTCTTGCTGGAAACATTCCTAAAATGGGAATTGGCTACAATAGTTCTTTTATTGTTATGTCTCTTTTTAAGAAATGAAAATCTTACTGTTCCTTTTATTCCATCCTCAAACGTTAATCTTTGCATTGTGCCGTAATAGTGAACTGGATTCTCCTTTCCAGTGCCTGCTCTAGGTTTTGGAGAGCCTTTAAGCAAGATGCTCTCCACTAGGTCCCCTTTACTCCCTCTGTGATTCTAAATCCTCACTATTATTATTATTGGCAGTGGCAGCTGTTCATCTTTCTCATCAGTGCCACTGCCTGCACACTTGCTGGGCAGAGAGCCAATGAGTAAGCAGGCAGTGGCATCTTCTGTTCCTCCTCCTCACCACCACTGTTGTCAAGAGGTGGGTGAGCAAGAAAACTGAGTGCAGTGGCGAGGAGGAGGAAGAACGGTTCTAGCTGAGCTCGTGTTGGTGGCCAACCTTCTCAAGTTTGGCATGAACATCATGTAAAAGGCAAAACATCCATTTATTTGTTTTTTCTTACAAACCCACTTTGGTTTATCCTGAGAACATTCTGAGGGAGCTTACAAAGTACTTGAGAGAAAATGATTCTTGCTTCATGTCCTCTTGACCACCAAGCCAAGAAAACCCATGTGTGAGTTGAGGAAATACGTCTTGTTCTTAACGGCTATAAGTGAGCACCACCTTGAGCTATATTCTGCAAATTTGCTGACAAATACACTAAATAGGAAATTACTAGCAAGTATTGTCATGTTACAAATCCATGTTGGCCAAACATATAGTCCAGTTAGTGTCTCCCCCCTTCAAAGCAAAGGAACTGTCATGTTTTGATCAGAACAAAAAGGGAAATAATTGTCCTTTGTTTACCGTCACTTCATTTAACTGGGTATCATGAAAAATAAAACATCTGTAAGCTTTAATGCTAATTTTAATAATATCCCATTTAGATAATAAACTTCTGACTTTCCATGAGCATTAGGCCTAAACCTTTCCTCATGTGGGAGTCGGCAGGAATTTGTTACACATATGGGAGGACATCTGGGTCTGGATTTAATTCCAAGAGCATTGATGGGGGTTGAGGTGGGGCGGAGAAGCAGCAGCCAGCATTACTTTAAGACTTTGTAAAACCCAAAGTGTGGGCAATTCATTTTGTTAATTGAAGCAGTTATCCAGTGGAGCATAGGTCCTCCTAGTAATATTAATATCACTGCTTTGATATTCAGCTGTGCAAAGCATAAAATCTTTAAGTGTTTGCAGACACGGCAAAGGAATAAAATAAGAACGTGGTGAAATAAAAACCAAAGGCATTGTTCCTGAGATCAGTTACAGTAAAATGATAATGTTTACAGTGTTAAGTGAATCTGTGGGGCTTAGCACCAATGTCTGTTGAGCGCGGTACTTCTGGGATAGCGGTTGAGTCTTCTCACATTTTGGAGGTTAAAGTATTTGTTGTGGCATGGGCTTCATCAGATGTATGAAGCTGCCCGTGAACATAGGAAGGCTTTGTCTATCTACTTTTTTACAGAAGGGATGGGAAACCTTTGGTGGTCCAAATATTGTTGGACTTCTCCTTCCATCATCCCTGACCATTGGCCATGTTGACTGGTGCTAATGGGAGCTGGCGTTCAACAAGATCTGGAAACCCATTCCAGATATACACAACAGCAACAGCTCTCCAAAGTTTCAGACTAGCCCTACCTGGTAATGCCAGGAATTGAATTTAAGACAATTTGCATGCAAAGCAGGTTCTCTACTAGAAAGCTTTCTCTTCCTGTGAAATGCCCAAACACATATACTTATGACAGTAAATAGTAGCTTGCTTGTGGTGATTTTTATTTAGTTGGAAAAATGTGTCCTTTTTTTTTTTTTTAGGCTGCCAATGTGCCAAAAATGACTCGACTTAATGATGTGTGGTTGGGAAAGCTAAGTTTTATTTAGGGGACTCTATTTATTTATTTAAACATGATTTCATCCAGCTTTTCCTCAAGAGTTCAAAATCAATTAAAAAAAAAGCATCACAGTAAAAATTTCAAAATAAAAAATACAAGCACAGCAGAATAAAGCATCTACCAGGTTGTCAGGGGCACCATAAAACAGAAGCAGTGCCAGTCTGTTTAAAATTCTAGCATCATATGTCCAGTGGGACTGGAGGGACAACGACACTGTTTTCTGAGATTAAAAAATGAGTGAACACATCATATGCGAGTCAATTAATTTAAATAATCAAGATTTAATCACAAGAAGTCGTAAGGCCGATAGATGTGGCTAGGCAGATCCAACCATTGTTAATGGGGTATCAATTTGCCTGATGCCATATGTGGGATGTCCATGGAGTTTTCTTGGCAGGGATACTGGAGTGGCTTGCCGGTTCCTGCTCCAATACTTTGGCCACCTCATGAGAAGAGAAGACTCGCTGGAAAAGACCCTGATGTTGGGAAAGATGGAGGGCACAAGGAGAAGGGGACGACAGAGGATGAGATGGTTGGACAGTGTTCTCGAAGCTACAAACATGAGCCTGACCAAACTGCGGGAGGCAGTGGAAGACAGGAGTGCCTGGCGTGACCATGGGGTCACGAAGAGTCGGACACGACTAAACGACTAAACAACAACAAATATGTGGGATGAATATTGTTGGAGATGTCTAATCAAAGCTTGGCGAAATTGTTGCAAATGTGCAAAGGAACACCTAGTTCAGAAGTCCTATGGTCTGACTGCTCCTTCAGTGTGAACCTCAACCTTGCTGTCTATTCATTTATTTTTTGTTTAGCAACATTTACATTGCTTACAAGTTCTTGTCATGGGAAAAAGGAATTAAATACACTTTATTAAACAGGAAATATAAGCAATTTGTGAAAATTATACCTGTGAAGGGCACATAGCCGATGAGGTCAGTGTATTAAGAAAGAATAATGAAGCATTTTTATGCCAAAAGAGTCAACTATGGCTCCTAATTGAACCCCATGGTACCCTACTTTGGAATTAGGGATGCAAAACTTTGTTTTGATGCTTTTGCTGGGAAAACCAACAGCCCTCTCTATACAGTGATGTTTTTAGCACTGCCAATTTTTTCATGTAAATATTGCTTTTATTTTGAGCAAATGCTTCACCTGTTAGTTTGGAAAGCCCTACGTTTCTCTTAATTTTGGTATTTTTAAGGATTTGAAGAAGAAAGGCATATAATTTAGTTAACAGCAGTTTTATTATTAAGAATATGCTTTTATTTCCGGGGTGTGTGTGTGTGTGTGTAATATTGAAATGATGTATGTGCTAGGCACCATTTTTCTTGACATCATCCTGCTGCACAAGAAAGCAAGGCAGACTGAATGGTGACATGAGTGTGATTCATAATGGCATTGCAATCGTAGCTATAAGTAACTAGCACCCTGCTTCACATCTCAATTAACCAAAGTAATTGGATTTTATCTGTTGTGTCTCAATGGGAGTAAATTGGTTTAAAACTAAGTAGTTGAGTTTAAGTGGGTTGTTGATCTGACTATAAATTATTTAACTGCTTCAGAGGTTAGATAACAATTGCCATATTAAACTATTTGGTATGAGGGCCAAACATTATTTGGTGATTTCCTCTTCTTGCTCTTGGTAATCTCTCAGGCCAGCTGCCACTGAGGGTGGCTGGTGCAGATGTAACAATTGTCCTATATAGATTACATTGAACACTGGGAACATAGGAAGCTGCCATACATTAATCAAACCTTTGGTCCATTTAGTTCTACACCTGGCATGGCTGACCTGCAGCCCTCTAAATGTTGTTGGATTGCAAGTCTCATTATCCCCAACCGCTGGCCATTCCAATGGGAGCTGCAGTCCAGCATCTGGTGGAGGGCACCAGGCTAGCTGCTATTGGTGTTTAAGGACTAGCAGGGTCTCTCCAGAGCTTCAGACGGTGGTTTTTCCTAGCTCTACCTGGACATTGATCCTGGGACCCTTTGCATGCAAAGCATATGTCTCGCCAGTAAACTACAGCTCTTTCCCAGTTTCAGTACATTCCAATAACTGTTCCTAAACAGGAAAATATTGGTCCATATGCTAAGTAATTCTGGAGTCATAAAAATTGTACTGATTTCCCTATAAAATTTCATTTTGAGTGAATAGCAAGAGAACCAATTTTGTGTAGCTGTGCAGTTCTTTTAAGATGTCATCGCAGATGTACTGTGTGTAGTTATTTTGACAAATGTACTTTGCTTTTAATTATTTAGAGCAACATGTGATGTTGTGCTGTGAAATGCAATATATTTTGTAGTGATAAATATTCAGCGTGTTGCCTTTGCAAAAGCTCTGTGGTTCCTTTCCATAATATATTGCGCTGATAATTCTGACACAAGACTTTGGCTTTGTAAACTTGATTTGTTGCTTAGGAGATATCCTGGCAGCGTCTGTGACTAGGATTACAGCACAATGTTTGGTGGGAGCTGATTTGCCAGGTTCGTACAATGATGGCAATAGAAATGTTCCATTTCATAATTACTGTTGAAGGTGGATACTTTCAAAGTTCCTCTTAGCTATTTAAGAAGGAAACGTGCACAGATGCTAACACACACCAGAAAAAACACACCCTCTGTTACAACAATCAGAAAGTGTACAGAATTTCCAGTTCAAGGATAAAAGAAGGTGACTGCTGGCTCATCTGTTAGACAAATGGCTCACAGAGGAACAGAGGCTGACAGGCACTCCCTGTTCTACCAACCCAAGCATGCAGTCATCTGCCACCTGAACCCAGAAGTTTGGAGATTTTATTTTGATTACTTAGGAGGGGACTGAGGTGGTTCTGTGAGGAGTGGAAAACTAGTTCCAGTGATGGACTCTGGAGCATGCGTCCAGATATTAGCAGTGGAGGAAGGCACAGCGGGAATACAGGAGCCAGTGTGGTGTAGTGGTTAAGAGCGATAGACTCGTAATCTGGTGAACTGGGTTCACGTCCCCGCTCCTCCACATGCAGCTGCTGGGTGACCTTGGGCCAGTCACACTTCTTTGAAGTCTCTCAGCCCCACTCACCTCACAGAGTGTTTGTTGTGGGGGAGGAAGGGAAAGGAGAATGTTAGCCGCTTTGAGACTCCTTCAGGTAGTGATAAAGCGGGATATCAAATCCAAACTACTACTACTACTACTACTACTACTCCTCTTCTTCTTCTTCTTCTTCTTCTTCTTCTTCTTCTTCTTCTTCTTCTTCTTCTCTTGCTTAGGGCTAGTTGCCACTGGCACTGATGCCCTTACCCTGGGCGGCCATTTAAATTTCCCACAATGCCCCAAACATAGTGGAACTTCAGGGCATTGTGGAAAAGCAAACCCCTCTGATGACCACCATTTCAATTTCCCACTATTTCCCAGAGAGTTGTGTGGTAGATAAAAAATGAATGGCTGCTGTTCAGTAGAGGCTAGTCCCTTTGGGAAAATAGGGCACTGCCCCCAACTCCTACCCCTCTAGACCAGCTCTCATCTGCTCGTCTTCTTACTTGCAACCTGTCCAGGGGATCTATCTGGTGTTGTAATATCAGAAGTGGTCATTGAATACAAGTGGTAATATTATTAGGATCACATTTATGTTTAGTGATCAGGTCAGTTATTTAAATGATACTGGAAATTATTACCATTAATGATGAGAGAGAGAGAGAGAGAGAGAGAGAGAGAGAGAGAGAGAGAGAGAGAAGCATATACATTGAGAGCAAGAATGGCAATCCCTTTCAAATATAGCACAAGCACTTATATTTCCTTTGACCTTCATATGAACTGTTTAAAAAATGAGATTGAGTTAGATATTTGGAGCACACTAATTAAATGGGTAGCATTGACATTTTAGTAATTTCTAGATATCCTACAGGGGAAAACAAAACTATAACAGGCATTCTGAGCCTTCATGTGCTGTGTGTGTTTGTGTATATACGTGTGTGTGTCTGTATTACATTGGCTCCCAGTATGTTTCTAAGCACAATTCAAAGTGCTGACCTTTAAATCCCTATATGGCCTTTGGCCCAGTGTCTCCACTCCCATCGTTCAGCCTGGACACTGAGGTCCAGCTCCGAGGGCCTTCTGGTGGATTATTATTATTTTATTAGTGTGTGTTTGTTGTAGTTTATTTCAAGTCAATTTGCTGTCAATTTGCTGTACTTAATTTAGTTTTTGCATGAGTCTAGCAATATGGTTTGGTCGGAACAGTGCCCTTTAGTAAGGTTTACTTGCAATTGCAAGCTTCAGCTGCAGTGCTGAGCACCCCTGCTAAGGATTAAACTCACTGGTGCTTGCTGTGGACTAAACATGGTTTGGGCAATCAGATATTGATGCCACCCTTGTCCTCAGGGCTTCAGTCCAGTCAAAACTAAGCAATGAACCCAACAAATTCATACACATAATTTGTGAAATATACCTATTTAGATACAAAGCCATATAATAACAAAATAAGGAAACAAGAATCCTGCCTAAAACCTGTTTGGCACGCACAGCCCTCTCTAAGTCTATTCCTTGTCATGCTGCTATTTCACTAAGGCTAGAGAAGTCTTCCCCAACCCTGGCTCTGTCCAGATAATTTGGACTGCAACTTCCATCAGCCCCAGTAAGCATAGCCAATGGTTATAGAAATTGTAGTCCAAGACAGCTAAAAGACATTGCACATGCTACCTCTGAAGCAGGGAATCCAATTTTTGCTTGCAGTGTATTACAAAAGGGTTATTTTCTCATCGACTCTATGATGTGTGCCTCCTTCTCTCTTCCTTTTGCCATGTTAATTCTAAGAGCATCCAGTGAATATTTCACCAGATGCAAATTTGATTGTAAAACTTCCACTTAGATCACTGGGTCACTTGTGACATTAAGGACCATGAGGAAGGCTGGAATTGAAGCATAACATCCCTTCCCAGGCACATACCTCACCAAATGAAAATGAGTAGGAATATCTTTTATATTCCCCCAAGGTCCAGTGCCCTTAGATGCTGCTCTTTTGGCAGTTGCCTGCAGGGCAGATAAGACTTGGTGAGCCCTCACTGCTGGCAGGCATTAGCTGTCAGTGTGGTTCCAACTGAAAGGCTGGATGCACCCAGTAAAAAGATGGGCTCCATGTGCAGCCAATCCCACCTATTCGGTTAGCTCTCATATTGCTAGAAACAATACAAAGTCTACCTGTCACCTTAGATTTAGAGGCTTGTCATAACTTAAGGATTTTTGTTTGTCTGTGAGGTATATTCACTCATCATGATCATGAAGTATCAACAGAGCTTTGGAGGAAGCGGATGGGTAGCGCTTGATTATTAGTGGCAGGCCGAATTTAATGTTGACAAGGTAATGCAGGCCAGAGGGAATAATTTCAACTTGTCCATCATAGTTGGCTTCTGAATTAACTGTAACCACTCAGGGAAGCAGCTTGGACATCAGTTTGGACAGCTCAGTGCAAACACCTATTGGAAGTTCAGCTGTAGGGGTGTGTGTCTTTGTTTTTTAAGGATGGAAATGTTAAGAACTAAAAGGAACTTGTTGGCATCCGTCTGTCTCGAGGATAAAATCAAACGGCTGCGTTATCAGCACCGAAGTGCTGGGGTAGAAGCCTGGACAGAGTGAATAGAAGTCCTGGGCTGCCCAGATGACAACCCTTGCCTGCAGAGCTGGTAGCCTCTCACCCTTTTTCAAACCTCCCTCCCTTGTGGTGTGTTCCCTCAGCCTCCTCTCCTCACCCCTCTCCTTGGGAGCCCTCTGGGCAGCCGCTGTTGCCACCCCTGGTCTTTGCCACTGCTTGCTTGCTTACTCCAAGGCCTCCTCAGCTCCTGGTAACCAGAACCAGCCCCAGAGGTACCATTCACTTGTGAAGGTCTGTAATATGAATCTTGCATGTAGGCTTCTTTGGAGTTTAACTTGTCAAGTCTAACTTTTCCAGGGATCAGATTGGAAGGTGGTAGAATTCATTGAAGATGGAGAGCATGACACATAGGTTCTTTCTGTAGAAGGGAATTAAGACCCTCTAATATTCTTGAACTTGAGCATTAGGAGTCATGTAGGCCCCGGCTATATCTGCCCAGTGATTTGCTTTGGTAGGCAGATCAAGGCATGCTCTCTGGGGACAAAGGGATGAATGCCATTCTGAAGGGCATCAAGCGTGCCATCCTAACATCAGAATTGTTAGCAACTCCTAAATTGATAGGGACTGTTTAGCTGGAGGGAAAGTGGGTGGCGTTTAACTCCTAAGTTTATTTGACTGTACTTGTCTCTCCATTGGGTATGTTACTTATCCTTGTGTTTAAACTTATTTCTGAAGAAGTACTTTTTAATCTTTATGGCAAACCTTTGTGGTTTCTGTTATTATACTACCACACGTCTAAAGTGCGAAGCTCTATGCTACCCTGAGATGTTCTTGAGAAGATGCAAAGGGAATTTTAGGTAGAATGATGAAAGGCAGACTTGTAGAAAAATACCTTCACTCAGTGTCAGCAAGAGTTTAAGGAGAAGGGTGAGCAAGCAGAGGAGTACATTGACTTGGCTGGAATCTCTCTCCCCACCGCCACTCCACCCGTGGCACAAGACCCAGGGAAATTGTGGTGCTTAACTTAAGGAGGTTCACAGAACAATTTCCCCTCCCCTCCCCTCCTTGCCCCCTGTGGCCCATCCCACATTGTTCAGGAGGGTCCACTCCAAAGAGGCTTTTCAAGGGTCAGAGAAAGGGGCAGAAAACTTTCCATCCATGAACTACCCCAAATTAACTCATCTTTGAATCCAAGTCATTGTTTTTAATCTTGGTGTGCATTTCTGACTTTTTGGGGGGAGTGGGTGATGGATGTTATTGAAACTTTGCCATTTGAGCTTAATTTGTTGTGTTGTTTGATTCTTTGCCATTTGAGCTTAATTTGTGGTGTTCAAATTTTCTATTTGTATTTTAAACTTTTATGAACCATCCTGGGAGGTCTTTTAGGCAGAAAGGTGGCATATAAACAAAACTAAGCAAGATTATCTGAAATTGGTGATCACATAACAATGCATCACAAGGGAGCTTTCAAGTTGATACAAGAGGTGTTCAGTCATCCATCCTACTGGGTTTGTATGCAAAGAGGTATTTTCTTGATACCAATCTGGCCCTGTCAATCTGCATTTTCATCTCATTGGGTCAATATAGCTGGATGCTGGCAGTAAACCCTTCAGGTGTGGTTCCCTGCCAAATACGTTAAAGCAGAATAAACCTGTTCAACTACAAAAGGTAATGCTAGTTTCCTATGATTCAGGATTACATGGGGTTGTATCCCTGCACCACCTCCCACACTGTTCTGAAGGGTGCCCCCAACCTCTGGAGTACATCAGGGAGCCGCAGAGGAATGAGGAATCAGCAAAAGTCACTCCCTTGATAAGAATATAAGAGCAGAGATCTATCCATTACTACAGCATCCTGTCTCCCACAGCGGCCAACCAGATGCCTATGGAAACCCACAAACAGGACATGAGCACAAAAGTCCTCTCCCACTGTTGTTCCCTAGCTGAGGCCTGGTTGTCCAATGCTACCTTCTGGAAACTATGCTAGAAGTGGAGCCAAATCACCATAATATGGAGCCTCCCACTTCCAACTCACAGAGTTGATCTAGCAAAATACCATGGTTGTTGGTATAGAAATCCACAGAGATATCAAGAGGATTCAACAGGGTTCCAGTCTCCCTGTCCTTCTCCCTTTCCTGATGAAGGTCATCTGCCAGAGCAACCAAGGCGGATTCGGTCACAAAACCAGGCCTGAAACCAGACTGGAATTGGTCCAGATAATGAATTTCTTCCCAGACAATGGGCAGCTAGACTGTCATTAGCCTCTCAAACATTTTTCTTAAAACAGGGACATTTGTAAGTGGGTAGTAGCAGTCACATATTCTGAACCCAGGATGGGCTCCATAAGAAGTGGTCTCAGCATCATCTTGTATGGGTGGGAGGTATCACCCCCTTCACACAAATATGTTTTTACCACAACCTGGACCTACCCATTTATGAGTCTGTGCATTGTGTGAAGAAGTAAATATAGTTAAATATATTTTTAGCCCACCCTTCATCACAGAAGTAGTTGTGATCAGGGTACTATGAACTATAAACACAAACAACAGTGTAATAAAACTAAAAAGGCAAGAGAAAATAAAACATTAAGTAATAACTAAGAGAACTATAGCAGCAACTGAAGTCAGACACTAATAACCAGCAAAAGCCTGAGTGAAAAAGTGAGTCTTCAGCTGACACTGAAAACCCGTAAGAGCTGGCCCTCCATCCCAGAGGAGACAGTGTTCCATAGATGAAGTGCATTGACTAAGAGGCCATTTTGGAACATTTAAAAATGACTTTCATATAGATAGTATGCTAATAGCATTGCTCCAAGAATACAAGGACTATTATATTTAATCATCAACCCTATTTTGAACATGGGTTTATTAGATTACATATTTTATTAGATGTACTTAAGGAGCAATATCTCAGGATTACAAGAGCAGACATCAGAGTCAGGTCGCTCATAGTTCTCAGCCATTGCACCATTCCAGCTCATCAATACTGATATAACTGAAAGATGCTGTATAATGCACTGGACTTACGTTGGGCTCATCATTGTAAAAGCTGAGTTCAGATCTTGGCTTTGCTGTACAGTCTTGCCTCATTAGTATGTGTGACATGTGAGAGCAAACCATAAGCACTCTTGGATCTTTTGTAATTATTAATGAGATAAAACAACAACAAAAAACTATTTTATTTCATTATTAAATGTATATTTGCATTCTAGTTTCCTACATTAAAGTGTACTCTAGCGTAATTACAGGTTTTGTTTAAGAAAAAAACAAAAGCTAGCTATGAAAGACTCTGAGTAGGTCTTCGGTCTCATGCACATATTTGGATATAATTTCACAATGCATTCCTATGCAAGTCTTTTCATATGTAAGTTCTGTTGAGTCCAATGGGACTTGTTCCCAGTTTATAGCGATCTTTCCCAAGATAGTGCTTTAGAATGGACTTCCACCAATCACTGGCCATGCTGGCTTATCCTGATAGGAGTTGTAGTCCAAAACATCTGGAGAGAACACAAGGTTGTGGGTGTATAGAATTGCAGCTATAAAGGAGCCGACTGTTTTCTGCTACACTCTCAGCCAAATCCTGACCACAGCAGTCATGCAGGAAAGTAGCAGAGGTGGTCTCTAATTCATGTTGGATTCAAGTCAAAACTAGAAGAACGCTAAATTGTGTACATCAATGAACTGAGAAGGGAGGAACAGAACATAGAACTCTCGTGTTATAATCATGTGGTCTGACCTGTTCATAAAGCAGGGCACCAAATTAAAAATGGCTATGTAAAGACATGAGAACAGCCTGCTGAAAAGCACCTAAGCCCAATGACCTGAGCATCATAATCCCACTGTGGCATGACTGCAGCAGCACTCTCTTGCTGTTGTTCTCCAGCAACTGGTATTCAGAGTCATGCTACCTCTGATCCTAGAGATAATAAATAGCCATCAAGACTAGTAGCCATCGATAACTTTTACCTGCATTTAAGTATTTAATACCCCTTCAGAGTGGCTGAAGTTGATGGCTTTTATCATAGGAATTGGGGTTGCTTGTGTGTAACCTCCACCTGCTCCAAACTGCGTGAGGCGGTTGCGTTTTCCCCGGCTGAGCAGCCCCCCTTGGGCACGACTGCTTCAGTCACTGGCAGAATCCGTCAGTGGGCGTTTCCTAAACTTCCTCCAACATAAAAATTCCTTAACGGACAGCCTCCTTCTCGCCTCTCTGCGCGGCAGCCTTCCTCCACTCTCCTCACTGACCTCACTAGAAGAGTCTCGGAGCCTCCCCTCCGAAGAGCTCTCAATCCCTTCTTTCTTCCTGGTGTCACCTTGCCTTTCTTCCCCAGCGGAAGCCCTCTCTACCCCTGTACTGGTTCCCTCTCCGGCATCATTGGGGAGCCTAGCCTCTCCACTCTGCTCCGATGTCAGTTTCCTGACAGCTTTCATTATATTTTTCATTATCAAATTCCACAGTTTTAAGTATGGCTGTGTGTGAAGCCTTGAGTGTGTGAAGAAGTACTTCTTTTCCTGAATCTTCTGACATTCAACTTCTTTTGATGGTTCTGAGTTGGGAGATGAGTTAGGGATGCAGGTGGCGCTGTGGTCTAAACCACTGAGCCTCTTGGGCTTGTCGATTGGAAGGTCAGCGGTTCGAATTACCGCGATGGGGTGAGCTCTGTCCCAGCTCCTGCCAACCTAGCAGTTCAAAAGCACGCCAGTGCAAGAAGATAAATAGATACCGCTGCGGCAGGAAGGTAAATGGCGTTTCCGTGTTCCATTGTGCCAGAAGCGCATGGTGGCCACATGACCCAGAAAGCTGTCTGTGAACAAACGCCGGCTCCCTCGGCCTGAAAGCGAGATGAGCGCCGCAACCCCATAGTCACCTTTGACTGGACTTAACCATCCAGGGGTCCTTTACCTTTTTTTATATAGGAGAAAAAACTCTTTCCTGTCTACTTTGGCTACACCTTGCATAATATTGTAAGCCTCTATCATGTCCCCACTTCACTCCCCATTTTGTTTGAAGCTAAGAAGCCTCAAATTTTGTGAACCTTCCTCATAGGAGAGTTGCACCATCTCCTTAATTCTTTCTGCACAAATGTGATCTCTATAATCTCCTGCTCTGCATACAGCAAGATGTAGATTGAGGGTCCCTTCCTTTTGATAAAAATGAGTGGATCTTGTTGCTTCATACAGCAAGTTGGGCATAACTACATATTCTGGACTGCTAATGTTTCTGCAAATCTTTGAAAAGAGTTTGCCTTTAAAAAAATAATAAAGCCAAATGAATGAATAAATCCTTTCATTGGCTCTGTTTACCAAAATGGATGGATCAGGATTTAGCTTTAACATAGTGGGCCTATGTGTTAGTGGGAGTGGTGATATGATTAGTTTTTGAAAAGGTGTGAAAGGGAAGGGAGAGGCAATAATCTTCCATTGCATAAAGACTGCCTCTGTTTCATTCATTTACTTTGGTACTCGTTTCTCTTTCCGTTGAAGCCGGTGGGCACTGGGCCATTGGCACCAGTGAAAGCAACGTGCACGACTTTTTCTCTTCACGCTGCAAAATTCCCAAAATTGTTTCTGTGCATATGGTTATATAACATGCTATTTTTATTTTCAAATTAGTTCTTGACATTTTTGAAATGATTTTTTTCGAGTGGAACCTCGGGCTCTTTTGGCTCATCTGAGCCTCTCAAAGAATATTCACTTGTGATTCCAAAGGTATCCTTTCTGAGGCTACAGCGCTGCACACACTTATTGGGGAGGGCTAAAAGCAGCACTGGACTCTGCGGAGCTAAATTCCAAGCCAAGATGCATAGAATCACATTGTTAGAGTCACCTCTAAGAAAGCAAACTGCATAGACTAAAAGGTAACTTATAAAGAGTGCTGCTTTTGCAGGCAGTGGAGTGCAATTTTTCTTCTTCTGTTTTGCAGATGTTTGATGGGCAGCACCTCAAATCTGCTGATGCAGGCTTGAAGCACTGGAAACTGTAAACTTATTTTATGAAAACCGAACTGGAAAACCAAATGTCAGATTCAGTTTAAATAATCATTTCCCCAAAAGGAACTTTGCAGCTCAACCTTTCGACCCCCTGATTTGATTTCAGTAGACTATCCCTCTATGGGCCTTGCCAAATTAACCCACCACCATCTGTTAGTGCATTTTGTATTATGCAGATGTGTTGAGACCCTTCTAATAACAAAGCTGTTTGGGCTGATGTGTACTTAATATGTGCATGTTTCCTAAATTGCTCAATATGATTTAATAGGCTCGCAAGCAATTCCTTATAGCCAAGCAATTCTAACTTAATTTTGTACCAGCGTTTATGGAAGCAATTTGCTGAAATTAATTCCTGTGTTTCTTCTCCATCTGCAAATAATGGAGAGACCTGTAGGAAAATTACACAGATAATTCCATACTGTTGGATGTTAACTATTCCAATTTTTCTCCCCTCGCCTCAAATATATTTCAGAAAAAAATTCAAATAGAGGCTTGTGCCTATTGTATGTAGTGGCCTACCACCATACTCAGAAACCCCAGGTTTTCTGTTCAACAGAATGCTATTGGTTATATATATATATATACATATATATATACACACACACACACACACACACACACATACATACATACACACACATATAATTTATATAAATAAAGGTAATAATAATATTCTGTTCAAAAGAAATCCTGTTGAGGAAAAGGGTTTTAATTCCTTGCAAGGTGATTTCCTTATGTCAAGCCACCCAGAGTATTTTTGTTGTAGGGAGGCATATAAGTCCTGTTCATAAATAAAACTTCCTTTACAAAGGTTCCATCAACATGTCTATGTAGGGTGTAAAACAGATTGGGCAAAAAACTTGTCTCTTGAATGACTGCATTAGTAATTTCATGTTCAGGCTATTGCTCCTTGTTAAAGCTGCAGCCTAAGAACTTACAGCTGCAGCAGTCTTAGGAAAGGGCTTTTAAAGTCAATCTACTCCAGCATCCTGTTCTCACATTTACAAACCCACAAGCAGGACCCAAGCACAAGAGCACTCTCCACTCTTGTGGTTTCTAGCAACTGGTGTTCGGAATAAATTTTTTATATTGTTGTTGTTGTTTAGTCGTTTAGTCGTGTCCGACTCTTCGTGACCCCATGGACCAGAGCACGCCAGGCACTTCTGTCTTCCACTGCCTCCCGCAGTTTGGTCAGACTCATGTTTGTAGCTTCGAGAACACTGTCCAGCAACTGGTGTTCGGAATAATTTTTTTATATTATGTATTTATTTAAAAAATTATACACTGCTTGATCATAAAATAAATAAACACCTGAAAGCTGAAATACTAAAACAGATGATTGCCTCCAGCTGTGGAGGCATAGCCATCATGGCCAGTAGCCACAGGTAGCCATATCTGCCATGAACCTGTGTCCCAGACCTGGACTGGCAAGCCATGGGAAATGTCTCACCAGCTTTATCTCCCAGTGCTGTGTGTGTGCTCTGTACTTGCATTTGTCATGTGTGGATTTGTGTGTGGTTGCTTGTGTAGTCTGTATTTGTGGTGAGTACTTCGGCCATGTCCACCACTGACATGTGTCCCTCTGAGGGGTGGCTTACTGTTAATGTGGTCAGTGGCTGGAGAAGTCTTAAAGCTTTCCTATGGCAGCTTAAGATCAGGAGCACCCATAGATATGCCAAAACACCATTCATGACATTACACTAGCATCAGAGGGATACTTTGCTGTCAGTAATGTTCTTCTAGACTTGGGAATAGAGACCTCAAGAACGGATAGGTTATTTGAAAATAAATGGTTAGTATGAACAGTGGATATTTAAGGATTGCCTTTCTACAGCTGGTGTACATTTCACTTTTATGTGAAGCTTGAAGTCCTTTATTCCATCTAGTGACGGCGTGTAAGTTGACATTGCAAGTGAAGTATGAGGGGGATTTGTCACTCTAATTGTGAAAGTTACACTGATTAGCCCAGTATCAGCACACTGTGATTTGACAACTTCCTCACAAGGTACAAGATAGGAAGCTGCAAAGCTTTAAATATGTAAGTTGCAAACCTTTAAATACATAAGCTAGACACAGTCTTTTATTTATTTATAAGATCATTCAGCCTTTGCTACAACATGCTAGGGTGGGCTATGACAATAAAATACAGTTATAAAAACGGGTAAAATCATTACAAACACATGAAACAGTTCCAAATGGAACAGAACAACATTACAGGAGGGCCTTCATCCAAGAAGGATGTGGCCTGAAGGTGAGAGTTTCTTCTTGAAAGGAAATTAAACCAGGATGTGTAAGAGATAAACGTGGCTTAGCTGAATGTGGAAAATCAGACCACATCACTGCTAATTAGGTCAGATGCTTATCAACTCTTTGTTGGTTATAGTTCAGCACATGGAAGAAAGAGAGAGAGAGAGAGAGAGAGAGAGAGTATTGCTTAAAAGATCTCTGTAAAGTCTTGAATGAAATACAAAATAAAAATGTGAATCTGTGAGCGCTTCATTTAACAGTGAAGGGTGAGTTCTGGGACTCTGTTTACAGGGCCAGGATTGAGGGGCTACTGTTGCCCCTTCCCCCAACTGCATTCTCAGGCCACATTCACACCATGCGTTTAAAGCAGTATGGTTGTGGTTTCCTCCAAAAAGTATTATGGGAGTTGTAGTTTGCTAAGGGTTCCAATAATTGTTAGGTGATTCCTGTTCATCTCACAGAGCTTCCCTTGATTGATTGTTGACGACTCTGAGAAGTATAGTAATGTACGAATGTGACCTTAGATTTCCTGTGTTTTTAACATTGTGGCTAAAAGAAGCCAGCATAGCCCCCATGTTTCTGTGTGTGTCAGCAGCCTCCACATTGCTTCAGAACAATGCTCTCCCCATGCAGGCCTGCCTGGTGTCTTCTCCCTGATCTTTGGCTAATTAAACAATCTATGGACTTTTAAACTGTGTATTGGGGGTATTGTTTTTGTTTGTTATGTATTTTTGTGTATTTATATTGTAAACAGCACTGTGATCCTCGGATGAAGGACAGTATAGAAATAATGATGATAATAATAAGGAAAAAAATGGGACTGCTGTTATCCTTGACCTGAGACCTCAGCAGACTTAATTGACAGTGGACTTGAGGGTGCTGATTGCCGGAAGATGCTGGGTAGTAATGTGAGGACTGTCTGCTTGGGTTGTAAAACAACATTTAAAACAACAATAACAACCCGGTTCTATAAAAATAGGTCATCCTGTCTACCAAATGGTCCTTCCATGCTGCCCCTTATTCTGATCCATAAGATATGTATAATAATTATTCTTACAACCTTTCTTGCCTATGGATACAGTCTGGAGATGTCAGAGCGTGCACATTCCACTGCAATAATTGGATCATAAACACTTTATTTCATTCTTAATTCTTCTTGATTTCAGTGAATGTTAAGAAAATGTATTGTGGATTGTTTTTCCTATGTTTGAATTGCATCTTTTACGTTTGAAAGAAAAGCTAAACTAGATGGCACCGAGGGGATTGTAGGTGCAAATCTTCCCTAATACAGACTATGCTTGTCATTATAGGTGTGGCTACAAAAGTACGGCTATCTTCCACCAACTGACCCCAGAATGTCAGTGTTGCGCACTGCAGAGACAATGAAATCTGCTATAGCTGCTATGCAGCAGTTCTATGGCATTAACATGACAGGAAAAGTGGACAGGAACACAATCGAGTAAGTAATTGTTACTGGACTGCTCTTGCTTCTTTAAACTCCTCAAAGTGCAATAAATTTTTGGTTTTGACCAGCTAAGATATCTCTGCAAATCTAAATGGTCACTCTGAATATAAGGTCCCCCCCTTATAACATACGTTTGGTGAAAAAAATGTAGGAACTCTATAGGATATAATTGAAGTTTCAGTAAGAGTCCATTTCACAAAAAGAGAGAAAAGGAAGATGAAATCAGACATGGGAAATCAATATTTATATAAACATTCAACAGAAATACTTTCACTTCACAATTTTTATGGTGGTGACAAAGCATTTGATAGGTTAGTGTGGGAAACATAAGGAGGAAGAAATTGGCTTTCATATGTGGCATAACTTTCAAAAGTAGATAGAAAATAGGCTTCTCTGTCATACATGCTGTCACCCCTTGCTTTGACACTGGAAAGTTTCTTAGAACGATAGTTTGGGAAACAACCATCACTGAAAGCATATTTACAGTATAGGTGTGAAGCAAAAAAAGCATATGTTTAGAGAAACATTGTGAGGAAATGTATGTAGTCATGTGTCATCATTTATCTGGTACTTATGTAAACTGGAAACCTTGCACAAGCCAAAATGTCATAGGAAGGACAAAGTGAATGAATACCATTTGCTGGGAATCACAAGTGAAGAGAGTGCTACTGAACTTCCCAAATGCATGTAGTTCACCACTGTGAAAACAGAATGTAAGACTATATGGGCCTTTGCCCGTTTCTAGCAAGGTTCTTTTTTATGTTATATTCTTAAATGAAAGGCAAGCTGCTACAATTGTCTCTCCCATTCTGTCCTCCATCCCTGTCCCCCCAGATTACTTATTTTCACTTGTTTCTTCCCCAGTCGTTTGTTGCCTTCCAAATTTTCAGGATTTAGTTGATATGTTCTTTGCACAGACCTCTGTATATCAATGGCACTTTATTTAAAAAATGCTAATAATTGGGTAGACACAGGATTTTAGGCTAAGACTGCAGTCCTGTATACAAACACCCAGAAGCGATTTTGTTTGAATCCAGTGGGACATTCCCAAAAATATGTAAGGTTGGAGTCTGCAGCCAATTGGTGTCAATGGCAAAACTCACTTTGTTTTTTGTGTGCAGCATCTTAATTTTTATTTTTAAAAGTTATTACACATCACCTTGTTGACATCAGATTAAGAGTTGAATCTGATCAAGTCATGATGTGAGGGGAACAACTTCTGCCTACATAATGGATCTTCCCTTCTCTCTCCTCCCCCCTAAACACTGCCAGACATCCCCAAAACTTCTCCAGAGAGTTGGTGGAACCCCAGATGTGAGGGCTTCACAGGGGGAGAGGAGGGAGCAGAAATCTGTTGAATGAGCAGAAGTCTTTCCACTTGCACAATGACTTTGTTAGCTATAATGCTAAGTACTTTCACCTGGCTATTAAATTGTAAGGAAAACCAATAGATTGTCTAGTTCCTTTTACCTTTGCATTTTTGTATGCCAACATCCCTGGACGTGACCTTATGCATTCATTTTCAGCCCAGATTTCAAAATGTTTTAAAATAAGGATGCTCAACAATTGAAACCAAGCCAGTATGGTGATTTGTGCATCTGTGTAGGGAATTTTAAGAAATCGACATGGCCATAAGACCACTTAATAGTGTAGCACCGTATTTCTTGTGGTCAATCTGTAAACTAGCTAGTGATCCTAGTTTCTCAAATCCAGAATGAAGTTTCCATATTTTTCCATATAAACTGTTTTGCTTCATTCAGTATCCCTGCTTCCAGGAGTTTGGTAGCAGCAACCACCACTGAGAAAACATACTTCTTTATCTTTTCCTTTTCCATTTATAACTTTCCTTACTGTCAGTTTGCAATAGGTGATTTTCCTTTGGTGAAATGCACAGCTTTCCCCAAACTGCCACTAATGTGGCATTTAAAAGTTTCAAGCAGTTGAAGATCAGTTCTCCTGTCAAAAAGCTCATTCATGTTAGCTTAACAGAGAACCCTGTCTCTAATCTCTCCCCTGTCTATTCAATCTGAAATATGTTACTGAAATCTAGAGCTCTTAGAAGGCATCCTGTAGTTTCTCAGTCTATGGCTAAGATGATGCCTGTTGCTGGATTCTCTAAATTCCTAAAGTTCAAGTATTTCTGACCCATTCACCTTCCCTTAGGGCACCCATGAGGCCTGCTCTTTATTGCTTTTCAGTGCAATAATGCATGAGCGAGTGGAATGAAATGATTTTTCCAATCCGAGATTGGCATCAGCAGTTTCAGTAGTGTGTTTTCTGAACTGCTAAGTGAGTTGGAGGCGGAGAAGAAAATTCCATCAGCTAAAACCACCAAAAAGAATTACAAAGGAGAATTCATCCTGCTAGCAGGAAACGGGTGTGAACGTACTTCTCCAGTCCTTTTGCACAGCTATTGGAATACGACATGGAGCTATTTTAGCTCTGCTTTAGAACCTTTAAAGGCAAGTGAGCTAGGTTATTTTCTCCCCCCAAACATAACAAGCCAAGTTTAACTGGTGGGCAAAACTAGGTGGTACAGTGGTGCCACACCAACCTCAAGTTTCCCCCTCTACCCCCTGGTAAGAAGCAGCAACAATGGGAGGTCATGCCACCTACTACTGGGACAGCATTTTTTCCAGTAGGGGCATAGAACTTCTGAATGGAGAGGAAGCCTGCAGTTCCTTTCATCTCACTTGCCATGATAACCAGGGCAATCAAAACTGTGAATCCCTGCTTACAGCGATAAATTCGATATCTATCTATCTCTATCATCTATCTATCTATCTATCTATCTATCTATCTATCTATCATCTATCTATCATCTATCTATCTATCATCTATCATCTATCTATCATCTATCTATCTATCATCTATCTATCTATCTATCTATCTATCTATCTATCTATCTATCTATCTATCATCTATCTATCTATCTATCTATCTATCTATCTATCTATCATCTATCTATCTATCTATCTATCATCTATCTATCTATCTATCATCTATCTATATCTATCATTTGGTGATGATAGCATCAGATGACTACAGCAGGTTGACTAATTTTGCTCTACTACCTTTCATCGTATCTTTGAGTATTCAGTAGTTCTCAGATGTTTGCTTTTCCAAGTGCTTATTTTTGCACCTAAAATCCCCTTTAAAAATCAAGTTGTTTTCAATTAGGATAGCCAATATAAGTTTTTTGAGAGGCAATCTTCTAGTTAGCAGAATCTTCTTGATCAGGCTTAGTGCAACTTGCGATGATCATCTTAAATACTTCCTGAGCTGAGCTGCAAGCCAATTAAAAGAGCTTAAAGGAAAACTAAATCTACTAATAAACTCTTGGGAATAGATGTGCATTAGATTTATCCCTTAGTCTTATAGGTTTTAGTTTTATTTTCACCATAATCCAAAGGCTTGGTGATAGGAGTTTCTTCTGAAACCTTTTAATGGACAGACCCACAACATGTATTATTGGAATTTCTTCAAAGCTACTTTTGTAATATCACCTGCTAGCTTTTAATTTAGACCAGGATAGAAGAAGCAAGGGCCCTGGAGAAAGGATGGCAATTAACTAAGGCAATTAGCCCATCCAAACTTTTATAAAGTGATATAGGTTGAGATCCTTGGCCCCCACTTATGTAATCATAGCATTGTAGAGTTGGGACTCCAACCCGCTGCAATGCAGGAATCATAGCTAAAGTTCCCTGACATATAGTCATCCAACCTCTGCTTTAAAACCTCCAAAAAAGGAGAGTTCACCACCTTCTGAGGGCATCCGTTCTGCTCTCAAACAATATAATTTCATACAAATCACATTGTTCAGTTGTCTCCAGTTTCTCATATTGTGATGGAACGTATGGAAACCTAACTTTTCATAGCAAGCTGGAAAAGAGAAGTGATAACATTTTGCAACCATCTGGTATGCATTTTCATCAAGACAATGTTAATTTTAAAAATGTGTGCCTCAATTAGGAACATGCTCATATGAGCAGTGTGCCTTGGTTATAGGGCTGCTGAAGTCTATATTTATCAAGCATCACCTAACTTCTCATGGTATTTTTCTGATGAAATACAATGGGTGATATCCAATTGTGGCAGCCCACATGTAATACTGTACAGCCATTCCACTAGGGTCTATCAGCCGTATTGTAGCACAACAGCCAAATCCAATGTTTGTCTTGCACTTGCATAAGATACTATGAAACTGGCGTTGTTATTGTTATACCTGTGGTGACATTTAAGCTTGAGTGCTACTACTTGTGCAACAACGTCAGCTCTCAAAATACTTGTACAATGTCACCTCTCAGAGTTCTTGTATTAACATCACATCGTATCCAATTTTTCTGCAAAACTGTATTTGTGAAAGCCTGCTGGAAGGCATCCATTAGGATTCTTGACAAGCTGGACATGATGTTTACATGCCCCCTGTAGGAGAGGCAGGTTTAGTGCAGTGAAAGCTTGCTGTAACAAACTGAATTGTTACAGACTTAATTGGAGTTTCTGTTTATGGTGCCCTCAGCCTAGGGATGATATTGTTGTCTAAAATCTGCCTGGTATCTGCCTGACTTTATATAACTAGAAGTCTGTCTCCCTCCTATTCAGAACCAGATTAAAGTATGGTAAAATCAAGGGGAAATTCCAGTCTTACTAAACTGGGAAATGATATAGATTGGAAAAGCCAGAGGAACATATGTGGAAGCAAAATATTATTTTAATAAGCTTTATGTTGTGCAAGAAATATGCCAGGTTATCTCTTTAAATTTTCTTATTTTCTTTATTCCTATTTCTTCAGCTCAATGCTTTTGATTTCCTTCTATAATGGTTTCATAAAGTCTTCCCTTTGAAAGAGGAACATTTGGAAAATCAGAATTAGCTTTGTTTCTTTGGAAGACTGTCTGCTCTATTTCAATATAACACACAAGGAAGAATGCTTTGAACTGAAGATTTAGCATGCAGCCTTAAACAGCTCTGCTTCTATTTGTGCAAACAGCACATACTAGTTTGTGATATTTGGCTGTTGTAGCATTTGTTATGCTTCAGTCCTCCTAAGCATTTTTTTCCTGCTGATGTAGTTTTAAGTTCTGACAGAGTGTGCAGGAGGGAGAGGACTTGCAAAGCACAGTGTGTCTTGGATACACCTGAAAGTATATATTTTAGATGTTTTGCATCTAGATAATTCCAAAGGATATTAAGGATAGTCTAGAATTATTATCTACCTTTGTGATCTTCAGAGTTCACCAGATCAAAAGATACTAGTTTATAATGAACATTGGAGATTATGGCCTTTCACCTTTAAAATTGGTAGGGCAGCATGGAAACTATCAAGGAAGAACTGCCAGGTAGGTCAGTATTAATGGGAAAAGTCGCCCAGGGATTGAACCTGGAACTTCTGCCTGCAAAGCAGGTGTTCTACCATAACCATTCCCTTCATGTATTCCTAAATATTTCCCATGAGTCTATCGCAAACATTAAAAAAACTTTTTTATTCTGGAAAGGTTATCACACAATTTAACATGGACCAGAAAACACAACTATTTCACAGCCCAAGTGGCCATGACTTGTTTCCTTTTTGAAAAGTGATGTTGGAAATCATCTACAATTCTATTCACTGTGGAGGAGCATTTGATAGAGAATGGAGCAACTCTACATTGGATGTCATGGAAGTTGCTTTTATGTGAGAAACTGAGTAAACCCTATGTGTAACTTGTCATGTGTGATTATGTGCATTCAGTTGGCAATTATCATCAGTTCTTGATTTCACTTACAAAGTGGAGGAGTTGACATGGGATGGTGATTATAGTAATGATGCTTTAAAAAATGAGAAATACTGCTCAAAAGTATATGCAAGAAAGAAATCCACAAGTGTAGCAGCAACAAACAGTGGGAAGTATGCAGTTCACTAAAATGTATATGTTACTAACAGGTGTAAATGTGTTCTTGGGATAAAGATAGGGTTTGTGAAATTCATTTACATTAAATAAGGACAGTCCTAGACAGAATGTGTCTAGGTTACAGAAGTCAGCAAGCAGTATATTTCTTTGCCATAGCTGTGCTTCGACATACATCATACATTGAGTCATACCTCTGGTTTAAAGCTAATGATAGTGAAGTATTTGTTACAGTGACTTGGACGATTCTTTTGACCACTGCAACGGAAAGCGAAGCAAATGCATACAAAGGCTATAGGACATGATAATTCTTTACTCTGAAGGGTAATTGAATTTGGGTTAAAATGTTCTGTGGATTATAAATAGTTCTAGTGAGATGAAAGGATATGGAATGAAACTTGAATATTGATTGCCTACCTGTGGATTCTGTCTTCTGTGCTAAATCCCTCCCTTGAGCACAAAGCCCTTTACGACGGGAAGAATATTCTCTGCAAAAAATGCCATCAAATGCTTGACAAAGCCTGAGGAGCTCTTCTCAGCCATGGCTTTGAAGCTTAGGGTTGAAAATGGGCCATTTGGATTATTTACAGCCCTTGTCTGTCTCTGTAATATCTAAGGGAGCAAACATTATTGTTTTCAACACACATTGCCACTGATTTGGCTCACAGAGGGCTTGTCCAGATAGCAGCTTCCTCCGTCCCCACTCTTGGGCACAGCAACATACAACCTAGTTCACAGGAAGTATGCTGGAGAAAAGTAGATTCCCTTTTTATGAATCAACCCTGTAGTGCATATAGGAAGTTACAGTCACAGATAGAAACATCTTGTGCCTGTCATTTTGGCCATGAAGATGGGAAGAAACAGAGATGGAGAGTGGGTCAGGGGATCATGGCAATTAAGCCCTTTCTTGCCTTTAATGCAGTCAGGAGTTGGTAGGAGATTTAACAGCAGTTAAGTTAAACCCTACGGGTGGCGCTGTGGTCTAAACCACTAAGCCTAGGGCTTGCTGATTGGAAGGTCGGTGGTTCGAATCCCCGTGATGGGGTGAGCTCCCATTGTTCGGTCCCAGCTCCTGCCAACCTAGCAGTTTGAAAGCACGTCAAAGTGCAAGTAGATAAATAGGTACTGCTCCGGCGGGAAGGTAAACGGCGTTTCCATGCGCTGCTCTGGTTTCGCCAGAAGCGGCTTAGTCATGCTGGCTACATGACCTGGAAAAACTGTCTGCGGACAAATGCCGGCTCCCCCGGCCAGTAAAGCGAGATGAGTGCTGCAACCCCGGAGTCGTTTGCAACTGAATTTAACTGTCAGGGGTCCGTTACCTTTACCTTTTAAAGTTAAACCCTAGTTAGTCTTAACCATAGTTTACTGTTATTGGCTGGACTATAGCACTCAGCCACAGCTAAGATGAGAGGGAAAATAAGTTACAAAATGTTTATCCATCCTGAAATGCTGAAATACATTTTCCAAGGTCATTTTCACACATGAGGCTTAAATTGGTGCTCGCATATCCTGTACATTTAAATGCAAATGCATTAAACATTTAATTCAACCCAGATTTGGACTTATTTTAATTACCATCTGCCTGTTGATTGGCTTGTTTTAATGCTTTCTGGTTTAAATAATTTAATGAGTTTAATGTAGTAAATTGTATTTGGGCCTAAAGGTGGTGTATAAATGCTTTTTATAAATAAATATACTCTAGATAGGGGATGTAGCTACAGTCCTGTGGCCTAATCTCAATCTCCTTAAATGTAATGGACATTTACATGCTGTACATCTGCAGTGAGTGTAAACAATGGGTGATCTCCGATTCAGATGACTTCAAAAATAATCTTTTTTAGAAAACAACAACCTTTTTCTCAAATAATTCTGTACTGTGTTCCAGATTTTATTTCTATGTGTAATAAATGTATGTGGAGTATTTCTAACATAGGATAATAGTTCTTGTTTTTGCTTTATCCCTTGCCTCTTTCGTTTGATGTAGTGATATCACCTTAAGGTGAGACCATCTGTCTTTTGTTATTTGCTTACTGCAATGTGTATGAGTGCTGCTTATTGGTGTAATAGCTGTATAGAATCAATGCATGAGAACCGCATGTTGCCCTTACATTTGTTCAGGCTAAAACCATCTGAAAGTTTATGGATGTCTATGTTTATTTTTAAAGATAAATCACACCCTTTTATTATTACAAATTATAGTGCATACAATCTATAAAACACACATAATATAATCTTATTTTAAATACAAATTAGTACATACATACACTCTTCAGAAGACCCCTTATTCTATCAGTCACAGCCGCTGATCAAAATAATATATCATAATGGTCTTTTTTAGCTATCTGAAAAAGAGACCTTTCTATGCAAGTGGAAGGAAATTCCTTAAGATTTTATAGCAGGGGTGGAGAGCCTGTGGACTTTCTTGTGTTGTTCGACTCCGGCTCCCCTCTTCCCCAGTCAGCATGACCAATGATCAGGGATGATGGGAGTTGGAGTCCAGCAATTCACCAGGAGGGCCACAGGTTCCCCAGTCCTGTTTTATACAGATCCAATGCATCACCTAAGCTGTCTTTTCTTAAAGATCACAATATCTCGGCTGTACTTGATATGACCTGTCATTAACATTTTAAATCAAATCCATTTTGTAGTGCTGTGTCCTCCACACATGTTCAGAGTTCTCAAATTGTGCTTGCCTAGAATTAGGTATCAAAATATATGTGGAAATTTACATTGGTGGACTTAAAAGGTAGGTTCAGTCCAGATGATTTCAGTTCACTACAATTCACTCCCTTTTGGGGCAAAAGGCCTGCAAGGTTCTGACAGTTGTGCTTGAACAGCATTGTGGAGATAGCTATCAAGCAACATTTTTCAAATGTTGGGTCTCTGGAGTTAGAAGCAGTTACACAACTGAGTAAATACCACAAGGCCGACTCTTGCACAACGCAAGTATGTGTGTGGCAGGGGACAGCAGAAGCCAATTGCTAAAGTTGTCCCCCTTTTACTTATCCAAGGCATAAGTCCTTGGTTCAGAAGTTGCAGGTCTTGTTCAGATTCAACACGAGTCTCTGTCTTGATAGCTGGTGGTGAGCCTCACTGTATGTCTATGCACTTTACAGGATCAACTCTGTGATGTCTTTATTCTGAATTTATCAGTGGGGCATTGTTGTTTCCCAGCCCAGCTAGTTGAGCCTATTTGTGGGGTGGAGAAAGGACTTTTGCCTAAAAGGAGTTGGTTTCCCTTCAACCTCACTAGAAGACACCTGCATTTTTATGTTGGTACATTCTTTAAGCATGTAAGATATTGGCCATACAACAAGAGAAAAGAAATACCGTATTTTTCGCT
Source organism: Podarcis muralis (assembly GCF_964188315.1). NCBI lineage: Eukaryota > Metazoa > Chordata > Lepidosauria > Squamata > Lacertidae > Podarcis > Podarcis muralis. The sequence continues at coordinate 27,659,816 of NC_135662.1, forward strand.
CTATAACACGCACCTGACCATAACACGCACATCGTTTTTAGAGGAGGAAAACAAGGAAAAAAATTCTGAATGAAACAGTGGATGTATCATTTTTGTGCTTCATGCTGTGGCCACAGACATGTGATCTGATGGTGAATTTGGGGTAGCTCAATGCAAAGATCCTGAGGATCCATGTGGATCCATGCTTTTTAACCACGTTTTTGCACCATTGCAGCCCCAGGCAACTGTGGGTGCGTGATTTTTTTGGTGCAGGCTGTAGCCATGGACATGCTATGTGATCTCATGGTGAATTTGGGGTGACCCAAAGCAAAGATCCTGAGGATCCATGTGGATCCATGCTTTGTAACCACATTTTTGCACCATTGCAGCCCCAGGCAACTGTGGGTGCGTGATTTTTTTGGTGCAGGCTGTAGCCATGGACATGCTATGAGATCTGATGGTGAATTTGGGGTGACCCAATGCAAAGATCCTGAGGATCCATGTGGATCTATGCTTTGTAACCACATTTTAAGTGAGGAACGAAGGAAAAACAAAGAAGGGACATGAGAGGGGTGTGCAGAGAAGCAGCTGGCTAAGAATGCAGGAGAGGGATTTAACGGAAGGAAGGAAAGAAAGGCAAAAGTTTCCCCCCACCCAAGCCAGCCATCTCTCTCTCTCTCTCTCTCTCTCTCTCTCTCTCTCTCTCTCTCTCCCTCTCCCTCCCTCCCTCCCCCCCTCTCTCCCCCTCTCTCTCTCCCTCCCCCCCTCTCTCCCTCTCCCCAGCAGTACCGGAGAACAGAGAGACGGAGCACAGAGACGACACTTTCCCCTCTGCTTGCCTGGAGGGGAGGGGCTTTCCCTGCTCTTTGTTCCGTTTGAGCAAACACAGCAAGGAAACAGAGGAGGGTGGGCAGTAAGACCCTGAGGCGGAATGCAGGAAAGCTACCACTTCCTCTTTTCAGGTTTCCCTCTCGGACACAACGCATGATTTATTTTTGCTGATTTTTGTTCCTGCGCTCCCCTAATCGGCTCCAGGGACCCCCCCCCCACATTCGCTCCATAACACGCACAGACATTTCCCCTTCCTTTTTAGGAGAAAAAATCTGCGTGTAATAGAGAGAAAAATACGGTAAATGTTTGCTGTGTCAGAGAAGCAGCTCCATCCTTCATTTAAATATTTAGTAAATGTTTACTAAACCCACTCCATGAGATTTTCTGTTTGCGGAACTAACAATTAGAATGCACAACTAATAATATTTCCTGAATTTAATTTGACTGAACCCCTGCATCGCTGTTACTGTAAATCTGCTAACTATTGTTTGTTAAAGAAAGGATCTGTTTTCTTTAGCCCATGAATGGTTTCTTAGTAGCATTCATTTTAAATTGGAAGCCTCTTCTTATCAGAGTAAGCATACACGGTTTCCATTGTGAGGACTCCAAAAGACTTTTCTTTATCTCTCTTGCTAGTATTGAGCTCAAAGCGCCTGTTGGACAAGAGAAAAGATAGTTCCCTCTGTATTTTGGATACCTATTCAGAACTCAGTGACAGTTTCATGAAATGACAGGCTGCAATCCTGAGGGTTTGTTCATGTATACTGAAGGGCTTGTCCACACCAAAGAACTTTTATATGCCTGGATGGACTTAGGAGATGCTTTATTTGATAAGCAGTCTCTATGCTGTCTTACCCTTTTTGTGGCTTCCTGTATAGAATGCCAGACTACAGACTTTTTTCGGGAGGAGTCTACTTGGGGCCGCAAAGCCCATACCGCGTCTAGTTGTGTCATTCTTTGTATTGCGGCCATTTTACACAAATTATCAAATGGGGGAATGCATCTCTCCTATTTTCAGAGCATATTTCATAGAATTAAAGAATTGGCAGGGAGAGTCCAGCAGCAGCACCTGAGGGAGACCATTCCACTGTCAAACATCTCTTACTGTCTGAAAGTTCTTCATGATGTTTAGTCAGAATCTCCTTTCTTGTAACTTGAATCCATTGGATTGGGTCCTAGCCTCCTGAGCAGGAGAAAACAAGCTTTCTCCATTCTCCATATGACAGCTCTTTAGATGGCTATCATATTTAAGTGTAATCATTTGCATGTCAGATTGCCTTGTAAGCTAATAAGACTCCCTCTACCTAGTGGAGGCTCAGTGAATGCTGAGGTATCCCTCCAACTAGTGGAGGGATTATATGGGGTATTGATAGTTGCTTGACATTTAAAATAACGGCAAGAACATCCTTTCCACCTGGTTCTCTTTCTTCTGCCTTAAAACAGGATCCTTTGTACCTCTACCACCCGTATATGATTACCCCACCTAATCTAGGCCAGGGTTTCCCAAACTTTGGTCTCCAGCTGTTTTTGGACTACAACTCCCATCATCCCTAGCTAGCAAGACCATTGGTCAGGGATGATGGGAATTGCAGTTAACCTCATTATGTTGTGCTACGAATGGTGGAGGTGGGGAGTGCCTGCCTACAGAGGCTTAACAATATCCTAGTGTTTCCTAGACCAATTTTTCTATATTGGATTGAGCTGAATGCACGTGGATCAAGAAAGGGAGCCTTTCTGTATGCCAAAAGGGCAACAACAATAAAAACCCTCAGACTGACTTGCTTGGCTGACTTCCAGAGAAAGTCTAATATTTATCTAATATTCATTAGCTTTTTCCTTGGAAGTCAAACACCTATTCTCCCTGCTCACTTTTGATCTATTTCAGTTTTGATCAACCCTGAATTGCTACTGCCATGCGCATTCTGCAGCATGGGAGCTACTTTATCGTTGCCTGATCCTTTGATGCAAGTGAAGGCTGAAGGTGAAGAATGTGGCAATGTGGGTGGAGGTGGTTATCTTTTGGTCTTTCCCACAGAGTTTGCACCCAATTAATGCAGGGGATTTTGCCGAGGAAGTTGTTGTGCCCTTGTTCCACCGAGAAACTGTATTTTGCTAATTAAGGCTGTTTGCTCTTAGTGGAAAGAAACTAATGAGAAGCTCAATTATGTCAGAGCCTGAGACCAAACAATCCCTCTGTGTTTTTGGGCTAGAGATGAAATGAAACGAAGCTTGTTCAGATTTTTTAAAAATGACATGAAAAAGAGAGAGACATCTAAACACAAAGGCCACAATCCTGCACCAACTTCAGCTAATTTCAGGCAAGGGAAATCAATTCTATGTCCTAATTCTGTATTGGATTGTATCCAAACTGTGAAATTACTTTTTGAATCAATTGCATTTTATTTGCCTGTAAATGCTCCTGTAGTTATTAGTGAACCTTGGAAAGTGAGAGCAGCTTCCTAGTGTTACATGGCAAAATACAAACAGCTCAGCAATTCACTGTTTCAGTGACTCAAAAGGAATGCAACATTAGGGCATTGTCATTTTGATTAGGTATAATTGTGAGTTTCTAATAATGGTGGTATTCAACCCAGCCTAATGGTGGTTATAGACCTTTATTATCTTAAAAGGTAAAGGGACCCCTGACCATTAGATCCAGTCGCGGACCTAATAGCAATAGTAATAGTAATGTGTTATTATCTTACACAGCAATTTTAGTTTTCAGAGTAAGGAACACAATATACTAGGAATGCTTATGAAATTCTCCTGTCTGAATCTCTCCCCAGTTATGGGGTTTCCAAATGACTTGATTGTCAAAGTTACCTGTCATGTGTCCTATCTTTTGATTTTTGTTCATTCCACTGCACATTTACTATAATTTACATCACCCCCCCCCCCGCATGTTGCCGATGCACATGAGTGCATTGACTCATGAGAACACAGTGCAAAAAGGATTGTATCAAGAGCTCTGCTTATACTGTGCATATAATGTGCAGATTCAACCAATGCCCTGATATGCATGGGGTGGGGGGTTGGGGAGAGAGAGATAAGTGTAGCAAATGGTGCCTTTTCCATTTTAGAAATTCAGCAAGTTAAACCAGAGGACAGGTAGATTGAAATGTCCAGCAAAGCCATCCTGTGGCACAATAAGCAAATGAGATAGGGGGCATTTACTCATTCCTCCAATGTGCATTACCGTATTTTTCGTCCCATAGGATGCTCCGTCCCATAGGACGCACCTAGTTTTTTGGGGGGGAAATAAAGGAAAAAAATTTTTCCTTTATTTCCCCCCCCCAAAAAAACCAGGTCGGGGAAACCAAACCAGGTTGGGGAACAGCGGTATGGCGGCGCTCCGCCTCCCCGCTGTCCCCCGAGCTTGTGGGGCTGGCACTGGGGAGAAGCGCGCTTCTCCCCAGCGCCAGCCTCCAAACCAGGTCGGGGAACAGCGGGATGGTGGCGCTGCGCCTCCCCGCTGTCCCCCGAGCTTGTGGGGCTGGCCGATGTCTGCCCGAAGCACGGGGCGCTCTGCTTCAGCGCACCCCACGCTCCGTGCAGCAGGCTGCTATCCGCAGCCTAGGGAGCCCTGTGGGAACTCCCGCAGGGCTCCCCAGGCTGCGGATATCTGCCCGGCGCGAGGGGCGCTCTGCTTCAGGGCGCCCTGCGCGCCGGGCGGCAGGCTGCTATCCGCAGCCTAGGGAGCCCTGCGGGAACTCCCGCGGGCTCCCCAGGCTTGCTGATAGCTTCCTGAAGCCTGGAGAGTGAGAGGGGTCGGTGCGCACCGACCCCTCTCGCTCTCCAAGCTTCAGCAAAAGCCTGTATTCACCCCATAGGACGCACACAGATTTCCCCTTCATTTTTGGAGGGGGAAAAGTGCGTCCTATAGGGCGAAAAATATGGTATATTTCTATAATATGGGTTAGAGAGAGAGAGCTGAAGCTCAGTGGTACAGTGCATGCTTTGCATGCTCAATCCCATGTTCAATCCTGGGCATCTTCAGGTAAGGCTGAAAGGACCTGTCAGAAACCATGAGAGCTCCTGCCAGTCAGATCACACTAAAGTAGACTGATTGGGGGTGGGGGGAGCCAGCTTCCATGGTTCCACAGCTTCCATTAATAGCAGGTTTTACATATAAATCATTCTTGCTGTTGCTCTCTGCTCTCTCAAGGAGCTGCCTTCTCCCTCCAGGCACTTTTTTTGAAATAAAAGAAACTGAAGGTAGCCATAATCAGAGCCCAGTTCACAAAGCACCATCCATTGTTGATTTCCTACTTAATTTGCACAGAGCTCCTGAATACGAAGGATCCATGCAAATCATGAACAGGTAGCAACCCCACCTACCCATCTGCTTGCTTGCCCCTTTCTGCCTCCCTGTATGGGTATTCTAATGGGATGTGCGATTTAGAAATGCCAGCCAGGAAATAGATGTGGAAGTGTGTGGTGGGTGGGAGTCGTATCTTAGAAGGGTGGAGAGAGAGTATAGCTGTTTATTAATGAAATGAGCTAGCGGTTGTCAGCTGCATTAAGAAGTTATTGCCACTGTGTGCATCTGATCTCTTCCTTTGTCTCCTTATTTGTTTAAAGCTGGATGAAGAAGCCTCGTTGCGGTGTGCCTGATCAGACGCGAGGCAACTCCAGATTTAATATTCGTCGAAAGCGATACGCATTAACAGGACAGAAGTGGCAACACAAACATATCACTTACAGGTAATGAAAGCAGAGCCGTGACCCTTTCCCTTGTAAGTGCTTTAGCATTGCAAATAAATAAATAAATGCAGCTCTATTACTGAGATATGATTTGTCAAAGACAATGATGTTGGTATGCAGCCTGAAAATATTGATTTGCATGTCTTGGGAGAAAATGCTCATGAGCTGCAGAAGCAATGAATGATTTTCTGGAGTCCAAATGGTCCGTGATTATATAAAGTGTTCTTTTGAAGCTCTCACGATCAAATTAACCTCTTGCCTCCCTTTAAGCCTCTATGAACATCTTTCAACAGCCTTGGCAACTTTGCTGGGGATATTGCTCAGGAAGAACAAAAGTGGGGTCTACTCATCTAAATATGCTCACCACGTCATGGGGAGCAGGGAGTGCTTTCTGGATTTGGGGGCCTTCAGGTCTATGCCAAAGTGGAATTAGATTGATTAAAAACTGGCAAGTGGCTGATGAAGCATTTTCATGCCTTTATAGAAGTATTTGTGGGTGGGTGTAATTCTCTTAACACTTTTAGAACATGCGTCATGGACTGGCTGGATGCAGAAGAATGGTGGGGGACAGCAGCTGGTGGTCCTCTGGGGGTACCCCCAAGGGAAGAAGGCTCAGAGCCAGGGGATTGGTGGTGGGACGCTGGTCAAATGGAAAAGAGGGAGCAGACTGGGAGGAGGAGGTGTTGGATGCTGAAGAAGCAACAGGCTTTAGTGAGCAGGAAGAAGCTGTGGCAGAGAGCAGCCCAGAATCAGAGGCAGAAGCACATTTAAAGATGCAAACAAAGGGCCAGTGTAGCTAGGAGGCCTGTTGGATGTAGTGGCTCAAGGGATTGACTCTGTCTAAGCTTGCAGAATACTCACAGGCTCCACCTTTGTTCTACAGTGGAGGCTGGTCCATTAGGCAAAATATAGACTGTGACCTTTATATCTAGCCAGGGTAACTTATTTAAAGTTTGCTACGACCATCCATGTTTAAGGCTGGTGTGACAGAGGTAGATTTCAACCAAAGAATGGGTGAGCACTGTCACTGTTACAACTTCCAGAAATTTAGGGTACTTAGATCTTTCATCACTATGAGAATGTGAATCCTTTGAACTTCTTTGCTCATCATTATTGATTGATTTTGTTGATTTGTCTAGTACTCTTTTGAGTTCTAGTCTTCCTTGTTCTAGTCTGACGAGGAGTATAAATAATGGGACCCTATTGTGGGTGACGCTGTGGGTTAAACCACAGGGCCTAGGACTTGCCGATCAGAAGGTTGGCGGTTCGAATCCCCTCGATGGGGTGAGCTCCCGTTGCTCAGTCCCTGCTCCTGCCAACCTAGCAGTTTGAAAGCACGTCAAAGTGCAAGTAGATAAATAGGTATCTATTCTGGCGGGAAGGTAAACGGCGTTTCCGTGCACTGCTCTGGTTCGCCAGAAGCGGCTTAGTCATGCTGGCCACATGACCCGGAAGCTGACTCCCTCAGCCAGTAAAGCAAGATGAACGCCGCAACCCAGAGTCAGTCACGACTGGACCTAATGGTCAGGGATCCCTTTACCTTTACCTATTCATGCTATTGCTCATTTTCTGTATATTTTCCATGGGCATATTGAAAAAAAACCCTTACATTTTTAAGATGGGATATTATGAAGCTTGCTTGCAGAAGAGATACTCCTAGAACATCTTTGCCTGAAATGTTTGGATTTTCTTTGAACATGATTAGGAAGTGGTGTTTTGGGGGTTTTTTTTTTTTTGCTTGAGCAATACTCATTTGTATTTATATATTAAATTTCAAACATGCAAAGTCCTTCTTGTGTATTCTTCTGAGAAATCCTGTACAATCTTGTAACGTAGCTCAGTTAAGAAAAGAAGGGCACTGGAATAATGTTTTATGCTAATATCATAATGTGATGTTACTCATCCTAAGCTTCCAGAATAAATCAGGCTATAATCTTAAATAAGCTGTTTCCTCTCCTCCCTTATTTTAGCAGTCTCTCCCCCTTCCCTTTTAGGGACACTGATTCTGATGATTTATATTCCCTGACTGATTTACAGCCAAGTTAGGGTTTCTTCCCACCATGCGCTTACCAACATTGGATTTCATTTCCCATTCTATCGCCAGTCACCTTGTTTTGAGACAAAGTGCTACAGAGCTCGCTGTCTGCTTTCGATGTCTGCATCTTGAGCTGCTACGTATAGTCAGAAAAATTGGAAAACTCACTCGCTAGCTATCCCTTTCCCCCCAGATAATGAATGAATGTGATTAACTGCACACCCTCTTGGACCATCTTTTGTTTCCACCTCAGTCCGTTGCCTATATTGTGTTTAGTTGTTTCTTCTCTGTGTCGTGTATACCAGGCAGCAAGATTTCCCCCTCTATCTTGAGTTTACTTTGTACGAAATTGCTTTCTTAATGGGTGTGATCAATAATTCAAAGAACTATGTTGAGAATTCAGTAGCAGTTCTCAAAGTGTGAAGCAGGTTTCTCCTGTAAGGTGGGGTCTGTTAAGAAGATAAGGACCCTGCTGGGCAATGGCAAGGCTTCATTCAGTCGCAGGTCCTGTTTCCAGAGTGGCCAGTCAGAGCTTTCCAAGGAACTCATAAACAAGGCATGCAGGTGCCCTATTAACTGTTATTCAGAGGCATGTTGTCACTAAATGTGGAGGTTTAATTTAATTAGTTCATAATAAAATAACTATTGGATTGAGCACATGAGACCAATAGTGGATCCAACAGTCAAGGAGGCAGTTTCTGCCTGTGGTGCAGAGGGAAGAAGGCTGATGGGGCTCATCAACTTGAGAAGGAAAACTCTGATCCAAAACCTCCACTGCCTTGCAGGATATCTTAAGGAAAAGAAAAACCTAAGGAGTAAACCCTACACAAATCCAGAGTGAAGTCCCTAAGATGGTTGGATGGCATCTTGTATGCCTCCTTTTGGCAACTCCTGCAGCCAAGTTGGTGCCAAGCACATTGCTCTGCTTTTCTTTGGACCACATCAGTAAGGCTGAGGGGAGGGGGTGAGGTCCAGCGCCAAAGGCCTTCTGGCGGTTCCCTCACTGCGAGAAGCAAAGTTACAGAGAACCAGGCAGAGGGTCTTCTTAGTAGTGGCGCCCGCCCTGTGGAACGCCCTCCCACCAGATGTCAAAGGAAAAAACAACTACCAGACTTTTAGAAGACATCTGAAGGCAGCCCTGTTGAGGGAAGCTTTTAATATCTGAAGGACTATGGTATTTTAATATTTTGTTGGAGGCCGCCCAGAGTGGCTGGGGAAACCCAGCCAGATGGGTGGGGTATAAATAAGTTGTTGTTGTTTTTATCTGGGTAGCCCAGGACCTCCATGCACATGGCCAAGGCTATTGCCCTGGGAAGGTCATTTGAGTGCTACTAATGCAGCAGTTTGGCTTCGCCCCTAGAGGTGACGAAGACTTTCAGCAAACAAACGTTAGGACCATAGGCACCTGCTGAATCTACCAGAAGAGCATCCTACAAGAGTTTTGTGTTGATATAACTCGTTTTGATAACCTCGAGATATAACTCGTTGACTCCTAAGCTAACTTAATTGAAAGAACTTTCCGGAAGGAAAAATTCCCTTCCCTTAAAAACCTCTCCAGGTGGGTTTTTGTGGGTAGGGGATCTCTGCAGTGTGTGGTGGCACATGAGAGACAGCTGGGATGGGCTAATTGCCTCAGAGCAGGTAGAGATCCACTCAGTCCCTCAGCAGTCCTCTGTGCCCCATCCCACATTATTCAGGAGGGCACAAGTGCTTGCTGGGGGGAGGTGCAGGCACTGTTGTAGAGAGGCAAGAATGGGAAACTTTTCCTTCTGTTATTTCAGTTAACTTACCTTTGGATTCAAGGCAAAGATGCTACCACCTTCTTCTTCTTCTTCTTCTTCTTCTTCTTCTTCTTCTTCTTCAACCCCTTTTCTAATAATCATTTCCATTTTGGACTGACCACTGCACAGCCACCTGTTGGATCACAACTCCAGTCGATCTTTATGGTACAGTCATAACTAGTTCATAGTTTCCAGCCAACCTGTTCAAATATATCCTGTTGGAGCTCTTCACAGTCAGTGCCATCCTGAACAATTTGGTGTCAGTCACAAAACACGGTTACGTCTTTGTCTTGACGAGGAAGCCAGTTGGTCTGAATTGCAGAAAACTGATTTTTCTGTGGGCTTCTTGGAATAGATTGACTCTGTTAGCAGTGGTGGAATTCACCTTGGTAGCTTCTAAAGTTCAACCCAACTTTTTTCCTTCTCATTAGTATAATAAATAAGATTTTACTGCTTCTAGGAATGTTTTGGTTTGTTGTAGTCACTAGTTTATTTTACTGTTTCTTCTCTATTGTGACCCATAGTTGAAGCAGTAAAGGCTGATACATAAATTTATACTTATATAAACACACAAATATATGTATGTGTAGTATGTGTGTTTGTGTTGATATTTTAATGTATATAAGAACAGCCTTCTGGCATCTTATTTGGTGTCTATACAAATTGTGTAACAGTGAAAGGGATCTGCCATGAAGGAAGTCTTCCCCATACCATTGAAAATACTGTAAAAAGGACCAAATGCTCAAAGTAGTTACCAAATTGAGAATAGTGCTTGTTGTCACAAGCTGCTGCTTTTTTTTTTTTTTTTTTTTTGCTTTTTTTTTGACAGATTAGATATATGACTGTGGATGTCTGGGAACAACTGCATTTTAGACGGAAAGGCAAAATTGACAGAAAGGGACTACTTAACAATTTACCTGTTTATTGAAAATGGCACAAAACTATGTATTTCTCCAATTCAGCCTTCCCTGCATCTGTCATCAACAAGGCAGGCTCATCTATCACACAGAATTGTGTATATGCTTAAAATTGTGCTCTTGTGTTATTACTATTAGAGTTCATGTATCAAAACGTCACTTTTTTTCTGTTTATGGCTGCAAAACGTCCTCTGCTCAAGGACAGAATTTATTTTTTTTGCCTGACGGCGAGGAATCTGATTCTAGAAGGGTCACCAAACTCCAAAGTCTTCTGGAAGTCTTTGCTTTCAGAAGATGGACATTGGTGGTTAACTGCTGTCCCACCATACTGATGATATTTACATAGTACAAGTGCTTTCCTCGCTAAGTATTAGGCCTGTAATTTACTGTTTGCTCTCGATGCTAAAACAGTACATGAAATCATGACTGTCAGGGGTTCAGGAGCAGAGGCAAGGGCAAGGAAGGAAACAGAGAGCGAAGGGGAGGAGGCAGAAGAAAGGATGAGCGATGACGACGACCCGAGATCTCCGAGTCTCTCCAGTGAGTCGGAGGATTCACAGAAAGGAGCACCAGTGGCCAAGGCAAGGGGGGAGTTTAGGGGGGCACCCCAGGGAGATAGAGCCAGAGGGGAATCAGAGGAGAGCAGTTGGAGATCGGGTCCAGCGTCACCGCCAGAGAACAGGGAAGAGGAAAGGAGCCAGGGGGCAAGCGCTGGCAGCTCACAGCAGGAGGGAGGGCACGAGTCAGGGGTGGCCACACCTCCATCTGGGAGCGAAGAGACGGTTAGACGGAAGGTGGAAGGTTGGGCGCGCGCGCCAAGTTCAAATGCACAGGAAGGAGGCGCAGTAGGCAGCCCGGAAAGAGAGCCGGGTCCTAAAGCCCGGCGCAAAGAGACAGGAGAGTCCGGGGGGTCAGCGTCCGAAGAATCCCGGAAGGAAGAGACCCAGGGGGGCAGAGGGACCCAGAGAAGAACAGTCAGGCGGAAAAGGTGGAGCAGGGCTAGGATATTAAGTTGGTGTACGAGGGGCGGAGATTCAGACGGAGCTTCGCCGATCTAGCTACTAGACGTAGGGTTGCACGCAGCAGCTTGAGAATGGAAACTGTAACTCAATAAAGACTTTTACTTAATGACCGTTGGCTAGCGTGATCCTCTGTGAGCTAGGATCTTGAAGCAACCCTGACAGTAAGCTCCGTCTCCTCCTGTATTGTGGGCATCTACAGCCTCGAGGAGAGGAGAGAAGCAGGTGCCTACTAGTGAGCTCACGAACGGCAGCCGACATGACGGCTGAACAGCAGATAGCGGAACTCAGAGAAGCAGTGTCACAGCTGAATGCCGAGGCTCTCGCATCCAGGAAGAGAGAGGAGGACGCAGCTGCCGCCTACAGGGATCTCCAGGTCAGGTTGGAAGTGCTTACGAAGCAAGGGCAACAGACACCCAAACCAGAGGGGATTGGGTTGGGGAGACGCACAGGCGGTCTGGTCTCTCACTTCGATGGGAACCTGCAACAGTATCCCAATTTTAAAGCAGACGTACTGTGTGCACTGCAACTGCTGAGTAAAGATTTTAGAGATGAGCAAGAGAAAGTGGGGTTCATCATGTCTTATTTGCATGGGGATGCCAGAGCATGGCTGCGCAATTTATGGAGGGATAACGATCCGGCGCTCCAAAATGCGAATGCCTTTATTAAAGCGATGGATGCGTGTTTTTTATCAAGCATTGACGTGGATCTTGCTCGGCAACAGATTCATGGACTGAAGCAGGGAAGGGCCAGCGTACGGCAGTACCATGCCCGCTTTTTCGCCTTGGCCAGTGCCCTAGAATGGGACAGAGATGCGACCCCTGTAAGAGACCTTTTCTGGGAGGGACTAAACAGCTCTGTAAAAGATGAGATTGCGAGGGGGGAGAGACCCCGGACCACCCAGGAGGTCGTGCAGAGGGCGCTGGCAGTGGGGGTACGGCTGGAAGGACGTCCGTGGAGCAGGGACGAAGGGCGTGGAGGGCGCGAACCAGCCAGGGGCTCCTCCTTCTTTCCCAGAGAAGCAGCACGTACGCAATCCACGCCTCCGCCAGGGGGAGGAGCTGAACCGATGGAGGTTGGAGGTGCCAGGGCTCAGTCAGCAACCAGAGCCCTAGCACCAGCAGCAGTGAAAGCGAAGCCTCCTAGAGGGAACAGGAAGTGTTACGTCTGTGAGGAGCCAGGGCATATGGCGAAAGAGTGTCCCCAGAGGCTCCACAAGCTCACTGCAGCCTCAGCAATGGCGACTGCAGCAACGCAGCAAGGAGAACCACAGCAGGGAAACGACGCTGTCTGGCTGGAGGAAGAGGCACTGGGGCCCAGCCAGACGTATTAATGATGCAGTCCCCAGAGATTTTACAGCCCGTGAACCCCCTCCCGCCCAAACCAGTGGTGAGGCTCACCGCGTCGCTCCAGCTGCCCAATGGCATCACCATGGACGTGCCAATCACCATTGACTCAGGCAGCAATGCGGACTTTATGGGGCAGGACTTTGTCAACCAGCATGCTATACAGTTGCTGCCGGCCACACTGCCCCTGCAGGTGGTCACGGTGGATGGCAGGGAGCTGCTAGGAGGGCAAGTGGTGCAGCAGACGCCACCGATGGTGATGCGACTTGGGAATCACCAAGAAGTCATCAGCTTCAACGTCACTCAATTGTCGGACACGCCCATTGTGTTGGGCATGAGTTGGCTGGACAAACACAGCCCAACGCTGGCTTGGTACCAGAGGCAGCTGACCTTCGGCTCTTCCTTTTGTGCTGAACACTGCATCGTGCCCAGGCAGGAAGGAGAGGAAGAGGAGTCACAGCTACTGCTAGGCACGCTGCAAGCGATTCCCCACAAGTACGCAGAATTTTTGGAAGTTTTCTGCGAGAAGGAGGCAGACAGGCTACCCCCTCACAGGCCATATGACTGCAAGATTGACCTGCTGCCAGGGGCGGCGCTGCCTAAGGGGAAACTGTATTCCATGTCAGAGGACGAGCTGCAAGAACTCAAGGAGTTCATAGATCATAATTTGGAGCGCGGTTTCATCCGAGAGTCCAAGGCGGTGGGAGGCAGCCCGGTGTTCTTCGTTAAGAAGCGGGATACGCCCCAAAAGAGGCTCGTAGTGGATTACAGGATCTTGAACAGTGTGACTAAGCCGTCGGACTTCCCCATGCCCCGAATTGACGACCTCCTCGCAAAGGTGCGGAAGGGCAGAGTGTTCACCATGGAGGGAGACGAGTGGAAAACAGCCATGTTCACGCCACTGGGGACCTACGAATATAGAGTTATGCCTTTTGGATTGCAAAATGGCTCCCACGTTTTTCAAGCATTCATGCATCACGTGTTGGCGGGACTTCTCTACAAGACGTGCGTCTGTTTCTTAGATGACATCCTGATCTTTTCGGAGTCGCAACAGGAGCATGACAAACACGTCAAGGAAGTACTGAACAGGCTGAAGCACCATAGGCTCTACGCCAAGCTGGAGAAGTGCCAATTTGACGTGACGGAGGTGGATTTTCTGGGCTACAAGCTGTCTGACAAGGGGCTCGCCATGGACAGCGCCAAGGTTCGAGCGGTGTTGGATTGGAAGAGCCCGCGCAACCGGAAGGAGGTCCAACGGTTTGTCGGCTTTGCGAACTTCTATCGCAAGTTTATCAAGGGCTTCGCTATGCAGACGGCGGCCATCACTGACACGCTTAGCTCCAAGAAAAAGAAGTTCATTTGGACAGAGCAGGCGGAACAGTCCTTTCAGGCACTCAAGCGTCTCTTCGCGTCGGAAGAGCAGCTGCTTCATGTCAACCCCAGCAAGCCGATGAGGGTGGAGACTGACGCCTCGGACAGAGCCGTGGGGGCGGTCCTGCTGCAGAAAGACCCGCAGGGGGTGTGGCGACCGGGAGCGTTTTACTCCAGGAAGCTCAGCAAGTCCGAGCAGAACTACACCATATGGGACAGGGAGTTGCTGGCCATTCATGCAGCGTTCAAGGCGTGGAGGCACTTTCTGATCGGAGCCAAGCACACGGTGCAGGTTTGCACGGACCACAAGAACCTAGAGCACTGGCGCACGGCACAGTTCCTGAACCAAAGGCAGATACGTTGGGCTGAGTTCTTTGCGAACTTCGACTTCCGAATAGAGTATGTCCCGGGGGACACCAACATCATGGCGGACGCTCTCTCCCGCAAGCCACAGTATCTGGAGGAAGCAACGCCAGCGGCCGCCATGCACATCTTCGCACCAACAGTGTGGGCGTGCGCCGCGGCAACCGTGGATCTGGAGGCGGTGCGACGAGCGTTGCAGGGGGACTCCTTCGCGCAAGCAAAGATCTCAGAGGTGCAAAGGGGCAAAGCAGCGGCCGACGGTTTCCAGCTAAGAGATGGATTGCTCATCCGTAAAGGGGCCATCTACGTGCCGGGAGACGAACTTCGCGCCAAGGTGCTGCAGCAGATGCACGACGCGCCCACTGCAGGGCACTTCGGCAAGGAGAAGACGGTGGAACTAGTAGCCAGGGATTTCTGGTGGCCTGGAATGAGAAGGGAGGTCGCGGACTACGTGGCGAGGTGTGACACCTGCCAGAGGGCGAAGCCAGTGCTTAGACCGCCGGCCGGACTGTTGGAACCGCTGCAAACTCCGGCCGAACCTTGGGAGAGGGTGGCCCTGGACTTTGTCACGGATCTGCCCAGCTCGAGGGGCAAGACGGCAGTGCTGGTGGTGGTGGACTTGTTCTCCAAGATGGCGCATTTCATTCCGTGTGCGAAGGTGGCCACGGCGGAACAAACCGCCAAACTGTTCATAGACCACGTGTTCAAGGTTCACGGTCTGCCACGGTCTATTCTGTCCGACCGGGGGCGGCAGTTCATCTCAAATTTCTGGCAGCGGCTGATGGGCTTCCTGAACGTCAAGATCAACCTGGCGTCGGCGAGACACCCGCAAACCAACGGGCAAGCAGAGCGGGTCAATGCCATCATGCAGCAGTACTTGAGGTGTTATGCAAATCAACAGCCTGCGACATGGGTGGATTACCTGCCGCTCGCCGAGTTCGCTTACAACAACACGAAGCACGTGTCCACGGGGGTCACACCGTTCTTCGCCAACAACGGGAGGCACCCCAGAACCTTCCCGGGACTGGAAAGGCTGGGGGAAGGGGAGCCGCAGACGGCAGATGCGTTCGCGTCGGAACTGCAGGAAGTCCACGATCAGCTGAGGCGCCACCTGGAACTGGCCAAGCACGCATACAAGGTACAAGCGGACAAACGCAGAAGGGTTGGCGAAGAGCTACACGTGGGGGACTGGGTCTGGTTAGCAGCCCACGCAGTGCCGGCCAGGTCGTTGGCCAAGAAGAAACTAGGGCATAAGCAACTGGGGCCCTATCAAGTCGAAGAGCAGGTCAACCCGGTGGCCTTCAGGCTGGCGCTTCCGGAGGGTTCCAGAATGCATCCGGTATTCCACAGATCGGTGCTCACTCCCTACAAGGCACCGCACAGGTTTCAGGAACCCGGAACGGCGCAGAGTCCGGCCAGAGACAGAACA
The DNA here is from genome assembly GCF_964188315.1 of Podarcis muralis. NCBI lineage: Eukaryota > Metazoa > Chordata > Lepidosauria > Squamata > Lacertidae > Podarcis > Podarcis muralis. The sequence goes on from NC_135662.1 coordinate 27,675,591, forward strand.
GGGCACGCAGGAGTGGCACAGAAGGAGCGCATCAACGAAGTCACAGAGATTTTGGATTCCAGATGGGGGGAAGAAGGGGTAGAATACTTTCTCGCCAGGGAGGGCACCCCGGCCAGTGCGAACAGTTGGGTGCCGGACTACGCCTTGGACGAACCTCTGCTCAAAGACGAGTTTCATGCCCTCTTCCCACATAGACCGATGCCAGCAGACTTTTTCGACGACTGGCTTTTCACACCCACGCTTTCGGGCAGCACGTTCCGGGGGTTCGACTCGGACGAGGACCCGATACGAGACGTCCGTTCCCCGGAGGGGTCGCCCTCGGGATCTGCCTCAGAACCCTCGTATTGGTGGGACGACAAACCAGAGGAACAGTGGCGCAGGAAGTGGCAAGAAGGTCCAGGCCGAGCAACGCCGCCTGGAGGAAGCGAGGGAGAGACGGACATGGACATTTTCGGGGACGATCCAGGTTTCGAGCACGGCGGCACAGAGATGGAAGCAGAGGTGACCGTCGTCGACGAGAGAAGGGAGGAAGAACCGGAAGACTTCGGAGGGAGGCCCGCTACGGGAACCGAACGGTACCCGACATTCGTCTCCTTGACGCAGCAGCACCCAGCTCCAGCACCGGAAGGAGGGGAAGGGGGAGTGGGGGGCTTCGAGGGGGGGATGGATGTCAGGGGTTCAGGAGCAGAGGCAAGGGCAAGGAAGGAAACAGAGAGCGAAGGGGAGGAGGCAGAAGAAAGGATGAGCGATGACGACGACCCGAGATCTCCGAGTCTCTCCAGTGAGTCGGAGGATTCACAGAAAGGAGCACCAGTGGCCAAGGCAAGGGGGGAGTTTAGGGGGGCACCCCAGGGAGATAGAGCCAGAGGGGAATCAGAGGAGAGCAGTTGGAGATCGGGTCCAGCGTCACCGCCAGAGAACAGGGAAGAGGAAAGGAGCCAGGGGGCAAGCGCTGGCAGCTCACAGCAGGAGGGAGGGCACGAGTCAGGGGTGGCCACACCTCCATCTGGGAGCGAAGAGACGGTTAGACGGAAGGTGGAAGGTTGGGCGCGCGCGCCAAGTTCAAATGCACAGGAAGGAGGCGCAGTAGGCAGCCCGGAAAGAGAGCCGGGTCCTAAAGCCCGGCGCAAAGAGACAGGAGAGTCCGGGGGGTCAGCGTCCGAAGAATCCCGGAAGGAAGAGACCCAGGGGGGCAGAGGGACCCAGAGAAGAACAGTCAGGCGGAAAAGGTGGAGCAGGGCTAGGATATTAAGTTGGTGTACGAGGGGCGGAGATTCAGACGGAGCTTCGCCGATCTAGCTACTAGACGTAGGGTTGCACGCAGCAGCTTGAGAATGGAAACTGTAACTCAATAAAGACTTTTACTTAATGACCGTTGGCTAGCGTGATCCTCTGTGAGCTAGGATCTTGAAGCAACCCTGACAATGACCTTATTAAAGTCAATTGGGTTTTGCAACAGATCACTTTAGCAGAGTGGAGCTGAGATTGTATTTGTTGTGACTGATTCCAAGCTGTAATTCTGACCCCACTCAGGTGTTTCACTGAAGATTTGAAGGAAGATGTCAGGCCCACCCCCACTACCCAGTGTGGTGTGGTGGCTAAGAGTGGTAGTCTTGTAATCTGGTGAACCGGGTTCGCATCCCCACTCCTCCACATGCAGCTGCTGGGTGACCTTGGGCTAGTCACACTTCTCTGAAGTCTCTCAGCTCCACTCACCTCACAGAGTGTTTGTTGTGGGGGAGGAAGGGAAAGAAAATCTTAGCCGCTTTGAAACTCCTTAGGGTTGTGATAAAGCGAGATATCAAATCCAAACTCTTCTTCTTCTTCTTCTTCTTCTTCTTCTTCTTCTTCTTCTTCTTCTTCTTCTTCTTCTTCTTCTTCTTCATCCACTATGTGGATGAAACTCAACTTTCTTCTTGCTTCAAACCTCCCATTTCTTCTGGAGACAGATTCTCCTTGCTGCCCTCCTTCAAAATTTTGTAGTGTACGCCAAAAATCCAGAGGCCAGTGCTAGAAGATAGAGATGCCTGTGTTCCTTTCTGCAGCAAGATGTTTAAATGAAATGAAATCATAAAACAAAACAAAACAAAAATGTTGTGGCCATTTTGGAGTCTGATCTGTTTGCTGTAATTCCTTTAAACCACAATCTCTACCTGCACTTCTTTTGTTCTTAACCAAGCACTCAGGATTAAACTACAATCCTTTGAGTAATATGGCACTCTCTGGAAATGTGTCAAATTTTTAAGAAGAGTCACATAAAATTGGCCATTGCATTTCCATCTGGAGCCTCCACTTCATTGCAAGACATTGAAAGGGCTCAATTTTTGGCATTTTTGAGGCTCAAGACTGGACCTGTTATTTCTTAATTCCTGTTTTTATCTGTTTCTGCTTTTTTATTATATAGTTTTATTGTTCTTACATTACTTTTGTATAATGATTAGGGGTGTGTGTGTGTATCGAGCAGTCTAGAAATGCTTACAAATAAATAAATTTGGGTCAAAATACAATTACTGTATTTTTTGCTCTATAAGACTCACTTTTTCCCTCCTAAAAAGTAAGAGGAAATGTGTGTGCATCTTATGGAGCAAATACAGGCTGCGCAGCTATCACAGAAGCCAGAACTGCAAGAGGGATTGCTGCTTTCACTGCGCAGTGATCCCTCTTGCTGTTCTGGCTTTTGAGATTCAGAATAATTTTTTTCTTGTTTTCCTCCTCCAAAAATTAGGTGCGTCTTATAGAGCGAAAAATATGGTATATAAAATAAATCACTTCTGATGGTGGCAATGTAGGAATAAAATGGTATGGACACTTTGGCTGCTTGTGACTGTGGTGTTGCTTATAACTGAATAGGAGCAGTGAGAAAGGGCCAAATAGCCAGCACTCACTCTCACCCAGCCTGCTTGTAGGCTAGAATACTTAACCCCTTGGCATTGTAGTTCTTAGCTAGGGCCAGCGGCAGCCATTCCTCAGTCAGCAGCAGCCAGCCTTGGAGGGCATCCAAAGTCTTCGGATAATCCAGACATCTGAATTACTGTTTGTTTGGATTACTGAGGAGGGCTGCGTTACTTCATCACTTGCAGACATACACAGCTCTCCCAACTTGATTTTGCTTCTGTGTACTGAATTTTATGTGCTTTCAGGGGTATCAACTCCCCACTTGCCATTTTATGTTCTAATAGCCTTAATTAATCCCTGATCTTTCCGTGACTATGAATGGGCTAGGTAAAACATAACAGGATTAATATTTTTATTTTTTTAATGTAAACATGAGAGCTCTATATGCACTTTTTGGAGATATGCAGTGCCTTATAATCCGGCATGATTTATAATGTTGCATCAATGAATCATCCAAGATTTTATTCATGAAAATTTTCTGCTCTGACAAAGCATCACATTTGGAGGAAATTTATATAACTGTTATATAACAAGTTTGCGCTCTGGAATGTTTCCTTTTGAAATATTTTTAGAATATTCATTCTGAAGCCTTTGTTCCATATATATTTGTTACATACTTGGGGGGTGGGGAAAATGTTATTCTAAAAATATTAATTTGGAAAAAAAGAAAAGAAAAACCAACCAAGGGAGCATGTTAGGGTGAAAGATATAGATGCCTTCTGTGTGACTCTCTGGCTGTGTCCCCATATTAGCCCAGTGGCATGCAAGTCCCAGGAACATCTCTCCTTCATGTCTGACTGAGTAATTTGAGACTTGTGGTCACACCCACTCACCCGCCATGCAACAGGAAATACAATGTAATGTGATAGCTCCTCTCCATGCACTACGCAAGGCCAGATTAAGGTGGTTGGGGCCCCCTTTCTCCCAAAATGAAGCCCATGAAATAAAGGACCACAAAATAAGTTTGACTTGTGGTAACTTGAAGACTAACAACAGCTCCTTCACACCTCTGGCATTCTTATATCCTGGTGTCCAAACAACCCACTTGTCAATCACATCTCTGACTTCAGTCTTCGGCTAAAAAGATTGGAAGGCGGGAGCAAGTAGGCTGGCATATTTCATAGAAATTGCTTAGAAAATTACCTGCACATTTTGCTTGGAAGCATTCTTTCCTGAAGGGTCTAAAGATTTTCTCTCTCTCTCTCTCTCTCTCTCTCTCTCTCTCTCTCTCTCTCTCTCTCAAAAATCAGACTCTGGCCCCCTTCCTGTCATAGACCCTGTTGTAATTTCTCCAATTGTACTATTATATACCTTTTCCTGAGGGTTAGCATGGGTAGAAACTGCAGCATTGAGTTCTTCCTCTGTTTGGTTGTTTCTCTTACCAGTGGGCCATTGGGAGCAGTTCCACAGTCACAACTGGTGTTGACAGTTGTATTTTATTAGAGACAGTTGTATACTTAAGTTACCAAGAATTGAGTCAATAGCTTCACTGTCCTTAAAAAGTACCTGTTAATTATCATGCTTTGTGTAGTGCTTCTTGGGTGGGTGCCTAGCCTGTTATCCTGTTGTTAATTATAATCAATAATAAGATATAATTTGCATCTGTTTGATCAGAATGAAGTGCCATCATTTGACTAAATAATTGTAATTATTATCTAATATGAAAACAGACAGTTCTTGCCTGTCAAATAAGCTTTTCTGAGAGATGTTTACTTTTAACCAGTCGGGTAGGAGAGAAATTGAGCTGCTGCTGATCGGATAACTAAGATCTGACGTAACAGTCACTTACTAATAATGCTTGAGCACTGTGTAACGGAGTGACTAAGAGACTGAGCATGACTAAGGAGGCCCCTGGTCCAAACTTTTGCCTCTGCCATGAACTCTAAAGATAGCCTTAGGCAAGCCTTATACACCCTCAATCAGCTCATCTGCAAAATTGGAGGTAATAATCCTGACTTAACCTTATGTATGGATACAGCTAATTAATGCATGTGAGTATATTTAACTAGGATATGTATGTGTAGTGCTTTGAACTATACTAATGTTAAGTGTTATTAATGCTGACTGTTTCCCCTTAAGACTGTTTTCCCTCCCCCAGTACGGACTGTGTCAAAACAATTCATTGCTTTTGAAGCAGAAGTGAGCAGTGTCACTAATAAGGACATTACCTTTGTTTGTTTGCAGCATAAAGAACGTCACTCCGAAAGTAGGAGATGCTGAAACCCGTAAAGCTATTCGCCGTGCCTTTGACGTGTGGCAGAATGTAACCCCTCTGACGTTTGAGGAAGTTCCTTACATTGAACTGGAGAATGGCAAGAGGGACGTGGATATTACAATCATTTTTGCATCAGGTTTTCATGGAGACAGCTCTCCCTTTGATGGGGAGGGAGGATTTTTGGCTCACGCTTACTTTCCCGGGCCAGGAATTGGGGGAGATACTCATTTTGACTCAGATGAGCCATGGACTTTGGGAAACCCTAATCATGATGGTAAGAACCCAGTTCTATTTAAACAGCCTCCATTTCTATCTCTAGTACATTATGTACATACAGAACCAAAGGTTGATTGCATACCTAAATGTGACACCCAACAGCCACCAGGGCTGCATTTTAGTATCGGCAATGTGGCTGGCAATTGGATTTAACTTTGCAAAAGGAACGCCAGGAATCTCCTGTCACACAATTTCCTATCTCACAGAGACGATGAGCTTGGCTTTATTTTGAACATACTGTATGCTATAAAATGTTATAAAGATTTATCTCCTGGTTAATGTTATGTCTGGGAATTATTATTTTTAAAGCTAATAGCATATATTGTAACTTTTGGTGCATGAACAGATACTAGGGCTGGGGGATATATTGATATAATTTCCAATGCTTATTTGAAGTCCATATTGTGATATCAGTTTCATAATTTTTGACCTGGCAATATATTGTGAATCATGGTGTGTCTGTGTCTGTATATGTGTGTGTGTGTGTGTGTGTGTGTGTGTGTGAGAGAGAGAGAGAGAGAGAGAGAGAGAGAGAGAATGCTATGCAAAAATTACTATCTGGGGGAAATCGTGAAGCCATCCAGTGCCTCTACATAGCTCCATCCTTATTTCAGACATCGTGATATATCGGTATATCATGATGTTTAGCTGGTGATATATCATGATGCTGAAAACCAGGTGGAACTTTTAAAAACTTTGTCAAACTTTATTGTCTGGATTTTCACTTTTTGAAAACCCTAGCATTACCATCTGGGACACCCCATTCTACACATGGTGAAGGAATAGCACCTGATTTCATAGCTATCCAAACTCAATTACTCTCTGGCATTAACTGTATTAACTCTTGGTCTGCCAAATGTTTGCACAACCAAGAAGGGACCCCTGCCCATCTTCTTTACCCATTATTGACATACAATGCTCTTTTATCCCCACCCCCGTGCCCCAGTATTTATAGGGATTTGCAGAGTCCTGTATAGGGATTCAGTAGCTGGAATCTTGCCTGCTGCATCTGTATGGACACCAAAAATAAATATCTAATTAGCTGTAGGAAATTGAGAAATATGTCCACTCACTATTTCGCTATGTATAAATTCGGTTGGAGGTTTCAGGTGAGGTGAATCATACTGGTTCATAACAAAGCAAACACAGCTGTGTTTATTTGCTCCTTATTATAAATATATATTTTTTAATCTCCAAGGGTTTTTCAGTACTCTTTTGCTACCATCAAAAGAGATAATCGGAAACTGGAACCACAGGATAATATAGGTTTGCACAGAATAACATATGAGGATGGGGCTATTGGAAATTCACGCTGCAAGTATTGTTCAAAAAAATAAGAATACTTTGATTAAGATAGGTAAGCAAATTAAAGCTGGTGGTTAATTAGATGATTTAGGCTGCAATTCTACAGTCACTTACCTGGGAACAAATCCCATTGAACCCAGTGGCTCTTACTTCTGAGTAGCCTCATTTTAGGATTGCACTGCACATTAAATGGATTTGCTTGCTGCGTGATGTCTGGTTCAAACAATGTGGTTTTTAAGGCAGAATAGTTATCTGAGATGGTTAGGGAAAGTTTTGTGATGTCTGTAAAAGGAAGGAACTATATCCTGAACTCAAATTAAAACGTCCTTCAAGAAGAAAAGGCTAGAAGTGGTAATTAAGGCTTTATGAGCACACAAAATGTATCTTGAGGTTTAGTGATTGGTTTGGGGTAACTGGGGAGACTTTTTTTCTTTTCTTTTTCAGGGAATCCACCCTCCTCCCCCCCCCCCCCGACTCAGGCTTTTATTGAACAATGTTTGCATTTAAATATCCGTATCAAGGATTTAATCTAATACTACCTAGGATGAGTCCAGCATAGTAACACATCTAAATGGTGCAATTTTTTTTCAGCGTGGCAGGCTCAATAAGACAGCAGTTTATTGATCTTAACTATCACAGAAACCTATAGGATTCTCACTTATGTCAGATGAAATCCTATCCCCTTGACAGCAAAATGAACTCTGCCGCTCATGGTTTACTGTGTACTTAGAGCTTTAAATCTCACCTCTGCATCAGAGGAAGCATTTGGTAATCCAGGAACCTCAATAGCAAAGCAGCAGCAGAAGAAAATGCTATGGGATAGAATTTTAATTAAAGACCTAACCAGAGAAACACGCCAGATACCCACTGCAATGCATTTCCTTTGATCTGCTCACTAAAGATCAAATTTACAAATGGTTTTGGAATCGACTCTTTTTCGCTTTGTTGTGGGTTCTGCAGTGTAGGAGTTGGTGTTAAAGCCAAAGAGTCAAAATTCTGGGTTTTCAAGCTGGTGCAAGGGGCATGGCTGATTACTGCAGCTGTGCAGAGGGAGGCACTGTTTACTGTATCTCTAGGCTTTTGAAGAGATACTGATGCAAGGAAAAGTTGCACTTTCAAGGGGGAGAAGCAAAAGCAAGATATTAGAGTGGCTGCAGCTGTGCTGCTTCATCTTGCCAAACCACTGTTACCACAGTTTAATAATATTGAGTTGTCTAGCAATAAGTCATGATACTAGGATATGTGAAATGTTTGTAGATGTAATTGCCAAATTCTAAACCTTTGTGATTGGTGGGGTATAGTTGCAGTGTCTGCACCACTGAGGGTGGCATCGTCGTCGTGCTAGCTCAACATCACAAATTATCAGTACTCTCCTCTTTTGAAGTAGTTATTTCCTGGTGCAGCAGTTCTCAGCATCAGGCATAAATGGGTCATCATCACATCACTGAGTGTTGCCCCAATGTCCCTTTTATACGTGGTGCCTGGAAGCATATTCAGAACGTGTTTCATAGACAAGAGGAAATAATCTACTCTGCAGGTTATCAAACAAGATGATGGTGACATATGTGTGTGTGTGGCCATTAGTGCAGAACACTATAATAATTCAATAACAAATTCAAATTGCTGGATATTAATCAATACAGTATATTATAGAGCTTTTGAATTGCATTCACACCAGCAGGAATTTGTGCAATCTGCTAAAGAAAGTTATACGAAGAGGAAATGTAAACTGGCACAGCGCACCTATCAACTATCACTGCTTGTCCTTGCCTCCCCTTCAACAATGTATATACCAACAATTTATATTCCAACTAACTAGTCCTGCTAGAAGAAGCCCATGCAAGACTTTTCCAAGTGCAACAGGGTCCTCCCCCCCCAAAAAAAAGAAAAATGGCTCAGTGAGAGTGTTGAGAGAAACTCCTGAACGAAACACAGAGGAGGGAGGAAAGAGATTGTTCCATCAGGCAAGCAGGTATGCTTATGCCTTATGCTAAGGGTGTGATCTCCTTAGTGCTAAATTGAATTGCTCCCTTAGCTGTGTACAGTAAAGTTAAATCTGAATACTCACTTGAAATGCCTGCTGGAAAAGGTCATTATCAAGTACCAGAGGTTCAACAGGGAGAGGTTCTGTCTGATCTCAAATGGAAGGGAGTTTCACAGAATTAGGCCCAAACATAGGAGCTGTACGCAGAGTTCTGTTAGCAAAACAGAGCTTTTCCCACCACCTCCTCCTAGCCTCTCCAGTCATACTCCAGTTTACTTCCATCGGGTACTAAATCAGTAATGGCCACTGTAACTTTTTAGTTATTAGTTAAATTTTTCACTAAAGAAATGTCACTGAAACTACATGGGGAGAAATCACAATTCAAGAGAATTAAGATTATACAAATTCTCAAAACAACTAATTTAAATAATAAAAAATACAATTAAACTTTTGAGTTGAGGTATGAAAATCCCCAGGCAAGGTCCCTTTGTGAAGACACTATCTTAGACATCCAAAAGTCATAGTGGAGCAAAATATGTAACTAGGTTAAAGGTATAATTAGACTCCCCAGCCCCAGCTCCTGGCATAAATGGTGGTTTCTGTGAGTACAGTCCTTGTATGGTCTACTGTCATTTAAAATATCTTATAAAACAGCCAAGAACTTCAGTGACAGTTTGTTTAAAAACGAAATTGAACTCCAGAGCGTCAAGAGGATTAGCTGGTTGAGTGATTGTTCTTCGCATGTTCCTCTGTCCTACAAGAGGCTGGGAGAATGCAACAGCTTGATTATTTAGCAAAAATGCAAATCGCCAACCCCCTTGAAAAGTACCAGGCTCATTTTCCACACTATATTGCTCTGCTAATGAAGGCAATTTGAATTTTGTGTTTCTCAAAAGAGATGAACAACTTCTTGGAGTGCTCAGTAAAACCTTAATATATTGTTGCTGCTGCTTTCATAAATCTTGCTGGAGTTACTCCTGATCGGAAAGCATTTGTATTAATTCCCGAACAACAAGGGCGATAAAGTTTTGTGGGGAAAACAAAACACCATCCAAAAGAAACAACTTGAATATTGTATTGAGGTAGCACTTCCTTTTGCTTCTAGGTTACCCGGTATTTATATCTTTGGATGAGGGGCAGTGTAACAAACGAACCATCCAGCACCATTAAACTGTTCGAAGACATTTGCTAAAGCTCAGTTGTGGCTTCCAAAAGCTATTACAGAACATTCTTACAACACTTGCAAAAGAAAATGGAGTCAGCCTATGTCAGGGCTGTAAGCTGTGGAAGTTCTCAGATCATGGACCTTCTGAGAGTTTAAGGGGATCCTTGTTTGCTGAGCCCTCACTTCTCCTGGGAATTCAGGAGAGGTGGGACTCATCTTCCAAAATACGTACTATGTTACATGCATTCCTTGGCTTGGTGCCTTATGTGTCTGTTTGAAGCTTTACATGGCAACCACCCACATGCTTGGGACTGCAGTGTAAGTGATTTTTTAATTTAACTTTTTCTGTTTTGTGGCAACTTCCCTCTGGCTGCAAATGGCAGCTTTGAAGTTCCCAGTGGGGAATTCTATAGCAGAGCTGATCCCTGCAGGTTGCTGGGTGTCATCACAGACAACAAGGGTCCTGCACCAAGCTCCTCAAGGGTTCTGATCATTCCTTAGTAACTGTGTTTCCACCTGCTTCATCCCTGACATCAAGTATCATGTCAGGCATGGGACAGGAGGGTATGATTTGGGGGAAACAGTCTTGGAGGCTACAGTGGGGTCATGCTGGGTATAATTAAGGCCACAGGATGGAGGTTATCTACTTTTGTCTTACAGGCTTTGAATAGTAGAATTATAGAATTGGAAGGAAGCGCAAGGGACATCTAGTCCAACCCCCTGCGATGCAGGAATCTTTTGCCCAACATGGGGCTCAACCCATGACCCTGAGATTGAGTCTCATGCTTTGCCGGCTGGGCTATTAAGAGATGGTAGCAAGAATAGGCTTCCTAATTTCAAAGTTTCCATGTCCCAGCTGTATAAATTATTGCATCATCCAGCTTTGATTGAAGATCTCTCTAATATGAAAGCCTGATGGGGAACAGGCATTAGATAGTGAAAAATGACCTTATATCAGGTCTCCTGTACTTCTAAAATTCTTGGGCATTAATATTAGAGAACAAGCTTTTAAATTGCTCAGATTACATATCACCCTTACCCATATGTTATCTAGTAGTGTTATGATATCTACTAGAAGAAATGTGAATATAAGGAAACTCACCTCCCACCCCCCACCCCGCCCCACTTATGGTGGTCTTACTTTCAAACATCCCTTTGAAATGAGACAGAAAACGTGGCCAGATATTAGCATGAAATGTGCATATGCTGATTTTTGATAGATACACACACATTAATTTAATTAGAAATACAATATCCCTCACCAAAGTGGACTGGGCACCTGTTCAGAATGCTGCCCAGGTGATAACAGCTGATGGCCAACTTCAAGGTCCCTTATCTTCCTTCTTACGCTTCTTTCCTTAAACCAGACTTGGTCCAGACAGCCCTTCAAACAGAGGCTGTCTTGAAGTTGCCTTCAAAGCCTGTTGTCCTCCTCTAGCCTTTGAAATAGAGGACTTGTTGTCTGTAAAGCAGGACACATGGCCACTCTATCTTCATGTATTGATCGCCTCATCATTCTGCTGTGCTTCTGTTCTGTGCTTCTGTTTTCTTTTAAAAAAATACTTTGCATATCACAAACTTATTTCTCTTCTCTTTTTTCTCATTCATGTTATTCCTTTTTTGCTTTCTCCCCTTCTTTTCATCCATTGAGTGTGTACTGGTTAGCTCTAAAAACAAGGGTTGATGATGTGATTCAGTTATACTATAATTTGTTTTCAGATAGCTGTGTTTGCATTAAAATATTTATATAAATAAAGAATATAAACTTGTATGTTGAAAGAATCCCGGCAAAGTATTCCTGTCTGTCTTGTGCAAACATGCATATCCATACAGACAGAAATACAGTGGTACCTCGGATTTTGAATGTCTTGGAAGTCAAACGTTTCAGTTTTCGAATGTCGAAAACCTGGAATGCTTCCATTTTCGAACACGCCTCGGAAGTCGAATGGCTGTGTGTACATGTTTTGTTTTGTTTTTCATTTTTCTGCAGACCACCTTTGTGCCTTGGTTTTCAAATGTTTTAGAAGTCGAATGGTCTTCAAGAATGGATTACATTCGAAAACCGAGGTACCACTGTGCATAAAAAAACTAAATGTGAGTTCAGACCAAAGAAGAGCAGACATTTCCATAATATATCACAATTAAGGATAATTTTCAATCATACTTTAAACAACAAATATAGGAATAAGAATATAAAATACAAGAGGTAAATGACAGAGCACAATTTTCTTTTGATGTTCAGAATGTAATGGTTCCTCTGAGCCCTTGGAATCTGATCAGGAATGGGAGGTACCTGAAAGTGAGGGACTCAGAAGGAGAAGTTGGGGTAAGAGGCTATGTAGCAGAGCCCACATGATTAAGTGCCCCCTACTCCCAGGTGAATCTAGACCTGATGAGGTAGTAGACCTGGGGCTGCCCCTTCCCCCAAGGGTGCTCAGGGATGCAGCCTGCTGTGACTGGAGAGGAGAGTTTTGAAGAGGAGGCACTCCTAGCAATCTCTCCCTAGGAGAGGTTGTGCATCAAGAGAAGGGAGGAGACTCACATCCCTCAAAAAAGAACCTTTCTCTGGGTCAAGAATGCTCACAGGGGCAGGGTTTTTCACGAGAGCTGAACTTTGTGATTCAAAGACCCGATTCCCACTTGGGGAATAAAGACACGAGGACACAGTATATTAGGTTAATGGGCAAAAAAAGGCCACAACTTTATTGATTACAGCATGTGAGAAGGTATTGGCTTAGACATTGGACCACAGCAATTCTGACTCCACCCACTCAGAGAGGGGTGAGTCTGGTGAGGGGTTAACCACTAGTAGGGGGAGCCTGTTGATGCGAATACAACTATAAGCTCTCCCCTGATGTCACCAAGGGTCGTGCCATGGCCCCCCACCACACAGGCATTGGACAGGATCCACGCCCGCCGGATTCCTTTAACGGAATACCCATAAGTGAAGGGGTAGGCGATGGCCACACCTTGCCCTTCCATACACCAACAACACATTCCAATACCTACTCGTGGCGAAAACGGGAGCGCAATGGTGAGAATAGCTGGCGCGGCCGCATTTGAGCGGCTAAACCACGCCCCCCTTGGTGACTCCTGATTGGGCGCCCGACAGGGGGCGTGACGCGCCAGCTATGATGATGCGGCAGGGGGCAAGGGGCCCCGTGCTTGACGCGGGAATCGTCTCCCGCTCACAACCCCTCCCCTCCGGAAGGAGGAGAGGCTTTCTCCATCTCTGCTTCAAAGCTTGCCAGGTGGGCAGGGAAACTTATTGGATCAACATCACAGCTCCCATGTAGTCTTGCAACTCCTACTGCTAATTTGAACTCTCAAATCTTCTCCTTTGTTCTTTGACTGGACGTATAGTTCCTATTCCTCTGCCTCGTAAGAGCACCTGGATTGAATTCGGTTCTTTCCTAGCTGCTGAGTTTGTACCATTAAATGGCTGTAATGAAATTTTACTTTTTTTTACTTAACGACAAAAAATTGACTGGTTTTGGATGGGAGCCAGAACAACACACACACATTATATAAAAATGTAATGGTTATAATAATTCTTATCATGCAATGCCCCTAGTAAACAGAGTTCCTTAAATCCGGAGGTATGTTCATTTCAGAGTTATTACCCTTCTTTTGCTGTCATTTTATCTCAGTATAGAAAGTGTCCCTCCTAGAGCCTTATAGAGATGTACTTCATCTAGTTTAACCCAATTGCTTAGCAAATCACCAAATCTAGCTAATCTGATTTAATCAAGAATTAAATTAGATTGAATGAATCAACATTAGGGATGTGAAGACAGCTAGGAAGGCTACAGTTCAGTACATTTTACTAGAGGCAAGTCCTTGTAAACATCCTGAGGAAGGGCAATTTCTGTGCATTGTCAAAATGGCTTAGAAGATGAGGAGCTTAAAAGCTAATCACCTCTTTCCTCTGGCATTCCCACACATTCTTAGCTGAGGGACAAATGGTTTCTTACAGAGACAACCTCTTTTTATAGATTACCACATATATTCTGTGTTCTAAATGTACATCATTTCATTTTTAACATGCAGTGTGCGTCTCTCTCAGAAGCAGAATAAAATCAAGGTTAATTATCTGAGTTTCAGGAAAGGAGCATGCCTTTTACTTTTTTGCAAGCTTGTGATTTATGCATTATTTTAAATAATATGGGGAACTTGCAGATCATCTGCTTTAACTCTTAGAAACTTGAAGAAAACCTTCATGCTTATTAAGCTGCAATACTGGCATTTTATGCATACATTTTCACATTTATGTCCACCCATGGCCTCTTTTCATCAGTCTCCCTGATTTGAAAAGTGATTTGAATCCCATAGAGTAATATAAATTAATTGTCTTTTAACAGAGCTCACCAATTTCTGAGTATCAGGGTTCATATTAAACATACTTCAAATCTCTACAGGCTGAGCTCAGTCATTTATTTATTTATTTTCATTTTCAATGGTGTGCTAGCAGCCGGGAGAAATTTAGGGGGGGGGGGGAATCCCAACCTCTGTTGAACTGCAGATAATCAGCTTCTAGTAAATTTCACATTGCTGCCAGCTCAGTTGACACACTGGACCCAAGCTGTGCTGCAGGAACCTGCACCAGCGGAATCTCAGAGATGAATCCCCTGGGGGAACCAAGTGTCTCAACTGTAGATATATCACATGTGGCATTGAGACACAGCAAGAGAGAGGACTTCAGGCAGAGATGCTTGAAAGTGCAACATTCACATTCTTGGTATCTGATACAGCAATGATGCAAGTAAGCTGGTGAGTTAGGGTGGAATTGATCGAGCATTGATCCTGCACAAGTTTTCATTCATCTCAATAGCAACTGGCCTGCACAGAAACATTGCTTGCCACATACAGTTTGTGTAAAGACCCACTTTCAACGTGATAGATTATTAGCTGTGTTTTGAAAAAAAAGGTATCCTGTTCTCACTATATCAATAACAAATGTGTCTTCTTCATTACATATTTGCCCAATTGTTGCCCTTAATGATAGAATAACTTCAGGTACAAGTTAACCCCATAACCCCCAAACTTATATGCTACATTTATGTTTAATATAGACAGTTCAGAGCATTTCCTTGCTAATGAGAAACGAATAGCTCTATGGACTAGCCAAGAGCTCCCTCAACCTGTCTAGTCATTCCCCACCTTGATTAGAAAACCTTTGTCTAAATTTGTCATAGGCAAACTATTGTTTCCACATTGGCTTGAATATGTATGCATTTCTTTTTATTCCATGGGATTTGGGGTGGGCAACCCATGAATTATACTTGGCTGCTCTGTGGACCGCTAAACGCCTCACAGAAGTAGGTAACCGGAATGATCAGTGCAACATAGGCTGTGAGAACACATATAATAGAGCAACTCGATTTCAGGGCAACGGGTGGATTTCAATGCACAGTATGACTGCTTGTGTGAATTAGATCCAAGAATCACAAAGTACGCAAATTGAATTGTATCTTCTTCTTCTTTTCAACGTTTATAGCATCTGAAAGTGCCTGAACATTCAGTGGTACAAAATATAATATGACAGAATGCAAAAAACAAACAAACCACACACCAAAAACCCAAGTGTTTTAGGTGTTTAAGTTCTGCAGTATTGGGTATGTTGTAATACTATAGTTGGGAGCAAGGGGATCAAAATCGTTCTGTTCCCTCCAGTGTGAAATCCAGGTCTGATATAGATTTGGGCCCTTCTCAGGTGAGAGATGGGAGAGGACGATTAGTTCAGCAGGGGTGGGGCATGTGTATAGTGTATAGTGGCATGTGTATAGGGTGTATAGTGTATAGGGCGTGTGTATAGTGTCTCAGCTATTAGGCATTCATTTTATACAAATGTTTGGCAGTGACCCTTTGTTATGGGGGATGTCATATTGTTAAGTAGGAGTGCTTCATGTTTACATGGTTGACATAGGTATTGGTTGAGGTAGTGAATGCTTGTAGTGGTAATGTGAGTTTGGATGGAAATTGTATCTATGTTGTGATGTTTGAAATTTTATATTATACTACCTTGTGGTGCTCTGATTATATTTATATTATTCTTATGGACACAAATATTCTTTATGTATTTTGTTACGTGTTAGATGGATTTATTTGACATAGCTTTATTGTGGGCTGTGTGTGTATGCATATCTTTAAACACACTTATGTATTTAGTTATTGTAAACCGCTTCAAGATGCTTTGGATGGTAAGCGGTATATAAATGAAATGAATGAATGCATGGAATGTAAATTTCACAGGTTGCCTAACTGCCTATACAGGAAGTCAGTGAGTTAAGGTAGTTATGGGGGGGGGGGATGCTATTTGCTCGTAACTGGAAACTAGGATTTATTTTTGCAGTTTGTTTGTGGTTTATCAGGTTTCCCGAATGCCTTCAAACATCCAGTGTTGTAATAATGGTCAACCGAAAGATAGAATAAAATTATGTCTTCTTTAGAATCAAACTCATTGGCACAATGTGGCTGTTTGAGTGCTTGATGGGGCTAAGAGATTTGAACACTTTAAATCAATTCTGTGCCTGTTGGCCTTATACTAGTGTGTTTCCAGCGCCAGTTGAAAGAACTGCTCTTGACCTTTCTTTCTTTCTTAAATTTATATTTTGCTTTTCTTCTCTCATGGAATCCAAGGTGGTATGTCCATGGTTCCCAGGTTCATAGGATCATAGAATTGTAGGGTTGGAAGGGATTCAAAGAGTCATCTAGTCCAATGCCCTCCAATGTGGACATTATACTTCTGTTGTTGCAGCCTAGAATAGCATTATCTCCCCTCCCCGCCCCCGCTACTGCATCACACTGTTGACGCATATTCAGCTTGTGGCCCTCTAAGACCCCTAGATCCTTTTCACATGTACTATTGGCAAGCCAGTAGTTATATTTGTGCAGCTGGTTCTGGCCAGTAGTTCTCCCTGCCTAAGTGCAGAACCTCACATTTGTTGCTGTTGTCACCCATTCAGGCACAAACCAGATCCTGTACTGCTTAGCTTCAGTAAGGTGCTGGCTGTGTGTACCTTAAACTAGTGTGTACCTTTGCATTAGTGGTATCATTATTATTAATACAAAGCTTTGAATGCAATGTAATTTTATATCATCCTTTTCCACCTTGAGGGGATTTTGTCCAGAAATTAATGCTAAAAATAAAGTAAATAAAATACTGAATCGTTTAGCTTCACAGGGCTTTACAGGTAGACAGGACAGCAGTAAAGTAGAATAAACTTAGCTCACATATAAGCCCATTGTGTATATTCATTTAGACAACGAAATAGCTCTGAGACAATGCTCTGGGAGGAAACAAACCAGCTAAACCCAAGCAAGGAAGTGTCAATTCAATTTCTATTGAAATTCCCCTTGACTTTCTCATCATTGTGAACACTTGGTTAATTTAGTCTGCCCCCCTATGCTCTAACTCGGAAGAGTGACCTTGAACTCTGATAAAATAGTGCTTCGAGGGAATGATTCATAAAACAAAACAAACTTATTTTTTTTAATAACAACAATCACCACATACCACTACTTCAGCTACCCAGGATCTTGAAAGCATCGTTTGAAACATATATTGGTACACTCATTTGTGAAACTTGTGCTTTGAAAATAAGTCCCCCAATTGTATTGCAGAGTCTAGTTCTGGGGTTGTTGAAACTTAACATGGTAATATTATTCAGCTTTTGTAAGCACTTCTCCAATTTGGGATATTTGGGGTAAGGCTCACCTGCTGCCTTCATTACTTATCTTTTGGCACCAGCGAAAATGTTTCTCTGTAACCAAGCCTTTTGCTGATTAATATTCTGTCCTTTTAAATGTGTTGTGGGAAGGTGGTTTTTGGTTTGCTTTTGTTCTTGTTTTTATTATGTATTTTTGGTGCTCATTTTGTATTTTTACAAAATGAGATCCCCTGTGATCTTTGGATGAAGGGCAGTATCCAGATTTAATAAATGATAATAATTGGCAAATAAGCTTGCATTCATATACTTGATGAATTGTTACTACTTACTATAGCCTTTAGCATGCAAGTCTATTTTTCACCAAGTGCTTACCATGAAATGTTTGCTCCCAGATGTTTAAAAAACCTCAAAAATATAGTTGTGGAAATCATTATTATTATTTTTCACTTTCATTACATTTTTCAGTACAGGTTCCCCCCCCCCCCCACTTACATGGGGGTTATGTTCAGGGGCCCAGCACAAATAAGTGAAAATTGCATAAGTGGGGAGCACCCTCTCAACACCCTCTCTGCCACACTCTCTCCAATCCAGACCAAAAATACTGTATCCATAAATATCCACAATTAGAATTGTTGCTCTAGGGCTGGCTGGAGGATGTGCTAGCACATGCATTCACAGCTAGGTGGGGAGACTGGATAGCCAAAACTACTATGTCCCGTCCCTTTGGGATTTTCTCCTCCCTCACTGCTGTTGTGTTTGGGCTCCGGGGAGGGTCTCCTCATAAACCAAGAGGACTCTCCAGCTCTTTCCCGCCTTTTCCAGGTTTGAATCAAAATTATTATTATTTATTTCCCAGCTTCACACGTATAGTCAGCCACACATGATTCAATCACACAGAAGAAGAGCATACTTAAGATTCCTTTGGGAGCTTTTGACTCCTAAAGCAGGGAGCCTGAGGAAGTGTGGGGTGGCCATGTCTAAACTGTAGGCGAAATGATTTGAAGTCATTCAAGAAGTGCTTTGTGTCAAATGCAGTGAATGTATTGATAAGGCGGTTTTAAAACTTTCCTCTTTCTTTCTTCTTTTCCTCCAGGGAACGATTTGTTTCTAGTTGCAGTTCATGAACTGGGGCATGCTTTGGGTCTGGAGCATTCAAATGACCCTACTGCCATCATGGCTCCATTTTACCAGTACATGGAAACCGACAACTTCAAACTACCTAATGATGATTTGCAGGGTATCCAAAAGATATATGGTATGCTGGTTATTTCTTTAAAATATTTTAAAAATTCTAATGGGGATGGATCACTTCCAGATATCTACACTGCTGCAGTGTTGTGCACACTATGCATCCATTGAAGGTTGCACATCTGCTTATGAACTCCTTGTATGCACACTATCTGTTCCCTTCATTGAAGTGAATGAGGCAACCCACTTGTTTAAAAACTCCCATGTATGGGTAGGCAAACTAAGGCCTGGGGGCCGGATCTGGCCCAATTACCTTCTAAATCCTGCCCGCGGGTGGTCTGGAAATCAGTGTGTTTTTACATGAATAGAATGTGTCCTTTTATTTAAAATGCATCTCTGGGTTATTTAAAATGCATCTCTGGGCATAGGAATTCATTCATTTTTTTCCCTCCAAAATATAGTCCGCCCCCCCCCCCACAAGGTCTGAGGCACAGTGGACTGGCCCCCTGCTGAAAAAGTTTGCTGATGCCTGCATTACAGCATGTTTAGAATGTTAAAAGGAGGGGTAGATGTCTCTTAAACATTTCTGGGAATTACCTTACAATTTCGAGTCAGACTTTGTAGCTTGAGGGTTGTGCTTGCAACTGAACAAATATGAACATGCAAACTACAATAACTATTTGTTCTTGTTGTTTGTATCCATTTCCTTGAAGGGATTTTGATTCTGTGTTGAGATAAAGCCAAGGGCTTTTGCCAAACTACCATGTTTCAGATACTGTTCACAAGTTGAACTGAAATCCACACTTAACAGCAACAATGTTCTTAAATATTTAACCAAGTAGTACAAATATTTTTTATTCAAGGAGAACCTAGACTTCTCTTAAAATATTAATATTTCCTCTTTTCTTTGCCCTTCTCTTTCCTCTTTCTTCTATCTTATTGCTTATATCTGCTCTAGTCATATCTGCTCTAGTCATGAAACATAGTAAGCTGACTTCCTCCAGGACAAACCATTGGCTCAGTCTTCATTTGTTTTCAGCTCCTGGTCCTTCTTCACTCCAGCCATCCTTTCCATTTGATTGCTTCACTGAAGCACTTGCTTGCACTTGACTCACAGAATCACAGAATTGTGGAGTTGGAAGGGACCTTGAGGATGTTGAAATTAAGCCTTATCAGAGGAATTGGCCACTCTCCAGGCACCCGGCTTAATTCCTTGTTGACCTCCCTGGTCTGCGACTCCCGGCAAGTTCAGGCGAGATCTTCTATCGGCGATCCCACTCAGCGTGAGGGGGACACACCAATTCCCCCTCCTCCCTGTTTCCCTCAGGGAGGGGAAAGAAACAGACAGAAATCTATTTACATGCCTTTTATTTCTGTCTTCACAGCAGTACAGAGAAACGTGTCTGTACTCTCTTAACACCAACAACAGAGAGAAAGGAAACTCCTCCCCTGTACTTCCAGTACAGGTCAGATGACACTCTGAGCTAACATCCGGTGCTCAGCACAGTGAATAGACTGCCCCTTTGTTCCCACGGTTCAGCCACAAGCAGAAACATCCTGTCTGGCATTCCAGCCATCTGGAGCTCGCATCTGCATTGCTCCTTTTTCGTAACAGAGGATTGTCTAGTCCAACCCCCTGCAGTGCAGGAATCTTTCCCCCAACATGGGGCTCTAACTCACGACTCCGAGCTTAAGAGAGCCATGCTCTACCAACTGAGCTCCTCTCTTGACTCATTCCAATATAGCCTTACAGAAGTTCATCATAATGTTCCTTTTTTCTTTCGCACCAGGCAAATTGAGCTCCTCTCTCCTTTAAGTACTAGAAATGCCAGATCTTCCCCCTAAAGATAAGCATAACAAGTAGTATTTATAATGAGCCGATACCACTGCTAAGGTAGTAAATCACCACAACAACCCTTTTCAGGGTTGAGTTTTGCCCAAAGGTTTTCAAATATTCTGCATGCAATTTAGATCCATGCAGAGATAAATTCAGCAAACACATATCATTAGAGGGGATGGGGATGGACACACCATTTGCACTCTCCCCCCCCCACTCCAGGTACCACCAAAATGGTGTAGGATCAGCACTGCCATTTTTTTATTTGCCTTCTGACATTTTTTCTGTTCATTTATTCATTGTGGCTTCTTGTATTTTAAAGTTTGATTTAAACTTCTGTTTGCTGTTCCTTCCTCTTTCTCTCTCCTTTGCTTACTTTCTCTTCTGAGAAATGTGTGTGGCTTTTTTAGTTTGCAAGCCGATTCAGGCAGAGAGGAATATTCTCTTGCTCCAATGTGCACTGTTGAACTGGGTGCTAAGCATTGGGTGCATTGATATAAGATTATATAGGAGCAGCATGGTAGATGCCACTCTGTTGCATATGTGTTATCATATCCAGGCTGCTCCACGGAGGAAATTAAATGGTTGGGTTTCTCCTGTGTGGTTAAGCAGAAGAAGATGTTTTCTATGACCTCATGAGTCTAGACAGAAGGGCCAGACAAGGTTATTTTGCCTTCATACTAAATACCAGTATCTAGCAGCTGTAAGCTGTACTTTGAAGAGTTTTATTGCCCTTGGGAAGTTAAACATGACATCACTAGCAAATAGCACGTGGAAACTTTAGTTTGGATTTAGCATTTTTCAACCAGATATTGTCTCCTGGAAGATACCTGATTCTGCTGCCACAGTGATAAAATCAACAGTGGCCTTTGTTTTACTATTTAGATTAAATATTGTTTGCTGGTTCATTGGTTTCCTTAGGTAAGAAGCTGTGGACTGAATCAGTGACTTGCTAAGGATAGCTGTTGTGAAGGTTTTGTCAATAAGTATTTAGGGTTGTATTCAACTATGTCATACCCAGCGTGGACTTAAGATGGGCTAGAACGCCCAGCATCCTTGACCAGCAGAAGTAAGGAAGCCCAGGCCAAAGATCACATACCATTGGCTCTTGTCACTCTTCGTTTTATATTTTGTATTTGTTTTAGTAGTTTAAAAATGTCAACCACCTTTGGTCCCCCACCCCACAGCCTGACACCATAACTACGAAGTTCCTTCTAGCAACCGGCACTCTGAACTTGGTGGCTTCATTTCACCATGACAATTAAAAGATTATCCATGGACCTGTCAAATGAAATCCTCCAATCCAGGTGTGGGGAACCTTTGGCCCTCCAGATATTGCCCTCTCATCAACCGCAGCAAACATGGCCAATGGTCAGTAGTGATTGACCTTTCAGCTCAGCAATGTCTGGAGAGGTTCTCCACACCTGCTCTAACCCACAGGTTATTGTCCTTGGCAAATACCTTGTGGTGGGAGATTCCACAACTTAATGACATTTTGCATGAAGAAACACTTTGTTTTTGTCTTCCCTGAATCTACTGCCAGTCAATTTTAGTGGATGACCACAAATTGTAGTGCAGGAAGAGAAATGCATATCTCCACTTATTTCACACCATGCATACTTTTGTAAACCACAGTGATAGCTTCCTTGGCAGAGGAAACGGATGTTCAGTGAAACCTGCAGTCTAGAATGATGCAGTCCAAACACAAGTTTGCCTCCTCAGCCGCTATTTGTGATGACTAGACATTAGACCCCAATTTGAATCAGGCACCAGCTGTTCAGAATCAGTTATACACAGGTTCTTCTTTGAGAACTTCTTGTCCAGGGAGAGTAGTGGTTGCCCTAAGTATGATTTGGCTTCAGTGAACAAGACAGTATAAAATAGCTGGAGCTACTGGTAACTTACAGCAAATCCAAATAGCAAAAATTCAGTAACCCAAATTATGCACATTCAGCATGACTGGAATTATGCGAAGTTGATTAGATCTAATTAATTCAGTGTGAGTAGTCTGGCCTTGAAGCTAGCAACTAATTCCAATTTGTCCATTTCCCAATTTATAGTAAAGAAGGAAATACACTGGCAGCAGACATTTTTTGCGACCGTGTATTAAGACTTATCTCTGCTGCTAAGAAGTTTAGCAATCATTTTTTTAAAAAAGAAAAATGGAAAAAGTTACAGGGCTGCAAGCTCTAATCAGCTACTCAAGTGTGATTAATTAACTTAAGCTTTAACTGCAGATTACTGTTTGAACATTTCCATCCCAATTAATTGGTAGGATTGGCGATAAAGGCTGTGGAACTCAGCCACACCATAGTTTTAAGGGCCACAAGCAAGCCACTGTTGAGATACCAGCTCCCTTTATTCGCCAGATTTTCTGTGCAAATTTGCTTGTTCCATGTGGGTTTAATTTGCAGCTCCTGTGCAATTCAGCTCATGGCATCACCAACTGAACAGTATGCAGTCTCCTAGATGTTAATCTGCTAGTATCATTTTTTCTTCCCAAAGGGCCACCTGACAAACTCCCGCCACCAACAAGACCTCTGCCAACAGTGCCCCCACATCGTTCTGTCCCTCCAGCAGATCCACGGAAGAATGACAGGCCTAAACCTCCGCGGCCACCCACAGGAGACAAGCCTTCTTACCCTGGAGCCAAGCCCAACATCTGCGATGGAAATTTTAACACTCTAGCCATTCTTCGCCGGGAAATGTTTGTTTTCAAGGTAGGAGGCTGCTCTTTTATTGTTAGATTAAGTGACAACATTTCTGCCTTTTCGAAAACCGCCTCTCATTCATCATGCCTCTGCTCCTGAGCTTTCTTGCTGTTCTAAAGTTCAAGAAAGAAACTAGAAAATAAACACCTGAATGGCTTAAATGTCTAACAGAGGAAACGCTGGAGTCTTCTATTTTGGGGAATGAATTAATGTCAGCGGAAAGTTGCAATGCTTCAAAATTTAATGGTAAGTAAATGCTGAATGCTGTGCAGAGATAAAAAGGCATAATTCAAGTCATGAATAGAAGCTAATAGGGATGATTTTGTTGGGAACTTAGCCACTTCCAGGCTCATTGCTGTTATTGTGTTTTCTTTACAAGAACCCTGTAATTTAACTTTATAATTAGATCAGTCCCTTTATAAAGGCTGTTTGTCATTGTGCTGTGGTTGCCTTGATACATTTTTTTTCTAGTGGAAGCCTGTTTTATAAGAGGCCCTTCACAGGTGTTGTGGGCTTTTTGTGCTGTTGCTGCTCTTTGGTTGGCTCGGTTGTCATCTTGTTTGGAGATGCATCCATATGGTGACATCCTGTGGACTGGAAAGCCTTTTGGGCAGGCGTGGTGGAGCAAAGATTTCACTAATGATTCAAACACAACAAACAAAAGCAAATCTCATTACTGGAAAAGAATATCGATCTGGCACACCATCCTGTGATGTTGCCAAAATGTATCATTCAGTACGTTCAATGAGTTTTCTGAGGGACAGTGTTCTGCAAATTCTCCATATTAAGCACATGAACATAATCTACATTATTCAGATGAAAAATTCCAATGTGCCCACCTACCTAAAAAGGTTGGTGACTCTTTTTTACAATGAATGTTGATATACTCCAGGAAGTAAGGGAAGAAACTTTGTGTGAACGAAAGAAAGAAGAAAGAAAGGATCAGATGTATGAATGTTTGTCTTCTTCCTACTGACTGAAACTCTGTTCTCAATACCAATTCAATGCCACCCCTTGGAGGGTTGGTTGCTTCTTCTCCATAGAAGTAACTTTACATTGGCAGTGTAC
This sequence comes from Podarcis muralis, assembly GCF_964188315.1. Lineage (NCBI taxonomy): Eukaryota > Metazoa > Chordata > Lepidosauria > Squamata > Lacertidae > Podarcis > Podarcis muralis. The sequence goes on from NC_135662.1 coordinate 27,699,905, forward strand.
ATCAAGTGGACTGATGGACTTGCATAGGTACTTTCCGCCATAATCCACAGCCAATGGTGATTCAACACAGATGATTCTGCTATTTTGCATAATATGTAACAGGACTCATTGCAAATGTGTCAGCTTCAGTGATAGCATCTCAAGAGTTAAAGCATTTTGGAGTTGATTAAATTGAAATGCTTTAGGCAACTAAGTATTACATAATAGTGCCACTTGACAGAATGTACGTCATGGTTTCCTGTGGTTACTCCTTTTCACAAAATAGATAACTTGTAGGTAGGTGAGTCTATATAATTTCATTTCAGGTATTCAGTTGAAAGCATAAAAAGCATATTTTCCTTTTTAAAATTGTGACTTCTTTGATTCCCACTTCTAAGAGATGCCCCAACTCTTTGAATCATCTCCTCAAACATTTGTGTGCTTTTCTTTGTAGGGCCTTGTGGCCATCCATCTTTGTGAATGAAGCAGAAAGGTTAAGGAAGAATCTCATTTTCTAAGTTGACATTAAGCAGGATATTAAAATACCTACCTCTTTGTTGCACCATCCATCTTATGAACAAAGGAACATGCCCTAATTTGTTTTACACACAGCTAAATTATTCAGTGCATCACTAATACTAATCTTATTCCTTGCCTATGCCTGTGACTTTAGACAAAGAGATCAATTGTAATTTCTATCCAGGTTCTATCTTTTAATTATAAAATAATAACAGTAGTTATTAAGGCAGACTAGTTTCATTTGACTGATTATGGTATACAGGTCTACTAATAAGTAAGCCCCATTTAATTCAATGGAACTTTCTGCCTGGGAAGGGTTCATGCGAATTTACCTTAAAATGGTGAATTTATTATAATTGCATGCAGTGAATTATTGCAACATCCTTTTTTCTGTACGGATGCATACATAAGGGATAGTTTTTCATGAGGGTGTTGAGGCACAGCACATTTATCCCTCCCATTTATCTCCTCTGCCATAGCCACAAAAAGGAGTTTGAAAAGCTTTCGCTTCTGATTTTCAGGTAACCACAGTTTTAGGTTCCAGATAGCATTTTGACAGCTATGCCTAGTATACCAACTACAGCTGGCCATGGTGATTGCATTGGTTACCTTAAGACTCTGTTATTTCAATGTGCTCTATGTGTGGGTACCCCTGGTCCTGGGCAAGAAGCTCCAGCTCCTTCAAGATGCTGCAGTTAGACTGTTGGTGGGCCCCACACATAAAAGCTTGCAGAAGCTGCTGATATGGTACCAAGGCAAGTTCAAGGTTCTTCTATTCATTTACAAGATTCTTAACATCTTGGGTCCAGGATACTTTAAGTGCCTGACTCCTTATATCCCCAATCGGTCACTGAGATCTTCAGAGGATCCCTCATGCCCAGATGCATGGCTTGTATCCACCAGGAGCCATGTGTTCAGTACTCTGGGCCCAACTCTGTGGAACCCCTGTTGAGATCAGAGAGGCCTCCCCACTCTTGAATGAGCAGCACCTAATGAGAGGTTTTATTTTTAATTTCAACAGGCATTTTAAGTATGTTTTCTGATCTTATGGATAACTGATTTTATTTTTATTGTAACTTTTTTAACCTTACCCTACCTCACTTAAGGGATGCAGGTGGCGCTGTGGGTTAAACCACAGAGCCTAGGACTTGCCAATCAGAAGGTCGGCGGTTCGAATCCCTGCGACGGGGTGAGCTCCCGTTGCTCAGTCCCTGCTCCTGCCAACCTAGCAGTTCAAAAGCAAGTAAAAGTGCAAGTAGATAAATAGGTAACGCTCTGGCAGGAAGGTAAATGGCATTTCCGTGCGCTGCTCTGGTTCACCAGAAGCAGCTTAGTCATGCTGGCCACATGACCCGGAAGCTGTACGCCGGCTCCCTTGGCCAATAAAGCGAGATGCGCGCTGCAACCCCAGAGTCGGTCACAACTGGACCTAATGGTCAGGGGTCCCTTTACCTTTACCTTACTTAGAGCAGGTGTGAGGAATCTTTGGACCTCCAGTTGTTGCTGAATTAGAACTCCCACCAGCCCTAGCAAGCCTGGCCATGGGGTAAGCTAAAGATTCCCCACACCTGGCTTACAGACTGAGGTGTGAAGCAGTATGTAAACGGTTGAGACAGATAGATAGGAGGAAAGAACAATAAATTGATACTATTGATTTAAAATACTGTATGGTATTCAGTTACCTGATAAATGGTCATAATGCACAACTCTGGGGTGGTATTCAGACCTATTGAAATTGATGGTCCCAACTTAGTCAGGTTCATTAATTTCAGTGGTTCTACTCAGAGTAAAACTTAGTTGAATATCACCCATAGTTGTCTTTTTGTGCCTGTTCGGTTGTTATATACAATTCAACCATCTTTATATCCAGCATAAGTTCAAAGTAGTACTATACATTTAGTACTATGCATTTGTTTTTATTTATTTAACAACATGTTAAATGCTTGACTGTAGTCTAACTTCTAAGTGGTTTGGCGTGAACTCAAAACATGAGTGTTTCAAATTACCCAGGAGGATGGTGCTTGGTCATTATTTGCAGATTATGCAGAAGAGCAGGTCAGTGGCTCCCTGCTTGGATTGGGGTGGAATCCTATACATCATCTTTTGGGGTGGGTTTAATTGTATATAGGCTAGGCTACCCACTTCCTTTTTATTCCAACTTTGAAATCATCTGTTCCCTTGCCTCCCTCTTCAAGTACTGTTCATTCTATCCATTTGTCTATCAATCCTTCTTTCACTGAGCTTTTGGTGGTTTTCCATTTAACTTTGTGAAGTGATTTGACTGAGAAACAATAGCTTGTTCCAATGCCACTCAATAAGTTTCATGGTTGAGTGGGATTTTGAAACCAGGCGTTGTAGTCGCTTAAGTTTTACACAGAGTAGACCCATTGAAATTAATAGACCTAAGTTAGTTTTGTTCATTATTTTCAATGGGTCTACTCTGAGTAGGACTCACAGTGAATGCAGGCAGCCTCAGGGCTCCTAGCAGATTAAATCTGATGTGCACACTGGCTTGCCTATAGAGTCCTGCTTTATTTTCCCCATAAAGAGTATTCTTTGGCTAACGACAAAATATTTTGTGAAGAATTAACATGTGCTCCTTCAGCAATTCAAGCAAAATATGTTTCCTATCACTGCAGCTGTCAAGAAACATTGCAACGTCTTTTTTCCTGCAGCGTAAGACAGGCCAAATTTGACTTTATTGCGGTGAAATGGTAGCTGTCGTCACCTCTGCCCATTAGTTTAGTCTGCACTATCTTTCATATGAAACTCTGTGCATGTAATTAAAATTCCATTTTAGATTGAGCATTAACAGCAACAGTCCTATTAAACTGAAGGGAAAGGGGGTAGAGAGAGAAGGTATCACTGCAAACAATATGACATTAATTGGTTTTGATGAATATGCTGTTTCTCATTAGCAGATTAGTAATTTCACTATAAAGGGATTTGGGGATAGGAAATTAAAGATTAAGAATGGAGGATAAAGTGGCATTGAGGAGGGAAGGAAAAGCACCAGTATTTTATTATTATTGTTTCTAAAGTGATAGGTATTTATTTATCCCATACCTCTTCAAGATTGTTAATAGAGCTGTCTTGTGATTGCTTGCCTCTGTGAATGTCTGGCCTGTCAGTAGAAGCCTGGGAAATTTCTACAGAAGTATGTTATTCAAATAAAAACTTTGGATTCCAGTAGTGGAGCAGTACATTTTACTGCTGAACTGTGTGGCAGTTAGAGAGAAGGTCAAAATTGCACAGAACGCACACGTAAGCGGGTTTTACTTTTGAGCGATTGAAAGAAACAATTAGTAATCTTTTTTTAGAATAATGAACGCAAAAGTGAAATAGAATCAGCTGGACTTTCAGCGGGCAGTCATCTAATGCAGCCATGAAAATTAAATATCATACCCTAATAATACAGTTATAGTTGCTATATATAGTTTCACAGAAACAAACCACAAATTGTCCCACAGATTATCAAACCATGGTTAATTTCATGAAAGCTCTCCCCCCCCTCACCTGCTCCCCTCAGACTGCCTGATATCTTGAGTACCTAATACTGACATCATCTCCTTATCTGCCTAGACAAACAAGGCAGGGAGGTTTCCTTGGGAATTTGGCCGAATGTTGCCTTCAACAGCCAAATATTACCTTGGAAATTCTCCCCACTTTCTAGCTCCAACATGGATAGCTAGACTGCCTCTGTTCTTGGGAGGATTCATTGTAAACACCCCTTCCACTGCTAATATATATTGCCAGTGTGACCCCCCCAAAAGACTGGAGTTGCATGCTGTGAAAAGCTTTCTTTTCACGCGGAGTCAGTTTGTGGCATCAGTACAGTTGCGGAAAAATCCAGGAAGGGCTGCACTGAAACACATCTGGAGTTCGTTTGCAGCTCTCTTCCCTGCCCAGTTGCATCCGCTGTTGAAATGATGGACTCCACACAACACCAAAGGCACCAGGGGTTTCCTCTTAAAGCAGAGATGGTCTCAACAGTTCAAGACCTACTGGTGTGGTGAGAGCCGGTGTGGTGTAGTGGTTAAGAGTGGCAGACTCCTAATCTGGTGAACCGGGTTCAATTCCCCGCTCCTCCACATGCAGCTGCTGGGTGACCTTGGGCCAGTCACACTTCTCTGAAGTCTCTCAGCCTCACTCACCTCACAGAGTGTTTGTTGTGGGGAAGGAAGGGAAAAGGAGATTGTTAGCCGCTTAGAGACTCCTTCGGGTAGTGATAAAGCGGGATATCAAATCCAAACTCTTCACTATTCCTGCAGCCCTGCTGCTCTTCTGGAGTATAGTTTCTGAGATTGTAGCAGCTGCTTGATGGAGAAGAGCAGGGATGTCCAACCAGTAGATCGCGAGCTACCGTTAGATCCTGAGCTGATCCTGGTAGATCACGGGATCCTTACCGTGTACAAAAAGTTACAAGGAAAAAGCTAAAAGACTGTGTGCAATCCCCCCCCCCCAAAGTGCTCAACAACCCTGGGCACTCCTAAAAAAACCCCTCAATAACTCTGGGGAATCCACCCACCCCTCGTATGCTCTTCCTCCCTCCAATAACAATGGATAGAACTGTCAGTTTTTTTATACTTTTTATAAAAGTATATAAAGGTAAAGGGACCCCTGACCATTAGGTCCAGTTGTGACCGACTCTGGGGTTGAGTGCTCATCTCGCTCTATAGGCTGAGGGAGCCGGCATTTGTCTGCAGACAGCTTCCGGGTCATGTGACCAGCATGACTAAGCCACTTCTGGCAAACCAGAACGCCGTTTACCTTCCCGCCGGAGTGGTACCTATTTATCTACTTGCACTCTGACATGTTTTCGAACTGCTAGGTTGGCAGGAGCAGGGACCGAGCAACGGGAGCTCACCCCGTCACGGGGATTTGAACCACCGACCTTCTGATCGGCAAGCCCTAGGCTCTGTGGTTTAACCCATAGTGCCACCCGCGCCCCTTTTATAAAAGTATATACTTTTATATTTTTTTATATTGATCACAGTCTCTTGGGAGTTGGACATGCCTGGAGTAGAGGACAATGTCGGAGGGAGAGTTAGTGCTGACACTGCCAATAGGTCAGTGGAAGATGACAGAGGTGGGAAGACATCTGAAGGCAACCCTCTTTAGGGAAGCTTTTAATGTTTGACAGACTATTGTATTTTAATATTTTGCTGGAAGCCGCCCAGAGTGGCTGGGGAAACCCAGCCAAATAGGTGAGGTATAAATAATAAATTATTATTATTATTATTATTATTATTAGCATGGGATTTGAAAACAGTGATAGAAAATGGCTACAGACGATAGTTCTTAGTTTGGGGTGAAATTCTGGTTAGCATTAACCATGATTAATGCAGTAGAGAGACAAGGCAAAGTTCAGTAGGATGTGGAAATTTGAGGGACTGTTCTAAGAGATTTCATCCTGCACCTGGTTTCTAGTCCCTTAATTATGAGATACAACAGGTATCTACTATTATAGTATTATACTACTATTGAAACTGGATATATTTTTGTTGCACAAAGATTTTGTATCTTAAACCTAATTTTGTTGTCAGTTGTTTTTAGGCTATGTTTCCAGATCACATTGAGACTCATGTGAAAGGCAATTCAGAAATTAATAGAAATAATAGACAGCTCCACAGAAATCCATTTTGATTCCTTTAGCATCGGCTACATGCACAGACACATGTCTAGCAAAGATCAAAAGGTTAGCTGATGTTTTATTCGAAGGTGGTGCTTCTGCATCCCCAAAGGTCTGTGTAATTAGTCAAACAAAATCGCTCTTAGTATAGATCAAATGTAGATCTCATCGAGAATATTCTATATTCTTAGGAATCAGCTTGCTTAAGGGGCCTAGGGGAAAGGTTGCTTTCAAATCTGTTCACTGCATGAACTGATTAAAAATATTCTGTTGGCGGGAGAACAAAAAAAGTGCATAATTGACAAAAATAATTACAAATATTCACAGCGAGGAATAATCTAAAATTACACTGAGACGTTTCTTCAGGTTTTTTTTACCACAAACAAGTGTTATCTTGTAGTATTAAAATACATTATAATGGAACCAAGGGGAATAATTGCAAGAGCACATCAAGCACAAGGCTTAATTAAATTTTCTTGTTACTACAAAACGATAGCCTTTCAACTAATTTAGGTAGACATTTTGAGAAGCAATTGGAATTGCCTCTGGAAGCACTCTAGGACGTGTAAGTAACAGTAACACTTCAGGGTTTTTACACCCTTGTTCTCTTGGCTTTTCCATTCAATATATTAGACCCTAATACTAAATACATTGATTAGAGACGAAGCCGCCATGGTTTATTCAGAAGCTGCATTTACAGCCATGATATCTGGCAGCTTCTTATTGAGTGCTTCAACCCAATCACACAGGGAGCTGGAGAATCTGCAAGACAACCCCAGAGACCACCAGGAATAAGGTCTGAACTAAAGTTGTCAATGGAGAACTTTCTGCTCAAAATTCAAGGGAAATGATTTTTTCCAAAAAAAAACCCCAAAAACTCTGGTGGGGACGTTCTTTTTAGGAAGCAGAAATAAATAAATAAATAAATAAATAAATAAATAAATAAATAAATAAATAAATTATTCAGTAGGCTTTCCCTTAGCAGCAGCAGCAATTGACAACCTAATATATTTTGCTGTTTCCTCTGGTAGTGGCAGCAACATAACTTTCCTCTGTAAAAAAAGCTCTGTTCCAGGAGCTTTGGGGCAGGGCGGGGGGAACACCTCCTAGCAACCACTACTATTTCCACAAATGCTGTGGTACAAAGCGAAATCATTCTGGTGGGGAAAATGGTAGCTAGTGGCTGCAGAGAAGATGTTCACTGACACTAAGGCAGAAGTCCTATCCTACCCCTTCGAAAAACCCATTAAAAGATGCAGAACTGCTGCTGCCACCGACACTGAACCTCAAGAAATTTTGCTCCCACTCTGAAAAATCACTAACTCCGTAGGCACCCATTCCTTACTCTGTAATTTTGGAGACCATTTACTTTCAAGAAGACTGGGGTCTGTAAGTGTTTCCTCAGTGCCTGCACTAAAAAATGAGCTACATCTTACCATTCCTTATTGCACATTTTGAAATTTCTTGAAATCCCAGTCCTTCCCAAATTGATTTATTCTTTGTTTTCCTTGTCTTACCATAAGTCACATCCACACCATGCAATCAATAAAAGCACATGGACTCCCTGCCATAAAAGAAGAATCATGGGAACTGTAGTTCACCTCCCACAGGGCTACAATTTCCAGCATCCTTAACAAACTACAGTTCCCAGGAATTTTTTTTTTGGGGGGGGAGCCAAATGCTGTCAGGAGTCATCTTACTCTCGAGTAGGACCCTGGTAGAGACACCTGCCCGACTGGCATGTTCTCTCCCTCCTGGTCGATCGTTCGGGAGCTTCAAAAGCTTTCTTCTGCCCGAACATCACAGCGACCAATGCCAACAGACATCAACACACTTAGGGATCCGCAGAATCTGCACAGTTTGAGTAACAGACCTCAGTAGCTCAGCATTTGGCTAATCTACGTTTATTTACATATACACACTCAGAGCATCTTAGCTCAGCTCCTTCCTCTTCAGCATCAAACAGCAAAGAGAAGAAACAAAAGACAATAGTCCCACTTCATAGAATACAGTAACACAAACATCCTGTCTCCATCACTTCCCACTCTGTGGAGTCAAAACACACACCGTCATGTGATAGACAACAATCTCATGACTGCAATCACGGAGCAGGAATCTTAACATATGCTTTCAGTGCATGGTGTGGATGTGACTATAGTGTCCATGTTAACTTCTGCTTCTTAATATGGTATAATTAATATGGTATAATTAATTCTGCATGGTTTGCCCTTGCTCTAAAAGGTAAAGGTAAAGGTACCCCTGCCCGTACGGGCCAGTCTTGACAGACTCTGGGGTTGTACGCTCATCTCACTCTATAGGCCGGGAGCCAGCGCTGTCCGCAGACACTTCCGGGTCACGTGGCCAGCGTGACGAAGCTGCTCTGGCGAGCCAGAGCCGCACACGGAAACGCCGTTTACCTTCCCGCTAGTAAGCGGTCCCTATTTATCTACTTGCACCCGGGGGTGCTTTCGAACTGCTAGGTTGGCAGGCACTGGGACCGAGCAACGGGAGCGCACCCCGCCGCAGGGATTCGAACCACCGACCATGCGATCGGCAAGTCCTAGGCTCTGTGGTTTAACCCACAGCGCCACCTGCGTCCCTTACTCTAGTTGCATTTAATTTTGAGTTTTAGCTAGCACTATTTTCTGTACAATGTGCGGTGCCGTTTTTTTTTTTTTTTGTGGGCTGGCATGGAAGGGAGCGAAGCACATAATGGCCTTTGACCACTGTTAGTCTTCATTTAGTTGTTGTGCTTGTCTTGTTGCATTTGGAAATATTGCAAGCTTCAGACAATTCCTTCAGAACAGCATCTTTAATGGCGTTGCTTTCACTCCCTTGGGAACACTTCTCTAGTTTCAGTTGCATTTACATCTGAATAATACATATGGGCATGTACATATTTCTCGAAATAGTATAACACTATAATACGTTCAGCTGTAGAGGTATTATCCCTATTTATGTTAATTAATCATGCTCATTCAAAGATGGGAGAGGACTTTTGAATGAAAAATAATTTATTAGAGTACCCCTTACATAATTTGGAGCAAATATTCCTATAACTGGATTTTTTTTTCCTTTTTAAAGCTTGTAGTGATCATAGAAGATTAACACAATTTTACAAAACATAAGCTTGATTAGAAGAAGATATAAAAAGATATAAGAAGATATAAAAAGCTTGGTTTGTAACATCCCATCACGCTTGGCTGGAAGTGAAACTCTCCTCTTGGAATCCAGTTAATCCCACACTCTGTTTTCTATGTCTTTGTATGTGAGCTGTACAGTGGTACCTCAGGTTAAGTATTTAATTCGTTCCGGAGGTCCGTTCTTAACCTGAAACTGTTCTTAACCTGAAGCACCACTTTAGCTAATGGGGCCTCCTGCTGCCGTTGTGCCGCTGGAGCACGATTTCTGTTCTCATCCTGAAGCAAAGTTCTTAACCCAAGGTACTATTTCTGGGTTAGCGGAGTCTGTAACCTGAAGCGTCTGTAACCTGAAGTATATGTAACCCGAGGTACCACTGTATATTTTTGGGGTTGGTGAGTGCCCAGTGGAAGATGGGAAGGCACTGATAAGTGTGAACAAGCAGATAGGGATAGGAATTACGAGGACAAAGGCTTCAGAGGTCTATTTAAAAACTCTTCAGTAAAATTACTGTTCTTTCCTTCTTTGCCATGCAAGCCACCCTAACTGGCTGGGGGTCCAAATATCTGAAGAATTGCATACTCCCACACCTATGTGCTAAGATAACCTTTCTTTGTGTTCCATTTTTAGGAGAAATACATTACTTATGTAGAAAAAAACACGGACCTTTTCTGTGGTGGGATGGATGAAATAGTATTATCGCTGAAACTTGTTATTTGTGTTGCTGATTAATATGGCCATAGCCCAGACTTTGGTAACCCAGAGCTCAGGTAGATAATTACCTAGATGAGCTCCATGAATGATACACTGATATACAGAATGGCATTTCCTGAATCCATTTCCTGGAATGCCATCCATAGATTATTACTCCCTTAGCTTTGAATTAAGATACTTTAAAACAGTTGTCAGAAAATGAAAATCTTTTTATTGAATCATGGCTTTTTATCCACTCCAGCATTGAGAAGGAGTATCAGCTGGGCAATCAGGTCCTTACGAACAAACAATATTGCTATACAGTGGTACCTTGGTTTACAACCATAATCCATTCTGGATGTCCGGTTGTAAACCAAAACAGGTTGTAACCCAAGGCGCGCTTTCACCAATGGGGCCTCCAAAAAAAATGGGTTGTAATCCAAAAAAAGGGATACACACTTCTGGGTTTGACGCGGTTGTAATCCAAAACGGTCGCAAACCAAGGTACCACTGTATCTCATACACTTAAAGTGTTATCGACAGTCCAATGGACAGTTCAAGTTCTGAAACAACTAGCTGTGCTGTACATTGTTATGCCATTGATGGGAAGTAATTCCAGGGACGCGGGTGGCGCTGTGGGTAAAAGCCTCAGCGCCTAGGGCTTGCCGATCAAAAGGTCGGCGGTTCGAATCCCCGCGGCGGAGTGCGCTCCCGCTGCTCGGTCCCAGCGCCTGCCAACCTAGCAGTTCGAAAGCACCCCCGGGTGCAAGTAGATAAATAGGGACCGCTTACCAGCGGGAAGGTAAACGGCGTTTCCGTGTGCTGTGCTGGCTCGCCAGATGCAGCTTTGTCACGCTGGCCACGTGACCCGGAAGTGTCTCTGGACAGCGCTGGCCCCCGGCCTCTTGAGTGAGATGGGCGCACAACCCCAGAGTCTGTCAAGACTGGCCCACACGGGCAGGGGTACCTTTACCTTTACCTTAATTCCAGGCCATGTTTTCTCACATTATTGATGACCTCCTAGGGATGTTGGTTCTCTATATTTCTTATTATCATGCAATGATAATCAATGTTATCTAGGCTACTTGAGTAAGTCTCGTTGAACTTAATGGAACTTACTTCTGACATACAGCAATGGATTATTGTATTCATTGTCCATAAGCGTCAGTATAGAAGTCAGTCTTCAATTTAAGTTACATGGGTTCAAAGTTCGTATTGTGAATTTGTAAGATTTGCAAGTTTCATGGAGTAAGGACCAGTTTTTTATTCATTACTTTATAAAACAACATATATACAAATAGCATTACACAGGTAATAAAAATTACACGTTTCCATTTTTTAAAAGTCTGTAAAAGCTGTTGTTGTAGTTGATGATGATGATGATATACTGACCAGCTATGTAGAAAAAATGAATAATGATTTCATATTGAAAGTATTGCAAAAATAACACTGATTAACTGGAAGCATAGCAGGTGTCTGATTGTATGATTGCGTGATAGTTCCTATTTAGTTTCCATATCTATATTCGCAGCATGACTAATACTCAAGTATGTAACTATATTGAATATATATTCTTAGAAAAATAGAAGTACACAAGCATTTTTAATAGATTGGTGCTACTGAATTGCAATTTTGTTTCATTTGGATGAAAATAGATATTTTTAGATGGCCTGAGTTTCTAAATTCAAGACTTGAAAATTCAGTTCTTTAATGAAATGTGCTGAGTTTTTCATACTAGGGTTCCAACAAATTTGCAGGACACAAATTTAGAAACAGGGAACCCAAGATTAGATTGTTGGTGGGAAATAAGAGAGAGTGGGGTCCAGTGGTTTAAGAGAGAAATAAAATGGAATGATGAACATGAAAGGCTTCTTATCTGTGGAAATAAAAAGGAAAGGAAAAAGCTGGGTCTGTAAAGTGGCAAGAGATGGAAAAAAGTAGGTACAACAGGTAGAAGGGGGAAGAAATAATAGGACATGCCACTTTGTGCTGAAAAGAGAGAAAGTTTCAGGGTTTCTTTGCTTTAGTTTATTCATCCTTAAACAATATTAATGATTACAAATCACAAACATATAAAAATATATGGGTGAAGAGTATAAATGACCAAATTAGAAAAGCAGGTGCTAGTATCGATATCAAAATTGTGCACACCTTTCCAAAATTCAACAAAGACATCACTCGAATGTGGTGTAATGGCTAAGAGTGGTCGTCTCGTAATCTGGGGAACCGGGTTCGCTTCCCTGCTCCTCCACATGCAGCTGCTGGGTGACCTTGGGCTAGTCACACTTCTCTGAAGTCTCTCAGCCCCACTCACCTCACAGAGTGTTTGTTGTGGGGGAGGAAGGGAAAGGAGAATGTTAGCCGCTTTGAGACTCCTGAAGGGGAGTGAAAGGTGGGATACCAAATCCGAACTCTTCTTCTTCTTCAAGTCACAGATCTTTGGTTTCTGTTGCATTCCATCTCAGTCAGGCAATTTCATTCATTATGATAAGTGCAAAACCACAGTCGTCTTTGTAGTTGTGGTCTTGGTATTCTTGGGACGTCCCTGTTTGGGGGCTATGACTAGTTCAGTTGCTGCATCAAACTGTTAAATGTTATACGACATACTCTGGGTATATTTAAATCTTTAAACTTAGTTAAATTCCAACAGCATTGGGGGTTTTTTGGGGGGGTTTTTTGTTCCAATGTTAATGCATAGCCAGTCACCCTCTAGATGTCCCTTTTAATTTGAATCTGAAAGGTCTGAATACTCAGGCAAGATCACCACCTATGTAATTCGTCTGCTGGCACTAAGCCACAGTTCCGGCACTTTCTCGCATCTTCTTTCCCCTCTCCTCTCTCCCCTATGAGCTTAGTAGAGGAAAGGTGAGATATAATGTCATCACATTGTGCACTTCCTTCCCCCAGCAACTGGAAGGGGATTTCAAAACATGATGATGCTATGTCCTGAATGTTACACCAGGGAGAGGAGAAAGAGATGTGGTGGGACAACTGGTTTTGGTGCTGAGCACAGCTTGGTTGCAATGTATAGTCCCAGCCTCAACGGGCAGCACCCCATGCTCCTGGCTTCAGGATGCAGCATGCCATCTGGACCACAGGAAGCATCCTAGAAAAAGGCAAAGACTTCATTCTCCAAGACACTTTAGGACAGCCTTTCTCAACCTTGGATCTCCAGGTGTAGTTGGACTACAACTCCCATCATTCCTGACCACTGGCCCTGCTTCTAGGGATGATGGGAGTTGTAACACAACAACATCTGGGGACTTAAGGATGGGAAAGGGTGCTTCAGGAGGAGGTAGCCTGTTCATGGTGTCAGCTATGAGAGTTGTTTAGTCTGCACAGAATGATGTGTCTGCAGGGTAGGAATTGGACCTGCTGAAATAGTGCAGCTGATCCCCTAAATGGACTTGTATTGAATGAAAACAGGTGCAGAATGGTCTTTATCCCCTCCCAGCTTGACTCCTGTTGTGTTGGGTCATGTTTCTAAAGAACTAAGAGGCAGTGGTCCATGACAACTGCAGGTAGCTAGAAAAGCTATACCTGCAGTTATCAAATGAATGATGTAATGTGTGCATTCCCCATTGCTGTCCAGTTCTTGAATCACTTACATTTACACCCTATTTACTTCGAAATGACTTTGACCATTTCACTGCTTTAAAGATCCAATTGGCTTTGTGAGATTGCAGCAACAGAGCTAATGTTCTTTACTCAGGTTCCTATAAAAACCAAGCAATAGGAATTTCAAAGACCCACTAAAGCTGTAGCTAGTAGAGTTGGCATTTTGGAGACTGATTCTGAATACAAAGGCGAGTCCTTGACTTAATCTTCAATATTATTTCCTTTTATATGTCCCCGCCTCTATTTTATAGCCAAATAATACAGTCTGATGCCCCCACCTCACATCAGATTGGAGTGTTTGTGGGATTGTACCAGTGCCAGCTACCAGGCTGGGAATCAGTGCAGCCACCATTATTTATATTGGCTTTTAACAAGACAGATGCAATAAAGATAATTTAGATGGGGCTCTGCAGAGGTGCTCTGAATAAAACTGTCCTGATTGTTCACAGAAGAAGATTTTGGCATCACAAATACATTTTTGGAGTCCCTGGAGTCCTTTGGAAGACCCCTCGCAGCTTACTTTTTTTTTTTAATCTGTTTGCATCAAGAATCACATTATGAATGTAATTATGTCAAATAGTCTATTAGATTTAGCACTTTGAAAACAAACATGGCCAATTCAGAGCACGGCACATTGTCTTCATTCTGGGTGCCCATCACTCTGAATGGTCACTGCTATTGCCCAGATAACTGGGGCATCGAGAAGAGCATGCTACCTCCTTCTCTTCCTATGTAATATGAGACAAAGTGTTTGCTAGTGTGGTGTAGTGGTTAAGAGCGGTAGTCACGTAATCTGGGTAACCGGGTTCGCGTCTCCGCTCCTCCACATGCAGCTGCTGGGTGACCTTGGGCCAGTCACATTTCTTTGAAGTCTCTCAGCCCCACTCACCTCACAGAGTGTTTGTTGTGGGGGAGGAAGGGAAAGGAGATTGTTAGCCGCTTTGAGACTCCTGAAGGGGAGTGAAAGGCGGGATATCAAATCCAAACTCTTCTTCTTCTTCTTCTGCTATGTTTGCAGGCCATGAAAACAGGCCTTCACCCTGGCTGATTTACAAAGAAGATTGCCAAGTCAGGGGTTTGGTTTAGCTCAGACTTAACTTCAAGCTCGCTTCATTCTGCAGTGATCCCCAGCTTGTATAATGCTCTCTTCCAGGGATGCTCACCTGACTCCCTCATTATATATCTATATGTGCCAGGCAAAAACATTCATCCCAGGCCTTTGGCCAATTAAACAACCTATAGCTTTCTAAATTGACTAATTCAGCCAGCTAGCCCTGGTGATTATCTAATGTTTATTAGATGGATTTCCCCTAAATTGATTTCTGAACTTCGAATTTTATTGTCATTCATGTTTTTATACTGTATTTTATGCTGCTTTTACAATTAAGTGTTTAAAATTTGTTGTTAGCCGCCCTAAGCCTGGTTTTTTGAACCGGGAAGGGCAGGGTATAAATAAAATATTATTATTATTATTATTATTATTATTATTATTATTATTATTAAAGACAGAAGTGCCTGGCGTGCTCTGGTCCATGGGGTCACGAAGAGTTGGACACGACTAAACGACTAAACAACAACAAAATTATTATTAATGGGGTGGGGGTATTGTTTTTGTTTGTTATTATGGTATGCATTTTTGTGTTTTTTTAACCACCCTGTGATCTTTGGACTGAGGTTTGATAATAATAATAATAATAATAATAATAATAATAATAATAATAATAATAATAGTACCTGAGTTGTCAAATAGCCCAACAACTGGAAGACACTCCTTCAATTCTTCAGCTCCCTGCTGGCTCCATACTTTGCATACTTTCTAACTCCAACTGAGGTATGCTAACAAGACCCTGCCAGCCAGTTGCCAGATGCTTCTCTTATCAGTGGTTAGGAGGTGATAGTTGGGTGGAGGGAGCAGCAGAGGTGGCAAATGACAGGTCCAGCAGAGAAGGGCAAAACCGAAGCACTTCAGCTAGCATTTGTTTGCTGGTACATCATCAGGTTTGAAGGTAGACTTGGAAGGGCATCTATGGAACACAGTCTTAGATTACTGTGATGTTATCTCATGCGTCTCCAGCCTTAGGAGCCTTTTGGCTTCTACCATTAAAGCAAAGGTGGCACGGCTCTGCACATGACTTTTCTGAAAAGAAGTGTTCAGAGTGATGATTATTCTTGTGGGCAGGAAAACCACCCAGCTCTGACCCACTTACCACGCCTAGGTTGCTATAGCTTTATGACACAGGCTGCTTTTTATTCCACTGTAGCGAAAGCAGAATACAAAGATTCTAAGGTACTGGTTTATAAGAAAGGGTGAAATAATCGGTAGGTGTTCCTGGTTGCCTATGAAGGGTGTGGACAAATAGACTAAACATGCTGACATGTTAATATTTGGAATCGGTTATGATACGTCAGCCGAACCGTAACTGATTTTGCTAAGAGACATCTTTTCTGTGTACAGGTATTCCCTTGTTTTTCAATTCTCCTTTTCTTACGTGGCCTAATTTGCAAATCACACAGAAGCATGGTTGTTCTAAGCAGGTATTCAGTTCAAACTAATAAAATGTGGCATTTGGCTGAATATGTAAGAGTTGCAGAGTCTATTGGCTGGGATAAAGGACACTGGAGTGGAGGCAGTGATGGTAGTAATATACACTGGGCTGCTGAATTCTTTCTGGCCTTGGGGAAGTCATTTAATTTCTTTTCACTCCCATCAAACTCAGACAAAAAAAATGAATTTTAAAAACCCACAACAAAAACAAAAAGGAAAGACGTCTACTGAAAAGAGGTCCTGTTGAAAGAGCCCCTGAGCACAGCTTTCTAAGATAAAACTTACTTTAAATTACTGTTGTTTAGGAAAGTGTTTGTCCTAGAACATGGTAGCTAGCACAGATGCTACCATTGCTGCTGTCTTTTGACACAAGGGAGAAATGTAGTTGATGGTGGTGAAATGTCAAAATAAGTCTGGTTTCCCGCATTCAGTGCAAGATTGATTCTTTGACCTGCATATTTATTTAATTAAATGCTGTTAAATGTTTGATTGAAATATTGGTGCGAATAGAGCTTTTGTTTATGTTTTTGAAAATTGCATTTTAGCACCTGCCTTTTATTTGTCATCCTGCTTGCATGATAGACCAGCAGACATTATAATGGCTCTTCAAAACGTCCATGTGGAGCAGGCCTAGGGGTCACTTACATGCAATCGGGGAAAAACACTCAAAGGGGCTCTTCGGAGATAATGTTTCTGGCTTAGTTAACTTAATAAACCTTCTCAACTGCTTAGATCTGTGGGATTGGCCCTTTTACAAGTTCCACATAATTATCATTCCACACTTGCAAAGGATCCATATTTTAGCGTGGCATCGCCTACACTTTAGAATTCCTCTTCCATTTATATTAGGCTAGTTCCTTAACTGTATTGTTTTTGGTGTCTGCTAAAAACTTTTTTTATTGTTCCAGCAAGCCTACCTGGGCCTGTAATTTTGACACATGCATTTAATAGGTATGTGTTTTAAAATTAGCATTTTAAAATCTATACTTTTATGGAACTTGTTTTTTGTGTTTGTTTTGTATTTGGTATTTTAAATGGATGTTTTAGGTAGTTATTGTAAACTGCATAGTGGTCTTTTGTTCTTCTTGTTGTTGTTGTTTAGTTGTTTAGTCGTGTCCGACTCTTCGTGACCCCATGGATCAGAGCACGCCAGGCACTCCTGTCTTCCACTGCCTCCTGCAGTTTGGTCAAACTCATGCTGGTAGCTTCGAGAACACCGTCCAACCATCTCGTCCTCTGTCGTTCTCTTCTCCTTGTGCCCTCAATCTTTCCCAACATCAGGGTCTTTTCCAGGGAGTCTTCTCTTCTCATGAGGTGGCCAAAGTATTGGAGCCTCAGCTTCATAATCTGTCCTTCCAGTGAGCACTCAGGGCTGATTTCCTTAAGAATGGAGAGGGTTGATCTTCTTGCAGTCCATGGGACTCTCAAGAGTCTCCTCCAGCACCATAATTCAAAAGCATCAATTCTTTGGCGATCAGCCTTCTTGATGGTCCAGCTCTCACTTCCATACATCACTACTGGGAAAACCATGGCTTTAACTATACGGACCTTTGTTGACAAGGTGATATCTCTGCTTTTTAAGATGCTGTCTGGGTTTGTCATTGCTGTCTTTGTCCATTGAGTTTTCTTGGCAGGGATACTGGAGTGGCTTGTCAGTTCCTGCTCCAGGTGGATCACGTTTGGTCAAAACTCTCCACTATGACCTGTCCATCTTGGGTGGCCCTGCACGGCATAGCTCATAGCTTCTCTGAGTTATTCAAGCCCCTTTGCCACGGCAAGGCAGTGATCCATGAAGGGGTTTGTTCTAGCAAATGGTATATAATTTTTGTTAAATAATAAATAAATTAAATAATATTTTGTTGAGCCAGAAATTAGCTCTGTCTCTTAGTCTGTGCGCTTCAGAGTCCAGCTTCAGCACTTCAGTCTTTGTCTGTTTAAACTACTGTTCCCAACTGCATCTGTAAGCTGAGAAATGTGATGTAACATCTGTTTACTAAGTGGGCTCAAACATTAAACCACTGTTTCAGACATAACGGCTGCATTCAGATGTCATGCGCTGGGAAACGAAGCAGGGAAACATGGCATGACCCATGGTTTGTTTGAAAGATGGAAACTTCAACCTATGATTTCAAATTCTCTCATTTCAAACAAACCATAGGTAGCCTTAACCACAGTTTGTCAGTATGGGCAAAGCAGTTA
Source organism: Podarcis muralis (assembly GCF_964188315.1). NCBI lineage: Eukaryota > Metazoa > Chordata > Lepidosauria > Squamata > Lacertidae > Podarcis > Podarcis muralis. The sequence continues at coordinate 27,718,231 of NC_135662.1, forward strand.
ACTGCAGCTAAGCAAAAATAGTAGTGAATGCTTCCAGACAACTGCACTAGAAGAAATGAGCAGGGAACATGCAACCCCAAGGATCACCCAGACTTAGTCACATCAAACTAAATTCTGGTTTAGCATGATGCCTGAATGGATACAATGGAAACAAACCAGGATCGATCCACTGGCAAAAGGGAGAGGAAAGCACCTGGATCCAACACTTATACCCTCCTTAACAAACTATAACTCTTTAAGCCAGGAATGTAACATCCAAACTGAACCGAAGTGTATCAACATCAATCTGTATTTTAATCATTATAAATATTAGGCAGAGTCATTACACACTTTTCTCCAGAGTGTAAGAGAAAAAGGTTCACAAATGTTAATAGGAATCCAACAAAGGACATCAATTCAGTGCTTGGTGGAAAGCTGTGGCAGATTTTAAGGACATTAATTTTTCTTTTGGGATAAATTAAGAATTGAGTCCTCAGACTATAAGAACCTGGAAGAGAAATTTCTACACTATGGAAGATTTTCCAAAATGCTGTTACAAAATCTGATGAAATGGGGATTTTGGGGCTACAGATTAGTTTGGAAAGCCCATATAAGGCAGAAGTGAGTGAAATTAGAAAAGAATGCGGAGACATTACAAGAACATTAACAAGGGAATAAGAGTAATAGCCACAGTGAGGAAGCTAGATACTTTCAACAATATGGAGATACAAGAACTATATAGCCTGAGAAACAAAAAAGAAGAATGTGTTTTTGGACTATTTACAAACCTTATAATTTTCCAATTGACCTAATGTTTTCAAGAAAAGGTGTACAGCTGCTGTTAAATATTTATCATGTTTAGCGTCATGTATCTTCTGCTATTTCTTGATTTTTTATTGCAATGGTAACAAGGGGGAAATGGAAGCATTATAAGGGAGTTGGGTATGTTTAGCCTGGAGAAGAGGAGACTGAGAGGAGATATGAGAGCCATCTTCAAATGTTGAAAGGGCTTGACATGGAAGATGGAGCAAGCTTGTTTTCTCCTGCTTCAGAGTCTAGGACACAAATGAAGTACAAGTTACAAGAAAGGAGGTTCTAACTAAACATCAACAGTGGAATGGACTCCCTTGGGAGGTGGTGTACTCTACTTCAATGGAGGTTTTTAAACAGAGGTCAGATAGCCATCAGAGGTTTTTAAGCAGAGGGTGGGCTGTCATGGGTGCATTAGTTGAGATTCTTGCATTGTAGGGGCTTGGACTACTGTAGATGAGCCTACTGTAGATGAGCTTATTATGTTTAGTGAGAAGCTTTTTCACAGTAAAGCAAAATGAAATGCTAACAAACAAGTTGTAAAGTGTGCTTTTTATGCCCATAAACTACAGAGAGTGCTTAACTGAATGTGGCTTCCTGTCGCCTTTTGCCCATATTGCGACTTCCCTGTATTATGCTGTCCATAGAATGCCAAAGATATAATTTGTGGCACGGTTTGTGCTGCATAAGTTCTTTTGGAATGGGAGCATTGAACCAAAGCAATATTTTCTGTCTCCCTCAAATATAGTACCTATTGCACAAAAGCAGTACCCAAGGTGCCACTGATCTTGTATTTTGTATTTTGTGGGCAAATGTGTTGGTATATTAAATGAGCATTCAATAAACAGAAAACCAGTAGAGCAGCAAGCCTTTATGGACATAAAGAACATTGTATTGATTTGCAGTGGTCACGGGAAGTTAATAGACAGAATGGAATTCCCTGCACTGGAACCTAGCCATGACACTGAAATAAAACCAGAAATTGTCAGGAGGCCTCTTAGAGGTTATGAAAGAAAGCACTGCACGTTTGCATAAATTACTAGAAGGTTATACAAAAAGTCTATATACTGCATATATTTATTAGCATAATATTTAAATAAAGTCAGTAACATGAAAGGTATGGAGCATGACTGAGACCAAGGAATTACTGTTATGGTTTCCAAATTTATTCAGTTTGAATTTGGATTAAGCTGCAATGGAGATTGACCTGAACTCAGGTAATATCCACAAAACGTTGTTTAAATCACAGTTTGCTGGTTCTGAATCTTTTCTCAAGATGTACTCAACTGCTTATTCCACAGAACATCTAGAACTATGCAAAATCTATATTTGGGGCCAAACAACAGATGATCTGTGAATAAGATCCATGAATCTGCCTTCAAAGGAGGCAGATTGGGAATACAGTGCTTCAGTAGGAGAATTAACCTTTTCCACCATGACATTTACCCAATGAAAATTCTGGTTGGCATCCGCCCACCTCCTCCGGCTGCTATTTGGAGATACGTGTCCATATACAGTTACAGATTCCATATGTACATTTCTCTCTACACATCCCAACTGGCCCAGGGAATATAGCAGTTGGAGGAATGATTTTTTTCATTGGACAAATTACTGAGGGGGAAGGGAAATCCCCTTCCCCATAGTGGTAAAGTCCCATATTGAATTCTCCTCAGCACAGCTGCCACTAAGATCCTTTAAAGATATGCACACTGTCCTCTTCGTGGGCTTCATCCCATCACATTTGGCCTTTAGTCCTCTGAGTGGACATGCGGGCTTTTCCTTCGTTCTCCATAAGGAAGCGGAGGGAAAAATAAAGATGTTTTGGAGCATTAAATTCTTCTCTATTTTGGCACAGCCTTCACTGTTTAAGGTCAAAAAGCATAGATTAAATATAACTCCTTCTTCTGCCTCACTTCTAAAGTAGATATTGTCAAAATAAAATAAATACTTTACACACACATCAAGAAATAACTGCTGTGCAAAATTGCCCTCTGTTTTTATTCTTGAAAGACCTGGTTCTTGAAGCATTATATTAGCGTGAAGTCTGTGCCACAGCTGTCTTGCTGATGCATATGCAGTACCTTGAACAGAAAATTAGAGGCTTTCAGTGTTGTGCTGGCACTGTATTTCAACGAATCTTTTGTCAGTGGTGATTAAAAAAAGAAGAAATACATAGCATGATAAAATTGGATTCGGCTTCTTAGTGTTTACTGGAATGTACCAGCTCTATGATTTTCTACTGCACTGAGGCTTATATTCAGAAAGGGCGGATGTCAGAAAGATAGATGGGTACCTTCACGACAGGTAACGTGTAGGTTGATGGGTTTTACAAAACACCAGAGCTGTCAGCATGACTGTTGAGCGCCTTCACTAACTTCATATGCTTGAATAGGGGGCAAGGAGGGGCAGCACTTTCTGATAGTATTCTTTTTGACATGTCAGCTTCTAGCATCCCTTGAGTATGTTATTTCATGTTGTCAAATTGGCGCCGGGTAAGGAAGTTTGGCCCTTGTCCATAAACTTCAAAGCTTTAGGGAAATATGTGGAGAACTATGTCATCCACATAGATTGACAGAAGTGGTGTGGTAGGTTTTCACCTCAAAAGAACATGGTATAATGTTTTAGCGCTGTAACTGTGTGTTGTATCCATTGCTAAAGTCATTTACAGTAATGTGATCTTGTGCACTTTGCAACACCCCTCCCCCCCAAAAAAAATCGCTTATACTATCATTGTTCTCCTGGTGAATGTCTTTTGCCTATGGAATACCATTGCACAAGAGAATTCGTAAGCAGGTTGCTGGTAACTTCATTGCACAATGGATTGCACAACTTGTTTTAGTGATCTTAGTTATTTCTCTGTTTGGGAACTATTTAACATAACTAACTACTTCATAAAGTTGTGCAGTCCTGATATATGGGCTTTCACGTAAAAGAAAAGCTCATACTTTGATTTTTCTACAATTCCTTGTTATCTGATTTTGTATCTACACCTTCATTCACAAAGAGAATGTTACTGATATTCTCCAGCCATACATTCTGTCATATTCTCATCCGTTTCCTTCATCTTTCCCCACTTCCTTCTTTGACTACTGTGTATTTATTTTTTTAAAGCTACCTCATGCATATGTTGATATTGATTGCAGTTGAGGCTTATTGTTCTTGTTTTTATAATGGATGCGTTATTTCATTTCATTTCACTTTATATGTCATCTCACTGTCCATATTGTATGCTGTGTTGTAAGTTGCCCTGTCCTCTGATCTGTAGTTAGGATAGGGTGTAATAACTCTCTGTAATAAAGCACTGCTTCCTTCAAAAAAATCACAACTGTTCATATATAAACTGAAGACATCAATCTTTCAGTAGGGAGAAAACAGCATTTTCAACATCTCTTTTATGAATGTGAAATTCAACTGAGTATTGTGAACTGCCTTGCTTCTTGAGTTAAAGATCAGAAGGCTATGGAAGAAAATTGTGGTCTAATGGAGGTAGAAATAAATATCAATCCTTTTCAACAGCAATCTGTTTCTGGCTTGCATGTTTTCATGTCATATTAAATATAAATGAACTTTGTGTAAGAGAGAAAAAAGGAGGAAAGGAAATAATAGCACCAAACCTAATCTTTAGGGATGACAAAAAGGAATTTGCCCTGTGAGACTTACCACTGCGTCATTTTTCCCAGAGCAGCATCTAGTCCCCCTTTGATTGATGACACCTCAGAAACTTCCTCTGCAAACTGTTCTAGGCATTTGTTAGTGTCTGAGTGAAAATGTGCTTCCTAATGCCCATTTTGAACAGGCCTTCCCTTAACTTTATTCCCTGGCCTCATCTTTTGCCCTTAAATAAAATTTTAGGTGGTTGACATCTGTGATTTGAGAAATGCGTTTCGGTTAGGCATTTCTAGATATCTGTTTCCCAAAGAGAGAATTTAATTTTTCTGTTTGCCTTTTTTTCATCTTTGAAGTTGAGCAATTAATCCTAAAAATTGCTTTACTGTCCCCACTTAAGTGCTGCAGTAGATCTTACAGCCCGGAGTGGCTCAAAGTAGAAAAGGGTAGCCTAACAAGCCACATAAACTTTATGATGTGGACATATGAGATATGCTTTAGTTAGCAATGGATAAAAATTGAACAAAACTCTCTTGAGATTTTCAGGATTTCTGATTATGCCAAGTTTTCATACTAGCAATCTTCCCCCAAGAAAGAAGTCCTCAACAGAGTTTTGTTAACTTTATACTCATCGCTAACTAGAGCATCTTTCACACCCAGACACCATAAAGTTTATCTGACTTATTTGGCTTCATAAGAACTGAAGGTGGCTCTGGAAGGCCAGTCTAGTCTAGCATCCTGTTCTAACAGTGGCCAACCAGATGCCTATGGGAACACTGCAAACAGGACACAAATGCAACAGCACTCCCTCCATTTGTGATTCCCAACAACTGATATTCAGAGGCATATTCCCTCCAAAATTTGAGGTATAGCATAGCCATTGTGGCAGGTAACCACTGATATCCTTTCCCTCATGGAAACCAAAAAAACTGTACAAAAATGTATTTATTAGAAGAAAGTGTGCATAAAACTGCAAATATTTAATGAAAATAGCCTACATAAATGTGTATATTAGGGAAAGGTCCTCAAAAAATCAGCAGATATATCAGTATTTGAGGTGCTTGCTGCAGATAGCACCGCAGTGACTTTCTGAAGATCCCAGAGGCATGGGAGTAGAACCTTCAGGCTGGATCAGGAAATACTTCGGTGTGAAATCCTGGAGAGCCACTGATAGTTAGTGTAGATTGGACTAGAGAACCAACATCCCATGGGCTAGATTTGGTCTGCACAACTGTTTGAACCAGCCGGCCAACATCTCCTGAGTGCCGTCCCTCTTCAGCAGCAGTCCATACATGATCACAAAAATGCTCCCATTGGGAACTCCCACTTCATGTAGCAGCAGAAAGGAGAGATGGGTGGATCATTGCAAACATGATCACGAGCTCCCTGTGTTGGGAAAGGTGAACTGCAAGGTGTTGAGAGCCAACACTTCAAGGTGCCTGGATTGGTTCGAAAAGGAAAAGCTCACTCTTCACTACTGCTAATCTGCTTCCTGGTCTCCTGAGAGGGGACAGATCACAGGGAGGGAAGTTCTAAGCAGCTGCTCCTGGTGATCTCTTACACCTGTTGCCCAGCTGATTCGAAAACAGATGAGCAGTGACAAATGGGCTTGTGTGTGTGTGCACATGCATGAGAAAGTGTGGGATGATCCCACATACTGCCAGCTTTGTCCATTCTCATCACCATCATGTGGAAGGCTGGCCACAAGGAAATGCAGAGAAAAGGATCTCCTATCCCTGATCTAGATAGACCAGTGGGCTGGCTTTGTATGCAGCAGTGTTCTTTGTGCCATGAGCAACCAGTCTCGAAAAATGCAGGAACCTTTTGCAGAGAGGAAGGCATGTGCAGTACAATATTTCAGGGCTTCAGTTTAATTTGTGTCAGGTTACTAGTGATTATTCTTAGCACTTGTGCTGAATCTTGGATTTGTGAAATAAATAAGAAAAAGGGCATCTGAAGATGTGTCACGTATTTTTTCCTACGCTGCTGAAATTTACCCATATGTTTAGGATGAAGGAGCAGAGCAGTTGGCTGGCCTCAAGGAAGACTTGAGCCTGGAAGATTGCCTTTGTTTGTATAAATTAAAGCACTAATAAAAGAGCTAAAGTCATTTAGGAAGGAGAAATACATTAGGTAAATAGCAGTAATCCATTAAAGACTAAGGAAAGAACAGCCATGTAGAAGAAGAAAATTGTCTTCCAGTTGTATAATTATAGCTGCATTTAACGTAGTACTGTAAATCCTGGAAGATAACCAACCAAATAGTGTTCTTTTTTTTCTTTTCTTTTCTCACTTACAAAGATGAACTGCTTTAGTGTTGATGCTGCTTCGCAATTTAACAAACACCTGTTTTTCAAAAGCAGTGAAAAAATGCTGAAGAACCACCTGACTTTCACTTGAGGATAGTGATGACTGATTTGTTTTCACCTCAGACAGAGTAACAATACTAAAAGACAAGATGTGTGTGTGTGTGTATACACACGGTAACCTCTAATACCTGTACACATTGTTTTCCCAAAAAACTTTGAAGAAAGAGAAAAAGAGGGAAACAACTGATGACACTATGGCAGTTTCCCCATTAACACTGTAGTTGGCATGAGGGTTGTTTTATGAAAACATCAGGTCAACAATGGCCATTCATTCAAGGGATATTAACATATTACGGCAACTTGTAGTGTTTTCTCTTAGACCATCTTTCTCCCAGACTAATCTTCACCAACCTGGTGCCCTTCCATTGTTTTGGAATACAACTCTCAGCCAGCATACCTTTTTTGCTCACTATCCTTATTTAGCGTTGTGTGTTTCCATAGGTTCAATTTGGACCTTAAGCGGAGGCATTTTGTTTAAATACCCTTCAAAAATGTATGCATGGAAAACAGTGTATTTCTGATGCCAGTCTTGATGTACCATCCACCTTTTTAAAAAATGAAGGGGGGCATATGGCTTATTCCTAGGATTGCCATGATTAGACACTATGTAATATAGACATGTCTATATAAAGGTTGGGACGCGGGTGGCGCTGTGGGTTAAATCACAGAGCCTAGGACTTGCCGATCAGAAGGTCGGCGGTTCGAATCCCCGCGACGGGGTGAGCTCCCGTTGCTCGGCCCCCCTCCTGCCCACCTAGCAGTTCGAAAGCACGTCAAAGTGCAAGTAGATAAGTAGGTACCGCTCCGGCGGGAAGGTAAACGGCGTTTTCGTGTGCTACTTTGGTTCGCCAGAAGCGGCTTAGTCATGCTGGCCACATGACCCGGAAGCTGTACGCTGGCTCCCTCGGCCAATAAAGCGAGATGAGTGCCGCAACCCCAGAGTTGGCCACGACTGGACCTAATGGTCAGGGGTCCCTTTACCTTTATATAGAAAGCTTCTTAGCAGTGGCAGTGCTGTTTACTGAAATGTGGGTGGTGGGCGAGGCAATGTTTGGGCTGTACAGACACAGTGGCAGAGCCGATCTGGTGCTGCCAATGGGGCACCAGTGCATTCCTGAGTTCTCCACTGCATTTAATAGGCCAGTGCTGATTAAAACACATGCTGAAATACAGAAATATATTTTAAAAATAGTTGTCCGCAGGTAAGGCTAAATAACATTCTGTATCTTTGAAACGGTGGTGCCTTCAAATGTTATAAGAGGTACATTTGTTTGTTTCCAGGATCAGTGGTTTTGGCGTGTCAGAAACAACCGAGTGATGGATGGATACCCCATGCAGATTACCTACTTCTGGAGGGGGCTGCCACCAAGTATCGATGCAGTTTATGAAAACAGCGACGGGAATTTTGTTTTCTTTAAAGGTAAGAGGTGAAATTGCATGAAGAGCCGAGTAAAAATTCATTTAAGAAACTTGCTAACATGTTGCATTTGGAGAGCTATGACATGGAAATGAGGATGACCAACTACAGAAGCAATGTTTGGAATATTAACTTGTTTACACTCCTAGATAAAGTGCTCTTTAAATCAGAGTTAAGACAGTAGCCGAGCCTTCCTATGAAATGCTGCCCACTGCAACTGGGGAAGCTGTAGCCAAGATCTCCCCACAGATTTCTCTGTATTCATCTGGGACCTTGTCAGTAAGGTATCCCACTTGGAGAAAGGGTTTCTGAAGCTATGAGTGATATCGCTAGGAACTTTCGGGTTAGACTAGAATTCTGACACAATGGGAGTGTCTTCAAAGGTTTGGAAACTGGAATTACTTCAGTATATGGCTGCCAGATTACTGAAACTAGTCACTATGGTCGTATTGTGTCTGTGCTGCATCTGTAGCTCCTGGTCTGCTTCTGGACTCAATTCAAAGCAACAGTTTTTGACCATCACAGCTTAGAAACAGGGCACTTGAAGGACTGCCTATCTCCATACATACCTTCCCATACTCTTAAGAAATTCAATAGAGGGATTTCTATGTGTGCCCCCTTCCATATCTCAGGCAAGGCAGGGAGCTACCATGGAGAGAGTCTTCTTAGTGGTCAAGCTACAATTTTAAAACACTCTCCTCAGAGCATCTTGCTTGGTACCCACTTTGCTATCATTCTGGCAAAGATCTTTTTATTTTCCCAAACTTTTTATTCTTTTATGGGCTTTGTGCTACTTGAATTTTCCTACATTGCTGTTCATTGTTTTATAGTTATCATAGCTAAATTGTATCTCCCCCACCACCAGTGTAAACTACCGTATTTTTTGCTCTATAAGACTCACTTTTTCCCTCCTAAAAAGTAAGGGGAAATGTGTGTGCGTCTTATGGAGTGAATGCAGCCTGCACAGCTATCCCAGAAGCCAGAACAGCAAGAGGGATTGCTGCTTTCCCTGCGTAGTGATCCCTCTTGCTGTTCTGGCTTCTGAGATTCAGAATATTTTTTTTCTTGTTTTCCTCCTCCAAAAACTAGGTGCGTCTTGTGGTCTGGTGCGTCCTATAGAGCGAAAAATACAGTACCCTGTTTCCAGCCTGCAATCTTATGCACCTTTACTTGTGAATAAGCTCCACTGATCATAGCGGGAATCAATTCTGGATTAATATGCATGGGACTGTGCTGCCGGTTGTGCAATTTTTGTGCTTTAAATAGCATGAACTATAGAAAGATACACTTCTCCCCTCTAATTTTTCTTTCCCCCCTTCTAATCAGAGTTACTTATTTTAAGCATCAGTTGTTTATCTTGCTTATCATGTCACCTGTGTTATATTATAATTTATTTCTTCCCAATACAGTGACATTACAGTGTTCAGGTGGGAAATGAATTATTAATAAAGTTCCTGCTTTTATGCAAATATTCGTCATAATTAAAAATTGCATAAAGCCCAGAAAATATGGCATGTGGAATTAACTGGTTTTCAGCAGCCTGTGGCCCCCTCCCCATTTTTTGGTGTGTTTCCCCCCCTTTTTTGCACCAGGCGTCAGCTGTTCCTTAAAATTAAAGGTCTTAAATATGCATCTAATTTGAGTGTAATGTGAAAATTATACTGTATATTGAATAAATACTAGTTTATCATTGCAACCTGCTCATTGGGAGTGAAAATCCGTGTAGGATATGATTATTTATAAAGTGAGATTTGTTAAATGAGCATTTTTTACATTAACAACAATAAGGGAATCAGATGAAAACGCTGAAATTTAACTGTGTAGTTAATAAGGACTGAAAAATATTGTAGCTCAAAAGGTTTGTGAGGAGGGTAGATGAAACACCATCAGGGACCTTTAAAACCTGTAGTAAAGAGGTTAAGAAGAGGGTTGCTGGATCAGACCACAAGCATGATACAAACATGGTATAGTGTCATCCATCTTAATTCAAAATGGCTGCTGTTTTGTGTGCATTAAGTTTACCATACCTGCTGTGGGCATGCTGAGTATGTAGGCCTTGCAGAGCCTATTCAGTTCACACAGTGGCCAGCCAGATACATAATGGTAGCCCATAACCAGCACATGAGCACAGTAGCACTCTCCCACTTGTGTTCCCCAGGGACTGGTATTCAGAAACACTCCGTTCCCACCCCACCATACTTACATCTTCTCCTGCACCCCAACTCCGTGGCTTTCTTTCTTTGATTCTTTCTCCCATTCCCAGCTCTGTTGTTTCTTTCTAGACCCCAATACTTCTTGCTCTGTCACCGCTTTATAGCTCTCCCCTGAAACTGCTTTCCTTTTCCCCTTTCTCTCAATAGCTTCCTCAGTGTCTTCCCTTTTGTCTGAGGTAAGTTGCAGTTGTTGCTGTTGTGGTCAGAGCTAGGCATGTCAACTTCTCTTTCGGCTTCCCTTTTTTTACCGTAGCAGCTCCTTGGGAGGGTGGGATACAAAATGGTGGGTTTCCAGGTATAGCTATAGCTGTCTCTTTTGGGAGGTGATTGAGTTAACCAGCAATTGGCCAGGATCGAGGCCTTGTGAGGCCACCACCATTCCCTGGTGATTGTTCTCATAAATGCCACCATTCATGCACATGGTAATCCATTGCTTAGTTGAATCAGGGACGGGGAAACTATGGCCCTCCAGATATTGCTGGACTCCAACTTCTATGAGCCTCAGTCAGCATAACCAATAATTAGAGAAGGTGGGAGTTGTGGCCCAGTATATCAAGAGACCACAGGCTTCCCACTCACACACCAGTTTAGTAAACATAAGCAATGGAAGTGAAACCACTAGAAAGAGAGGAAATGTGAGCACTAGCAGCAAAAGTCAAACCATTAGAGAGAATGTTAGTGCATCATGAGTTTGGAGTTTTAAGCAGACATACTGTTGGCATCGTTTTACAAAGACACAAAGACATGCATTTTTATTTCAGTGCATTTATAATACTAGTAAGTTTGCATTCTGCATATAAAGATTTTATATTGTTTTCTGACATTCCCACCCACCCCCATTCCAACCTGGGTCTGGTTCAGGCATGTGAAGAGGACAGCTCCTTCTTTCATGTATGTTTCAAGGATGTCTTCACTTGACTTTCTAGATGTTAGAGTGTGTGGAGAATTTCTGACTAATTGGTTTCTAGTGTTCATACTTGAAACTTGAGTGTTTTAGGGGACAGGGAAGTGCCCCAATAGTGTCCATAAGTGAGTTAGGTTGTAGCCCATGTTAGTCATACTTGGAATTAATTAATTCATTGAAATGAATAAAGATGACTGACTTAGGTACATTAATTTCAGTGAGTACTCTGAGTAGAACATAGTTGACCAACTCAATGTATCTTCATATGTATGATGAAAGCTGCATTCTTCCTGTTTGCTAAGGACCATTAGCTCAGACTTTGAATATTCTTTCACAGTGATTGATAGATGGCCTGATGAAGAAAAACCGTTTACTGTAGCCCAACTCCATTTTTCTCCTATGCTATGAAATAGAAATAATGAATCTTAGTCACCAGTCCCATGCACACTTTCTTGGGAGTAATCACCATTTAACTATATGTTGCTTACTCCCAAGTAAATACTGCCAATTTGTTGTCATGTTCACTGCTTTTGTAATATGGTACATTGGCATCTGTTGTAAGAGCCAGCAGACACACATTGCAGACAAAAACATTTTTAATCTTCTGAAAAGACCCGAATCTTTTCCTCCCCATGTGTTATGTTTATATTACTGCATGCAAACCACAGAATTCAATCATGTTTTATTACCATGTAATGAAATTTCAGAGTAAGATGAGTCTGCAGAACCATTTTTCTTTTAGATTTATCCAATCATTTTACACCTCTCAAAAGCATGTTGTCCTCTAATCCTTCTCTAGAAGATTAGTTTTACTTTGAACCCTTAAGCAACTTTGAAACAACTGCCTTTATTATAATATGGCAAACATATTTTGTCCGCATTCTTTCTTAAGAAAGTCCCTTACATAACAAATTATGGGTCCTATGAAAATCACTTAGTGAAGGAAATGTCAGTTCCCATTGGCATGGCTGGCTTTTTGTGGATATACATTACATTCCTACCACCCTTCTTCCATTTGATATAGCTAAGCCACAGTCCTATATCTGTGGTAAGTTCTCCGTCACAGACCAATATGCAATGCAATACTGTTGCTGAAAATTCAGATTTGCAGGAGCAAATCTAGGAATCTAATCTTAAACATTGGGATAGCTCAGTTGGCAGAGCATGAGGCTCTTAATCTCAGGGTTGTGTGTTCGACCCCCACATTGGGGGGGAAATTGCTGCATTGCAGCGTCTTGGACTAGATGACCCTCGTGGCTCTTTCCAACTCTACAGTTCTATGATTCTACCACATGGTCACATTTCCATGCTAGACATCCAGCGTGCTAGACAGTATAGGTGACTGTCTGTGGCAGCACAGCACTGGGGGCTATTTAGGGAAATCTTCAAAGGGAAGGTGCATCATCTGACCCCCTTCCCAGATCTTTGGGACAATATGGTCCCAGGGCAAAATAAGACACAACAGAGGAGAGTCTGTTTTTCAACCTGAATCTGTCCTACCCTGAATCTGAGGAGACCAATTTAAATGGCAAAAGAACATTTGTGATAGGAACATTAAATGCTCTCCCTCCCATAATTTACTGCCTCGAAGTGCATATCCTGAGGCACTGTTCTTTCAACTAGACTCTCTTTGAGCCAATGCAAACAAAATAAATGATTATCAATGGGGATGGGAGGAGCTTCTAATTTCTGTGGGAAGGCTCAATAAGAGGCCAGTATAGGCTGTGAAATCCTCATGGTTGGCTTTCTTTGTGGAGCACAGTGACGTCCCATGGTGTCTTGTCTTTCCTGGGTCGCTTTTCATGCTCCACTTGCTCAGGTCAGTGTCGAAACCAATTCTACCACACACAGAAAGTCTGTCTATCTTTACTCTGTGTTTCCTATATCATTGTCTCCTATCACAGCCTTGCTGTCTGTTTAGTCCATGATTGCATGTGACTTCTATTTAGTTATTTTAATTTCATTTGGATTCTACATTCCCCTTTTTTGAATTTGTTGCTCAAATTAGGCTTATGGAATCCTAAGCCATTTTCTATCAAGCCAAGACCCGGCCAAAGGGCCATTTAAACTCTTGTAATGCCAAGTCAAAGGGGAGAGCTTTGCCAAGCCTCTTTCACCATTGAGGCTGAAGGAGAGGAACTTCAAAAGGCTATGCCTTGCCTGTGTGGGAGAGAGCCAATGTCTCTGGCTTTTCTCAGCTGACCTCTATTTTATTTTATTTTATTTTTAAAAATCAGTTTTAGAAATTTCTCAAGAACATGAAGCTTTTAAAATATATGGTTCAAATATTGTTTCATAATACAGTGAATGGGAAATCTTAGACATTCTAGAACTTTTATTCTTTTCTTGCCCTGTGTACCAAAAGAAAAAAGAAAAAAAAAAAGGATAATTGGCTCAAGCGGGATTCATTTCATCTATACTCCTAATAATGTACTATTTTACAGAGGAAGGTCAGTTAATTAAAATTTATCCGACAACTGAGAGTTGTTGTTGTTTTTAATTCACATGTCAGTGATTAGAGTTGTATAATGATAAAAATCTGCCTGAAGACCCGTATTAAGACTGTATATCCACATACAGTGGTACCTCTGGTTGCGAACGGGATCCATTCTGGAGCCCCGTTCGCAACATGAGCAGAATGCGACCCGCGTCTGCGCGTCTGCGGGTCATGATTCACCACTTCTGTGCATGCGCGTGACATCGTTTTGAGCGTCTGCGCATGCGCAAGCCATGAAACCCGGAAGTAACCCGTTCTATTACTTCCGGGTCGCCGCGGGACATATCCTGAAAGAACGTAACCTGAACAGAACATAACAAGAGGTATGATTGTACATTGAATGCGTAGAAGAAAGGTGAGTTGGGATAGGCTAGCTGGCACCGGCACCAAGTAGGGGGGCAGGGGGTCAAGGCTCCATCAAAGCTCTGCACAGCACTCCATGGGGCATCTGCATGACACATCAGTCCCCCCTCCCCATGGTGTGTGTGAGTGACATCAGCATGCCGTGGGGCATGCACACACACACACACACACTGTGAGCATGCTGTGGGGTGTGCTGACATCATGCGTGCATGGTGTGGTGACATTGCACAGCCCCGGACCCCCTCAAACATGGGTCAACTTCCATAATGCCACACACCAGTCGCAGGTGAGGCCAGAAGGAAACCCTATCTCTTTAGTACAGTTGGTATATTCAAAATATACCTATTTTGAAATGTCTCCTCCTTCTATGAAATCTTGGCTGGATTTCATTAAAGTGCTGTATGGTCATTCAAATATCGATCGAAAATAGCATTTTACTATCCCAAATGGAAGTGTAAAATATCATTTTAAGTTGATACTTGATTGAAAAAATGAAATGAATAGCATAAAACCCATCTTTATTTATCTGTTTAGTGCTTAGATATGTACTTAATCTTCTGCATAACGGCTCAGAATGTACAGAAACTTTGCTGTTCGGTAATATAGCATGAACACCTAATTAAAATATAGCAATATTCTTTCATAGCATTCCATGGTGGTTTTCCTGTAGGATAGGTAATGAGGAAATGCCAGAAAAGTCTGTAAATATTTTTTAACTGGCAGGGATGCAGATTGTGAAATTCTTCCTAGTGTGACAAGAAATTTAAGCAGTGCTAAAAGCTAACTGTCAAAGGCATCGGCAGCGCTAAAACTTGTGCCAAGCCCAAATGCAGCAGTAGCAAAGTTGTTGTAAAATTCACACTGGTGCTGCCATAACTTTCAACACCACTCATCCCACTATTTGACAGCTTCATTTTGAAAGCTAAAATTTACTGGCAGGATATGGGTAAGAAGCAAGTAACACTGCCTGCATAGAAATTCAGGGATTTTATTTAAATGAAGCAAGTGTAAGGAAAAGGCCTGCTGAAAGCAAAATGGATATGTGATACAGATAGGATGAGCTTGAGGATCAAGTGAAGTCTTGTAGATAAACAGCAACAGACGTTTGCAGCCCAGCTTCTCTCCTGTTCTCTCTGTGCCATAGAACAGCTTAATAGGAAGGCTGGCCAGAAGAAAAAAAACCCTGTTGCCTGCATGCATTGTTATGCAATATTTGCAACACTGTAAAAGAGTTTAACCGAAAGATTAGCATCTGTGCCTGCTACAAAGGAGTAGCTCTTGAAGGCCCTTGAAATCACATGGATGGATCAATTAGCAAGACTGTTTATTCAAAGAAGACACCTAGTAGGTCTTTTAATTCTTTCGACATATTTTCAATGCTCCTTGTGACTTTTTGGAACCAGGCTCAATGCTTCTGAGAAAGCAGATTAATTTGTCTTTTCTTTGAAAATTCAACGATTTGGCTATGGTACCCTCCTTGTAATGTGTCGTATTGAATTATTTGGGGGTTATGGGTGGGGTTAGTTTTTTATTGTTTTAATTGCATTGTGTTTCTATATGCTGTAACCCAACTTGGGACCTTCTTGAAGGGTGGTTGTTAAAAACAAATAATAATAATAATGAATTAAAAAAAGTATTTGCTTTGGCTTAGTGATAGCAACTTGCCTAATGATTCCTGACTGCTCTGAGATTTGAAATAAGGAACATTCCAGTACCCTGCTTACAATTTTAATCTCTTTGCTACATGAGGTAAATATATATGTCAATGTTAATTTTATAGCACTTTTAACATACAGATGGAACGCTTTAGACTCTCTCATACTTAACCTTTCTAAAGCCCTGAGATAAAGGGCATTGATATTCCCATTGTACAGATTCCAAACAGAGGGTGTGATAGTGACTCATCCAATGCTGTTTGGAGAGTTCATTAGAGGACTTATCAAATATTACCCCTCCAACATAAGGGCTGCAGGGAGAGGGGGAGAGACAGTACACACATTTGGGCTGAAATGCATGGTAGAGACAATACAAATATTATGGCCTGCCTCGTTCAGCACCCACCTAACTAAACTAAACTGTGCTCACCACAAAGGGTGATAGATAACATTGGAACTGACCCCCACAGGTAAACTTTTCAACTTGATAAAAAAAAAATTGCCTGCTCCTTATCTTAAATTCCTTTTCAGTATTCACTTCTCAATTTGAAGGCTGTCATTCTGTTTCTTTGCTGAAACTCCTGAAATGTGCAGCTCTCTGACCTCCTTTTCCAACTGAAATCCAGATGCTTTCTCATATAACTCCTTGAGCTGAAGAATCAGAAAATAAACTTTCTCTCTCAAAGAAAACCTGCAGTCATGTAAATCTTGAGCTTGTTATATACAGCGCATGCTACAAATAATGATGACAGCTGTGGCAGTATAAGCCCGTCATCTCCTGCATGCATAATACATCTCCATCAGTCTGAAACCAATAGAAATCTTGCATATAAATAATTACTGTTGCCATTGCCCAAGAGACTCAAATAACATATATCCAGATAGCTTCTAGAGTTTAAATTTGTTTAGTTCTAAATATCAGAGGAAAAGGTATCAGCTGGGTAGGATCTGATAGGCAAATATAACTCGTAGTTCCATTTGCCTATGCAATGTTAGGTACTTTTGTAGTTACTGTTCAGGAAACCATGCCTTGCTTAAATAAATGGTCACACAGTGTAAGACAAGTCGGTGCAACTTGTATGCCATGAAGCAATAGTCTGGTGCCGAGAACCTGAAAGCCAACAGTGGCCCACAGATGGTCAGAAAGGGAGAGAGGGCAGTGGTGCTTATTGAGAAGGCACTGGTCTCTGGGCTGGATTCACTGAGTCATAAATATGTTGGACAGAATAATTGCAATACTCCTTGTGATCGAAAATCCTGTTCATGCACTGTTCCCGATCACAGGGATCGTATTTACGCTCAGACAAACACACTTACAATCCCCCTTCAGTTCTCTCCACTCATTGTGACATGGTTTGAGATAGAACCAGCACGTGCATCATCATCCCTTTGCTATGAATGCAGTTTAAAAACACCTGAATGGATCCTGAATATCTTGGATGTGTCCCATTGGAGAGGAGAGCATCAAAACAATTCTGCATATCAGTATGCCACATTCGTGTGGTAGATCAGAGCCACAGTGCTGCTCTCTGTGGCTTACCTGGATGGCACTGTGAGGTTGGGGCTACCAAGACACACCGGCAGAACCTCTCTTGCCCTCCCACTGGAGTGCCTTCATAGTCCCAACCTCACCATCACTCTGCCCTACCCAACTTCCATCCAGGTAAGTTGTAACGACCCCAACTGCTAGTGATGCATATTGGGGAGGCAATAGAATGACGTGAATGTTTTCTTGAATAAGAAGAATGTATCTGAAATGTAGGAGTAGGAGCATTCTCATGTTTGAAAGCGGATTTTTAAGCAGTTGCAAAGGAGCTGATGAAAGATTTAGTTCGCAAGTTGAGCATGGGAAGGATTGAAACCGTATCCCATTTCCTAATTAAAAATGTGACAAAAGGAGATGCTGTAAATCTCAAAGATACTGGCCGAAGAAACCAAACTATTTCCTGATTTCCCCCCTGCATCCTCTTATTACTCTTTAAGACTTCCCTTATTTAATGCCGCTGAGGGATATCTATAAAACAAACCGTGAAACAACCCTCTGGTTTTTCCATCACAGTGACTCTAGCGCAGACTTGATCCTCAATCTTTGGGGTGAACTAAAGTTTCTTTTAAAAATGTTTGTAACAAAAACAGTGCCTAAGGGCCGATATGTGTACATCAGGCAAGTCTGCCTGGATACTTTGTTAAGCACAAGAAAGGATATGGGTTCCCATTTTTGTACATGTCATTTTCTAAAATGATTGGTGTTGAGAAATGTATCCACTTTCCCATTAGCTTCTATGCCTAAGGGTGTCTTGCGGCACGTCTGCACTACAAATTGACAGCCTGCTTCTAAGGAACTACAGCGTCAGCTGAAGTTTTTCCAGTTCTGTAGACCAAGCAGCTTGCTAAACTTGGGCATTTCTTGATCTTACCACAAACAAAGCTTTTCACTCCATGACAGCTCATAACATGCTGCAGAATTCAAATACAGCAGGCCTCCACATCTCATGACCTACCAAAAGCAGCCCAGTAGCCATGAATCATCAGCTCACCACAACCCATTTTTACAGCCAAGCAGCATTTGAAGTCCCTTGGTGGGCCACCATTCATGGTTGATGAACTGCATTCAGCTTGGTGAGCCACAGCACAAATTGTGGTGGCCTGCTCCATTTGGAATTTTGGATTCTGCAGCATACTTGGAATTCTGAGGAATGACAGCCGGTGTTTGGATATTGGTTCATATATTGATACCTGCATTGTGTTCTGTTGTGTTCTTTTTTCTAATTAATGTCTTACATATTTCTTGGGGAGAGTTCAGGGGAAAGAGCCTGTTGGATACATTTATCAACAAATGATAGTACGAGAAGCTAATGTGGATCTTTCTCCTTTCCCTCTGCTCTCAGGTAACAAGTTCTGGGTCTTCAAGGACACTACTCTCCAGCCAGGATATCCTCACGATTTGATAACATTGGGCAGTGGGATTCCACCCCATGGTATTGATTCAGCAATTTGGTGGGAAGACGTTGGGAAAACCTACTTCTTCAAAGGAGATAGGTTGGTATATTCATCCTGGAAGGGAATAATCAATCTGTTATTTTCATAGCATTTGGGTATGACTGGTTGTGTTCCTTTGTTTTCCAATGGCCTTGTGAAAAATATTACACACATGGAATTTTTAGTGTTGGGTTGACTGTTTACTATTTCAAGGCTTTATATGTATGCTTCCACACAGGTTAAGACCCGTATCTTTTGTGTTTGCCCAACTATTATAAACCTTCTCTGTCAAGGGAAGCAAGTCTCTGAGGTTTCAGGTTCTACTGTGCACGTTCATTTGTCATTTATTTTCATTTAGCCTGCAATTAATTGTTTTATATACATCTTACAGGTGATGTCAAATAACTTCAGAGACCTAGGTACTGAAAGTTTTCAATGAACTTGCATATTTTTCTATCTCCCTTCACTTCTGTGCTCGTACTTTTGAAATCCTAGCACAAAAGAATTTAGGGTCACAACACTGAAAACAAAGTGTTACAATTTCAGTATGAGTTTGGCGACAGAAATGGAGGATGACGGAAGACCTACAATTTGCTTCGTACTCTCAGAGCAGTTTAGCTTTATGCATTATGTTATTTGTGCGAAGCAAGTGTTGTGCATGGATTGCTTCTAAAATGAACTGTGACTTTTGTTAATGCATTGTTTTAATCCTCAGTGCTCTTGGTAGTTAAGCAGGGTTTACCTCAACATGGCAAACAAGCACTGATAGAAGAGGAAGGAGATTTAGATCTACCTTGCTCCAGTTCCCTGCTGCTCTGTCTTCCCAACGTCCTGCTGCCTTATTTTGGACCAAGATGAAGCTGTGGCAAAGATTGGTCCTAGTGTTTTCTCCTTCTGCAGAAAGATTAGCAGAGAGCAGAATGTCTAGTATAGGGGGATGAATCAATTCCCCCTTGGAGCCTAAAGGCAATAGGAAGTCATGTTGTGACTTCCATCTGTCATAAGGGGACCTTGGCACCACCAAAATATTTTTCTGCCTAGCTCCATGTTTTCTACTTTGATAGTATCTCAATGATTTCAACCTTTCACAAGGGAGCTATGTATGGAGCTACCTTAACACTGAGATGTCCTTGCTTATTTGGAAGCTCTGTGTGAGATTTGGAGCTCCTGAATGTGTAGCACTGACCAAAGTGCAACTCCTGTTGCCTAGATGCTTATAGAAACCAGAGGAGAAAGGACTTTTCCTCATTTCCTTCATAGTCAGGTCACAGCTGTGCAGCTGTAAATAGTTATGGGCCTTCCTCTGATATTCAAATCCACTTGGAAACACTTGAATGTATAGAAGCTCTCAGTATATTGAATAACATTGTGTATATATGCAATTCAGGGAATGAACCCTGTGTGTGTAACTAGATTTCCTGGTGTTTTTTCATATATATTTTTTCATATATATATTTTCAGCATAAAATACAATAAAAACAGATTAATCTAAATGAAAATGAAAAAAAGAAAATAACATAAAAGGGGAAAAAGAGAAAGAGGAGAAGAAAGAAAAAATACAAAGCGCTCTAGCAGAGGTAGAACTTAACGCTTGTTTCACACAAAAGGGTATGGACCTTCCCAGGAGTCACCTGGTAGCTTCCCTTCCTTCTCCCAGCCTCCCACCTTGGGAGATCTCCCCTTCCCTGTCTCTCATACAGGATCTTTCACCTTCCATCCATCACCTTCCTGTGCATTTCTCAAAAGATAAAACGCAGGCAAAAGTAGAGTGGATAGAAGGAAAATGTGAAAGAGAAAACACAAGAAATAAAGAAATAAGAAATAAAGATAAATAGAAATAAAAAGAAAGAGAGACAGAGAAGAATATAGCACCAAAAATTTTACTGGGCACCATAGGCAGTAGGAGCCATAGAGTGTGAGAGACCCTCAGTTGCATCCCTGCAAGCATGCATGCTGTTTAAATCTTTCCCCCAACTGTGCTGCTAATTTTGTTTGCCTTTCTGAGCTATATAAGTCTATATTATGAAGACTGCCACAATCAGTTTTATAAATGGAGCCTTCTTATCTGTGTACCAGCCTTGGGAGAAGAAGTAGGCAACATCTTGATGCCTGAAAAGTATGTTTAATTTCAAGCATATTGCAATCAGCATCTACTGTGAACAAAACCTGCCCTATAGTTTGTCTCCTGCAGATAGGGAGATTGGTTATTTTTTAAAGTTTATTCCAGGGCAACAGTTTTCAACCTGCGGGTTCTTGGGACCAAGACAATGGTTGGCATCCTATTTCTGCATTTGTGACTTACACTTTCTGTAAGTTTTATTCGATTGAGGTTTTGTATAGTAGGTTTATTTCCAAAGGCAGCTATGCTAAGTCAAGGTCTTCCTAAAATACTATTAGCTTGAGCAATATACTTTTAAAAAAAGCAACCTAGAGGGAACTATCAAAGGAAACTTCTGCTGATGGAGAGGCTGCTACTTAGAACTGTAACAAGCATAATGAACCTCAGCAGGACATAAATGCAATACAGTATGTAAGAAGAAGATCGAAGAACATGAGCCATGCCAAGATAATTGAGCTATTACAGGATATTGACCACCAGTGGGAATAAGCCCATATCCCACTAAGCTTCACAGTACATATTGTTTATATCACCTTCTTCCCCCCTCCCCTTCTTAATGTAATGTTAGAGTTGAATCCTCCTGCTGGTTTTAATTGCATGAATAAGCCTATTACGGTTTTCTTTCTGAATTAGGACAACCCACCGTTGCTTCTTTAGTAGCAATGAGGTTGTCAGGCATGAAAGAGACAGGCGAGAGGTGATGCCAAAGTCAAAGAAGCAAAATGGCCTCCCTGCTAAGACCGTGAAAATATGCTGTAGTCCTCTTAGGAGAAAAATGTGCCTGGAAAACCACAAGGAGAATGTACACATGAATGAGGAAGTCCCAAGGAAGTGATATAAATAGAAAAGTACACAACCATGCTGGATAAATCTATGCTGATTTTTCTACTGAGTACAATCTTGAATTAATCCCATGAAGTAGGGTTTGCCCGGCAGAACTCAGTTAAATTTGCTAAAGCTGTGCAAGAGACAGTGCCAGAGGACTTTATCTATACTTTGCTTGAATGCCTGTTGCTTTTGTTTTTGTTTTTTAAAAAAACCAGTTGGCTCTCGGCCCCTTATTATCCTGTTTCTGAACTCACTTGCAGCTTTGTAATTGGAGGCCATGGTGATCAAACCCATTTTATCTTTGAATTTTGCCACTAGTGAATTTCTTTTTCTGTACATGGAAAGATGGACTTCATTTGTTCAAAACAAAAAAAAATTCCTTCCAGTAGCACCTTAAAGACCAACTAAGTTAGTTCTTGGTATGAGCTTTCGTGTGCATGCACACTTCTTCAGATACACTTCTTCATTTGTTCAGTGATTTTAATCTATGTGCAGGCAGATTCTGTGCACCCTTCCTCTAAAAAAATAAAATCCTGAGAATTAAGCTCTGTGTTTGATTTGGTTTATACATTTGTTTGTTTGTTTGTTTGTTTGTTTGTTTGTTTAATCAGTTTGTATACTACCCTTCATCCGTACATCTCAGGATGGCTGACAGTGTAAACATACAAGATAAAAACATAAATTATATAATAAAAACAGGAGCAAAACAAAAACAATAAATACCCTCCCCCATATAATATAATTTTGGGGCATTTATATAGTGCTTAAATCGAATAGTACACAATAAAGATTAGAGCTATTAAAACAGAATTCAGTTAAATTACCTACTGGAATCTTCTTTCTTCTTTGGCAATCAGTCATAGCTGAGTAAGATTGCCTTCCATAAACACGGTTTTAACAGTGAGTTCGTAAGTGACTGTGGAGGCCACTTCTGGATCTGCATGCCGTTCCACACCTTTGGTAAAGGCTATTCTCCAACTGGACTGCTCGCAGACCATTATTTCCCAGTTGTCAGTGTTTATACTACATTTTTTTAGATTTGCCTTGAGAGAGTATTTAAACCTCTTTTGTTGACCATCAGCATTATGCTTTCCATTTTTAAGTTCAGAATAGAGTAGTTGTTTTGGAGGATGATAATCAGGCATCCATACAACATGACCAGTCCAACGAAGTTGATGTTGAAGAATCATTGCTTCAACAGTGGTGATCTTTGCTTTTTCCAGTAAACTGGCATTAGTTCGCTTGTCTTCCCAAGTGATATGCAATTTTTTTCAGAGACACCTTGGTGAAATCTTTCGAGGAGTTAGAGATGACATTTATAAGTGGTCCATGTTTCACAAGTGTAAGGTTGGTAGTACAATAGCTTTGTAAACAAGCATTTTTGTTTCCCTGAGAATGTCCCAGTCCTCAAACACTCTTCACTTCAATCGGGAAAAAGCTGCACTCGCAGAGCTTAGGCAATGCTGGATTTCAGCATCAATGTCAGCCCTTGTGGAAAGATAGCTACCCAGGTAGAAGTGATCAACATTTTCCAATGTTACAATGTTAAGATGGATTTGTAGCACTGCAGAGGGGTTGTTTTGTGCAGCACTTTGGTTTTTTGGATGTTGAGTGATAGGCCAAGCTTTTCATAAGCTTCTGTGAAGATATTTAGGATGGTCTGGAGGTCATCCTCTGAGTATGTACACACTATGTTGTCATCAGCATATTGAAGCTCGATGATGGAAGTTATAATAACCTTACTCTTTGCTTTCAACCTACTCAAGTTAAAGAACTTTCACATCGGGTTGATATATGATTTCTACCCTGGTGGGGAGTTTTCCTTCAACAGTGTGTAGGAACATGACAATGAAAATAATAAATTGAGTTGGGGAGATAACACAACCCCGTTTAACATCTGATCCCACTGTGAATGGTTCACTTTGAGAGCCATTGTTATCTGCGATTGTTGCTGTCATATTATCGTGGAGGAGCCGGTGGATGATCACAAATTTATCTGGGCACCCAATTTCAGAAGGACAGTCCACAGGGCATTACTATTTACAGTGTTGAAGGCCTTAGGTCAATAAACACCATATACAGGGGTTGGTTTTGCTCTCTGCATTTTTCTTGAAGCTGTTGAGTGGTGAAAATCATGTCCACTGTCCCCCTAGAAGGTCGAAAACCATTTTGGGATTCAGGAAGTGTAGCCTCAGATATAGTTAGAAGACAGTTTGCTAAGATCCTTGCAAGAATTTTGCTGGCCTCAGCTAATAAAGAGATGCCTCAGTAGTTTGCATAGTCCATTCTATCACCTTTTTTAAAAAAAGGGTTGATAATTTTGGCATCCGTAAAGTCTGCTGGGATCTGTTTTCTCTCCCAGATTTTTTCAATGAGCTTGTGAAGTTGTTGTGTAAGTTCAATTCCGCCCACTTTGAAGACATCGGAAGGCATCCCATCAGGTCTGCTGGCTTTGTTGTTTTTCATTTGGTTAATAGCTGTACACAACTCTCCCAGATACTGAAAGCTCATCTCTAATTTGTTTTTGTGGAATTTTTGAGAGGACCTCAGCAGCTGTGGCTAAGGAGATGCTGGTAATGTTCTTTCCAGTGCAATGCAATAGTTTCTTTATCTTTTAGAAGTGTGGTACCGTCTGTTGAGCGTAGGGGGCATATGCCATTATTTATTGGTCCATAGGTGATTGTTGTGACTTTAAAGAAACTCTGTGCATCATGAGTGTCGGCTAAATGCTGAATCTCTTGAGCTTTTTTTATCCACCAGGTGTTCTTTAGTTCTCTAGATCTTCTTTGAACCTCAGCCTTAGCATTGGCATAGGGTTTTTTCCCCCCCTTAGTGGCACAGTTTCTATCTCTTTGCCAGATCTGAAAGGCCTTCCTTTTCTTCGCAATAATGCGTTCAATCTCACTATCATTCTCATCTCACCAGACCTGGTGTTTGAAATACTTACTGGAATAAACTCTTCAGCAGGGACTAGAAGTTTGAATGGGAGGGGGCTTGGCTGACCTCAACTGGAAAGGAGGTCCATAAAATTGGGCTCACAGTATGGAGCACACAGCTCCTGGAGAAAATGAGCCGTGCATCTGACCACTAACAGTCACTCCCCCAAAGATCTCAGTTATTGGTCAGATTGCCATTAAGTAAATCAAATTTACTTCTGAATTAGCATGTCTCAGACTGTTTTGTTAAACCTCTGATGAACTGAGAACTTAAGATAGCCTCCATGTCTGAATCATGTGCATGTGAAGAATATAGTCTACAGTTACCAGGGGGGTGGGTCCACACTGCTGACCAGTTCCCCAGCATCAGAGATGCTCCTGCTCCCGCTAGGACATCTGTTGTGAAGAAATCTATGGATGAGCTCACATACAGGCTTCTTTAGAACAGAGATCTAGGTGTGGTCGAGCAATGTGGCAAACATTCCCCAGTAATGTTATGATGTGATTAATCCCTGAGGAAGACTAATGCATATTGCATTTGCTGAGTGTAGGATCAAATGGACATTTTCAATGAAAATTATACAAACTGCTTTCTTATTTTGAAACACTCCCCCCTCCCGTGTGTCTCTCTTCATTCATATGTAATTTCTGACACATAGTTGTGACCGAAAGTGAATTTTTATTGACTGTGAAAATACTGCAGAAAGACCACTCATCTCTTTTCTCACCTATCATAAAACACGAAGAAAAAAGAGTTTTATTCATGCTTTAGGGAATGGATAGAAGCCTTTTTTCTAATAACTAAAATGACTTCGTCTCAAAACATCGCACATGATTTTAAGCTTAATCTTGAAAACAAAAAGCCTTTGGCAGATCAGCAACAAAATCTATTTGGCATGCACAGTGAACTTCTGCTGGGAGGAAGCCTCTAGAATAAAGATTTGTTTTTTAGAAATATTATGGGGAAAACCCAGCAATTTCTATAAGATACGCTGCTCAATTCAATGCACATGGAAGAGCACCCAATTGTTTTCTGAAAGGCTCACTGTCATGCAGGTGGAGGTGGAAGTGCAGCTGCATGTTTAAAGCCAGATTTTTTAAAAAGCATGATAAGCAGGATTGAAAGAACCCTGAACTGATGGGGCAGACGTTTTGGCTTAGCCCTTCCTTCATGACCGGCCCTTTGTGTGGCCTACAAAGTTGTAACCCACTTTGCTTTGGCTGGGACAACACTGGGGCTGCCTCTGTCTTTTGGTGCTGAGCACTGCTCACAGCACATTGCAAGAACATGGCAATCACAAGCAGCCCACAGAATAAGCAAAATCTGGTAACCACCCAACCAACAAGACTCTGTCTTCTCAGGATTCAGACTCACTTTATTGCCCCTTATCCAGTCTAACTGCACCCAGATACCCCTCTGGGTCTCTCACAGCTTTTCCTGAATCAGATGTAACAGAGAAATAAAACATCACATCTTAAGCATATTGACAACACCTTGCCTTAAAATAGTATTGAAGTGTAATCTTGTGCACATTACTCAGAGGTAAGGTCCACTGTATTATGTGGGGCTTACTCCTGTGTAAATATCCATAGGATTATAGCCTTAGTGACTCTGAATTTGTGCACTACTGCTGCTGCTGTTGTTGTTTTGTTTTACTGCAAATATTTCTCTGTACCCAGATTTAGCATGTACAGAATTCAGCATATTGAATTATTTAATGCATATTGCATGATTGGGTAACAAAAGACTCCTGTAAAGCATTCATAAGAGAAGAGTTAAGATTGCTGTGGGAACCTTAACTCAGAGTTTAATGGCTTGTGTGTGATTAAAACTTCAACTGAAACATTATTATGGATCTTTGCATATAATGTTCCTCCT
The DNA here is from genome assembly GCF_964188315.1 of Podarcis muralis. Taxonomy (NCBI): domain Eukaryota; kingdom Metazoa; phylum Chordata; class Lepidosauria; order Squamata; family Lacertidae; genus Podarcis; species Podarcis muralis. Next base: position 27,744,785 of record NC_135662.1, read on the forward strand.
TGTAGAACCCCTAGGCATCAGAATTGTTCTGATTATGCAGAAGGCGCTTGTTGATTTGGTTTTCAAACTAGGCAAATCTTTTTATCTACTGTGCCCTTACTAGAAACAGCTGTCCAATCGGCAAGCAGATAAAACTCCTTTGTTACCTGGGAATGTACCTAAAGCGGGAAGGATTTCATAATTTCACTCAGTGTTTCTTTTCTGACATTGAAAATAGGCATTCATAAAGGCATATTCTAATCTTGTAGCTTTGTTTATTAGGTACTGGAGGTACAGTGAAGATATGAGAACTATGGATCCTGGTTATCCCAAACCAATCACAATATGGAAAGGTATCCCAGAATCACCTCAGGGAGCCTTTGTCCACAAAGAAAATGGTACGTAGCTTCTTGTGCATGTTATTGTTCTTTAATAAAGCAGTCTTCCTGATTGCAGACCATCTTTTGAGTACCTCACTTTTTCGAGCTGTGCCTTGCTACCTGAATTTACACTGCTTTGTAACCCCATGTCAGCACACCTATAAATAGATGCTTTTGGATTTCTGATTTTTTTAAATATTCTACTTGTTCTCAGATTGTTTCCATATTAATCTTTCCATATGAATCCAGTGATTGGGAATCCCATCTTCTTTCTTCAGACTCATAGGTCAAGATGGTGGAACAGGGGAAGTGTAAATATACATTTCTCCCCATGTCATTCACTCACTGAAAATTTGCCACCCAGAGCTGCTATTTGCTGCAGATTACAATAATAATAGTAGGCCAGTAGTGGTGTAGTGGTTAGAGTGTTGGACTAGGACCTGGGAGACCTGGGTTTGAATCCCCACACGGTTTAGCAGGACTGTGTGGAGGAGAGGCTTCTTGTGACCCTCCCACCCTATGGCTGTTCGCAGCCTTGCTGCATCCTGACCTCCCCGCCCCCTCCTCTCCCTTCAAAGCACTTGCTGAAAACCTGGATCACAACCAAATATGTAACACGGGACGCGGGTGGCGCTGTGGGTAAAAGCCTCAGTGCCTAGGGCTTGCCGATCAAAAGGTCGGCGGTTCGAATCCCCGCGGCGGGGTGCGCTCCTGTTGCTCGGTCCCAGCGCCTGCCAACCTAGCAGTTCGAAAGCACCCCTGGGTGCAAGTAGATAAATAGGGACCGCTTACTAGCGGGAAGGTAAACGGCGTTCCGTGTGCTGCGCTGGCTCGCCAGATGCAGCTTTTCACGCTGGCCACGTGACCCGGAAGTGTCTGCGGACAGCGCTGGCCCCCGGCCTCTTGAGTGAGATGGGCGCACAACCCTAGAGTCTGTCAAGACTGGCCCATACGGGCAGGGGTACCTTTACCTTTACCTTACAATAATATAGTGTCATTTCCAAATCAATCTAGAATGGGATTTTCTTGTTAGAGTTTGCCCATCTCTTGCGTATGCTGTTTCTCTATCACTTTGAGCCTTATTCTCCAAACACTGGTTCACCGCTTCTGGATTTAGTCTGGAGTATAATTTGCTTGCGTTGTGCAATTTTTCCCCCCATTGGCTTTATCCAGGTGAATCTACTTTTGTGCTGTGGAGCACACAATCGCAAAGTGTTATCACAAGTTCGTTGCTATTTGATGCAAAATAAAGAAGAGCAAAGGATGAAGCAGTGGTTTTGAACCTAAGTTTACATCAGTACTAAATTATTTATTGCAAAGGTATACTAAACTATATTGCACATTTATGTAACCACTATAACTCCTGGACTAAGACGAAGCACCATAGACTTTTCTTGATGCTGAAAGTTGTCATTATGTGCATATTAATTACTGCCCTCAACAATTTGATGATGTGGTCTTGAGAGTGAAATAAAGATATGGGATTGCAACCAGTTTCACTTGCTACGTACCTCTAGCTCTGCACATGTGATTGATTTAACAGAGATGGGGCGGGTGTCCCTTCCTTCTTCCCTCAGGACGTGTCCCCCCTGTAAAAGATTATGAGACATTTCCCCCTAGTTTAGAATCTATATTCCTTCCTTTGGCTCAAATATCTAATTTCTGCAGACAACATTTTCTTCTCGGGAATACTCTTAATCACTTCCTTGCTTTAAGTCTGTTTCATCCATCAATAGAAAATCTTTCCTGAGCTGAGCATTTTGGGTGGGTGAGGGCGGAAGTTTCTTTTTTTGCAGCAGGAAACTAGTTTGTGCAACTAATTTATTGCCATAAAAAACTAGTTTTATTTGTGTGTGCATACACACACACACACACACACACACACTCAAATGTCTCTATAAAGACTTGTGTTAAAGTATATATAGTATCTGGTGCACTAGGTAGAATTGGGTATGCATTTCAAATAAATTGGGCTCCAGTGTAAATACAGAGTGGTAAATGTGTCAAGGCATCTTCATTCACTTCTATAAGGTGTGTGAGAAGTTGGGGAGAGCATTCCCAGATTCACAGCAGTGAATGGTATTGTTGTTGCACACAAATATGCTCTATATGTGGATCAGAGCTGATAAGAGTAATCTCATGCTATATTAGCTGGCTTCCTTAAATGTATTACATTTAACCAATAAACATGCAAGTAGGAGTTGTGAACATATCACAAGTACAGTGGTACCTTGGTTTTCAAACGTAATCCATTCCAGAAGACCATTTGACTTCCAAAACGTTCGAAAACTGAAGCATGCATTTCCGACCAGAAAACTCAATATGGAAGCCATGTGGCACATTCGGTTTCCGAAAAGCGTTCAAAAACCGAAGCAGTTACTTCTGGGTTTTCAATGTTCAAAAGCCAAAACGTTCGACTTCCGAGATGTCTGAAAACCAAGGTACCACTGTATTTTCAGTGCATCATACTGATGTGCAAATAAAGCCTTTGCTGCACCTTCTAATCACGATAATATAAGGTAGGGTTGCCACCTGTCCTTAGAAAATGTGACCGTCCCTGTTTTGGACAAAAGTGTCCCCTGCCCTGTGTGGACTTCAAACAGGACACTTCCCCCCCAATATTTTAGTTCATCCTCCTCAGAATATTCAGGGAGAGGGTGGGTCCGGTGGAGAGTGAGAGAGAGGGTTTAGGAAGACAGGGAAGAGGGTAGATCCCATTCATTGGTTTGCGTCACCTACCCATCTCCCTTCTCCTCGCCCCCTGTCAGTATACCTGAAGGAGCATCTCCATCCCATCATTCAACCCGGATACTGAGGTCCGGCTTCAAGGGACTTCTGGTGGTTCTGTCACTGTGGGAAGTGAGGTTACAGGGAGCCAGGAAGAGGGCCTCCTCAGTAGTGGTGCCTGCCCTGTGGAACGCCTTCCCTTCAGATGTCAAGGAAATAAACAACTATCTGACTTTTAAAAGACTTCTGAAGGCAACCCTGTTTAGGGAAGTTTTTAATGTTCAATGTTTCATCATGTTTTTAATATTCTCTTGGGAGCCACCCAGAGTGGCTAGGGAAACCCAGCCAGATGGACAGGGTGTAAATAATAAATCGTCATCATCATCATCATCATCATCAATGTCCTCACCACTACTATATCTACTGTATTATCCCCACCAACCCCAGGAGCACCCCTCCCTTCCTTAACACTGTTGGGCATGAGAGAGAGACAGCTGGCCCAAAATGGCGGCTGCATCACTGTCGGAGCAGCTGATGAGGAACGCGGCCTGGCGTAAGCGACAATAGAGGGAAGAGGGAAGAAGTAGTCTCTTTCGCCCATTCCTTCCTTCCCTCTCGCTGCTGCCCCTCTTCAGCCCCACCACATGGCCCCCTCCACCACCCTGCCCTGACCTTTCCTCCTCCCTTCTCCTCCGTGCTCTTCTTCTGCCAGCATGGATGAGAGGCTGGAGCTGCAACTCAAGTTGCCCATGGCAGCTGGCCATCTATCCCCGGCCCCTGGCTGTCTATGTGAGTTGAGTGAAAGAGTGGGGCCAAGTGGCTGAGGCAGGTGGGAAGCCGAATGTGAGGAACCCCCCTCCACCAAGGGGGGGCAGGATTTGGTGTCATGAGAGTGTTGTGCCTCCCAACCACCAATCTGTCCTGTATTTTGCCTGACCAAAGGTAGCAGCCCTAAATGTAGGACTAAGTAGGTGGAACTGAAATAACTACATATTCTTCTATAATACACCCTTGCCTTTTCCCTCTCCTTCCACCTATGTCTTATCTATGTTGAATGATAGACTGTAAGCCTCGTAGGACAGGGACTTCTCCACTCATACTTTGCACAGTGATAAGAGAAAAACAACAACACCAGAAATAATAGGGGGGTTATGTTGTTGTCCCCTGTGATAGAATGAGAGTGGAGTTTCACTGCTTTCCAGCCAGAGGGCTACAAAACTAGCCCAGAGATTCCAGCCTTTGCTTTCAGGATGCAATAATTTCCATTTTATTCATGTGTAAATAGCTGTGCAGTACGGGGGGGGGGGGATGGACCTCCATATTTTTAGTGCAGGTCAGTAAATTTTCTGTAAAGGGCACCTGTGCGTTTGAAAACATACAGTAAATGAATGCCTGGAAACCTGAACCAATTGCACTTCACAGCAGAGTGTTTCCGAGGCATTTTGAGATGAGTGGGTTCTCTTGAATTGTTTCAGCAAAATCACGGTCAATTCACTGAGGAGACATGGGGATTCATTCTTTTTCTGTAGTGTGTGAAGTGGTCCTGAGGTCACACTGAACTTCATTGTTTTTCAGTTACTAAAATAACAGGAAAGATACCTGAGACCTAGGCAGACAATGCAGTTAAGGAGTGAGCCATTTTTGCCTTTGTGTTGTGTTGTTGTTAATGTCGTTTCTTTGAGGCTAAATGTAAGAAATCCTCTGGGCTCTCGGAGAAGGAAAACTAAGTATTGAAAGTTGCCTGGTGAAGCCTGCAAGGAACAGCGCTGTGAATTGTCCCCCAAAGTCAAGATCCCTGCATGGCGCAATTGGTGATTGCATCAACAGACAATGAAACAAGCAAATGAGAAACCCCACAACCTACTTTCAGAGAACTCTGATGAATTTTTGCCTGAAACCATTTCTCTTCTACTCTTCAGATAAAGATTTGACTTGAAATTGTACAAGATAGCTTCAGGGGAGAAACTTCAGAGGAACTGCTTCCAATTAAACAACATCTTTCATTAATATAGCGCTAATCCTTTTAGCTTCCTAGTTCATTTTGGGGGAGGGGAGAAACATTTGTGTTGCTTGATTAAAAACAACAGAAACTGATATATATGTCTCCTATTCTTACATCTACTTTTGAAAGCTTCTTGATAGTAAGAAATATCTTCAACAGGAACAGCTCAGCTTGAGAAAAAAGATGTGTAAGCTTTTGAGTTACGCAGAAAGCTTTAGAAGAAAGTTTTATACATTTTGGCAGGTCTTGGGGCAGAGTTATGCATTACAATTAGGTAAGGGGAGCTGCCACCAAAAATGACATTTCTCCCTATTTCAAGTTCTCTCCTCCTTCACTGTAACATGCAGTATATTTTACAACATCATCATGTTATGCATTTTCCAACCCAACCAGCAACAGAGTGAGCAAATTATCCTGATTTTCAGTAGGACACTTGATGTAAACATATTATTTTGTTAAATGCCAAAAAGAGGTACTCCGGTTGTTTGCATATAAATTGCCAACCATGTGGATGACTCTTATGGGAGCAGGAGACCTTTAGATGGCTGAGAGTAATGGGGTAGAAGGAGATATCACAGGAATACACTGGTTCATGATGGTTGAGAGAAGGCCAGGAAGGGACTGGGTGTTTCTGGTGGACATGGGAGGAAACAGAAAGTCACACAGACTTTGACGAGGAATGTTGTTTGATCAACAAACAAGGTAAATGATTTTGCGGTAGAGTTTGGGCAGAGTTGAGAAAAGGTGTGACAATGGAAATGCAGAGAATATTGCAGTGGGTCAATGTAAGGGATGATTGGATGTGTATTAGAGATTTTGCTGAGGAGGCAGAAAGGTAGGGCTGTGCTTTTGCAACGTCGTATCAGGAGAAGCAACACAACTCGCTGATGGGCAGAATATAAGAAACAAAGAAGGTGGGGGCAACAGGATATATGTTGTCAATTAATATGGAAATAATATTTAAGGAGAAAGTTTTGGGAAGAAAGACAATTTCCATTGTACTACTGTTTTCTAGTAATGGACAAATTTATGAGATAATAAACCCTGCAACAGTCCCAAGTACCCCATGTAATATCTTATGCACTAGAATTTCTGAAGGACAATTAAAATAAATAACAGCAATAGCACAAGATTTTTATATTATTCCATCATGAAACTAACAAAAAATGGTGATGGGTGAAAGCGTTTGGGTCTATTTTGAATAGAAAATGAGATGCTCTAAAGAGGTTTTTCCTCTCCGCAGTGCAATTTCAAAAACCCATTTTTGTGTAAGCAGTTGAAACTAGCATCGAACCTAAACTTTCCAATTAGTACTATTTGCATCACAAATGAAGCCCATTCTTTTTCTTTTCTTTTCTGGGGACCTATAATACTGCAGAATGCAAACTGTGACATAGTAAAGATAGAGAAAGCTCCAGCTATTTGTGCACAGTTTTTAAACAGTAGGAGGAAGTTCACCCATTGTGAAAGTTTGTTTCAGACTGGATCGGTGCCACTTTTCATCTGGGCCAGTCAAATGCTTTGGATTATTTGGCAGGAAAGCAGCATTTCTGCAATTAGGCACCATTTTTAATTATCCTGGATTGCACTTGAATGATCAAATTCTAGCTCCCTGCAGAAAATCTGAAGCTGTGCACACCTGCTTTCCATTGGCAGAGTTAATACAGCATTTCCTCTCAAAGACATAGAAGTAACAGGGAACAGAATCAGCCCAGACAGTCGAGAGGGAGGAGCAATGTAGGTGGGTCTAGCACAGTGCTGTAATTTGCTATAATTGACCAATGTTCCCAAGCTGGGTAGGGGCTCTTTGAGCAAACAGGACTCAGGGTGAGCATAATTTATGATCCTATTTAAATGTCAATTTTAAATAAGGATCTTAAATCTTTCCACTGGTCTAAATGCATCCGTCTTGGTTGTTTCATAAAGTTAGGGAAGATAGGCATTTAGGACATGACATAAGCTAAATTATGCTTCAATCTGTCCCACAGCTTTGTTGGGTTATGCATATACAGTTTCCTGTACATAACAAAGGATTGCTTTGATACGTTGGCTTCTCATCAGATGTAATTTTTTCAACATAAAGACATGTCTTTGTTGAAAAACCAATATGCCCTATAAAGTTGTTGGAAAAAGAATGTTCTGTGAGGGAAGGGCTATTCCGATTATCTTTTTTCTTTTTCTAGCATTTCACACAACCAAAGCTGAAAAGCATGTTTGATGACAAGTATGGGGTTTCTAAAGCTCTTTTCTATCATCCTTTCTATTTATCCACTAATCAGATGTTGTTGGGAGTTAATGTTCAGCCATGAGGTTTTTAAGTACTTGTCAGGTACAAGTTTTAAAATGCAGGGTGTAGCAAAGATATATATTTTTATTTCACAATATTGGCAGAATCCTGTACTGTTAAACCTCAGTTCCCAAATGCCCCCATTATCTTACGTTTCGACTCCTGAACGCCAAAAACCCTGAAGTAAGGTTTTCAAACATTTTTGGGAAGCTGAACATCCAACACAGCTTCCGCTTGAGAGCAAGAAGCTCTTGCAGCCAATTGGAAGCCACGCCTCAGTTGTCAGATGTTTTGGAATCCAAACGGGCTTCCGGAACGGATTACGTTAGACAACTGAGGTTTGACTGTGCAGAATGGTGCAATGAAGATAAAGGAGTTTTGAAGCAATTGTAGCTGCAAATAAGGTATGGAGTAGCGAGGTCCTATTGGGTAGATATTGGCAATGGCTGGATACATTTTATTAATTTCCAAATGTCAGTTTTAATCCTGCTTGTTAACTCCAAAGTTTCAGCAGCTCCTTGTCTTTTGTTGACCTTGGACACAACGAAATTGCAACTCATTGAAACATTCACACTTTTCTTCCTCAGGCTTCACATATTTCTACAAAGGCAAAGAATACTGGAAATTCAACAACCAGATGCTCAAAGTAGAACCTGGATATCCCAGATCCATCCTAAAGGATTTTATGGGTTGTGATGGACCAGCAGACCGGGACAAAGACCGACACAGCCCTCAGGATGATGTAGACATTGTCATCAAACTGGACAACACAGCCAGCACTGTGAAAGCCATAGCCATTGTCATTCCCTGCATCCTGGCCCTGTGCCTCCTTGTCTTGGTTTACACTGTGTTCCAGTTCAAGAGGAAAGGAACACCCCGCCACATACTGTACTGCAAACGCTCTATGCAAGAGTGGGTGTGATGTAGGGGTATGTCTCTCTCTCTCTCTCTCCCTCTCTCTCTCCTAGGAGTTCGTGGTAACTTGAGATCAACCGAAGAGCTGTTATGCAGTTTCCTATCTAGGAGCAGGCATCTGTCCAGCCCCTCGACTAGGGCTGATCTTTAAAACCCAGGGGGCTGCCTGCACCCTGCACAGGAAGTAAGAGTTCACTCCAGTGGGAAGCTTCCATCGTACACAGTATCTGCCGTTCCTCCAGTTCTTTTGTCTTTCTTTGTCATTCGGTTCTAGCCTTTTTCCTCTCTGCACGCTCAGTACACCCAATGCAAAACTATCGGGATTTTTTCCATAAAGAAGAGGAAATATTACAGCAAAAATATGGGAAAATAAGAAGCGTCTCCAGTGTCTCTGTTGGGGTTTTTTCTGTCCCCTTTGAAGCCTGCTCCCCTTTGAAAGAGTTTTGCGTGAGGTTTAAAAAAAAAAAAACAATAATAAGAAATGTAATCAATTTTTTTTTAAAAAAAAAGAGAAAAGATAGAGCAACTATAACACAACAATCACAATGGAACTTTCAGGAAGTGTGAAGACCCAAAACAGCTTTGTCTCCAAAGAGGATTGCTTTCTGTCAGCTACGGATATAGTCCTATACTCCTACTCATAATTTTTGTTAAGTGGGAGACCAGGATGACACACAGGAATTCAGACTGTTTGGACAGCCATTTTCCAACAAATAAGGGGCCAAAATATCTGCAATATAGTAACAGCCTTAATGATACATTCATTTTGTGTTTTATACAGCTGTTCTGAGCTATGTCCTCAATGTTTTAACACATTTATATTCATTACTATATTCAGATAGTATCTTTTTTATTGATTGGTTTAGATTTTGTTGGTTTCCTGCCTCCTCCTCTTCTTTTTCTTTCTCCTCCCCCCTCCCGAGTTGTACCAGGCCAGCAGCCCCAGGCCTCCCCCAGGTCTGTCAAGAACACTTAATGTTGAAACCATAGCAGAATGCAGCAAGCCTGTGAAGTCGATTGCAGTGAACTAAAGTGACACTTAATGTTACAGAGAAACATAATGCTAGTATTAGGTTTGTGTAATCTGTGACCCTTTGAGAACTATAGGTTTTCAGAGTTTCAAGGGCTGTGAACATTGGCAGTCTGGAAATTATAGGAACGCACAGCTTAAAAAGATTCTGGATTCTAAAGCTTATTTCCTGTGATTTGCGAGTTCCTTTGTAGGTGGTCCATAAACCATATCAGTTCTGCAAATCCTCTCCTTCCTTCCCTCTTAGCATCATTGACTTCTGTGCCTGCCTCTCCTCCTTCTAGTGGCTTTATGCACTCTAGTTTCCATATGACACTATATAGTACCATAACAAAACATGGCAGCTGAGACCAGCATTCCAGAAGTCATCAGGATTGGCAGGTACACATGGCAGGTTGGTAGGTCTGTAAGTGGATTAGATACCACACAGTTAAAATAACCTAAAATAAGAGAGCATTTTAAAAAAAATGATTTGCTCACTCTGTTGATGGTGATATAACAGAAGTAAACAATATTCGATAATTATTATTTTAAAACAATACATTGCAGCAGACAGAATACAAGTGGCTGCAAGTATAGCTGGTCTTTGGTTTCTCAAGATGTGCTATGCCAAGCCATTGCAGGAGTCCTCCCACATCTCTGTTGTTTCTTTTATCCAGTCTTCATTGCCCCATGCAATGGTAGCCCCCAGTCACAAGGACCTGACATCCATTTATGCTATTGATAGTGTATGTCCTAAGTATTTTGTTTGCATTGCCACCACACACCAACAAACATAGCAATGTTTGCAATGTGTGACACCAATGTGTTGCCATGCAGATTCCCTTTCATTTTGCTACAGGGCTTTTACATGGGTATGGGCAGTGTAACAGCGAACCACAGTGGCTGAGACTGAAAAGCTGGAAGCGAGTAAGTCTCGAGACAGACAGCTGCGGTTTTTAGCAAGATGAAGGAAGTATGATAGAGGCAACGTTGGCTATGGGATGTATCTCTGTTCATTGCTTTTGCAGTCCCTGTAGTGCTGCAAAACCCATTGATTAGAAATGACAGCGGTAAAAAAGAGAAATCACTTTCGACATCCCAAGAAACAATGCTGCTGTCATATCACCTTCAACTCTCATAAAAGCTTTTGTCTTTCTCCAGTCTGAGAGCAACAGGAACATGGGATTGATGATGGAACCAGGTGGAACTCTCTTGTCCAACAACTAGCGTAGCGCTTGAGTTTGTGTTCTGCTTAACTCTTGTGTTTTTAAACTGTATTGCAGGATTATTCTGTTTGCCTTGCATCATGTAGATATGCAGGTGCAGATAACAGTTCCAATGGAAACCAGAGAGCAAGGACTCTGGCATTTCATGGTGCTGCCTCTCCCATTGCAAAGTGTTGCCAATCGGGCATTTGCCTTAGTTCCCAAAGGGTCACAAGTCCTCTGGCATTTAGCTGTGCATTAAATCACTGACAGAACCAAGGGAGCACCAAAGCATTGTGTCATCATGTGTAATATTTGTGCTAACAGCAGTATTGTCGTTTTCATGTGACCTGCAGGGCAGGTTATGTATCAATATTTTTTCCTAGAGAAAAGTCAGCAACTGACAGACCTCTTTTTATTGATTTTAGGAACTGCTTCTTGCAGTGACAGGCTTTTTACAGTCACTAGGCTGTGAACTTATTAAAGGTGTTCAGAAAGGATGCACCCCACATGTCAGATACCTGGCTTTTTATGAAAGCTGGGATTCCAGGGGAGTAGCTTTTGAAACAATGAACAGCTTGCCTTGAACTTTATTGATCTGTTGATTGTCATTACTGAGTTAAACATAGTCTTCTGTGGAAAAGAAAAGAAAAAAAAAACCTTTGCTGTCTGAATTTCCTTACAGTGTACTGTTTGATGTCTTTGCTCTTTGACCTTTAACTTGCAAACCGGCACAAACTCAGTGGGAAATCTGGTGTGGCTGATCTAATTTGGATTGGGACTAGGCTTTTACAACAAAGAGAGTCCTATCTATACATTGTCCAAACATTCACTTATTTTAGAGAAGGGAAATGGCTGCAATACATGGAGGAGCTCCCATCCCCAAGACTGGTGGAAACCAACAGGTAGCACCTGGCAGCGTTCTTGCTCAGCTCCCATGTATTTCACTGGGCAGTTGGCACAGGAAAATTTCCCTATGGAATGTGCCCAGTATTTGTAGCAGATAGTACCTAGATGGAACAGTTGCTATGTATACATGCACACTCTAAAAATGAACTGCAGTGGAAATGAATTTCTGTTTAATTTTGGTTCAGTTTTCTGTATAAAACCAGTCCTTTCTGCAAATGACTCATTATAGATGATGACATTCTAAAACACACTAAAATACTTGAAAATGGCCACCATTGGCTTTTACGTCAAAGTTTTTTATACTAGACTCAAGACCGTTTGTTAGTGATTTCCTAATCCACCTTACTGAATCATTTTTTAGAGAGTGTAAGTATATATACACATTATTTTTTGGTAACAAATAGCTCGACTGCCTTGAATTTATATTTATATTGAGCATAGCATGAAGATTAGTATGCCTTTTTATTCAATTGAACATGATTTGGGGTTTTGCTTTGTTTTGAATTGAGGGTCTGTTTTATAATCATGTGAGGCATCCTATACAGCATTGCAAGGTATTGTTTTTCTCCGAGCATATATAGAAGTGTGGCTGGATAACAAAAATAAGGAGAAATGGGTTGCTTTGTAGCACATATGCAATGCCAATAGCATTTTGGAGAGTCTTAGAGGTGCTGTTTGCAGTATCCTAAAGGCTGAGCCACTATGCAACCATTGCATTTCACCAGTATATCCATTTTAGTTGTTGGTACAGGAGTACCTTGGTTGACCACATCTGCAAACATAGAGCAATCTGTGAAGTCCTATGCTCCACCTCACTTTCTAAACATACCTATTAGCTGGCAAAACCATGAAGTGGTTCCTATTTTGCCTCCGGCAGAAATCTAGAAATCATGGTCTGTTACAGGCAAAAAAAGAACCTGTCCCTTTGTCCTGGTGTTGACCCTGGGATAACTGAAGCTAAGATGAGCTTAATTCAGATGTTTTAGTTTTGCTGTTGTTTTACTGTAGGCAATAGATTTTTATGTTACTGTAGCCCTGTCTAGTCATTCAAAGAATGTGTGAGGGCATAAAGTGTGTAGAAGGGCTGTGGGCCAACTTCTCCCCCAATATCTCCACCTATCTCATCCCTGCAGTCTAAAGGAGGGGGCAGGTTAGGTGCATTTGGCTGGACAAGATTAGAAGCCTTGCCATGATCAGGAGCCCTGCCTACATTACCAGGTTCCTGATTCCAGAAGGCATCTGAGCACCTTTAGCTAAACACACTTAGAAGACCTTCTAGATCTTCCCTCTCATTCCTGGGAAGGCCAGGAATGGAGCCAGCAGGGACTTTGGGATAGGAACAGAGCACACAACTGTGCACTCTCTACACACTTCCTCCTCACATTTGTTCTTTAAATACTTGGAAGGGCTTGGAAGAGTCCAAAATATGGTGAGTGTTGGTATTCCCATGTAAACACTGGAGATCCTAAACAATTGTTGTGACTGTCTTAAAAACTCAAGATTCCCTAGTGACTGTTGACAGCTGCCTGAATGTGATCGGCAGCTCTCACTTATATGTGTCTGAAAAGTGGAAGGACATTCACGGAATCGGTGCATGAATATCAATGTTCACTACATTTTGGATATTCACTGTAGCCTATACGTTACATGAGTATGGTGCTTCAATTTATTTCTGTTCCCTCATTCACTTGAACATTTTGCTCTACTTTCAAAATCGATCTCATGGCAGCATAGAATTTCAGTACAGTGATTTCCTGGAAAGCAATGAAGAAGCTGAGCATGTTGCTGGTTGCTCTTTTTATAAGGTAATACAAATGTTTATATTTGGAGGATTTAACGTACAGTAATTATTATGCAGGAAGGTAAGTGTGATAATGTGCTGTGCTTGATATAAGGTACATCATGGTTATGTGAATGCTTAATAAGTTGATATATTTAAAAGTGCATTATATATTATATACAGAGAGAAGGTGAATTGAAAAAAGTTTGGGCATGATTTTGCCATGCAGGTCAACGTTGTATTAGCTTTTCTATTACAAATTTCTATTTTATGAAGCAATCATTTGATAGTTTCCCCCAGGATCTTGTACCCAGGATCTTGTACCCTTGTTCAAGCTAATTTTAGAAATTTGTGTGTCTTCATTTAAAAAGTTCAAAAATAAGAATGTGAATTTACCAGTTTAGACGTTGAATTCCAACACGATTTTTTTTTTTTAAGTCACAATGCGGGGGGAAACTGATAATTGATTAGCATTTTGTCGGAAGTCCATCCAACCCTTTTCAAAGGCTGCTTTCTCACTCATCTATTGGTGAGAACCTTAACATGATCTCTAATTTTAGCATGAAAAAACAGCATTGAATTTTGAATAAATGGGTCTGCCCAATTTTAGCATGAAAAAACAGCATTGAATTTTGAATAAATGGCATCTGTTTTAAATAAAAACCAGAAAGAGTCCTGTGGCTCCTCAAAAGCAAACAAATCTGTTGTAGCAAGAGCATTCTGTAGGCAAGAGCCTACTTCATCAGATGCATGAAGTGGACAGTGAAAGCATGAGATTCATATCTATAATACATGGGATCAGCTGTTTTTAATAAGGCATCTGTAGTCATATTGTCACAGTCCACAATGTGGATCAGTGCAACGCAAAAATATAGATGCCATCCATCTATTGCAGTTTATCATTATGGTGTGTTGTGTAAATGGATAAATAGCACAATATTATTTGCCATAAACCAGGAAAAAAATCTTTCTGGGTTAAACATTTATGGGGGGCGGGGAATGAAATTTAAGTAAATACTTTTGTAGGTGATTACTTGGTATGCTGAATTGGAAGGAATATGATCTTGCTCCAAAGGAGCCCTTTCTGAGTCTCCCTGACTTAAACATAATATGCATTTTATTTAATTCTTGGTGATGTTTAAGAAGCATAAAAATGCAGCTAAACATAGAACAAAAATGTATGAAAACACTAAACAATGCAATTAAGTTTAGTAATGAGATTCACTTGTCTAACTTGGTTACTGAGATGATTAACAGACCACTCACAATGGTGTTGTCTCCCTCACCTACATGTGATCTGTGAACCTATGTAATATATATTTCTCCTCTTATCTATTCAATCCATGAACATTATTGTGCAGCCCATTTCCATACTTCTTTATTGTACATGTTTATTTAGAAATCTCATTTATTCAATGCAGCTTACTCCCAAGTAAATGTACAGAGGAGTAAGACCTTAGTAACATCAAGCCCAATGTTAGGCAAAAGTTTCCTGCATTGCAGGGCATTGGAAATATTGATTCTCATGGTCCCGCTACAATTCTATTATTCAATATCTGATTGGGGAAGCATATCCCTGCAACTATTCCAGTGGTGACCATTTTAATGTCCTGCATTTGGACGCTGGCCCTGCTAGTTCATGTTGAGCTGTGTGCTCATTTTAGAATGAATACCTCTGCTTGTTTCCTGGTGCCACCATGCTGATCTTAATAAAACGCCAGCTTCAGTATCTAACAAAGCACAGGATCCTATTCTGGCTTGTTGGTAAGATCTCAGAAAATGGAAACCCTCGAGTGAGGTCTAAGTACTCATCATCTTGCAGATAGATGCTTGAACTGCATATATTGGAAGGGAAAAACGAGGTTGCCTGTTTATTTGAAAGGTTTGCTTGTAGCCTCCAATGTGTAACAGGTGCCTGTGGCTTTAGAAGATAACACAGCTGGCCAAACAATGCAGATTCTATAATCTGCTGCCCTCTTGTAAAACCAGTTGGTATACAGGTCAGCCAAACAGTAAGTGCAGCCAGAATAACAAGATGGGACCGATTGCCACCCAGCATTGTCCGATATAGCAAGACAAATCTCTCTTACAAGACATGCCACTCCTGTTTGACTTAGTTGTTTGTTTGTTTAGTTCTGGGGAAATAAAGAGGTTGGGGGTGTATTCAACAAGAAGGGGGAGACATCTACTTTTTATTTTATTTTCAACCCTTAGGCCTTATGTTTCTTACATGTCATATTGCACAGATGAAGGACTAGTGGACCCATGGTCAGCAGCATGTTGTATAAATAAAGTGTCGATTAGTTAGGTATTAGCACGGAGGCCGAAAATGAGAGCAAAACTGATAAGGTTCATGTTCCCATTTAGACAACCTTAAGGCAGGGATGTTAGAAGTGTGTGCAGTATTCCTACCCTTAAAACAGTTGTTGAAAGTGCCTCAGTTAAGAACAACACAGTGCAGGCCTAAAAAAAATATATCTCTGTTGTCAAGGAGAAGCCTGTATCCATGCCACTTTCTCCAACCTGGTGCCCTCCAAATGTTTTGGATTATATTTTCCATCAGCCCAAGCAAGCACAACCATGCAGGCTAGGAATGATGGGGGTTGCAGTTCAAAACATCTCAAGGGCACCAGTTTGGCAAGGGCTTCATTAATACATAATCTTTGGACTGTGCCAGTATGCATATAAGCTATTGCTACAAAATGATCATGTGCAAGCCAGGAAGCCAGGGCGATGGCAGTGTCGTTATCATTTGAAATAACCCCATACGTGACTTTATTGTGGCAATTCTATCAACTACTGAACATACAAAGGAAATGGACCCGCTTCTCAGTAAGGCTCATTGATTGTCATGGCAACCAATGACATGTATGCCACTAAGTTTCGAGAAACTGTATTCACGTGTCCCGTTTGCAAAGCCTGTGGTCATGCTATTTTATTGCTGACATGGCCGTGATTTCATTAATGAACCACACACACACACACACACACACACACACACACACACACACACCAACCTAATGTGTAAAGGGTGCCAGAAATAAATGAATAACCAACTAAAAGCATAATGGCTCAAGGAAGTGCTTGTGAAGCAGTCCAACACAGTTGTGATGGAAGAGGGCCTGTCCCCGTAATGAAATTATGGTCAGGAGGTTTGCAAAACGGATTCACATCTGTTTTAAGAGCTGCTAAGGAGGCTTTTCTTAAAGCTGTGTTCTTCAACCTTGGTTCCCCAGACATTGTTCAACTGAGACCCTCACTATAGCTAATGGTCAGGGGTGGTGGGACCTACAGTCCAAGGTTTGGAGATCCAGGGTTGAAGAAAACTGTCTTAAAGTACCTTCTACATGTGTCTTGTCAATGTGGAGCAGATGCTTGTCTGTTACGACATCTCACAGAAGTATAGTTGGTGCTGGTTCTGTTATTCTCTTTGCACCTGGTTAAAACTTACATGTTGGGCCTGGTGTTTTAGCTGTTTAGTCCTATTGTGTTTTACTTCCTCTTACAAAGCTGTTTAGATTGTGTTTTATGCTTTTATCTATGGCAGTATGACCATTATTGGTCATATTTTATTCACTGCCCTGATACCTGATTGTTGTTTTTGGGGGAGGAGGGAGAGGTAAAGATCTTTTAGTAAATAAACAAATGTGCCATTGTTATAGTGCCAGACCAAGTAATTATCCCACTTGAAGCTGATCACCAAATGGCAACCTATTCACTAACCCTTCTAGGGCCAACACTTTAAAAATTCTGTACCATTTCGAACATCAATTCCTGTTCTCATCTATCCTCTAAGCCCTGCTGTTTGAAACAGCCTGTTCCACCATGCTGTATGGCAGGGCCAGTCCTGTGTTGTTGACAAGGCATGGCAAGAAGATAAAGCGGCTTTCACAGGAACCCTGGCACTTTAATCTTCATAGAAAAGTGCCGCTGCTGTCCACCAATAGCACCTCAAGCGCTTTCTCTAAAAAGCTAAATAGGACTGAGAAGTCAACTTTGGCAGAAAAGTGTCCCAAGCTTTCTAAGTTGTTATAGTCTCATGAAAGTTATCAAATAAAAAGAAACATTTCCACGCTAAAATATTTATGTGGTTTTAATATAAGGATATGGAAAACATCACACTCAAGTAATTTTTTTGTAAGCCGCTTTGAAGTAGTTAAAAAACAAAAACCATCAGCAGTATATAATTTTTAATGAAATAAATAAATAAATAGATTCCCGAGATGTGGATGTGCTCTTCATTATACGCTATGTGAAACAGCGAGCTTCCAGCAGGGCAAAATGAACAATGTCAATCCAAGCGTATTGTATAGGCTTCGGAAAGTCGTCCAGTGGACCAATCTATAAACCAGCTGAAATATACTGGGATATGATAATTAAGTCAACAGGGCTGAATCAACTGCAAACAAAGGCCTCCTTTCATTCATAAAATGGGCGTTTTGCTTTTCTTCAAGCAATGTTTTTGGCCACCTAATAAAGATATTCAACTCGCCCCAAATCAAATTCTTCTTTTTGTGTGTATCTGCTTTGTCAGCTGCTGCTGCGCAGCTTTGGTATCTTCTGACTATTTGACTGGCATCTTTGTGCTTTCCGTTTAGATTGGATTAACACATGCATTATATCCTTTAACATCGAGCCCCACCCCCCATGGTGAGACATGTCTTTGACTTTTAATTTCATTCAACCATTGATTTGCACCCCAACAAGAGAAAAATATATCGCACCACCAGAAACCATTCCCTTCAATTAAGAGTGTTTAAAGACAACAACTTGGTGATTTTCCCCTGCCCCCAAAGTGATGTAAAAGGCAGTCAAATTGGCTTGGTGTTATTTTATGTGGGCCAGTGCTGGGATGACAACATTACCTAGGCTTGGGTTTCAACAAAATTAGCATTCATTTGCACAGGTGCCTTTCATTTTTATTATTAAAAATGCTTGTTGTTGAGCCTTTCCTTTCGCTGTCCAAATGTTTGCTGCTTTGTAGAATTCCCTGTGGACAGTGTTTGTGTGCCTCCATCGCACAGCTCTGATCACCCATCGTAATCACTTCGGGTTAATAAGAACTGAGTCTGGGATGCCCCTGTTTCTTCCCCCCCAGATAAGAGTCCTGAGATGGTGAGATAATCTCTCTGTGCCCTCTGTTATGTTAGTTTATCCTTATAGCTGCCAGCCTTTGCAGTTAAACAATTCCTCTCCAGAGCCCGTACTGTTTATTTGAGCCCTGGAAGTTTCGTAGATTTGCAGGAAGAACTGCAGATCTTTAGATATTGGCAGTTTATTCTGTGGAATATGTGTACAGGAGCTATTTACAGGTGACCTATTTATTTCTTGTCATGGCTGAAGCATGATGGTAGCTTTTTTGTCATTTACATGACATGGCAGTTCAAGATTTCAGAGGATATGGGCATATTTTAGTATTTGATTCAGAAAAGTGTTGTTGTTACCCGTTCTCCTAAATTAAATGCTGGTTTACTGCCAGTCTGTTTGCTTACAATAAAAATTTAGTTGTTTCCACAGCATTATTCATATTTATTCAATGTCACTTGCCTTTTGCTGGAAATGATCTAGGAAACAATTTATATTCTGACCCTTGGCTGCCTTCCTGTATTTCAGCATCCACTGTTCCCAGTGCATGATGAGAAACCAATTTTTCTCCCACATCTGACCCTTTATATTTCTGCAACTGGTCTTTGGACAGATGTATGGTTGATTTCCTCCACCTCTATAGACCTAATCAAATCGTACAAGCAAATGTGTGCACCAAAAGACCAATGGCAATTTAAATGAAGTAAAATCCACATTGAGAGGGGGAGAATTGGAGCATCAACAAAAAAACAATGAGAAGGGATAATCCTTTCCATACTGTTTCTGCATTCTATACTATGCTCCCAAATTGCTTTTCTCTGCAGAGTTCCAAATGTGTGTTTGACTTCCCAAATTGGGAGTCTACAGGGAGATAAGAATCAGCAGGCAGGGGATTCCCAGTTGGTTTTGTGCTCCAGATAACCTCCAAAGTGGACTTTCTCTCCTATTAAAATAAATAGCCCCCAAGATTTTGTTACACGTGTTGTCAGAAAATATTTAGTCAAGGTATTAGGCACAAGATGCTATCAAGAGACTTGAAGACCAATGAGAATTTTCTTTGTAACTCCAGTAAGATATGGATTACATGCCCTGTGGAATTTAGCACATAGGGTTGTGCATGCTATGATTAAAATGTGTTAGCACAGGGGAGCAGAAGTGTGTTCTGATATGTTCTGCTTATTATAAAATCAGCGTATTAACTCCCCCTTTTTTGGTTAAAAATCCTTTTCTTGACTCTGCACATACAAGGTCTACTCTTAAATTAAACCACATCTGGTTTTGAGTTACATGCCTTTAACCAGAAAACATCTGAAAATGTCTTTTAGGTAGTCCCAAAAACAAGCCAGAATGGAAACTGCCTATCATGCCTAAATACTTTATCAGAAACAACTCCTTCATACAGGCAATTGTTGCTGTGGTGGTCACACTGTATGAGATCCATCAAAACAGCAAGCTCTATATACCTGTGTTAAGGTATTCGGTCGTACTTTCCCCTGCTTTTGCACATACATATTCTATGCCAGAGTTTGGTTCACAGTGCTGCATGTAAGCAAAGAGACAGTGACAGCATTTTCCTATTTTCAGAGAGCTGATTTCTTTTACATTACTTTAAATTTATGTTACTGTACGACTCCCACAACATTCTTTGCATTAATAATATTTTTTAATAAATACCATTTTTTTTCCTTTCAAGTAGTTTCTATGGACAAACACAAAGCTTGTTTGTGTGCAAAACCAAGGCTGACTAAATGGTGCTAAAGTGTATATTGACTGTCAGATATAATCAGGCAAAAATTTGTGGTGCTTAGACAGATTTTTTTTTCATTGTTTCTTTATTTTCTTGATCAATGCATTTAACAGTGTTTTATTATACACACATTCTTTTATTAGTAAATGAAGGCCTCATAGTGCACTATTAAATAAAATAAAAAATGGGTTAACTAATCTATGTACCAGCTCACCAAGCTATTATCGTTTAACTCCTTATAATATTGCATAATTAAAGGTCAAGGGGTCATGATATTAATCTCATTGCTGTTCACTCATTACATGACTGAACATTTTTGAACAAAATACTTATGTTTACAATAGTATAATAACCCTTTGACTGCTGCGGCAACCTTTAACCACGAAATTAAACGTCACATGCTAGAATTGTCTTTTTGGTTCTTGTCCTGGCAATCAAAGAGTTAAGGGCTGTGCAGTGATTTGTTTTCTATTTATTAATTTCTATTTATTTTTTTGTTTTCATTTGAGGAGGGGGGTCCGGGGTGGGGCAGTTCTCGTCTGCTGTAAGTGTCTTAACCAAGGGAAGGGTTAAAAATTGCTTTTTTTATACTATCTTATGTACTTACCATCATTTCATTGTGTTGTAATTAAAAAAAAAACCTGTCAATAAATAAGAAAGCAGAAGCAGTGTTTCTTAAATCTGTCGTGGTTTCATTTAGTTTGTTGTCCGATTTGAACAGCGGGAAGTGAGCACCTTCTGCCATTTATCTGCTTCATACTTATGGCATATGGCGGAGGGGATACATATGGGCTGTGTGGAGGAACCTGCACACTGGAGGTCATGGCTCTGCTGATGAGAGGCTTGAACCCTATCAAACGCTATTTGTCTCAAAATTGTTCTTCAGCCAACCTGGTGCCCTTCAGATGTTTTGGACTACAACTCCCACAATGACCACACAGCCCCCTGGACCCTATGTGGCACCATTAGCACAGGCTTGGCTTCACCATCCCCAGGTGGGATGCCTGGAGGCCTCCGCCTACCTCAGCCAGTTGCCCAATCCTGTCTGGGGAGGCGTTGCCAAGTTGATCAGGCCAGGTAGGGGGAGGGACCACCCTGCCCACACAATAAGGGGAGGATCTTACCTGGGAACCGTCAGTTGGCTCCAGAGCTTCTCCCACCCTACCCACCCTCAGTTAAGACTTCTTTTGCAGGTTAACCTTTTCTCCACAGGTACGCGGGCACTGCTACGTCAAGGTCACTGTTGAAGGACCGGGAAGGAATTCTCCTGCATTGGCAGGTTTTCCTTTCCTGTAGCAAAACATCACAACTTTGACGGTATTAGGCCTTGGGCGGAATCCTTTAGTCTATCTTCCCTAAATAGGGGTGGGCGTGTAGCGGTGACCCACGCCCCCATTCTCTTTGCGGTGGCGATACCAGAGTTCCCCGTTAAAGGGGTTGTTTGAGGGGAGGCTTTGGCCGTACGCCTAGAGGTCGTCATTGCTCTCCCCTGCAACGGCGGCGTAATGGGGGCAGGCTCTCTCTGCTTGAACATATGTTCTCCAGACCTAGCCCATCCTCCTCACACACTGGATAACCCTGATGTTCCCCAGATCCATGGAGGGGGACTGGGAGGGATAAACGCCCAATGCCTGAGCCAAGGTCTACCCACATCTGAAACATAATAAAGTTGTGGCCAATTTTAATCCCATAGCACGTTGTCTTGAGTTGTTATTCCAAATGGGGGGACCGCCCAGGGTTTGGGGGACTCCGCCTGACCACACAAACAGCCGGCTGGGCCTGAAAGGAGTTAAAGTCCTAAACCAAGTTGTTGAAGGCTGTTCCACAGCATGGGACAGTAAATGCATTGCACTCAACACAGGTATATGGGAAGACATCCCCCCCACCCATTGCCTCGCTATAAGCTAAAGTTGCCATGAAAATGTTAAGGGCCACCAGCAGAGCCTGTAAAAAAACATCTTCCTACATGCTGTTGGCTGCTTAGATTAGGAGGTTTAGTTAGACAAACACATGGAATGCACAGCTTCTTTCCCCCCCATGGCTCAGGGGAATAATTGAGCTGGACCAATGGAGTCCCTGGAGCCTTGAAAATTGCCAGCTGTGAGTGCTAGCCTTGCTGTGTTGGAGCTGAGATTTGTCTTGAGGACAACAAACAGAAGGGTTTAAACCAATTTATTGTAAGACAAGCAACATTACTAGTTCATTTAGAGCTCTTGAGGCAGAAATGAGGTTTTTCTCATAGAGTTATTTAAATAAAAAAACCTAATTGTAATTGATGAGGGAGTCTCGAATTGAACTCAGTTGAGTTTGCTTTTCAGGTAGTTGGAGGACTGAACTACATAGATGGCCTTCTGACTTTTCAAATGCTATTGGTGGGAGGCTAGAGATGTGCTAAAGTTTCAGTGAAACACAAAGAGAGAGAAATCACTTCTGCCACTCCAGCTCCACTTCCTGAATGGTGCCCCCATGCGTATAAACTGGAAGTCAGAAGAAAATAACTACCTGAAGGATCAAATTATGAATAGCATATTTGCATGACTTCATGGATGCCTTTTGTTTATCTTTATAGAGCACTTCCACTTCTAGAATTCACATAAGAGTTACAGGACAATTTTTACAGGAAGTATAAAAGCAGATAAACTGAATGAAGGAAACGTATGACATGACTAGTGCCCAAATGTGTGGTCAGTGGTTAGCTTCTCTGTGAATGTAAATCGGTGTCGACCTCTGGCCTGTGAATCTATTTTTAATAGTGCATGTCTGCCCTTTTACTCAACTTTGAGTAAAACACAAACACAAACTATGCACTCTTCAACTCTTTGCATGATATTTGGAATTTGGGACACTGGCCTCAAGCTACTACTGACACAATTGGCCTAAGGCTCTCTTGAACTGCTAGACAGAAAGGCAACTTTCCCAAAATAGCCTCCTTGAGAAAGGGTATTAGAAAGGTTGTGTGTGTGTGTGTGTAAAATGTGTTTTATTTGACATAGATGTTTTAGTTTATTTTTTGCTTTCCTCAATATTTTCCTAATTTTAGGTGCTAGCACAGGAAAAACCTTATCCCACATCTCATCAATCCCTACACTTAGAGCAGGATAACTTGGAAACAAATCATTAGAATAATAATGGACAAGTGTTGAAGACCCTTTTATAGCTTAGACATTACCTCTTGAAGGCACATCATGGATAATTTCATACACTCTTACCATGCAAATGCAAATAGTGTAGCCATAGGGGAGTTGTTCCAGCGACTTGATAATTTGGGTTGTCCTTTTCTGAAACTTTTCTACAACAATCTTTTTGATGCCGGAAAACCAGAACTGCACACAGTATTCCGACTCTGAATGCACTGTAGATTTTATAATGGCCTTACAATATCAGCAATTTTATTTTCAATCCCTTTCCTAATGATCCCTTACATGTGATGTAACCTTTTCACAGCTGTCACACACTTCATTGGCATCTTCATCAAGCTATTCACTATGACTCCAAGCTCTCATTTATGGCTTTCTTGATTTGTGAAGAGCAGGCTAATATGGTCATCGGCATTGCTTCTTCCAGACATCTCTCTCTCTACTGTTTAATCAACCCAGAGAGCCCTGGCGATAAGTTATTTGTTTTCTGTGCATAAAGGACAGCTTAAAACACAAGAAAAGCTGTGCGGAAAGGTCCATCTAGTCTAGCATCCTATTCCAACAGTGGCCATCCAGGGGCTTCCAAGGAGCTGACAGAATATGAAAACAACAGTCTTTCCCCACTGAATCTCTCACACATGGTTACTCATACTGGCTGTGAACCCAGAGGTTCTACAGTCATCTTGCCTAATAGCCTGTCTTCCATGAATCCCCTTTCTGCATCACATATCCTGGCAGCAAATGACAGCCTTTAATTAAGTACTGTGGGAAGGAAATCCATGTTAGCCGTGCATCCGAATTATCCAACTTTGTTGCATGACCTGGATATATATCTTGAATCTTGATGAGGATGGGAATAAAAAGGTCATGGTTATAGCAGGGTTTGGGGCCCAAGAGGACAATAAGCTTGCTTTAAAATACGCACAGAGCTGTTTAAGGCAATGGTTTGATGAGTTCAAAACTTTGAATTCGCAGAAATCTGTACTTGAAGCAAAATGTAAGCATTACACCATAATGAACAAATTATTCACAAAGAATTTTTCATCTGACTCCAACGAGGAAACAATTGCGCATTTGATGATTTCGGCAAAGGAAAGGTCTGGGATTGGAAGGACCAGTTTTTAAGTACTTTGGCAAGTCTTAAGTATTACACCTTGTTTAAATAGGCTTCATTAAGGAATGCTGATTGCCCTCAAATGTAAACATGCACACCAGTAGGGCCTAGGTACACCAGTTCCACAATGCTGACGGTAGAAAAATCTGGTAAGTCAATAGCTACTGGATACCGAAGATCAAATTCAGCTCAGTGTTATGAGAACATTGTAAATGAGGACTGTAAAAGCAAAGAAGCAAAAATGAAAAACTGGAACCTTCTTACTACCTTGTATGTCCATCAGGAGAAAAGAGAAACTTGAGGAGTAGGTGGAACTGCACATTCCAGTAAAGGGCTTGTCTCAGGAATGTGCTGTTTCAAGTCCTCCTCCCAGAGCTTTACATACTATGTAGAGGAAGTGACTCAATCCCCTCTCCCCACAAACTAAACCTTCCTTTGATCGAAGTGGCAGCTTCAGCATCATTGAAGTGTCTTACTTAAAAAGCTGTTTCTAAACATTCAGTCGTATGTGAAACTAAAGGACAAATACTAGCATTCGAAATTTAAACTACTGTACTGAAATTATGGCAAATGCGATGGAATAATAGGAATGCACATAATTCTGTAGCCATCTTGAATGTGCAACCTGTGTAAAGTTGAAAAGTTATGTCTTCTAAAGTAAGATAGACTGCACTCTAAACAATCATTATCTAATTCTGTTAAGTATCACTGTGAACAAAAGGCTGACTTCACACTTTATACAGCATAACCACTTAATTACATATCCCAGGAGGCTCTGGTTAACTATGATAATAAGATTTCAGCTTACTATCTGGCTCACAACCAACTCCTTCTACTTAGCCAGTGCAGTGTACTGGGTGAGAATGTTGGACTAGGACTTGAGACACCAAGGTTCATATCCCCACTCAGCCATGAAACTCACTAGGTGACCTTGGGTGAGAATATCTCACTATTCTGATGCAGGGCATTGGATACTTATTTAAGTAGTCTGAACACAGCAGGGTTTACCCATAAGAACATGAGAAGTGTTTTTAACATTCCATATGCAGAGAAGGTGATATCTGGCCACCCTTCCTGATGTTATTCTAAAAGTGAATTGGAAACGAGATTTCCTTACAGCTTTGGCTGCTGACCTTTCAAAGAGACTCTGTAATGAATTTAATAACACTGGAGACTATGACTAGCATGAAATAAGTTGTGGTAACCAATGGATACTTTCACATTTAGAAACAAAGATATCCTATATTAGCATATGGCATAAGGATCATTTGAGAGCAGTGGTCTGTAGTTATTAAAGACCTTTGCAAGCTGATTTCTGATTTTTGGAAGAAGAAGGCAAGGCAACAGGTTTTGAGTAGCATCATTTTATCCCTGGGTTGGAAGAAGGAAATAATTGGTTATAATAATAACAATAAAATTAATAAATGGAAAGCAATCAACCCCTCTGGTCTGTTCTAGAGCAAAAAAACCTGAAGAGTTTGTTCTGATGCTTTATATTTGCGCCAGTACTTAGAATGAAAGCAAGAGAATTTGTCTTTGTCAGCCAGCTACATGTTATACAGAATAAAGCAGCAATGAAACAAGATCAAAATAAAATGTCTTTCCAAGGAAATAGCTGAAAATATCTAGCATTCATTTCTAGTTTCCCCTCCTGTTGGCAGAAGGAATTCACTAAAAGAAATAGTTGTCACTTGTTTTGAAGCCTAGAATGAGAAATAATGAACACACTTATTGCAAGAGAAGCCATGTGCTGGTTTCTTAGATGTCTCCATTATAATACAGAAAAGTCCAACTGTTCCGATTATCAAAACATGCCTCCTTCCATTTAAACGCCTTAATTGTGAACTGGAGCTGTCAGAACTCTTTCCATAATAGTTAAAAAGTGTCACTGGGGAAACAAGAAAGGAAAAGAGGATTAGGGTGAATGTGTTTGAACGAATGACTAGTCACCGAAGGAGGAGAGTACATCCTCAGAAAGTGTTTGTTTGTTTGCTTGCTTGCTTGCTTGTTTGTTTGATTGTTTTGCAGAGATAAACACATATTCAGAAAGTTTTACTGACTTAAAGCTCTAGAGAGTTTACTCCCCATGAACCATTCTAAATTGGCATATTGGTGGACTAATGGATTAATGGTCCACAGGAACTAATCTTAAATCCCTAGAGCTCCAAGTCAGTAAAGCTTTTTGAGTATGTGCTGAAACCCACCTGTATTTAATAAATCTTCACTGACTACAGAAAGCTGCAAATCTGGGGCTTATTTGGGCATGCATCTCAGTCGTATATCTGTTGACTTGTAATAAAGTTCTACTGAGTTTGATGCAGCTTGCTCCTAAGTAAGTGTACAGAGCACTGCAGCCTAAGGCTCTGTAGAAATGTATATTTTTTTACAGTGATTCCCTCTTTACTGGCACATTGGCTCAAGTTCTAATCTCTTTTGGTGGCTAGATAATCAGATAAATGTAATGAAGGAGAGGAAGAACATTGCTGCAGGTGGGAGAGCCTTGCTTCTGGCGAAAAATAACAATCTGCTTTCTCATTTAAAAGGATTTTAAAACCTACTTTGAAGTTTCAACTCAGTACTACTTTGGCTGATTCTGACATTACATTTTGTCATGACAGAAAGCATTACCTCAAGATGTAAGATCTACAAGGATACTGGGGGAAGGATCACAAATAGGAAACTAAATTCTTGCCTGCACATGAATTTAAGTACCTACATTGTCATGATATAGCTACACAGCAGCAATCAGCTAGTTCTTGAATGGGTTCAGTAACAAATCCTGCAATGGGCCTTCCAGCTACCAAAGCACCTTCATTTATTAAGGCTGTCTTGAAATCAAAGCCTCTCT
This sequence comes from Podarcis muralis, assembly GCF_964188315.1. NCBI lineage: Eukaryota > Metazoa > Chordata > Lepidosauria > Squamata > Lacertidae > Podarcis > Podarcis muralis. The sequence goes on from NC_135662.1 coordinate 27,771,912, forward strand.
GACCACTGCATACATATGCATTTTAAGGGGATGTGTTTAACCTGGCTCCTACTTCGACTGGAGACTACTCTGTTTGCAGACATCTCCATTAATATTTTCTAGAATGCCGAAACTTGAGTGTAATGTTTTTGCACCAAATAAAAACGCAGAACAAGGATCTCCTTTTAGCATGGATGCTACTGAAAACTGTTTCAGTTCTTCCATCAACACTGGAAGTGGCCAGCACATTCAGTCAATATGTATGTTAAAAAAAAGATTCACTATCCCTCCCCTTTCCTATGAGTGCTGGCAGCAAGAGAGTCTAACGAATCTATTGTCAGTAAACATAGTTTATTTCAGATCGTGGAATGTGAACTGAAAAGTCATTCATGCATGTGAATGCACTACTGTTCAAGGAAGTGTTTCTTCCCATCTTGCATTCCAAAGCATGATTCATGAACTGACGCTTCTGTTAATCAAATAAAGTGTGCTACTAGCTCTGATTCTCTCTCACCCAACTTTCTGCCATAACTTCATAACAGTTAGTTTTTCTACCATAGAAATATTCATAAGATAATATGAAGATTTCCTTTTCTTCTTACTAGCTTGTTTGACTGACTCTGTAGTTCAAAGGTAGACATATTCTGGTCTGCCAAGGGCCACATGTCCTACAGGGTAATGCTAGCAGTAGGCAGGATCAAAGCCAAAAGGGGAGGATTTTTTATTATATTAAGAAGTATAAAAAGTATAAAGAAATAAATATCAAATCCTTGGAGAGGTCCAACAGAATATACTGGGGTATACTTCCTTGATCCACCACAATTGACCTTGCCTATTGTTATCTCCAAGGGACGCAGGTGGTGTTGTGGTCTAAACCACTGAGCCTAGGCCTTGCCGATTGGCAGGTCAGTGGTTTGAATCCCCGTGACAGGGTGAGCTCCCATTGCTCGGTCCCAGCCCCTGCCAACCTAGCAGTTTGGAAGCATGTCAAAGTGCAAGTAGATAAATAGGTACCACTCCAGCGGAAAGGTAAATGGCGTATCCGTGCGCTGCTCTGGTTTCACCAGAAGCAGCTTAGTCATGCTGGCCACATGACCCAGAAAAACTGTCTATGGACAAACATCGGCTGCCTCAGCCAGTAAAGTAAGATGAGTGTCGCAACCCCCGAGTCGTCCGTGACTGGACTTAACTGTCAGGGGTCCTTTACCTTTACCTTTTTATTGTTGTCTCCAAATAAGAAAGGGATGTTAATAATTGGATGAACCTGCTTAAGAAAAACATTCAAAGAATTGTTAGAAGAGGACATTTCAGTAAAACTAGTAAAATATCCTTGCACATTCCCAATTTGGAAAGACCACTATTGAGACTCCCAAAAGTGCAGCAGCATTGAGGTCTGTAATGGCTGCCATCCCTTTTGTGCATTACATTAGAGAGAGAAACCATGTGGAATGTGATATTGTTGGACTTGAATGCCATCTCTAATCAGCCCTAGTCCACATGTCAAGGATGATGGGAGTTGTAGCTGTACAACACCTAGAAGGCCACAGGTTCCCAGCCTTGCATTGCAGGTTGGGCCCAAAATATTGAACAACTCCTGTTTGGATTCATGTCAGCCTAAGTAAAGGGTTGAAAAGAAACCATTCTCTTTGCTGTTGCTGTTGTCTGGACAAGCCATGATGTTCTACAGCTTTGAAATGTTTATTCTTCTTGGCACTCATTTAAACACAAATTGTCTATTGGACATCAACTAAAATTGCTGCCTTTGACAGTATTTTAGGAACATTTATACTGAATATACTTGGCAATTAAAAATAGGGGGGGGGGGGAGATGTTTCCAATGAACTGTAGCAGTTAAAAAAAAAGCACTGAAGGAAACACACAAGTGGATTCGTGAACAGATAATATTAACTGACTCTTTCAAATTGTACTGCCAAACATTCTAGAATGTAAATGGGTTTGTAGGTACTTCCATGAAAGCCAGAGAACAAGATCCATACGAGGACACAAAGATGAAGGACGTGGGACTTTGGGAATCAGAGAGGGAATAGAGATCTCCTTCATGTCTCAGACCACGTGCTATTAAATCATAAAATCCTGTATACAGTCAATCTACATTTCATAAAGGTTAAGGTACCCCTGACCGTTAGGTCCAGTTGTGGACGGCTCTGGGGTTGCAGCGCTCATTTCGCTCTATAGGCCAAGGGAGCCCCCATTTGTCCACAGACAGCTTCTGGGACATGTGGCCAGCATGACTAAGTCACTTCTGGCAAACCAGAGCAGTGCATGGAAACGTTGTTTACCTTCCCACAGGAGCGGTACCTATTTATCTACTTGCACTCTGATGCGGTTTCAAACTGCCAGGTGGGCAGGACTACATTTCATAGAGGGGCATAAATATGGTTTGCATTTTTATCACCAAGCAAAGACTTTGACATTCATACATGTAGTTGGATGGCAATTTATAATATAAACGATACCAGACATTTCATTTCCAACTTCAATATTTTTTCTACAGAATTCAATGAAACTCTTGACAAGGGTGTAACATGTGCTGTTTCAGAGAATTTTTCCCCTGTTACTTGCAGCCTGAAATTTTACACACTTACTCAGAGGTAAGCCCTACAGAGTTCAATAGGCCTTATGCTCAGGTAAGTGTGTTTAGGATTGCACCCACCCTTAGACTAGAAGCACCTCAGTTTACAGTGTGTCAGTGGGGGGTGGGGAATAAATATTCCAAATAAATACATCTCATCAGAGCAGTTGTATATTATTGGTAGTCAATTTGGTGACGAAAAACTAGCATTCAGGGTTTATCACTGTTACTTCTCAGTGGGTAGGCATCTTGACCAACTCCAGTAGATGTCTCTAGTCTGGTGTCTTCCAGATATTTTGGAGTACCACCTGTCTACACACTTTGCTTCATATCTCAAATTCTAGAAGGATTAAAGACTTGCTTTCTTAGAGGAGGAACCCATGGAATGACTCTTATTCCCCTCTCAGAGCTACAAATTCCACAGGGCCAACGAATCCTTCTTTCTGGAAACACCGTAAGTGTTATAGCTCTGAGAGGGGAATAGGAATCCACTAACAACTCTCAACACCCTCGACAAACCACAGGTGCCATGATTCTTTATGGTGACTGTGTAAAATGGTATAATACTGCTTTAAATGTATAGCGCAGATGGGGACAGATTCTGATACCATTATCTTCATAAGTTATGGTCTTTGTCACTCTGAGTACTTACAGAGGGAAGAACCCCAAACGGTCAGTTGGAACAAAATTCCAGCTTTTCTTTTTGGTTTGCACATATGATCCAGATTCTTTGTTGACTACACACTAAGTAAGTGTGTTGCGAGGGGGGTGTATCTCTGTTTTGTTTTTCCTCCAGAAGTTCCTATGGCCTCTATTGTAATCAATTTGAACGCAGGATTCCATCAAGTCATATGTAGTTCAGTTATTGATTCCTTCTAACAGGTGCAGAAAATAACCTTCAGATGCATGAAAATCAATTTGCACTAACCTTTCCTAAAATTGTGTTGCAAACCCTTCATTTCCAGAGAATTCATATATGTATTCCAAGTCCATCTTCCTAAATATCTCCTCAAATTGATTTGTTTATCCTTTGCAGTGGCAGCAGCTGGTAGAACTTGGAAGCAGCAACTGTAATTAAGGGACAAGGCAGAGAGTGAGAGAGATAGAAAAAACTTTGAAGGGAAAAATGACCCCATCCTTTCTTCAGCTGCTTATTATGAGAACATTTATGATATTTATACCCTGGCACGTGGGCCTAGTGCAACATAGTTTCTGTCAAACAGAATATCTGCTTTGTCTTATTATCCCAGATTTTGTTCCTAGGCTAGTGTTAATCAAAACTTAATTTGAAAGTTAAAGGAAATGTTACTTTAATTCATTTCTTAGGTGCTGGGAAAAGCCTGTACACTTCATAGTAGGATTCTGCTTTACATCTACCATCAATTTGTGTAAGTTTCCTAAAAGAAAAGGGGGAAAAGAGCAATTTTGTAATGGAGCCTAAACCATTTTTCACAAGTGGAATAGTAATTATTGCGGTGTGTTAGCAATTTTTTAATCTTTTATTGTTTTATCTTTTTGTCAACCGCTTCAGGCTTCTTTCTTTTTTTACAATCAAGCGGTGTATAAGTTTTATGAAATAAATAAATATTGATCCTAAACTTGACTGTACTGCCACAACCAGCAAAAAACAAACAAACCCAAACAACCTGGCTTTTGCGGTCAAAGAATGGCACGTATTGTCATTGGAAAGATACAGCAGGTGAACATTCAACATAAATAGCTAAGCCAACTTCAGAACCATTCTGCTGCGAATCACAAACATAGAAGCAGGAAATACCTGCCATTAGTCCCAGTCTGTTGAGCCACTGAATGGCTACTGCATCCTAAATCATAGGAAGTACCTCCCCACCCCCAGGCCCGAATGAGATGTGTTAGTAAATCTCTGTGTGCATAACTTTTGCTCTGCCAGGATGCTCAAGGTATGAACTCACAATAATTGCAGATTAATGACAGAATGTTGGCCCCTTGCATCATGCCCCTGCTTTTCTTGCCAAGATTAGGATGAGGCATTAGCTGACACAGCACAAACTATTAACAGCAGCTGATACAGCACCAGTATGGGTACAGCTCATGGTCTCTTTCATCCCACCCCCCTTTATTTCCTTGTCATTTCGGGACTGTAGCATAGCTGTGTATTGAGCATTGTTAATGACCTCAAGCAAAGTCCTCTCCCTCTAGAACCTCTGCAATACAGCTTCTGGAATTCTATATTTTGGATAACATTGCTCCACAAGTCAAATCCCTGGTTCTTTAGGAATTCTAACACAATCTGTAATGCAAACAAGTGGCAGGGAGCAAAATTTGGATGAAAGGTCACCCTCTGCCAGCTTTTGAGTGCTTTTGCAAAGAGTACTGGGCTACATAGAGCTGTAGTAATGGCCTGTCTATCTGCAATTGGTAATACATTTAAGGCTGCAGTTCTGTATATACTTAGGCTGCAGTTTTATCCCCACTTACCATGAATTCAATAGAACTTCCTTCTGACTAGACATGGTTAGGATTGCTCTGTTACCCAGGAGCAAGCCTGATTAAACATAGTAGAACATACATTTGAATAAACATGTGTAGAACTGTGTGGTTAATATCTATAGATGTTTTAATTCTCTTATAGTTTAATTACTTTTAAACTATAACATTTTAGACATTGTTAGCTTTCTGTGTTTTATCTGTGCTGTTTTAATTTGTGCAAGCCACCTTGAGTCATGGTCTAGGGAAAAGATGGGATATAATAAACATAATCATCATAATCCTACCCCAGGGGATACTTTACAGGCTTTAGGAAATGTCTCACTGCTGTAAGTGGGGCAGGGAAGAACTGGGTGCTGCTTTTGGTAGGGTGCTATTGCCCAGTACCAGTAAGAGAAAGCAGCCAGCACCAGTAACATCATTTGGACTTGTTCCTCTAGATTTCTATGATATTGAGGATAGAGGTCAGTGTGTATAAGATTGTAGTTTAAGCTCCCTGTATCTCTAACTTCCCCAAAGCCAATACATTTCCTCACAAGGTACCTTTATGCAGCATGACCATTATATACAGATTGCATATGCAGCTCTTAAATTATTATGACTAGAATGAAATATTTTGCCTTTTGATCTAGCCATTTTTATTTTCAATATCTTAATAAACTGTGCTTTCAAACAGCATGATGCTGATAATGCCAAGGTCGCAGGTTTGATCCCCAAATGGGACAGCTACTTATCCCTGCATTGCAGGGGATTAGACTAGATGATTCTCAAGGTCCTTTCCAACTCTACTATTCTATGATTCACTGTGAAAAGAACTGCATAAAAAGCCAGCATGAAAATATGAGTGAAAGCCCCAGGAAAGGCACTTGCAACCCAAAGTATTGTTTTAGCTGTAGGTGAATCATTGGCAGGAGCAACTGCTGACTTAGCAATTTGGATTAAACAGTTTGCTTTCCATTCTTGCTAACTGCAAGAACATATATATATACTAGGTCTTTTTACGGGATGCAGACGTAATTATAGCACTTGCTAAACTTGCTGAGAATTGCATTTCCTAGGGTGCGTTTATGTATATTTTTGCTTGTCTCTGGGTATAATATTTACTTTGGATCTCTTCAAAAGGCGGCTTCACTCATCTGGCTGTGCACAGCTTTGGGAAAATGCTTGTGTAGAGAATCACTTCCTCTCTCAAACGTTGTACTTTGAATTGCATTTGAGAATTGATTTTCAAGTTCCAACTTTGATCAAATGACTCCTGAGAGATCAGCAGGACTCATCTTCTCCGATTTCTTCATTTGTTCCGCTGACACAATAATCATCAAGTGGCCTCTGTAGATCAGCACACCGCCTATGGAATGGATGATGTCAGGGACCGAGCAGAACAGAGAACCTGCTACTCTCCTTGCAGGATTTGATCCTTGAACAAATGGCCTCAAGGCCTATTGTTTTTCTTTGATGGTGATGAGGTAGACAAAGCAAAAGTTACCCTTGGCAGCATACTGTTTGAGCATCTTGTACTGAGGCAGGAAGATGGGATGTTGATGCTCAAATATCCTATGCAGCTTCTTAGTCCAAATGTGCTCTGAGCTTTTCTTGCATGAAGTAGTGGAATGGGATTCCTTGGCAAATGAGAGACTGATGTGGCTAACGCCTCCCCCAAGACACACCCACTCAAAGCTTCACAAGTCACTGTTTGCCTAATGATGGCTTAATATGGCGGTTCTCAACCTGTGGGTCCCCAGATGTTGTTGGACTACAACTCCCATCATCCCTGAGCTCTGCCCTTGCTAGCTACATGTGATGGGAGTTGTAGTTCAACAACATCTGGGGACCCACAGGTTGAGAAAGGCTGGCTTAATAAATCCTGGATGTTAGACAGCTTAATTTCTCCTGTTTTGGGTGGTAGCACAATCATTAAGAGGCTTTTAGAGTTCTACAATTTTAGATCCCCCCCCCTTTAGTTGGTGTCAGCTCTGGGCCATAGACTGGGACCCAAGCTAGAAAGGATGTTAAATCTGAGATTGCATTTAACATGTCTCTTTCTTCCTCTTTGGAAAAATGGTTGTGGATGGCTCAGAAATGGGACCATGGTAGGTAGGTTGGGAGAGTTTATTTTTTAACTGCACTTATACAGCCACTTCATATGGGGAATTATCCCAAGAGGCACACAAAATAACAATAACACATTTAAAATACAGTATGCAACAGTGAAACTATAACTGATTAACAAAAAAATTAAAGCGCAAGTTAGAAAGTGGCGTAACTCCTCCATCTGCTGACATGCCACTTAGCACCTTCTGGACAAATCTTGACACTGCCTGGCTGGAACAAAGGCTTTAAGGTAGTCTTCGCCAACTAGCTGGGGCTGATGGGAGTTGTAGTTCAAAACATCTGGAGGGCACCAGGCTGGAGAAGGCCCAAACTGCACGGTAGGTGGGGTGTGTGACTGCTTCTATATTTTCTTCTAGAATCACCATGAATATGTGTACAGTGGTACCTCAGGTTAAGTACTTAATTTGTTCCGGAGGTCCGTACTTAACCTGAAACTGTTCTTAACCTGAAGCACCACTTTAGCTAATGGGGCCTCCTGCTGCCGCCGCACTGCCGGAACATGATTTCTGTTCTCATCCTGAAGCAAAGTTCTTAAGCCGAGGTATTATTTCTGGGTTAGCGGAGTCTGTAGCCTGAAGCGTATGTAACCTGAAGCATATGTAACCTGAGGTACCACTGTACTTACAATGTGCTTGATGTTTCCCCGCCTCAGCTGTACATTGTCTGCCACACTGAGACTCTGTGTTGGATTCTATTTATGTCTTATATCTCTAACCTTTCCTTCTTCCGAATTATTCCAAGAATGGGGTACAAGCATTGTTATATCCCATGGTATCATATGTTACTTGGGCGCATTAGGCTACAGCAGGGTCTCAGCAAATAAGCCAGGTTCAAGTGATTTTTTACATGATTTTTTTTACATGACTGATTCAAATTCATAGGTGCAGCAAGAAGGAACTGCAGAACTTTTGTCCTTCAAATGTTAGGTCTCTCACGCCAGCCAACTTCAGTTTTCACAGCAATTGATATAACTGTTTGAAGACTATGCATAATTGATCTAGGATAATAGGTAGCTTATCTGTATAAACATTGTTTAATGTTCTGGCCAATGAAAGTGCTCCTTTTGAAAACCAGCCTAAGAGAGAAAATGAAGCCAGTAGTGGAATTACATTAAGATTTCAAAATAGAAAACCCGCAGTCTCATTATGTAGTGTATCAGCTTAACAGATGAAATTGGGTAAAGTCTGACTACGTAGGCAAAAAAAAAAGTTATCATTAATGAACAAAAGGGTTGTGATAGTTAAAAAATAAAGCTAATCCTAGGTAATTTGTGAGATTTAAATTTCAAAATAGCCCAGAAGCCACTTTTCAGAGATTACTATCAAAGAGGGTTCGAAAATTCAGGAATAACACTATGATTTTAAAAAGACATGGAAGAAAAGATGATGCCCATCAGCTGTCACAATCAGCAATGAGGTCATCACCATCTTCTGACCCCTGGCACTGATGCAGCACAGGAGTGGTAGCTGGCTCCTCTCTCCTCTTCTGCCCCACCCCGAGTCCTAGAGTTATGTCACTTTAGGACCTCAGTGGCCTTGGCTACTCTCTTTTCGATCTTTTTGGTGTCTGCAGAGCTGCCAAAAATGGCACAGTATGGAATGGTTTGGTCCTCCATCTGGATTCAAAATGCCATCCAATGGTATATACCAAAATCTGCTCTTTGCTTCCAGGAACCATAATGCCAATTTGGGTGATGATATCCAAAGTGGCATCCAAAGTGTACTTTAGAATGGTCTCACCAAGATGGGTGATGATATCACCAGGGGATTCCTATTCAGTGCAACTTGGAATGGTTTGCTCCACCATCTGGACTCAAAATCAAATGTAGACAAAAACCTGTTTCTCATTCTTGGGAACCACCACACCAAACTGGGAATCAATATCTTCAGAGGCATGTGAAACAGCTCAGTTTGGAACTGTTTAGTCCACCACCTGAATTCAAAATGGCATGCGATAGTATCCAAACATAGAACAAAACCTGTTCTTTGCTCCATGGAACCACCATGCCAAATTGGGTGAAAATATCTTCAGAGGCATCCAAATGGGAGCAGTTTGGAACTGTCATGCCTAACTAGGCAAAATCACACCAAATTGGGCAACAATATTTTATGAGGAATCCAAATTGGCACAGTTTGGAATGATTTCGCCTACCATCTGGATTCAAATGTTCCATAAGAAGTAATGCAGTTAGCTGTTTTGGAATTACTTGATTGCACTACTTCTTATTAAGCCATTTGGCAGAATATCCATCAACCTGTTCTTAAATTCTAACTGTTCTGCAACAATTCCCTAATCTCCTTAGCACCATTACAAAACATGTCAAGCTGCAGACCTGAGTTATGTCCATTTAACAGTAAATCTGAACCTTCTTTCCACATATCATTGAAAACATTGGTTCATACTTTAAATGGCTTACTCTGGTAAATAGCATGTGTGTGTGTGTGTGTGTGTGTGTGTGTGTGTGTGTTGTCAAGCTTTGAAGTGATCCAACAGTTGCTAATAAAGGTTTCCATTTGTTGAAATATCAACAATAAAATCCAAATCTCAGAAGTTGTTGGTTAAGTTAGTTGCTCCATTGGAAGTCTCCACAAGTCGTGCCACACAGGAATGTTGTCAGAGTAGCAATGCATAAGAGTCCACCTCAAATAAGCCCTAGGGCAAAGTGAGCTATCATTCAATCCAATTGTCTTAGGTCACTCAGGGAGAAAATAACTCGGGAACCATTCAAGCAAAACTTAATCTATCGCTGCCAGGGTTTGCCAAGGCATTAGTACTCCCCCCCCCCCACCTCACCTTATCAATCGCACTGGAGATGTCTGCTGCTTCATCTAAGAAAATCTAACTTGTACGTGTTCATTGCCTAAGAGAAACAACTGTCTAACCTTACCTTCTATTAGGAAAACTTTCTCATTTGTTTCTTGATGGCTTGGAAGGTCCAATGTCTGGTTTTTATTACAAAGGATTTGGGCTAGTTTCTTTTATATTTTTTCTTCGTGTCAAAGGGATATATACATTGACTCGTTTGGGCATGGCATGAATCCTTTGACCGGTAGAAAACAGGCAAAAAAAGAGGAAGCAATATATTTCTAGGCCACTATGAGAAAGATTTCATATGTAGGTTTTAAAAAATCAAAACACCACAAACTTAAATTAGTTATTTGTTAAAAACCACAGGATGCTTATGTAGATATATAGACATATTGCAGTAATATAAATAAATAGTTCAGATTTATATCTTCTTGAAACTTATTTGTCCCAAAACATATTAAACAATACCCAATACTCTAGAAATATATTTGTTTGGCCATTATTTTTTCTTCTGTAAAATCTAAGTTTTAATAATGTCACAATATCCCACATTCTGAGACTGGGTGTGGGATGAATTTGTTCCCAAGCTTACAAATAAGCATCGTAAAAGCTTGGGAACTTGTATCAAAGAACAAAACCACTTCCTCTTGTCAGAGATGAGCTCTAGGGACCTTGGACCTAGCAGTTCCTGACTAGGAGGTTGACTGCAAAGAATCACGGCATAACCCTGAGTCAGATTCTGGTAACTGGCAGAAATACCACTGCTTAGTATTTTGTCCTTCCATTAAGTAAGAGTCCACGAGACTCTCCAGATCACTTAAAGCTAAAGTAGTCTAGGAGATAAAGCTGTAGTGACCTCACAGGGATTCAAGTGAGCAACAGGTTTGGAGCTTCACCAGGTCTTTTGTGCTTTTCAACCCAGACTGTACTGCTCGGGCCCCACCTCCATCTTTGAGAGTGGTGAGCATAAAGGGCCAGTGTCTTGGTCTGGAGCCAGGCTCCCCTTCTTGTTTCCACTGAATTCTTCTTGGTTGCATGCCTATGCTGGTGATCCACCAATGTGGAACATAGAGCCCCAGGAGAGAAGGTTGTGGTCTCTTGAGGATCCCTATTCAGAGTATGGATGAGGATAGGATTTAGTTTGATTCACATTAAAACTTGCGCTTCCCAAAACAATACGTGAATGAAAATGCAGATAACCCTTCAAAATCCACATTCCACTGAATTTTGCAATGCAATTCTCCAACGAAAATAAATGTGTGCAAAATGTGTATAATGGGAAAATATATTCAAAATGTATTATATCAGGGAAAATTGCTTGGAAACATAAAGCATAACTGTTCACAAAAAAATGTATACTGGGAGAAACACACACTAAGATATGGATGAATTGCAAGCTGTTTTGGAAATATGGTGAACCAAATTTAGAATTGGGAAAATGGAAAACCAAGATAAAATAAAATAGGCAGAGTTGTCCATCTATAATTCTTTAATTCAACAGGCTCTGGGCTATGACCAGTGTTAGGTCCTGTGTGCGGGTCTAGCTGTTTTTGTGGTCTTTACTGCTGGTTCTCCAGATCTGGCTGGGCCCACACCATCTAGGTCCAAGCTGTCACACATGTTGGAAGGTCATGGTCCCTAGGCAAGTCTCAGCATATATAGAAAGCTTGTATATTTCATTATGGTGAGAGAGGACTGAGAAAGGCCCCTGTCTCAAACCCTAAGAAGCTGCAGCCAGCCAGTTATAAACAATACTAAGCTACATAGATGGACCAATGGTCTAGCTAGGAATAAGGCAGTTTCCTATGCTCCTTCATCAAGAAATCCTCAATTTCATTTAAGGCCTTGTTTGGACTTACTTTGAGAGGGTTGTGTTATTCTTTTCAATTCCCTTTAAATTATACTTGTCTTATTCACTTATTTTGAACTCAACACAGTGATGGCTATTATTATTATTATTATTATTATTATTATTATTATTATTATTATTATTATTTACATTTTTTTAATTATACTTCATTAGAAATGTTCATATTTTTGTCTCTTCCATACAAAATTGGTCAATGCAGCACCTCCATGTTAATTTGGCTCCTTAAGTATTCTTCATTCATTCTAAAGGATCTACTACTCCATTCCCATTGAAGAGCCTTTATACTTGCGAGATTAAATGCCTTCCCCTCTGCAGTGACCAAAGGTAGATTCTCACATATCCCATATCAAGCTCATCTGTGTGCCTGCAAGCAAGTAGTACCTGATTCAATGGACCACATTCTCTTAGATTGCTCTCTACACAGAAGACCTCGCCAACTGATGCTGAGAAAAATGTTGGACCTCCGGCCTATAACACCAAGAAGTCGTCAAATGAGGTTTCTCCTGGCAGATCAGGACAAAGATATCACTGCTTTAGTAGCTTCCTTTTTAGCAAAAAGGATGGTTTCCCAACGAACCATCCTTTAGGGGAACAGACAGGGCGTTGCAGAATATCTAAGTGCACATGACCACAGTGTGACCCTCGACAGCTTCACCCCTGTCCTTTCAATTATCCCAGTGACCTGAAATGTTTTATACTGTGATGCCAATAAAGGTATTTGATTTGAAGTATTCTTCATAAGAGGGAGGAAAGGTAGTGTATGTGAAATTACTGGTATTGTCTCCATACTAACCAGCTAGTGTTTTAAACACAACCACAACAATTGGTTGAAAGTTGCTGCTTGGGTCTGTTCCTGTAAATTTTCACTAAAATTGCTAATAGGAAAATAACTCCCATTAAAATGAATTAAGATGAGTGCTGTTCCCCATTCAGCTCCATGGGGTTTGTGCAGGAAAAGGTCACAATGGATTATGTTCATATTCTATATTATAATCATGTGTATGTGAAGCTCTTTGTGCAGCTGTGTCCTGCAAATTTAAACCGATCTCTTCAGCTTCCTTTCCGGTAATCTCTTTGAAATCCCCAAATGCAATGGAATCCTGTGTTTGTACGTAAACACTCCTACTTCACACCCTCTCTTCTCTCTGAAATGATCAGAGCTGTATATGACACTCTGTTTGTAATCCAAATTATTCTTTGCATTTGTTTAATTTACATTTCGTGTGTGTGTGTGTGTGTGTGTGTGTAGACACACAATATGCTTGCTTTCATTCAGGGGTCCAAGTGCTGTTCCCAAGGCAAAATGGCAGAATCTGCAGCTGATCCAACTTTCATCCAAAATGGAATTCTGAACGCTGTTATCGCTCTCAACTTTTGCAGCACACCAAATCAAAGTCAGGCATTTTAAACAGCAACAGCAGCTGAATTCCTACTGGAAATGAATGTACTTGGCATGCTTATACCTCTAGTGCTTCACTGCAGCCCCACCTTCTGCGCACTGCCTGCAAAACATTGGCCAGACCAGTGCTGCTTTCATTTCCACTCAGAGGGCACTCAAGAACATTAGGCACTTAGCTCAAGTACCTCTTTTGCATAAGCTTCCTTCTCTCATTTCTCTCCCCCTTTTTTCAAATGGAAGGAACTGGCATTTAGTTTACTCCTTAAAGAAACAGCAGGCCTTCCAAGAGAGGTCTGTTCGGCAAACCCAAACATCTGTGTTTGTCCACATAGCTCTTTAGTGCATGCACTATAAGTGAGAATAATTCATGGGTAACTCAAATTAATTCATAATAGTCTTCACAGGACCTCTAAACAATCATGGTGGAGTACTTTGACCAAAACCAGTATCTACCCACTCCAGGTTTATATTGGAGCTTACAGGTTTGTGCATTTTAGGAATCTGCTATACCTGTTGAGGACCTCCAAATAAAACAGAAATCCTTAGCTTTGAGGAGATACCTCTTTTGCCATGGGATAAAAAGATGTTCATTGCATATAGCATCAAGGCTATCAAAATGGAAAGAAATCAAAATATAATCATATGCCTTTGTCGGCAGATGTTTTCAGCCTCTTTAAGTTATGCTGTAACATTTCACTGTCTTTACTATTGACCTGCTGGCCAGCCAGCTGCCGCTGTTAACCTAAAGGGTGAAGAAGACTGAATTTTTGTGTCCCTAAGCTCAGGTAAAACACCTGGTACAATTAACTGATGCGGGCACTAGAAACTAAAGGAAGACTCTTCAATTCTGACCTAAAATTGCTTTGAAGTTAAAAGGAAAAAGATCCTGAAAAGATAAAATACCCCGATATGGTTAAGGGTGCAGCTAAAGGAATCATAGATCATAGAATCATAGAGTTGGAAGAGACCACAAGGGCCATCGAGTCCAACCCCCTGCCAAGCAGGAAACACCATCAGAGCACTCCTGGCATATGGTTGCCAAGCCTCTGCTTAAAGACCTCCAAAGACGGAGACTCCACCACACTCCTTGGCAGCAAAGGAGATGCACTTTGTTTTGTTTTTGGTAAACCCTCACATACAAACCCACAAAAAATATTAAAAATAGAAGAAATGTATACAGCAGGTAGGTTCTCTCACAGGACCTCCTGGTTCTTCAAGGACAGCATTGGTAAGCATTAAGACAAATCCTAGTTGTATTTTAAAGTGCCATGTTGATTTTGTCCTTTGTGTATTTTGCTCTAACTACGGTACCTCTTTGGGGGGTGGTTGGTTTCTTGGGGGGGGGGGTACCTGCTCTTTAGGAAAATTTAGGTTATGTGATTATATAATTGTATTCTATGCTTTTCATGTAGTGTACATTAATATAGTCATTTGAAAGTCAATGGAGTTTGGGAAAATAATTTATTTCCCAAGGCTCCCAATCCAAATGCTTAATGCTAGTAAGGTAAAAAAGGTAAAGGACCCCTGGACGGTTAAATCCAGTCAAAGGCGACTAAGGGATTGCGGCGCTCATCTCACTTTCAGGCCAAGGGAGCTGGCGCTTGTCCACGGACAGCTTTCTGGGTCATGTGGCCAGCCTGACTATACCGCTTCTGGCGCAACAGGACACTGTGATGAATGCCAGAGCTCATGGAAACACTGTTTACCTTCCTGCCACAGCGGTACCTATTTATCTACTTGCACTGGCATGATTTCGAACTGCTAGGTTGGCAGATGTGAGTGGTGCTGTGGTCTAAACCACTGAACCTCCTGGGCTTGCCAATCAGAAGGTTGGCGGTTTGAATCCCTGCAATGGGATGAGCTTCTGTTGCTCTGTTAATTCTAGTAAGGTAAAGGTAAAGGTACCCCTGCCTGTACGGGCCAGTCTTGACAGACTCTAGGGTTGTGCGCTCATCTCACTCTATAGGCCGGGAGCCAGCGCTGTCCGCAGACACTTCCGGGTCATGTGGCCAGTGTGACGAAGCTACTCTGGCGAGCCAGAGCCGCACACGGAAACGCCGTTTACCTTCCCGCTAGAAAGCGGTCCCTCTTTATCTACTTGCACCCGGGGGTGCTTTCGAACTGCTAGGTTGGCAGGCGCTGGGACCAAACTACGGGAGCGCACCCCGCCGCGGGGATTCGAACCGCCGACCATGTGATCGGCAAGTCCTAGGCGCTGAGGTTTTACCCACAGCGCCACCCGCGTCCCTTGAGTTAATTCTAGTATGATCCTTAAAACACACAGTAAACAAGGACACTTCTTTTATGAGTAATAATATAGTTGTCAGGATTATTCAAGAAGCATTTATTCAGGCTTTATTCTTAATTTTGCTAGTTGGTGCTCTTGGCCATCACTTAATAGGCAGAAAGTCCACCGGGGACCTCTACAAACTAAACTTTATATTTTGTAAACTGCTTTGAGCGTGTTTTATTTTACAGTTAAGCAGTGTATAAATGTTATGAAATTAAATAAATAAATAAATAAAACAAGGAAGTAGGACCAAGCAACCAGAACTTGGAGGCCAGCCTTATCTTTTGTATGCAGCTTTGCCTTCTGTGGGTGCCATTGACTGTTACAACTCAGGTAGCGAAATATCTTAGGCCATCCCTGCATCTCAGTGCAATTCAAGAGGTTTTCAAAAGTCTGGATTAGTGAGCATTAGTCGTGTTCTCAAAGTTTGTGCTGTTTCTCTGTGGGAACCATATTTCCAGTTATCAGAAATCCAGCAAACAGCTGCTTTGGCCCCTTCTCAAGCTTCAGTAATAGCACTGAAAACAGAAAGCACACAAGGAAACTGCCATTATGCTTTTCCAAAGAAGTCATTATTCTCAATGTGCTATATCAAAATGTGCTGCTTAAATAGAATTTCACAACGGAATCAAGAAACAACAACCCCAGACCCCAGAATGCCCTTTAATTCCCGAACAAATGGAGAGGCAGGGATTTTCACATCACACTGTTGAAATAATCACTGCAACCCAATTCTCACATTTATTTTTGATGTGGCAAGGTCACTGCCATGTGTCTGGATTTAGCCTCAGTTGACTTGTGCCTTTCCTGTTCTAAGGCTGCAGACTTTGGGCAACTGAAGAAAGGGAATGCTCAGGCTGATGACACTTCAGTCCAAGCTTGCATGCCATCTTCCTTCCTCAATTTATTTTATCCATTCATTCACATACTCTTACTCAGAGTTCAATGCACTACATGAAACAACACCGCAGAAATCCTTTGACTGGCTTTATAGACAAGCTTGACATGGGGGACATGTATCACCAAAATAGTTGAGGCAAGATGGGTATGGTCTTAGAAAGATTTCCCTGCAGAGCAAATAGAAGTTTTGGCAGAGCTGGGACAAAAAGCAAAAAGACAACAGAAATGTTTCCAATCTGTCTCTGCAGCTGTTTTTAATCCTTTCCATTGTGTGGCTGGAACAAAACACCCCCAAAATTCACTGCTCCATTTGGTGAACTCTTCGAGGGGGATTTGGGGATAAGGAGGAACTAAGGAGTGGGGTTGAAATGCTCTTCTACCCACAGAGATCAGTACTGTGTGGTGACATACAGGGCTGGAGCTACCTGCCCCGGCACCTGGAGCGGTGCAGGGGCAGGGCTAGCCAGCCTGTGGGGGTGGGGTTAGCATGGCGAGAGTCTTTAGCCATCTGCCTCCCACACGGCGAGCATGGGAGGGTGCTGATAACTGCCCATGCAGGGAGTGTTCCTAGCCTTCTGCCACCCACACGGCAAGTGTCGGGAGGGGAGCTGCTAGCTGTGGTCCACCGCCCACACAGCAAGCGTCTGGGGGCACCACCTGTGCAGTGAGCCAGGGCGGCAGCGCGGCAAAGTCACCCACCCTCGCGGCTGACACCCGGTGCACACCACACACCCCGCACCCGCCTTCCTCTGCCAGTGGTGACATAGCATCACTCTGACAGGACTTCTGGGTTTAAAAAAATGTTGAGTCACTGCACTGCAAAACATAATGTGAGGATAATGCCTGAGGCAGTGGAAGCCTACATGGGGGGGGGAGGGGCGGCTCCTGATGTAAGTAGTTGTTACCGAACTGCAACTCCCATCAGCCCCAGCAAGCCTGGCCAATGGCCAGGGATGATGGAAGTTGCAGTTCAGCAACACCTGACAGGCCAAAGGTTCCCTACAGCTGAGGTGGGTTGTAGAAGACATATGCTGCCAAATCCTTCACATTTTGCATCTCCCTCTGGTTGCAGCTACATGGACAAAACTGTGATTAGCTTGAATGAGCCTATTTATAGGTCTGCTTCCCAATGGTGGTACTTTCTTTAGTTTCCTCACTCACACAAATCATTACTAGGAAACAGCAGTGTGAGTGTGTCAGGTTCTGTGTGCTACACTCTGCTCTCTTCAGACTGTCTTTACCCTTTTGGACTGCAGGGTACAGGACAACTTAAGCACTATGATACATAGGGATGCACAGAAACACAGAAGCTTGATTCCTAGTTACTTCTTGGGAGCCCTCTGTAACTCAGGAAAGTTTCCTTTTCTCCTTCTCTTCTTCTTGGTGATGCAGACTGACATAAGGCAGAGACCCACATCAGCTCCAGTCAATGGCAGACTACATGGGCAACTGTGATGTTAAGGAAGTGGCACACAACATCCTGACCTTTCTGAGAGTTGGTCAAAACAGCTGTTCTAATCCATCACAATTTCTAGTCTGTAGGAAATACTTCGAGCTCATAGATTGTTCTCTAGTTCAGGTGTTGGGAACCTCTGGCCCTCTAGATGCTCCTGAACTACAACTCTCATTGTCACTGGCCACTGGCCATGCTTGCTAGGGCTGGCTGTTGCCCAGAAATATCTGAAGGGCCACAGGTTCATTATCCATGCACTACAGTAGGAGTGACGAACCTTCGACTCCCCAGATGTTTCTGAGCTACAAGTGCCATAATTTCTGATGACTGGCTTTGCTTGCTGGGCCTGATGGGAGTTGGAGACCAACATCTGGAGGACAGCAACATCTAGTTCCTCTGAGGAACATTATGATCACTCCACACGGACTTCCCTGTAGGAGTGCTAACTGTTCCCTTGCATGCTTTCTCAACTTTTTGCCAACTCTTGGGGACAAGCATATCTTGTGCAGATCTCTTGCTGCTGGCAGGATCAGAGTGCTCCTTGGCTTTCACCATTGTCCAATCTCCTCTCACATTTAGTCCCCCAGTAGCTGGAGCAGCTGCTCTCTCTCTCTCTCTCTCTCTCTCTCTCTCTCTCTCTCTCTCTCTCTCTCTCTCTCTTCTTCTTCTTCTTCTTCTTCTTCTCCTTCTCCCTCTCCCTCTCCTTCTCCCCCTCGTCCTCTGTTATGTCTCCAGAGGCTCTTCCTTCTCCAGCTGTTTTAGCTCACCCCCCCAACAGTTTATATAGCTCCCTATGTCTTTCTGTTGGTAGAACACCAAGCTGAATTGAGTGGACTGTATAACAGAGACTAAGCCAGGCTGGCAGAAGAGAGTCCAGGTGCAATCACCAACCTGTAAACATGCCTTCAGTGGTTTGATGTTGCTTCCGCTCTCTGGATGTGCCCACGCTGGAGGATTTTCCAGCATCTGTTGATAACTCAATATGAACAGTTGCCTGATCTTCAGCTGTCTGCAAAAAATAAAATAAAATAAAAATCTCCATTTCCAAAACTCTGAACATTTGTTTTCCTTGGCGGAGTTGATCATGCAGAATGCCAGAACTTGCATTAAAATGCTCCATGCTGACAAAAAAGAACAGTGATTTGGTTTTTTAATAATCCAGAAAGGTACATTAGTTTTCAGAAGAATTTGAGGTAAAAACTTATTTAGTGCCAAATAGACCCTGTAAGAAATTAAGACAATTTAATCAATTATGTAATTCTGCACAGGGAGAACAAAAATTCAGGGAAGTAGCATTCTGACCAGTATAAATATTCACTACATACCTGGAATATATTTGCTAAATTCTACTCCTAAGGTAGCAGTGCACAGAAACAATCAATGTGTGAATACTAAGGGTGGGGAGATAGCAGGAGCAGCCCTGTTTCCCCACCCAATATGTCAAAAATATGCAGTTGAGGAAGTCTTCAAAAGTACTTGTTATCTTGTATCTTGTTAAATAAGAAAACAGTAGATAGGTTGATATCATAGCCTATAACAAAGCCTAGGTTGATGCAGACAGACAGTAATGTGCAATCCCAACAGCATTGACACTAGACCTTCAGTTGAAATGAATTTGTCGCTACATTGCAATCAGTTTGAAACCTGAGCACTGAAATACAGCACATCCCGAAAGAGATTTTCAGTAGAACATTGATTTCCTGTAGAGAATATACTACCAGCAGAAGCTGAAATGGAACAAAAGTGATAAAAAATGGGTTTCGTGAAGTAGGTGTAATGAAATGGTGGTGTGTACACAAAGTTTCAGGCTGGGAAGTAGAAGTGGGAATAGTTGGTAGGCAAAAGTCCATTCCCTGACAGATTGGGAAAATAGACAGGAGAACCATGTACCCCCACTTTTGAGCTCCTTGGAGGCAAAGTAGGATATAAATGTAGGGTGCGCCAGGGTCCACACAGCAAAAGGTTTACTCATAGTGCAGCAGGGCTTTCCTCTCTTCCCTCAGCCCCTCGTCTGTTCTAGGAGTTCCTCCAACTCTCCAGAGCAGATTTGGGTAGGGTGAAGCATACGCAGGAAGAGATGAGAGGAGGGAAAGTCCCGTGGTGCTAGTGTTAATCCTTGCACTGACAGGACAAGTTAACAGAATAACACTTGAGAAGAGAGAACAAGAGAAAGAGAGAGTCATATCTGACTGTAGTCCTTGAAAAGGTTTGGCTACCATTATTGGAGAGATAAGTAAGAGGTGACAATGTAATGAGGAAGGGATTCACTGGTTGAGCTTGCTATACCGAAAGTTCCAGACCCAGTTCCTAACAGCTCCTATTAAAAGGATCTGGTAAAACAGGCAGGAATAGACCTCTGCCAGAGAGCAACTACCGGTCTTAGTATAAGGTGCTTATCTAGAAGGACTCTTTGTTTTCTAAGGAGAAGGCTGTGCAACTCTGCATTGAACATAAAATTAGGTGTCCATTGACAATTTAGTGAATGTGGGGGGGGGCACTAGGGGCGCATTGGAAGATGGCCGACAATACCATCTCTCCAACCCACATGGGGTAATTAAGAGGCTGTTATGGGAGTAGGCAGCCTCCCTTGTTGCCCCAAGGAAATGGGGAACACTGCCCTTGCCTGCTGTGCCCATAAATCACCCCCTAATTTGAAAGAAGGGGGTGAGGGCCCTAGGCAGAATGCCCCCGTGTGGACCTCGGCTCTCCTGGACGCTGTCTCTGATCGCGCACTAGCTGCAGCAATTTGGAATACTTAATTACAAAAGAAGCAAATGCACATATTTCAAGTGAAGAAGGGGGGTGAAGTCTGCTAATTTAAGTGACCTCTGCAAAAGAAGACGACAGGTTGGAGAAACAGGAATATTTTACGATGAAGATACACCAAAGGCTGGGTATGTTGACAACGGGACTGAATGGGGGGGACGGGACCTTTTTTACTTTCCTTCTATGTGATTTACAAGAACCCCTCCTCATTAGAATCGTCGGTTGAACTGACCCAAGCAGGATGATTAAGGTCTGTGTGGAGATAAACTTTAACCAAAAGTATGCTTTATGGAGATCAAGAAGCAATAAGAGCTTTTGGAATGGCGCAGCAATTAATTTGGAGTCGCCATCTTGCCAAAGGATTTATAGCTGGGAGGAGGAATGGACCTGTTTTCAGACTGCATTCCTGGTGAATCTCCTCAGAGGTTTTGAGAAAGGAGGCAGATTGGTGAAGATTAATGACGCTAAGACTGTTTTGATGTATGGAAGTGATGTTATATGGAAACGTCTGGATATGGCTACTGGATAAAAAAAAAAAAATATCCACACAGGATTACGAACTGTTCTAACCAGCTTGTGGAGACTATCAGAGGTCACAAAGAAAAAGGAAAAATATATGAAAATAACAACAAGAGATGTGGAAAAACAATAAGAAAGGACTGGATAGTACTGTGAACATCATAAGGTTAGATTTGTGGACATTAAAACAGCAGTAAGGAGCAAAAAGTTGATTGGATCCCCTTCGGAACTTGAAACATGGGTACCCCCAACAAAAAATTAAAATTCGGCTGTGTAATTTGGAATTTATGTAATTTGGTTTGATTTGATGTGATTGGTCGGTTAATAAAAAATTATTCTTAAAAAAAAACAATTTAGTGAATGTTGGCTTTTACATGTGAATGGCAGCATTCACTTTGTGTACATTCCTGCACACCAGTTATGCACAAATAAATGCTAGACTGACTTTCAGTTAGATTGACTTTCAACATTCATAGCTCCATTTTTGAATTTTTTCGTGTTACCAAATTCACCCGAGATTGTTGTCATCTGCCCAAATTTGGACATTTGCTGTAACGTGATATAGTATTTACCCAAACATGCCTTGCTACAATTTTTTTTTAAAAAAGAAGATGTGTTACTATTGTTATTTAGAATTTGAATTCAGCCCTTGACAATTGAATCTAGAGCTCTTTGTGGTTCCTGCTAGAATGTCTGCAGCACAGACACTGTAATAATAGCACTTGTATAGGATATTGGAAAAACAGATGCCCTTCAGTCTGATCAAAATTAGGATGCAATGTGTTCCAAGAGGATTCCAGTAGGAATTGCTTTCCTTGCTCAGTTGATGGAAAACGCAGATTTCCTGGTCTGATGTTACTTTAGAAATGTTTCTACTAATCCTCTTTTCTAAACCAGTAGAGCCTGTGCATCTGTCTGTTAGGTGCTTACAGCATGAATGAACACTTGCCAGATGTTACACCAAGTATGAGAACTTTCTGAAGGAGAAACATCTGCTTTACAGTTACAATTAGAAGATCTGTTCAAGACATCCTTGATAGAAGCAAGCAAAATGAGGTTTACTGAGAAAAGGATACCCATCTCTTAATTTGGGGTACACAGTAGGAAAGACTTTGTGGAAGTAGAAGATCTTGAGAAATGGTCAGGTTTTATGCATCAGGGCAGATCTGCACAACTTGCAGGCTACAAAATATTCCCAAACTTGGCAATTCTATTTTTGCTATTCAAGATGGGCAGCAAGAATAGGAGATTTAGCCTTGACTTGGTAATCATATATGGCTGGTGGGCCACATGTTGAGCAGGCCTGCACTGATGACCACCATGTGGAATCACTCTAAATTATTCCTGTTTGCACTTACTGAGCTCTTTCTGTGCAGCTGCTTGCCATGTGGATCAGCCAGTCTTCATCACACCACTGAGAAAGGTCATAACGAAAGGTCTGTGGTACTCTGGTGAATGTTCCTTGATCTTTGTGGTAAGCTACTGCACATGGTTAGCTAACACCATACAAGAACCTTCAATTAACTAGCTCATCATTTGATGACTTATCACTGAATGCTTTGCAGCAGACACACGAATGGCTTCTCCTGAAAATAGATATGCTTGCAAGTATGCAAGTACATTTTTGAGGTCATGATGTGGCACAAAACCTCTCTCTTTGGTATTTATACCTCATGACATTTTCACAGATCCATCATATTTGAGTCATCACTTTGCTTTTTGCAACCATGAAGCGATGAATATACATGCACAAATTCTCCCTGTTAAACCAGAATGGCCCAGATCCAGGGGAAGTTAGTCACATCTAGGTTCTTACGGAGTCAGTGGAATATATCCCATTAATTTCAACAGGATTATAGACTCACCGTAGTCTCACGGTGGGGCCCTTTGCTGTATGGTAGTGCATGGGAATTAAGGAACCATGCAGATTAGACAGTTCACATGACTCATTCCCACATGTTTGGCACTGACCCTCTGAGTGGAGTGTCAACTGAATTCAAACCACTGACACAATTGCCTCTGTCAGCCATGCAATTTTAAAATTCATTTTTGTATACTCCTGTGTGGCATGGGATGAAAGAAAGAAAGAAAGAAAGAAAGAAAGAAAGAAAGAAAGAAAGAAAGAAAGAAAGAAAGAAAAGGGACTTGCTTTCTATGCATTTAGAGAGGGGCATGAGTTTGCCAGTTTACAGTTCTAGAAACTAGATACATGAAAGAGTGGCATATCTATATGATATTATGTTGGAATTCTGCCTGGGTCAGAGGAATGTGCCACAGCGTAGGCACCGGCAGATATTCCTGTCGACCTCCCCGCTGCGCCACTCTGCTGATAAGCAGGCGAGGTCTCGGCGATTCTTCTCAGATGTGTGAGAGGAACACACCGTTCTTCCTCTCTCCCCTTTGGTGTCCCCCAGGGAGGGGAAAGAAGCAGACAGAAATCTATTTACATCCTTTATTTCTGTCTCTTATATCAGTACAGAGAAACATGTCTGCACTCAACAACAGTAAGAAGAAACTCCACCCATGTACTTCCAGTACGGGTCATATGACACACACACTGAGCTAACATCCGGTGCTCAGTACTGAATGGACTGCCCCTTTGTTCCCATGGCAACAGTCACAAACATCCTGTCTGGCTTTCCAGCCACAAGCAGCTGACTGAGCTGCTAGAGCCTTTGCTTGCTGCAGCATTGGTGCTTTATGGTAACATCCTCCCCCTAAAGTATCAATTCGTGCTGCGAGCAAAGCGTCATCCAGAGAAGAAAACAAACAGTTGTTATACTTATAACATTCCCCTGTTGTTTCAGTTCCACCCTTGGAACTACCCGCTTCTGGTTTAACCAATGTACCTCTTTGGTTGTGTGACTTCGCATTACCTTGGTTAACAACTCTCTGTTGTGCCTTTGTCTCTGACTCAGACACAGCTTCAATCTGTCCTTGGTCGTTTACAACAGCAACATATGCAAGGTTAGCAAACTCCTTTGAATACCTCTTGGGTGGTACACCCTTCGTTGCTCTCTCAGACCTACGTAAGAGTTGCTGCTCTTCTCTGCTTTATGGTTCAGCCTCTGAACTCTCTGGAGAACCAGTACTAAGCTTAATCAGTGGTTCATCCTCCTCTTCTGAGGGTCTAGTCATTATTTGAGATTTCCTCTCAATGACTGTTACAACTGAGCTGTCTGAGCTATCGCTGTCATCATCAGTACTACTGAACTCAATAAGATCAAACTCATCATCATCATCATCAGAATCATCTGTGGGATATGCGTGAACAACTACTCTCTCCTGTTCAGGAGCACTCTCTAGATATTTTGTGAGAATCACCTGACCAGATTCAGACAAAATTACTCTGTAGAGACCTTTTTCATAACCTACGAAGATGCCTCTGGCATTCTTTACTCCACCTGGAGCTTCTGTTCTCACCTGAGACCCGAAAACCTTAAAATAGGCAACAGAAGGTTTTCTATTGAACAGCTTCTCAAAAGGAGAACTTCCCAATTCTTTTGAGACCTTTCTCAACCACACGTGAACATAGGACATTAACGACTCCGCCCAATATTCATGTGGCAAATGTGAACTAAGCAATTGCGCATGCATTCCCTTTTGCAATTCTTTGTTCACCCTAACACAGACACATTTCTTCCATGCTTCTTCGGAACTAGCAAGTTTGTGTCTTATCCCTTTCTTCTGCAGGAACTTCTGAAAATCCTGTAAAAGAAAAACTGGCTTGTCATCTGTGAAAAGACAACCAATGTCAGCATCATGCATACTTTTAACCTTGTCACAAAACTGCTGAAACCTTTCTAAGGCTCCTTCTGGTTTCTGCAAAAAATAAATCCAGACATAATTTGTGAAAGAATCCACACACAGAAGGTAATATTTTGCATTGCCTCTAGATGGTTCTAGAGGACCAATCACATCAGCATACACCCGCTGAAATGCTCTGTCGACCCTCGAGGTCACCTTGCTGGTGTTTTTCTTGGTCAGACCTGCAAAAGAGATCACGTTAGAATCACAAGAATTACATTCCATGTAATCACTTTGATCAAAAGTCAACAAATACAGTCCATCTTTCTCTTTGGCAGAAAGATACAACTCTCCATCTTTGTAGATCTCGCAGCTTTCAGCATCATAGGACAGTTTTAGCCCTTTCTTTGCAATCTGCGAAGCACTGAGCAGACTGAACTTCAACTCCAGAACCAAATAAACATTGCTTATAGTCAAGTTCAGACTCTTAAGATACACAGTTCCAATCCCGGTCGCTTTCAGCTCTTGACCGTTGGCCTGTTGCACAGTGAAGCTTTGCTTCTTAAATGTCGAAAACAGTTCTCTGTGTGGGCAGAGATGCTGCATGCACCCAGTGTCAATAACAAAAGCGTTCCCCACTTCTGGTGTGGCTTTCAGCGCCATCAAAGCCTTTGCAGGTTTCACCTGGGACTTGGTATGGCTTTTGTCTGATGCCTCAGACTTCAGGAGCACTTTCTTAGCTCCTCCTCGCCGACGCGGCCTCTTACAGCTTCGCTGAAGATGCCCAGCCTGTCCACAATTGTAACATCGGACAACTTTCATTGCTACAGCATTCTCTCCAGTAGCAACATCACTGAGGGAATTAGAACTCCGTTCCACCCTCCTCCTGTCAGCAACAGCAACAGTTCCTTCACTCCCCCATCTGGGGTCAAAGCTATCCTCAGCTTTTGATGAGCTCTTAGGAACTTGACCAGCAACATCTTGGCTCACCCCTTCTGGGGTAGTCATCCACCCAGACCATGATGAACAACTGTCTCTAGTCAGGGGAGATGAGTAAGGCAAGTCTCCCCCCTTCTTGGCTTCCATCTTGAATCCAAGCCTTAACTCTCAAACACAAGCCTCTAAAATCCAATAGCTGGCTTGTTTACACTCTTGGCACCTGGCAGCTCTGACACTGGCTGCGTTGGAAAGTCCCTTCCATCAGTTCGTGAGAGCCTAGTCACAACAAAACTTTGTTTTCGCCTCTCTGAGGCATAGCCTGACTGTCCAGCCCTCTCGAGTAACTTTCCACTTCTCCTCTCTGAGGCACAGCCTTCACTGAAGGGCGTTGCTTAGCAACAATGCATTCCTTTCCTTGGACAGGAAACCACAAGAATGTCTGGAATGCAGGCCTCTTCTCAGTTGGAGCTGCTTTCCCACACACGCTCCCCGTGAAGCAGAGAATGATTCAATCTGCATTCACACTTTTAAGCCCTAAAACTCATACCTTGGGCTTCGTGGCTTGGCTGTCAGCTTCTTCTGGTCAGCTTCTGGCTGCAGAGGATCAGCCTCTCACATCAGGCTTCCATGGAGCGATGAAAACAGTAGCTCTGCTACTCTTGATGCAGAGGTCGATGGATCGAAGAAACCAGCAACCATCCTCTGCTACCACTGTGGAATTCTGCCTGGGTCAGAGGAATGTGCCACAGCGTAGGCACCGGCAGATATTCCTGTCGACCTCCCCGCTGCGCCACTCTGCTGATAAGCAGGCGAGGTCTCGGCGATTCTTCTCAGATGTGTGAGAGGAACACACCGTTCTTCCTCTCTCCCCTTTGGTGTCCCCCAGGGAGGGGAAAGAAGCAGACAGAAATCTATTTACATCCTTTATTTCTGTCTCTTATATCAGTACAGAGAAACATGTCTGCACTCAACAACATTAAGAAGAAACTCCACCCATGTACTTCCAGTACGGGTCATATGACACACACACTGAGCTAACATCCGGTGCTCAGTACTGAATGGACTGCCCCTTTGTTCCCATGGCAACAGTCACAAACATCCTGTCTGGCTTTCCAGCCACAAGCAGCTGACTGAGCTGCTAGAGCCTTTGCTTGCTGCAGCATTGGTGCTTTATGGTAACATATTATTGATTGTCTCCAAGACTAGTGTCAGAGGTCAGCATCACTAGGTACCTGCTGAGGCCCAAACTCTCCAGTAGGAGGCCCAATCCTGAGAGCTTTCTAGCCCCATTTTTCCTCTTCCTTGGGATTGCTGCCTCTTCACCTGTCCTCTCTAAGCAACCCAGTAGTAAGAGGAGCAAGGAGAAAACTTAACATTTGAACGCCTTGTCCTTTCTCGGTCACAGAAGTGAGGCCTACTGCAAGAGGAAAACAAATGGATTATGCAAGTGGATGGTAGGAGGAAGGTCCACTCATGAGGATGGCCCACTGAGAGCATGTTTCCCAAGCCCAACAAAAACAACTTGGAACTAGCAGTGGTTGTTTCACTTTTAGCTTCCACATACTTCTCAACCATCTCGGGAAAATGGGGACATCCAATTTTTTTCATGCAAGAGCACAGCAGCCATTTTGGGTGTTGTGATTTTGTGTTGCAATCTTGCCACGCACACACTGTGCTTTTTTCAGAGCCGCAATCTCACATGCCCCCCCAAAATGCATGGTTTTGGGCACTTTGCTTATGTGAGAGCACAACTCCCCCAAAAGTGCTTTTCCAGGGCTGCAAACTCATGCAGGTCACATGACTCATGCGGGAGCATGGCCCCAGAAGACAGCATCCTGATTTTTGCCTCAGTGTGTTGGAGGGTATGTTTCCGTGACTGATTATAATGTCACTGGTTCATAAAGCTGGAATGCACCTGATGTTTGTATAACCAAAAGCAGAAAAGGAGGATATTGAAAGGAATGACTATTACTTCATTTGCTGCTTCATTTAATGTATAAATAGCCTAGTGGTTTTTGGTTTTGTTTTAATTTTTAACATAGGCAAAAACTAGCATAAGAACACCCGGTATATATTTTTATTTATTTATTTAGAGCATTTGTACCCTGCTCTTCAGCCAGAAAAGCTACCAGAATGGATTACATATGAACAAAACAAGGCAGTCCCTACACACAGACTTTTAATCTAAAATAAAAAAAATTCAAAACTCAGGCACAGATTTCTAAACAGTTGACCGGATGGCACAGTTCAGGGGCATGGGATGCCTGATGGAGGTGGAATTCCAGCAAAGATGATACAATGAGCCCTGCTGCTTCCTCTGACTCTCCCACTGAACCTGTCTGATTGAATGGCTGCCCCCTGGTGACACTTAAGGGCAGAGGAGGCCTGGTGGAGCTGGCCTGCCAAAGCACAGCTGATGGACCAAGCCCTGCTTCCCAGTACCCCCCGCTGAGGGGGTCTGATGGAATCTTCAATGCTTCCCCCCTGCAGGCTGAGGAGAGCATAAGATCAGTCTTCTGGATCAGGTCATTGGCCTATGTAGTGCGGCATCCTGTTCTCATGAGTGCGACAGCACTCTCACCACCTGTGATTCCCAGCAACTGATATTCAGAAGCATTACCATCTCCAGCTGTGGAGGCAGAACATAGCCATCATGGGTTCTCCATGAATTTGCCCAATCCAAGTTGGTGGTCATTACTGCTTCCTGGGGGAGCAGGTTGCACTTTCTTTTATCTGTCCTGAACCTCCTAACATTCAGCTTCAAGGGATGTTATGTTATGAGAAAGGGAGGGGGGGGGAACGTTTCACTATCCACTTTCTCCATGCCTTGCATATTTTTTTAAATAAATTTCTATTGTGCCATCTTTTTTCTCTAAACTGAGAAGTCCCCAACACTGCAAGCTTTCCTCACAAGGAGAGTCATTCCAGCAAAGAGTTTAAAACTCCTTAAGGCCTTCTTTCTGCAATAAAAAGAAGGGTAACTCCTTGCAGATCACTCTGAGAAATTTAATCATTACATAAAGTTGATCACATGACTGGCTTTTGAAGGACTTTCAGTACAAATATTTAATGCCTTGTCCTGCCCATGGGACGATCCATGAACCATTTCCTTTTGTAACTAAAGGGATTTCTGGGTTCTTGGATAGAAGAGTGAGGTTTAGAACTTTGCACAAGCCCTAATGAGACAGGATGGCTTTTCCAGCATTAAAGTCTATCCTGTTTTATTAAATTAACTTTGCTTTGGATTTTGAGGGGCAAGGGCCCATTGCCAGAAAAAATAAACAATGTGCATGCTCCTGTTAATGGCTGACTGGAAAATATCTCTCTCTTCAGCAAAGGTCTGCCATTTTTCACTTTAAGGCATATGGAAAGATAATTAGGCTGGGTTTCTCATTAATAATAGAGTATTTGAAATGAGAGAAAATGAGGCCACCTTCAAATTGTTATACTACAACAGTCATAATTTGAAAATTGGTGCATTTGTCTCCACACACACACACAAAATAGAGGAAGAGAGAATGAGATCCAAGAGTGAGGTAAAATAATTTGGATTAACAGTCCAACTGTTAGGCATATTAGCCAGTCTCTCTAGAATTCCTTTTAAAATGAAGAATTCTTTGCATTTCACCAGCAACTTTAACCCCAACTCCTGCTGCCAGAAGTCTGGTGGTAGTTCTGACTGCAGCTGGTCATCAAAGACCACTTTGGCTAAGGAGTAACTTGGGTTTAAGCCAATTTAAGTAATCAGCTTAGTTTGTGAATCGGGCAGCTTGTAGAAAACACCATCCTGTGTACTTAAAGGCACATACTGGAAGGTGCCACCTGATGGTTCTCAAACAGGGACTTCTGGCAGCACACAAGACTGGCAGACTAAGCTCCATGTTGTGAGTTGGAGTGGGCCTCTGCCACCAGTCAGGGGGCCAAGAGTCATTGGGAGCTGTGTCCTCTGCCTGCCAGGTGGAATATCATGGCAAGAGGGAGACTAACCTTGTCCCATCTATCGATAAAAGAAGGAATAGCTGCAGGGAGCTCACTATCTATCCCACCTGTTCCCTGCTGGAAGGAACACTCTGCTCCAGCTGCTATTTGCCTTGGGGCTGCAGAAGACAAGGGGAAAGGACACTGTGGCCCCATCCATCAGTCTAAGGAACAAAAGCCACCAACACCAGCAGGGGAAGAACATAAGAAGATTGGCCCATGGCTGACCAGATGCCTATCCCAAACTAGCAAACAGAATTTGAGCACAATAGCATTCTTCCATCCTGTGGTTTCCAGCAGGTGGTAATCAGAAGCATTGCTGCCTTGAGCTGTGGAGGCAGAGCATAGTTGTCAATGTTGAGAATTCCGTTCTACCTTAAGGAACAGACGTGTGGAATTGTTGCATGTCACATGTCTGTTTACACTCCAGCACAGCTTGCTGGGAACCTCTGTTTGTGTATAGCTTTTGCTGTTCTCTCCGAGATGACATGAGAGAGAGATGACATGTTTCTTTGTTCTGATTTATGTTTAATAAACCTGTAGCTGTAGCATGACTTACGTCTCATGCCTACTTCTGTGGGTGCAGTACACTCTGCTAATTGCGTGCCCTGGCTTTTGAAGTTCGGGTCGCTGATTTACGTTAGTGGAAGGAGACGTCCGAGCCGAACGGCCCTCTGCATGTCGACAGTCATGGCTAGAGGTCCATTGATAGGCCTCTCCTCCATGAAATTGACTAACCCTCTTTTAAAGCCATCCAGTTTGGAGACTATCACTGTCCCCTGTGGGAGCGAGTTCCATAGTTTAACCATGTCTTAGTCCAACCACCTGCAATATTGGAATGACAGCTAAAGAATCCCTGACAAATGGTCATCCAACCTCTGTTTAGAAACTTCCCATGTATAAGAGTCCACCACCTTCCAAATCCTACACCAGCAGGCATGTGCATGTGGGGAACCTGCACATGTACACTGGGCTCTATATTTCAGATCACCCCTCCAAAATGGGGATGGCAAAGGGCAGGACTAACAAGGATATGGTGGAAGAGGTGGGACCAGCAAGTGAAAGGAAGATGCCTGAAAAGAGCTTCTGAGATGCTCAGCGGATAACCTCAGACAAGTCAACGTCTCTCAGTCTAATCTACTTGACAATGTCATTTCAAAGAAGACGCAGCCTGTAATCCAGCCATAGGCCTTTGTGATGGTGGAGAAATATCAGTTTACAAAGTAATGAATCTAGCAAGTATAAGGCTTGAGCCATAGGTCATATACCTTCATGTATGTTAGCATATATTTGGGGATCGCTTCCCTCCGAAGAAATATGCTTTAAAGTGCATTTGTCTCATTTGCATTGCTGCCACTGATGCATGTGCTCTCCCTGAGAACGTCTTCAGGCTTGCACATTTCCCCCCATCATAGTTTAACTAAATCTTGACCACATCCACATTGCAGCTGCTTATTTTTGTGAGGCAATGCCAAACAGAGATATTTTTTGCAAATGCAATTGCTGTTCATGGAGCAGATACCATACTAAATGCCCTTTGTTTATGGTGTGAGTCCCTGCTACTACATGCCCCTGGGAAGCACAATAAAAAGTGGGAAGATCTATGTGATGTCTACATGTCTAAAACAACAACAACCCCAAAACACAGACCCACACATTGACACTTGCACAGGAAGAGAGTTTTTTTCTCCCCTCTGGTCATTTTCTCTCATCCACTAAGCTTCAGAAATGCATTTGTGGTCCTTTTTTGCTGAATCCAGACATGCACACCATTTCCAAAACAGTCCTGTGGTACTGTCTTCACCTTGTACAATGTCCACTCCTCCTTGGTCAATAAGTAACACCCAGGCTGTATCTGACTCCCACCCCAATGGTCCCTGTGGGAGCCCCCCAAATCCAGTAAAAATGCACAATGTGAACTCCATGCAGAATGAGTGAATAATTCCTGTAATGGAACTGAAATGGTCAGAAGAGAGTTAGGGGGGATGTGAGTGACAATAGTAAAGGCAGAAGCAGTCAGCTATATCAGAGGCATTTAGCAGACCTTTCACAAGTTCCACTATCCATTCCTGACACTGAGAGAAGCAGAGCATATACAAATATGAGTCAGAAAAAGTACACCTTGAATGCACATAGGCCTGATTTTAATGGAACACTGAAACCGTGAAGTTGGGTTGGGTTTGGCAGGTGCAATGCTGCTACCTCGCCTGCGTTGATTATTTCCAGTGCAAAGATTATCAATCATCATGGAAAGGTCTGCTTCCCATTCACAGATGAATTTGCTCTGGTTCTGTGGGGAATTTCTACACACAAAAGGGGCTGCCTAGTGACTGTTCAATTTGGTGTCACAGTCATTTCTCATAGGTCCACGAAGAAAATTCTCAAAGGTGCAATGAAAGTTGTTTTGATCCGAAAACACCATAGCAAATCCACTCTGTAATTCAGTGCTTGTAGATTTCTTTGAGGGCAGTCAAAGTAGCACTAAGCTTCTCCAGTTGTTTAATCAAGGGAAAGTGTCTGATGTTGATTTCTTATATTTAAGAAAAAGAGGCATTTTGTGCTTATCCAGCTGCTGCTGCTGCTAGGATTCTTTTATGCTAAGTCAGCAGACCTCCAAGCAGTGCATCTTCTTAGTCCCTGACACAAAGTCCTGTTTCTTGCCCTGCTGACTCAGCGCTGCGGGCTACAGACATTTCAGAAGGAGGCGGAATTTGTCATGCATTTGGCAGTTCAGGGGATTCAGATTAAAGTGTTTCTTGGATCAGAAAACTGAGAGCAAGTGACTCATTTAGGCTGAAAAATGCATGTAGCGCTTCCTTTCTCTTCTTGTCCTTGCTTATATGGTCTGCATATGTGTCTATAATTGATCCATTAGAAGTAAGCAAATGCATCTCAATCTAGCTGACCTAGAGTCTGTGGCTGGGGAAGGGGGGGTGGTACTTTAGCATATGAATGAAAGCTATTTGGAAATAGTGAGTATTTCCTAAGGTGTGCATGTACAAAAGCAGCTTGTTGCATAAATATCCATGTCTGTGCATGGGAGGTGCTTTGCATGTGGTTCCATCACTTGCTTCTAAAGTTGCACTTCATGGAGGGTGGGGGGTCATCTTACCCATAGGTGCTCTCAGGCTCTCAGGGGCGCCAGGCCAAGAGTCCGGGTCCCGAAAGTTGAGTCCGGGGAAGAGCCCGCCTGTCAGTCGGAGTGCCACAGTGTGCTCTTCTGCTGCGGGCAGCTCTGCGCCACAAGTTTTTGGGGGTGACCGAGCCAGCGAGACGCTGAGGCAGCTGGCTGGCTCCACCCTCCTGCGCACCTGGGACATGGCAACTGGGGGGGGGGTCACCGGGCGGATCTTTGTACCCCGGCGCTGCATATGCTTAAGCCAGCCGTGTGTGTCTGTGTGTGTGTGTTGCATGAGACCAAGATAGCAGGGTGGAGTTGCTTTTGGGAAGTGCTCAGGAATACTCATTGGAAAATGATTAAGTCTTGCCCACAATAACATTTCTTCATTGCCTGTTTCCTTTTTAAAGTTTCACTATGTGAAAAATAATAATAATAAGTTTGCAAAGGACTGTAAAGGATCCAGTCCCTCCACACCCTTCAGCTAAGGCTCATCCAGGCCATCCTTGAATTCTCTATAGCAAAGGAAAGAAAGAAAGAAAGAAAGAAAGAAAGAAAGAAAGAAAGAAAGAAAGAAAGAAAGATTAATAAATGATTCAGATATCTTTCCTAAAGAAATATGAAAGTGAAAACTCTGTTCATAGAAAAAGCCCTACATCTGTTTAAGCCTCCTGTAAATAATGGTTGAATAGAATATATTTATTTATTTATTTATTTATTTTGCAGGATATGTCTTGTGACAGGGCTCTGTAATATTTACAGTGTAATTCTGCACATGTCTGTGCGGTAGTAAGTTCAATTGACAGGTAAGTGAGTACCTAATGTACTGCCAAATGTATCAATACGTTGATTAATTAATTAAAAATACTTATCACTGCTTCCGGTGGGAGCGAGTTTCATAGTTTAAACACCACTATATGGTCAGTGTCACATCCTGAATTTTATATACATGCTCAACCCAACCCAGCCTAATGCACACTTTCAAGATGAATCCACATCCCATTTAAACTAAGGTTACCAGATTTTTTCCCCAATGAATCCAGGGACACTTTTCAACTTCCTACTAAATAGATGGATTTTGTCAGGGGACTGATTTGTAAATTCTGGGACTGTCCCCAGGAAACGGGGACCCCTGGTAACCTTAACTTAAACCAAAGTACTTTGATGTTAGCTGATATACACTCAGTTCTCCATGCCTGATTTCATTTCATTGTGGGCTGGGCTACAATTCACTTAGGAAGAGCTTCCCTGCTTAGCATATATGAACTATTCCAGGATTGATGGTGGTAGATGACAGTCCCATTATATACATGAGCCTGTTCACAAAGTTATTCACAGCACATCTCTTGATAGCATAAATGTCTGAATGCATACAATCAGTCATTTGATAATGAAGCATTATCTCCTATCAACATAGGACATTATCTAACAGTGGAAGCCTGACTGGGAGATGATAGTACATACTATATAATGATTATCAATGAAAGTGAATTGTGAACTTACTGAAATTCTAATGCCATTCAGGAGTCCAACCTGATCATGAGAGGGCTAGATTAATGTAGGGGATCAAATACGCTCCACCTTCCTCCAATCTTTCCATGTTTGGTACAAAGGTCTGAAGGCTGAAAGTGGTTAAAAGCCTTTGTGTGATCCAGAACCCTGATGTGATCCAGAACCCTCTAGGAGGCTTCTAACCTCTGTGTGCTTCAATGGAGGGAGCACACTGTCATACACCATGTGCTGGTTCAAATGTTTCAAAGCCCTCAACATCAAGTGGCTCTGTGGATGAATCCACCTGGAGGAAGTAACATATGAACTTCTGTGTCTGCTTTGACAGGTGCTACTTCCTTGCAGTTATTTGTATGATATAGGTGGCTTTATAGAGCAGCAGAACCTATCAACATGTTGGCATCAGCTCATACTTCATGTCCTCCACACTGTTGCTTCCATGGAGCTGCCCAGGATGGAATGTTTTCGTTCACTGGTAGCCAATGAGATGCCCTCCAGATATTGTTGGGCTCCAGCTCCTATCATGCCTGACCATTGAGCATTCTAGCTGGGTGTGGTGGGAGTCCAACAAAATATTGGGGGTGGCACATGTGTGAAGCTGTAATGAAATGAATGGGATGTCTTCTCATGCCTGAGCTGTGTGAATGCATTGATTACTCAGAATACATTCCATGAAGACTGGAGATAAATTGTGTAAGCCTGGGAAACATTTCCACTGAAATGTCACACATTACAGATATTATTCGTGATTCTCAGAGAGAATAAATGCTATTTCTGCTCCATCTAATTTCAATTCTAGGATTTTGAATCTGCCTTTGAGTTTAATATCCTTCTTATCCAATATAATCAGATCATTTACACTATTAACGTAAGAGATGAAAATTTGCTGAAGCCAGTCCTCCAATATACACAAAGATTGGTCAAGACTATTTTCACTCAATGTAACACATAATGGTCCCAAAATGCTAAAACTACTTTTCATATCTCTTAACTCATATACTGCTATCATATGTGAAGGTTAGCTTTTGGTATGGTAATGAACAGCACAATAGCATTAACTAGAGGCAGAAAATAGCAAACTTTGGGGAAATTGTGGAGGGTCTCATTTTCTGCCAACCACAGGACTCTGAATGCATTGAGAAATTGGGCATGAATTTGATTTATATGGGTAAAAGATTTCTGGTTTTGCGGGGGGGGGGGGCTGCAAGTCAGAGCCAAAAGTGGGTGGAGTTTGACCATTTCAAGACTGCATGTCTTTTTCTGATTGCCGTTCTACTTCATCCCCACCACAAGAGGACTTGTCTGAGGAGCTTTAGTGGGCCAATTGGCAATATTACATGTGTTTTTCCCACAGCTTGGAAGTTCATTTTAAAAAGGAACTAGTTCTAGTTTAAATTCAACATGTGCCCTTACAAAAGGACCTCGTACAGATCGTATTCAGTTTAGAGTTCAATTCATGTTTATCCAAAGGATATCTGGCGTATTTCTTTTCAAAGTTCAGAATGCTACAAGTTGCTGTGCTGAAGTATAAAATATACTTAAGAAAGCTAAGAAAAATACCAACGCACACAGAGTAGAATACGGATTGTTTATTTCCCCCAGCAATGATGAACTTGAAGATAAACTAGAAATTGTTCAAAGGTAAACATAATTCATGACCAGTTCGCCTAACAATTATGGGAACCACTTTTAGTTGCAGTTCAGAGATGTTTGAACTAATTCAGTGAACTTCATCAAACTGCACTGGTTCATTCCAGTCACTGGTTCTTCCTACGTGTGTGTGGCAGTCCTGCCCTAGCTTGTCTTAAGGCTCAGAAGGAAGGCTGGATGGAGGCAGTGACATTTGTTGGAGGGTCAGGATCGCATCTAGAAGAGTAAAAGTCACACCCAAGAAAGCAGAGTTGAGATAGGTTGTGCAGGTTCACAAAAGGCAAGGCAAGGTCTTTATGGACTCTAGACAGATCACTCTGTCAGGTGCCTGAACTCACACAAAGAGAGCTGTTGTCTGAGCAACATGCTGAGGCCTTCTGAAGTCTTGCTGGTCTCGATCTGCGATTAACTCTGTCCCCCTGTGAGACGTATGTAATTCGGCAGCCAGTGGCTCCTGAAGTATGCAGGTGGTAAAGACTGCCCCAGAGGATTCTCTCCAAGTCTGATAAGTCAGCTAAAGTCACATACTCTGGCCATGAGAGTCCTAGAATGGGATGTTGGCTCTTCAGTTGAATGTAGAGCTAGGGCTGTCTATGTTTTTATGAGTCCAATGTAAAGGGGACTTATAGTGGGTTTCCCTTCCTCCTGGCAGGCTTCCTGCTTCACCTGCAAGTGCCCTTGCCAGGAAAGGGTAGAGAGATGTGGCGTTGTGGTCTAAAGCACCGAATCTCTTGGGCTTGCCGATCAGAAGGTCGGTGGTTTGAATCAATGGTGCAACAGTGGTGACCTCCCGTTGTTCTGTCCCAGCTCCTGCCAACCTAGCAGTTTGAAAGCATGCCAGTGCAAGTAGATAAATAGGTACTGCTGCGGCGGGAAGGTAAACAGTGTTTCCATGTGCTCTGGTTTCCATCACGGTGTTCCGTTGCACCAGAAGCGGTTTAGTCATGCTGGCCACATGACCTGGAAAGCTGTCTGTGGACAAACGCCAGCTCCCTTGGCCTGAAAGCGAGATAGGTGCCTTTGACTGGACTTAACCATCCAGGGGTCCTTTACCTTTACCTTTACCTTTACCTTTACCTTTACCTTTACCTAGAGAGGTGAGGACTTGAGCACCAGACCAGCCGGCTACAATGAAAAGGCAGAGGAGCAATGTTTGGGGAAGGGTGTGTGACTATGGTGGTGAAAAGGAGTTTCAGCAACAGCTGCCACTAGCAGCAGCTACCCACCTTCTCCCTCTGGCCTAGTTCCCACCAATGGACCCTAGCAAAGTGCAGCTTGACACCAGTGTGACTAACCTGTCATTACCATGAGCTGAGGTAGTTGTGTGAATGGGTCCTTATAGAGAAGAAACTGAGTTGCAGAGCAAGAGAACAGCACCCAGTAGAGGTTGACAAGTTAGAATTTAAGACAGGAGGACAAAGAGGCCACAACTAGGCCCAGTCAGTTGAGGCCATTGTGGGAGTATTTAAATACTTTGTCTAGAGTACCAGAGCGCTCAAAGCTGACCCTGCATTCCTTGTGTTCCAACTGAAAAAGCTCAGTTATTGCTACAAGCTATAGCAATAATACACTCTAATGCATTTCTCCTGATTTCCTCAGTCTTATATTATTCTATTGCATATTTTCAAGGCAATAACTAAGCGGACCATGAAATTGCCACTGTAATGTATGGTCTTGATACAAAGAATGTTGGCATGCTCCCATGACATAGTTGTTAAAAGATGGATGTTTATGTTTTCACCAGTGGGGTTTGGGAAGTGGGGCTATAGGCTGGACTGGATGTAAGGAGCATGGTTGTGAAAGGAAAATCGAGGATAGCGAACGAATCCTGTCTGCAAGCTGTTAAGGGAGAAAAAATACTACCATTTATTTGACAAGTGGGGTCACCATGCTCTTGTGAACCACGAGACATTCTTTAAAGCAGATCATAAGAAAACACAAGTCTGAAAGGAAAACTCTTGAAGTTGCGGAAGGGGGTCTAAATCAGCCAATCATGCAGCGCTATTGGGCTGTTGAAGTCAGCAAGGCTAAAATGAGTGAATAGGCAGCTATCAAGGTGCATTTATGCGAACCTCACACTGATGTGAAGATGGATAATATATCCATGAGATTACTACAGTGCCAGTCTTCATTGTACCCTTGATTGACTGCCTGGGTGACTAGCTATTCTGATTTGCCTCTTATCACATACACCATTCGAGCAGCAGGACTGCCAGTGAAAGATGGATTATTATTTTTGTGAGCCAAACCAGTCATTTGTGGCAATAAGAGATAAAGAATCCAAATAAACAGAGTTTGGGATACTTGGCCTTAGCGGTTTTTCAGCTCTAATAAGAAGCAGCGCTATGGAACAAAATCAGAATTTTGTCAGAACATTCACCTCCCCCCACACACACCAGTCATCCAGGCTAACCTGCCCCATGTTGCAGCTTGATATGGTAAGCAAGGAATGTAGATCCTGTGGTCATCCAGACATTGTTCCCAGCTCCCATCAGCAGAGCCAGCATGCTGACAATGGATGTAAGATGGTATTGTCTTCTACTCTACCTGTATTTGCAGTCTGCAGCACTGCTTCCATTCCACTGGAATTAGTCTCCCACCCGAAACCATGTGCTCTGTCTCACCGTCTGCTCACTTATATTCTTAACTACCTAATTACATAAAATATGTTGCTATTATGTTACTGCACCCCATTCATTTCTGTGCAATTTATTTCAGCATAGTTGCCGATCAGAAAGTCAGCGGTTCGAATCCCTGTGACAGGGTGAGCTCCCGTTGCTCGGTCCCTGCTCCTGCCAACCTAGCAGTTTGAAAGCACGTCAAAGTGTGAGTAGATAGATAGGTCCAGCGGGAAGGTAAATGGTGTTTCTGTGCGCTGCTCTGGTTCGCCAGAAGCGGCTTAGTCATGCTGGCCACATGACCCGGAAGCTGTACGCCGGCTCCCTCGGCCAATAAAGCAAGATGAACACCGCAACCCCAGAGTTGGCCACGACTGGACCTAATGGTCAGGGGTCCCTTTACCTTTGCCTTTATGCTTCTGTTCAGAGCACCGAGCAAAACAGTGACAATTTTTTTTAAAAAAGGGGGTGTTGACGTTAGCATGGTACTGGCATTTGCTTTACCATGCTGGGTACTGGCACCTAGGTCTCTGTGTTCTTTTGAGAATATGATTGGAACTATCTTCAAATGGGGGGGGGCAACAACTATACCATGAGTGTCAGAATTTGAGCAAAGCTTTGATTGAACCTGGATTAGTTAGTAGAGTTTTAAACCCACCAGTTTCATTCAAAGTAATGAAAAGTGCTGCAATTAGAGCTGGAGGGAGTGTGAATCCTTGCTGTCAAAACAAGAAGAAGACAAGACAAGATAAGGAATGTAACATACACCATTCCTGCCCTAGCCTCTCCTCTCAACTCCTCCATTCAGAGAAAAGACAGTTTCTGCAGCCCAAGAACTGTGATTGCCTCATGCAGGACTGCTTTTACTGATAATACTGTGATAAGGTTGGCATGTTTCAAGTCTAGAAAATGAAAGATATTACCCAGAAGGGAAAGTCAACATTCGGGGCAGGAAAAATTACATTTGTTGATATACTGTGCTATGATTAAGACCTGAACTTCTTAATGAGGTCTGAACAGAAAGCATTACTTTTACCCATTTCTATTTTTAAGATAAAAAATTAGCTTTTCAGTTAAATGTTTTACAATCAGTTATCCAACAACCAACATAAAACAAGATTCCAAAGAATCTCCTGAACTTCTCTCCTCCCCTTTGTGAGGCCTTTTGTTAACCATTTCCTCCTGCATCTTTTATAATATTCCAAATCTTTTACATCTCCATTATATGCAAAATTCACCATTAAACTACAAGTGATATTCCAATCCTAATAATGATTATAACTGCTTACAATGGTTTTTAAGATGAATTTTAAATTTCCCCCATTCCTTATTAAAATTTTGGTCTTCCTGATTTCTGATTCTTTCAGTCATTTTTTGCCATTTCGGCACAATCTCTGGTAGGGACTTTGTCTTCTTTCCATCTCTGGGCCATTAGCATTTGAGCAGCTGTGGCCACATACACAAATAGTCTTTTCTGCTCCGTTGGGATTTCGGCACCTTACTTTTACCCATTTCTGCACTGAATACTCTGTAATGTTGGGAATTCTACCCTAAGTGTAAACAAACCAATTATTCAATGGAGTATGAGAATGGAAGCTGCCTTAATCCCCAATAACAAACACAAGCTCCATTGCACTCGCCCTCAGATCATCAACACTGGTTTCAGGTTGACCTTTCCAAGGTAGAGATGCTATGCAGATGTCAGTTGTGGGCAGCATTCCTGACCTGTCAGTATATTTGTGAAGGTCAGTAGAGCTTAGTCAAAAAGAATGTATGTTTATAGACCAGAGCAGTCACAAGTATAAATAGAACCTACGGAGCAATCTACCATTCTTTGGCAGAGCAACCCCACATTATGTACCTGGTGTTTTGCTGTGATCAAGCTAACGTAGTAGGTTTCCCCCCATTCATTGATTGCAGTAGGAGGTAATTTCCTATGCCAGTCCAAGCTGGCAAAAGTCATGCCCATTTTAGAACATGTCAGGTGAATAAGAAGCCTTTGGATCTGAATGACCCACAAATTGCCCAAGACACTGTTACGAAAAAGGAGCAATGCAGCAGTGAGCTCCAGCTGGCTGGAATGCCAGACAGGATGTTGTTGCTTGTGGCTGTACCGTGGGAACAAAGGAACAGCCTATTCACTGTGCTGAGCACCGGATGTTAGCTCAGAGTGTCATCTGACCTGTACTGGAAGTACAGGGGAGGAGTTTCTCTCTCTGCTATTGATGTTAAGAGAGTACAGACACGTTTCTCTGTACTGCTGAAAGACAGAAATAAAAAGGCATGTAAATATATTTCTGTCTGTCTCTTTCCCCTCCCTGGGGAATGGCAGGGAAGAGGGGAGGAGTGGTGTGTCCTTCTCTCGTTAGAGGAGGATCGCCGATAGAAGATCTCGCCTGATCTTGCCGGGAGTCGCAGACCGGGGAGGTCAACAAGGAATTAAGCCGGGTGCCTGGAGAGTGGCCAATTTCCTCTGATAAGGCTTAATTCTAACAACACAAATAGTGTTGTTAAGTTAGCTCCTGTTAAGTTAGCTACTGAGGTTTTAGGTTTTATTGCACATATATAAAGTCCCAAACAGCCTAAGGAAAGACCACCTTTCCCAAAATCATCCTTCTTGAATCCTTACATAAGACCCTCTTGTGGGTGTTACAGTTTGTTTAATGAGCACCCAGTTAGAGCATTTAGTGTAGTAGCACCCACGCTTTGGAAACTTTTTTCTACATCACCATAATGTTTTCAAATGTGGTGGTTTATAGATTCTTTAAGTAAATAAATATGAAGAAATAATGGTTTGGAAGAAGGAAAAAAACATACTCCTTGGTTTGTGGATGTTGTATGCATAGGTTGTGACAAGGGCTTTCTTAACAGTGGCATCCCTTCCTATGTGTGAGAGAAGGGTAAATGTTTCTTCAAAGATATGGTCTGCCATCAGCAGTTTTATTAAATGTTTTGCCCAGATGAGGCTGCTTTTGTTTGTCAGCTAAAACACTATCCAGGGGCAGGGATGGGGTAGAAATTTGATTCAGTTCTCATTTAACGGCGAGCCTACCTACTGCACACATCTTGAAGCCACATGCGAACAAAAACACTTGTCATCCTTCAAAATTCGCATTTCTCTGAATTTTGCAATGCATTTCTCCAGAAAAGAAATGTGTACAAAAATGCATATTGTAGGGTGCAGTGTGCCCAAAAGGTGTGAATTTGTGAATATAACGTACAAAACTGCATTATAGTATGGGGAATTGCTTTTTTAAAATGTACGTATTGGGCAAAATCATATACACAAATGTCAATTAGGAGAAATTGACATGAAAATTCTGATGAATTTTCATGATGACCATTTCCCAAAAATGACAGGCTGTAGAGGACTGACCTTAAGTTTGGGAAAAGGAGAAACTGAAAGTTCACTCATTCCTATCCTTGTGTGGTCAATATGGCGCTTTCAAGATATTGAACCACAGTTCCTATTACCCCTGTCCATTTACCATGCAGGCGGAGGCTAATGGGAGCTAGGAATCCAGCAACAACTGGCGGGTAAATTCTAATTCAACTGATAAATTCATAGTAAGTTGCAACCCTGCTTCAAACTTGCAAAAATGAACATTGTGAAAGAGACCACATAAAGAGTTAGTTTGGAAAAGTAAAACAGTTAAAGTGGATGGGTGGTGAATAATAAAGAAGAGAAGAGAAGAGAAGAGAAGAGAAGAGAAGAGAAGAGAAGAGAGCATTAATGCAACAGGAAGGATGATAATGTCCTACAAGCAAGAAAGGAAGAGGGACATAATTCACATTTGCTGAGGATACATGGAGCAATTACAAAAGGAAAGAGACTGCCAAAAGATACTGAGTAAGCTGTCAGTCAAGGAAGCTAAAAAGGTAAAGGGAAGCATCAGAAATACAGCCTGGAAGCCAAAACACAGAGAAGAATGGGATAGTGCGGGGGAGGCATAGCTGAAAGAGGCCACAGAAGGAGAAGAGAGTTGTGAGCATCATTTGAAATGGGAGGCTGATAGTGATAACAGGGAAGAAGAAAGTATAGAAAATGTCTAGAAAATAGCAGTAATAGTAGAGTAAAGCCTACAGCAATTGGGCAAGAATAATCTCGTCGAGGCTGCGTGGGATGTTTTTTATACGCATATTTTAATACTTTTTTTGAAGTACTGTCCTCAGAGTAAGATACATACAAAGGCCCTGAAATGTACAACATCCCATCTTGTTTCCAGGCAGACTAATGCACATTGGGGTGGAGGGTGGGGTTGGTGTTTCAGTATTAAAGAGAAATTACATTTTCCGTAGAGGGTCAGATTGATACAGACCTATGGACAAGGACAAAAACTGGTGTTTTTAAAAAAACAACAGCAACACAAACCTCTTTCTTTGGAAGTTTAATTGTTACGAATTGATATATGCCAGGTTTTGTGAACTTTTCTCCTATAAGTAATGAGGTGGAATGATTGCATATGTTTGCCCCCTGCATGAACAGATAAGGAACCTAGTATCTGCCATGCACATCACTTTGCTCTATGTTTTCTTGCATTGTAAAATGATGTGGAAATGCAGAAACATGCACTTAAGATTTTTCTAACCTTAGGTTCATTTGTTTGTCTGTTTAAAAATATCTTCATCAGAATGTTAGTGCAAATTTCTCCTAATGTACATATTTTTGTATGCAATTTCCCTCAATAGACAAATTAAAAAAACATTTTCCCCTAATATGTTATTTGTCACCAATATATGAGTTCCCACACACAATTTAGCCTAGTATATGCATTTTTGTACACATTACTTGGCTGGAGGTCTGCATTGCAAAATTCAGAGAAGTGCAAATTTCAAACGATGGTTGTTTAAATTTGTATATTGTTTTCAAAAGTGTGGATTCAGAACTTCCCACATCTCTACTTTGTACCAATGGTGGGAAGTGTCCGTGCATTTCTTCTCTTCCACCATTTGTAATAGGATCCCAGCCAATGATTAGGGCAGCTAATCTACCATTAGATCCAAAGGTTCCCTTTCCTCAATGGAGGAGATTCCCCTGTAACAAAAAAAGTTCTCTCCTTTGGAGGAAGAGAACATTTGGATCCAGCTCAGTGTGTTCACAATATTGTTACCATGACACTATGCTTTCATGCTGGTGTCTCTAGGAAAGGGCAATGTTGTATTATCACTTGTATCAGAACCACCAGCGAACCTCAGTAGGAAGTCTTCTACATTCCAGGTTTTACAGTTAGTCCAGCATTTAATAGCAGCTAATTAGTTATGACATGAGCTTGCCTGATTTGTAGTTAAACTTGGAAAATTCACTACTCTCCATTCATTCTGGAAATACTACTTGATTAATCAGCAACGAATAAACTCGTTTATTAACTTTGCACAAGCAGTGGATTGCTCTCCTTAAAACAGAAGAAACAGAGCCAAACCGAGGTCCTCTTGGAGAGCATTTGAAATACTGTTGCCGTTGTTATTCCAACACATCAAACTTCTCTTGATTCTTCTCATGTTGACAAATTTGTGCATTCAGAATCTTAACTGAGGAACAAATTCTACCAAATAAACCATGACAGTTTTGTTTAAATGAGAATTCATTTGAACAAGGGTTTCTTTTGCAGTGGTATCTCTACCATTGCAGCTGGAACATGAAGGAACTTACAAGTAGGCAGAGAAAATACAGTTTGGGGGAAAGGCTATAGCTCAGCCATATGAGAATCTTGCATATGCTCTGCGTACAAGAGGTCCCAGCTTCCAGCCTTGGCATCTCCAAATAGGAATGGAGAAAACGCCTGTCTGGAAGACTGAAGAGCCACTGC
This sequence comes from Podarcis muralis, assembly GCF_964188315.1. Lineage (NCBI taxonomy): Eukaryota > Metazoa > Chordata > Lepidosauria > Squamata > Lacertidae > Podarcis > Podarcis muralis. Next base: position 27,816,433 of record NC_135662.1, read on the forward strand.
TAGTCATTGCAGGCAATGTCTATATTGACCTTTGCCCAAACATCACAGAGTGGTTTGCATACCAAACAGATCAGTGGCATAGCGTGGGGGGTGCAGGGGGGGGCCGGCCGCACCAGGCGCAACATCTGGGGTTAGGGCAAATCCACAGGTTAGGGGGCGCAAATCCACGGGTTAGGGGGCGCAAATCCACGGGTTAGGGGCGCAAATTACTTGCCTTGCCCCGGGTGCTGACAGCCCACGCTACGCCACTGAAACAGATGGAAAGCTCTTCAGAGCTGTAACACTCATAGAGGACTCTGGTGTGCAAGCAAACAAGTATGTAACAGAAAATGTAGATATTGCTTTTCTACCACAACCTCATCCTAATCCTCATTAGCAACTGCATGCAGCCCTGATTTTAAGCCCAGGGAATCCCCCCAAGCAGAGGAGGCTCTCTGCTTCACACAAGTTGGAGGGCAGCAAGATAACAAGGGGCGATGATGCTACACTTAGCTCTGCAGCAGCCCCATGTGTGATTACTCAATTCAGCATCAGAATATGGTTAGTGTCTGAGGTGTGATACAAGTACAAGGCAGACACCCCAGATCCTAAAGCCATTCCAATTACCACAGAGCCTCAGGTGTTGCAATGAACTCATGAATCTGCATCTGCACATCATGAATATTGTTAAGGAGAAAATTGTAAGTGCTAACTGCAGAATAACAGTATGAATTCCTAGAGAGGTTTCCCTCTCCTAAGAATAAAAGGAAATTTCTGGTGGTTATTTTAATGGATATTGAGAAATGCTGCTGGCAGAGAAATGAAAACACTGCATCTAAGGAAGAGCCACGAACAGAGTTCAAGAGAAGGAAATGCAGTAAATCACTTCAGCTAGATGGTAATCATCCATATGGAGCTCTAAAGAACCTGGAAAGCAAATAAGCTAATGAAAGCGATGCTCCCAAATACTGGAAGAGAGCCATTATTGTGCTTATGGAATAAAAGGAGAAAGGTGATGCAAGGATACCAGATGGGAGGAATTCATTACATTACAAAAGGTCTTGTAAAACCTGAGAAGGAATTTTCTGTATCAATGCAGTCCTATAACTGTTTACTCAGCAGTAAGCTCCATTGTGTTCTGTGGATCTTACTTGTAGACACTCCTTCTTAGTTAATTTATAATGACAGTGTCTTTAATCTGCATTTTTCACACACACGGTCACCGTTTCTTTGGAGTGTGGTGGAGTCTCCGTCTTTGGAGGTCTTTAAGCAGAGGCTTGACAACCATACGTCAGGAGTGCTCTGATGGTGTTTCCTGCTTGGTAGGGGGTTGGACTCGATGGCCCTTGTGGTCTATTCCAACTCTATGATTCTATGATTCTATGATCTCCCCCACCTGTTCCCTGCTGGAAGGAACACTCTGCTCCAGCTGCTATTTGCCTTGGGACTGCAGAAGACAAGGGAAAAGGACACTCTGGCCCCATCCATCAGTCTAAGGAACAAAAGCCACCAACACCAGCAGGGGAAGAACATAAGAAGGTTGGCCCAGATGCCTATCCAAAACTAGCAAACAGAATTTGAGCACAATAGCATTCTTCCATCCTGTGGTTTTCAGCAGGTGGTATTCAGAAGCATTGCTGCCTTGAGCTGTGGAGGCAGAGCATAGTTGTCAATGTTGAGAATTCCGTTCCACCTTAAGGAACAGACGTGTGGAATTGTTGCATGTCACATGTCTGTTTACACTCCAGCACAGCTTGCTGGGAACCTCTGTTTGTGTATAGCTTTTCCTTTTGCTGTTCTCTCCGAGATGACATGAGAGAGAGATGACATGTTTCTTTGTTCTGATTTATGTTTATTATGTTTTAATAAACCTGTAGCTGTAGCATGACTTACGCCTCATGCCTACATCTGTGTGCGCAGTACACTCTGCTAATTGCGTGCCCTGGCTTTTCCATTTTTTGTACACATCCTTTTTTAATCTTAACTCAGTTAAAAGTTCTTTAGATAGCCATCCTGGCTTCTTTAGGCACCTTCCATGTTTCCGTCTCATTGGTATTGCTTGAAGTCGTGCCTTTACTATCTCCCTCTTAACAAACTCCCAGCCATCATGAACTCCCTTTCCTTTTAGTATTACTGCCCATGGGATCTCACCCAGCACTTCCCTAAGTTTTATGAAGTCGGCTTTCTTAAAGTCAAGAAATTGAGTCCTAGTATGCTTGGCTGCTCCTTTCTGCTGTATAGTAAACTTCAGAAGAGCATGATCACTCGCGCCTAATGATCCTTCCACTTCTACCCCACCAACCAGGTCATCAACATTGGTTAGGACCAGATCTAAAATGGCTGTTGCTCTTGTTGCTTCTCCCACTTTCTGGACAATGAAGTTGTCTGCAAGGCCAGTGAGGAATCTGTTTGATCTTATGCTCTTGGCTGAGTTTGACATCCAACAAATATCCGGGTAATTGAAGTCCCCCATTACTACTATCTCCTTTCCTTTTGCATGCTTGGCCATCTGTTCCAGGAAGGCATCATCTATGTCCTCCATTTGGCTTGGGGATCTATAGTAAACTCTCACAATGAGGACTCTGTTATTCTTCTCTCCCTTAATTTTAACCCAAATGCTCTCACTTTGGCTTTGAGGTTCTAAATCTTGGATCTCTTCACAGGTATACACATCCCTGACATATAACGCCACTCCTCCTCCTTTCTTGTCTGGTCTGTTTCTCTGAAATAGATTGTATCCCTCCAATTGCAGAGAGCCTTCTCAGTAGTGGCGCTCTCTCATTCAATGTCAAGGAGATAAGTAGCTATATAACTTTTGAGAAGAGATCTGAAGGCAGCCCTGTATAGGCAAGTTTTAAAAATGCTTTATTATGTTTTTATATATGTTGGAAGCCACCCAGAGTGGCTGGGGCAACCCAGTCAGATGGGCAGGGTACAAATGTTGTTGTTGTTCTCTTCAGTGTCTAGTCCAGAATTCTGTTCCTACCATTGGCAACTAGATACCTATGGGGAAGCCCTCAGAGAGAACATAAGCCCAACATCCCCGTAGCAAAAGAACTATGCACTTAGAAACACAAAGCTCAAATATTGAGCATGGTTCTTTGCAGAAAGCTACTTGATTGCTTGCATTATCCCTTAAAAGTGAATTCTGCAATAGTGTGATCTAAAGGAATAGCATCTATCAGTCTCCCTTGAGAATGGAGTTCCTTGAAAGGGTAATTAGACGTCAAGTAAGTTAATGGTAAATGCAGGCCCTTTTAGCAGAAGGGATGATTTATGGTTAAAAAGGCTTATTTAGCAAAGGAAGGCTCTATAGCAACTTGGGTTTCAGTGTACAAAGAGAATATTGTAGATAAATGCTGCAGTAATGTAAAAGGAAACCATTGATTTCTAATGAATAAAAAAAAGAGGGATTCAGCCATCACTGCAGTACTAATGCCATATTTTTATGGATAACTGTAAATAAATAAATACTGTGGAATAATCTAGAGTCTATGCTATGCATGCACCCAGAGATGGATGGAGACATATTGGTGACTGAAACAGAACATCTAAATGGTGCCCTCAGGTGGTTAAAAGACAGAGAGAGTGAGTAATGAAATAAATAATTGACATTTCAATTATAATGCTTGTGGGCTCTACATTACCAGCTGGATAGCCAATATTGGAAAGAGAAGGATGGATTGGGTGAGATCCAGCAGGACTATTTTTATAATTTGAAAACTAGATTTTACAGCTTCAGTTTGCAATGAGATGACTGCTGGGTGAGGCCAAAGACTCATTGGCTCCACTTTTCTCTTTCTAGTACTCACTAGCCAGATAGTTCTGTGGACCCTACCCTCACTCCAAAGCAGGGTATGAACTAGGAAACATCCTTCTTCCATGGGTTAGTCCACAATAGGTTATACAGTGGTACCTCAGGTTATAGACGCTTCAGGTTACAGACTCCGCTAACCCAGAAATAGTACCTCTGGTTAAGAATGTTGCTTCAGGATGAGAACAGAAAACTTGCGGCGGCAGCGGGATGCCCCATTAGCTAAAGTGGTATCTCAGGTTAAGAACAGTTTCAGGTTAAGAACGGACCTCCAGAATGAATTAAGTTCTTAACCCGAGGTACCACTGTATTTAGCTATCATGTCTAATAGCATGAGACCTATCCATCAATGAATTTGCTTAATAATTGACAGGGCTTTCTCAGTGGTAGCACCACTGCTATGGAACTCCTTACCTGGTATGATCTTATAGGTTCCCTTTCTTCACATTTTTAGTCAGCTTTTAAAACTCACCCCAATAGGAATTTTATGTATAATTCTTCTGCTTTTTCTTTTATTTTCTGCTTTTTAAAGCATTTCTGCATAATTTGATTATTGATAGATTTTTTTAATGATTAATAGTTATTTTCATATTTTGTGTTGCACTTCAAACACGTCTGTAGAAAAGCAGGGTTGCACTGGAGGAATATATCACTGTCAGCCAAAGACACATTCTCTGAAAATTTGTGGAACATACAGGACCCTTATGCAAGATTGCAGCATTTCACCCTATCCAGAGAGCTGTGGTTGAGACCTATCAAAATTAATGTGTGATTAGCATACTTCACATTGGGTTGGATCCTAATAGCCAGGTCCAAGTAACCCAGTGCACTGGCAGAATCCTATGTAAGGACTCACACTAACACCATGGGGCTTTCCATCTTTCTCTTCCTTTTGTGTGTCCCTGAGCCTCCCCCAAATCTGCTCTGGAAGGTCAGGAGAACCCCAGAACACTGCATGGAGAGAGAAGCAAGCATTTCCAGCAAGCAGAAATGGAAGACATCCTTGTGTTCTTTGAGGGTGCTGGCAACCAGTGGGAACTCTTGCTGAAGTATAGGGTGGAATTTCTTGTTTATCTTCTCTTCAATTTGCAGCCACCTGTAGCCTCAGGCCTCACCTGCCATGCTGCTTTGCAAGATCCCCCAACTGCCCATAACAGATGTTTTCTTTTTAAAATTGGCAAATGGGCTAGGGGACTAAGAGGAGACTGATAAACAATAACACACTCACCCATTTTGCTAGTGAGAGAATCATGTGGGCTGGAGAAGAGATTGATGAATATCACCTCCCCACTTTTGCAGGTGGAGCATTCCATGCACGGGACACTGCTGAGAGGATGCACCCACCTGTGGATAGTTTTAGTTAGGATCTAAACCATTGAATTAAGCGGGGGTGTACAAGTGGCTATCATACTTTGGATTAGAGTCTTTGTGTAGAGATTTACTGTTTTTGAAGCAAATTTATCTAGTATTTCTTTTTGATTCCCTGTCTTCCTCCCACTCATTCATGCCCTTTTAAAATGATTTGTTTTTGAAATAAAGAGTTATGGATGCTTTCTGCTTCTCCAGAGCAGCAAAGGTGGCGTCAGAGAATTGCTTACCTCTCCCACGTTTTTCCTGGAAGGATTTGTACAGAACCTCTGGATTATTGGTTTTAGCTTCTTTTGTAATTTACTTTGTGTTGACATTTCTTTTCCTCCTGTGATTTGAATATGCTGTTATATAGCTTCTTGGTACCACTCTCATAGCTTCTTGTTGCAGTGAGAGAAATTTCCCCTGTGCTGTTTGCTTCAAAATACATTTTTGGCTTTTCCTTTTGTATATTTTGTGTGTGAAGAAGCAGGCTATTAACCCTCCACTGGGGGTGGCATGAAGAATGAGGTTCCAAAACTATGTTCACAAATTGACATACAGCCTTCCCTGGTCATATACCCTAGACTTGAAGAAAGAACGTTATTTAATAGAGGTTTGCAACTGACAAATGCTTGGATCTCCAATGCTGCTTCATACAAAGAAATGAACATAAAATGAAATGAAAATAAAAGCTGTTGGGCTTCATCTTCCAGTCAGTTTTGCCCCACAACATACAGGCTTTTTATGCAGTGGTCTGAATTTTTGGATGAGCATTTTGAGCTAGACAAAAAAAAAGCAGGTTTCTGCTGGAGATTTCCCCATTGGTCTGGCTTGCAAACAGAAAACCTGAGATATATTAGTATTCGCCCTAAAGACTGAACTGTATATAAATTCAAAAGTAAACACTGTTTTAGTGTTTCACTACCAACAGGTTCCTGAACTAGTTTTAGCATTAGAAAGCTGCCTCTGGTAAGGGGAGAAAAGAGATACTATAGTTCAGAAAAAGCTACTCTGATCTAGGAATGTCAGAGAATTCCGACAGCAACAGGAGTGCAAATGTTCACTTATTCATCCCATGTCCGGAATGTAAATCATTCCAGTGGGTATGATTTATATTTGCTGCTGTTGTTTTTAGTCTGCAAATGATATGTATTTGATTACTTCCCTCCTGCCCCATGACCATTTACATAACATTTCATTTGCATTGAAATGTACGATGTGGAATAATGCAATTGTAATGTCAATAATTACAAAATTACATAATATTCCACTACAGCAACCAGAGAGACCATGTCCGTTTTGTCAGAAGCTGAATTGCAGTGGAATGGAAACAGAGCTATGTGTGACATATCTGGGACAGAATTGTAGAATTGAAAGGGACCGTGAGTGTCATCCAATCCAACCCCTGCAATGCAGAAATCTGTTGTATAATTTGGGGCTGGAACCCATGACCCTGAATTTCATGCTATACCAACTGAGCTAGATGTTTCCTTACATCATTATCATTTATTGCACAGCCACAGCCACACTAAAACAGACCTGCATACAAAGAATAAGAAAAATGAACATTAAAACATGTGCTTATTATTTCCATGTTCAATCCTCAGCTTCCCCATTTAGTTCTGTGGAAAGGCTTCTACCTGCACCCTGGAGAACTGCTGGCAGTCAGTGTCGAAAATACTAAGCTTGACGTACCAATTGTCTGTCTTGGTATTCTTTGTCACAAATCTCTCCTTACTTGCCAGTGGTTCTGAGCAGCATATATAGTCAGTCTAAGTTACTGAATTCCTATTTGGATGCAGGGTGTCCTGGGGACGGGGAATTGCTCAGAAAATCATATGGGGCATATTGGACAAAATTAATCAATCCAGAAGACTGCAGGTGTAGGTATCTGTTACATAGGTTTCTGGAAGAAATTACTGGAAGTGGTTATTATCTTTGAGGAAGGGCACACAGTGAGCTAGGATAAATTATGGGCAATTGGTTCCAGTCTTGGTTTCCTGCTTTGATGACAACTTTTTAATCAGCTGTATCTGAGGGAAGGGTTGGAGAATCCTCCATCTTTTCCAAGTTAATGAGGGAGGTAACAGAGGAAGAATAAAGGCAGGCTATCAAAGAACATGAGATAGTGTCTATAATAATAATAATAAGCCTCCATTGAAACCATGATGTCAAATGATGATTTCAGGAGAAGGGATTGTTCCTAATGAGGTGCCACCACAGTGGAAAGAGATAAGAAAACAAGAAGGGATTTGACATCTGCGCATCTGCCAAGGAGCTGCACGAGTTATGCTGAAAATAACCTTAGAAAGTGGGTGAGTTTATTATGCAAGTATATGGCTGTGTAAGCATGCATTTTATAATTCTTAACCCCAGTAATTGTGGTGGAACTGGACATGTTGTTGACAGAGGGAAGCAGGATGCCTCTATCAACAGTCTTCTCATAAAACTAATCATGCTCTTAAAAAGAAAACAGAGGCTACACAACATTTCAGAATATTCTGTCGGGATAAATTTTATGAGTAACAGAAATCAATAATAGCCAGTAAACAAAATGTAATAAAAACATAATGGATCTATTGTGGTAATTTGGACTTCAAGGCATCCATAATTACACCCAAATGCATCTCACTGTGAATTGGTGCATCCAAGAAGAGAACTGTATCCTAGAGTTGATCCCAAAATTCCCAGGATATTTTTTATTGTTTTAAAAAAGTCTGAAGTAAATTAATCAGCCCAGGCTCCCCATCCTTTTTGGACCTGTGGGCACATTGGCAAACCAGATAAACTGTTGTGGACACCACACACACACTGCAAATAAGCACACCTCACCATGTATTCTATTTGCTAGAATGTAAAACTTCTGTCAAGCTTAATTTTAGGAAATGGAGGGTACCCCTGGGCACTACAGTAGACTAAAATGCACTTATGGGAGTCTTGTTTTTGACCCCCGAAATTGTTGTTGTTGTTTAGTCGTTTAGTCATGTCCGACTCTTCGTGACTCCATGGACCAGAGCACGCCAGGCACTCCTGTCTTCCACTGCCTCCCGCAGTTTGGTCAAACTCATGCTGGTAGCTTCGAGAACACTGTCCACAACCATCTCGTCCTCTGTCGTCCCCTTCTTCTTGTGCCCTCAATATTTCCCAACATCAGGGTCTTTTCCAGGGAGTCTTCTCTTCTCATGAGGTGGCCAAAGTACTAGAGCTTCAGCTTCAGGATCTGGCAGTCTAATTAGAGGATGTAGCAAGAGAAAGTCTTCAGTATTCACCCTTCCCAGTGATTTGAGCACTGGTGCTCATCTTGTCCACAGTGCTGATTTTATACAAAGGAAACCAGTAAGATTTTAAAATCAAATCCTTCGATGTCTATACTTTGTATTACAGCTTAAAAACAGCAAATGTTCAAAGAATGCCTTCTATTGTGTTTGCTTCCTGCTGAGACTCTTTATGAAAGAAAATAATGGTAATACTCAGAGTTCTCTTTTTTCCCCAGTGAACTATTTGGCTGAAGGTCTTGTCATGGGGAGACCAAAGCAAAACAGATGGATGCATGAAGTAGTCCTTGGACAGCAGTATCAGTAGACAAGGCTTTGGATTTGCTATTATCTCACCTCTTACTATATCCTGATGATCAGATTGTGGACATTGTTGACCAGAAGATCACATCCAAAAGACATGTTCCACTTGATGAAATGCTTCTGTCTCTCTTGGAAATTATGCCACTGTGGAAACTTCTCCACAAATACTAAAGCAATGATTAAGTGTGAACGGAAGAACAGCTATTGAGCAGGTAAATTGCAAGTATATGAAAAATGTCCCAAATGGGTTATGCCTGTCGCTGGAGAAAGCAGTAGCTCATTGGCAGGGCATGTGCTTTGCATACAAAGTGTCCCAAGTTCATATCCTTCCATCTCCAGGTATAGAGTTGGAAAAGATTCTTCTCTGAAATTCTGGAAAAAACAATGGGCATAAACAAGGTATAAGATATAAGGAGACCAGAAGCATCACACCTGGGGAAGTGAAGCAGCAATCGTAGCATCCTGGCAGTGGTGGCACTGCGGCTGATTTCTTACAATGAAGCTAGCAATAATATAATGTTAAATCAACATATAACAAGAATATATAAAGCAGTATAATAAAATACAGAAAGTCAGTACCGGGGTGCTCAAGAGCATAATACTTGGACACAAAATTAATGCGTGTTTGGCTGCTACTGGGTTGCATGGTGACTAACCCTGAATGAAAGGATGCATTTCGCGTATTATTTTCAAACTTACAAAATAATTATAGCAAACTACTTTGGGCATACCATCCATATAACTACATACAGCATTTGACATGTTCCATCCTAGTGGGGCATGCATGCTAAATATAATGTAGACTATTCTGAGAAAACCCTACATAAATAAATGCCAGTATGAAGGACAAAGAGTGTCTTTTATAAAATGGTATCGAGGGGGGAATGCCACCACAAGGGGTACAGAAAATGGAAATTAACATTTGTCACCCTTTAAGTAAAACTATCCCGAACACCTGAGTTATGGTGTACCTGTTCCTTTAGATCCGAAGTCCTAATCTCAGGAACTTTCAAAGGTATCTCAGGAACTTTCAAAGGGAGCCTCAGTACCTTTCTATCATCTCCATGACAAATGAGCATAAAGGGCAACACAAATGGAGCTATATGAGTTAACTTTCCAGCGGCTCCACTACTGTTCCAATACCATACCAAGATGTTGCCCCTCTCATTAACCAGCCACATTGCACAGCACTGGGAAGCCAGGTCAGTTGGCTGCCAAAAGGGCAGTCATATTAGTCTGTTGCAGCAAACACAGCCACAAATCTTTGGCACCTTAAAGAATAGCACATGTACTATGGAATAAGCTATCTTTCAGTTAATATTCCCCCTTCCTTTTTTATTGTTCAGATATACACTTCTGAATCGTCAGATAAGTAAAATATAGTTGTCTCACTAATAAAAAAAGCCAAAAATAAAAGGGGGGGGAGAGATAATATTAAGTAAATGGGGTAATATAAATAGGTATCATTGATCCATCTGTTAGATTATTATATATCTAATGATAACTGAGCCAAGTATAAAGATAAACATTAAAAAGAAAAGAGGGCAAGAAAGAAAACGCCTTGAAATTTTTTTCCCCCACTTCAATATAAAAATATGTGGTATTTAGCCTTAGCTGAAAAAATAACTCATAAATTCTCTATTGCTGTTTGGCCAGATTTATGTTATATACAACAAATACAGAACTCCCCCTCCACAATATAACATGAAATATGGCATTCCTAATGGTCTACCAACCTAATATTAAGTCTTTTCCATACATACTGCACTGCTTTCTTTGTGCTTCTATTACTTTCTTTTATTGATTTGTTTGATTTACTTTGATAAAATATTTTTGTAAATATTTTTTATTAATATATTTAGATCTATAGATATTCTAAAAGAAAGTAACAAAATATATATTACTATGAAAAAAAACAAGGAAGAGGAGGAGCTGAAATAACAAATTATGTATGCATATTCATTACAGACAAGTTACCAACTAAAAATAATTATCGCATAAGTAGCACTTGAATCGATTACACTTCTTCACATGCACTGGAGGAAATGATCTGAGTAAGGGCAGTTTCCCTCCTTATCAGTGGCGTAGCGTGGGTTGTCAGCACCCGGGGCAAGGCAAGTAATTTGCGCCCCCTAACCCGTGGATTTGCGCCCCCTAACCCGTGGATTTGCGCCCCCTAACCTGTGGATTTGCCCTAACCCCAGATGTTGCGCCCGGTGCGGCCGGCCCCCCCTGCACCCCCCACGCTACGCCACTGCTCCTTATGAATGGGATTCTTTGGGGAAAGGGAGAAATTGGCTTCTGATGTTGTAGGTCCGATATTGAAGGGAAGCAATCTGTCTCTTCCCTACCCTCTTGTTGTTTATGCCCAGCAGATATAAAAGATATGGGTATGATCAAGCAATACAGTACTGATGGAATATCTCCAAACCATTTCCCCTGAGCTGTGACGATTGTGAAAGGGAGAAAGGGGAAAATAATTGAACCTGGATTGTGGGGGGAAATAAAAGAAAAAGTTCTTTCTAAAGAGACTGTAATACAGCCCGCTTTCTTCTAACATCATTTTCACAACTTACTTGAGTCAGTAGAGAAACTTCTTTAAAAAAAATAATGTTTTATTACAACTGTATTAGAACAAAAGAGCTTCTCCCACCCCTCCTTTTTGTGCTCCCAATTAGTTTGCTAGAAAGCAGTGGTGGAAGGATAAGAAATCTAAGCCTTTATTGAGGCATGATTTGTATTCCCATTGTGGCACAAACTCGGTCAGGCCACACAAGGCAACAGAAACAGTGTTTGGGGTGAAGGTGAGTGGAGGTAAGTGAACCTAAGAATATAACAAGATCCCGTCTCAGCAAGCATCCTGTTCTCACAATAGCCAACTGGATGTAGGAGTGGATCTTGGTAATATGGCGCCTAGTGCAAGGTCAAAATTTGACACACTCCCCCTAACCCAAAGCCACCTTCCTAAAGCAAGGTGCTGGGAAGGAGGTGTGAGGCTCTGGCAGGGCCCTAGATGTCAGGAATGCTCATTCCCAGAGTAAGAGCAAGGGCTCTGAGGACCAAGAGGGGTGGCAGACAGAAAGAGAAGGAGGCTTGCTTTCTTCACATGCAGAGAGTGAAGCGAGCCCCTCCCTTCCTGGAATGCAAGTCGTAAATTTTCAGGACAGTGTGAGGCAGGCAGAGGGGCCGCAGGTCTCAGAGACACTCTCAGGGAAGGAGGGGCAAACTGGACAATCTGCTCCTGAGTCTCATTGTACTAGATGATGGGCAGAGTTCAGGCTTGGTGTCAAGCCCACAGAAGGAGGAGTGGTCGATGGCGTATATCCTGTTGGAAAAGAGGACACCCCCCAGTGGGCTCAACTGACCCATCTAGTGATGAACATTGAGCTGTGTGCTCTGACTGAACTACTGTGTAAATACCAATAAATCTGAAAGTTATAAAACCACCAACCTGCCGTGTCTTGGTGTGAGAGGGAGATCATAAATCCTGACATTAGAGTCTTCCCACCTCATTCCTAAAGCTCGGAAAGTGCTCACTAGGCTTTGAGAAGGAGGCAAGAAGACTCTAGGACCCTGTCAGATGCCTCCTGCTTTCTTCCCAAAGCCCAGCAATTATTAGGATTGCACCTTGTGTGGGGGAACCAATTGAACTACCCTAAATTGGCCTCTAGGGACACAAGTGGTGCTGTGGGTTAAACCACAGAGCCTAGGACTTGCCGATCAGGAGGTCAGCGGTTCAAATCCCTGTGACGGGGTGAGTTCCTGTTGCTCGGTCCCTGCTCCTGCCAGCCTAGCAGTTCGAAAGCACGTCAAAAGTGCAAGTAGATAAATAGGTACCGCTTCAGCGGGAAGGTAAACGGTGTTTCCGTGTGCTGCTCTGGTTCGCCAGAAGTGGCTTTGTCATGCTGGTCACATGACCCGGAAGTTGTCTGCGGACAAACGCCGGCTCCCTCAGCCTATAGAGTGAGATGAGCGCACAACCCCAGAGTTGGTGACGACTGGACCTAATGGTCGGGGTACCTTTATCTTTACCTTTAAATTAGCCTCTGCTCGATGCCTGTGATACACACACACACACGATGAAAGCTATATAATAACCAAGTTGGACACTCCAGGAACCTGCAGAGGGAATTTCACAGCTTTGAGGCTACTACAGAAAATGCTCTCTTCTAGGCCACCAGCCCTCCAAATTTCCAAGGGCAGCAGAACCAGCAAGAGGGGCCCACCTGCTGATCTTAGCACCTGAAAGCCCATCAGTTATTTGCTCATAAATGACACAAACTTGTCAGATGGACTTGATTGCTCCTCCGCTCCCCCTCATCATAGACTTACAAGATTAATAGATGGAAGGGAAAGCAAGGTTATTAATGCATTCAGATCTACATAAAGCATTTGAAAGGGGAAATAATTGAAGACTTTCATGCAAAGCTCATCCTAATTGCTGTGGATCGTAGAGCATTGCCATGCTGATTGAAAAGTGGGAGATTGTCATAAACAAAATATAATGATGAAGAGCAAAGTATCAAGCAAGGTGGAGATGACCAGTAGGGTGCTGATTGAATCAGTGTTTGCTTGCCTGAGCCATATTTCACATCCTCATTAATGTTCTGGCAACCAGGAATGAATAGCACATTCCCTGTTCAAGGAAGTTTTAAATGTGTGACATTTTAATGTATTTTTAATCTTTGTTGGAAGCTGCCCAGAGTGGCTGGGGAAACCCAGCCAGATGGGCGGGGTACAAATAAATTAATAATAATGATAATGATAATATGACATGCATAGCAGACAACAGCATTGTAGCTTAAAGGTGATCTAGATATGTGTGTATCTGTGTGTTTGTATGTGCAATCTGAAGCACAAGCAGAAAAACAGGAAAATTTAGCTTGAAGAAAATGCAAAACAATATCAGAACAGAAAATAATCAGAACACAGATTTACTGGAAAAGGAAAGAAGGAAGGTTCAAGGAAAACCTGTAATCACATTTAATTTGCATCATATTTCTGGGGAGAATTGTTTTATTTACAAACTGAAAAGAAGGGGCTTTAAAAATACTATAGGGTATAACCAGCATGACATTTGTGTTGCAGCTAATACCATTACAATCAGCGTTACTTTTCTAGAAAAAAATAGATGCCAGAACTCACCATGAACACCTCCCTTGTTCTCTTATAATGGCAATGGTGGCCACCTGAGAGGTGCTGGAACTGAGTTCTCGTGAGTTCTGGCTGATAAAAACAACCCGGATTACAATATGCATTTTATAATTGGCACTGATCTGGCAGTGATTTGGGTTATTTGTGAAGCATATAATTGAAGATGGTTTTATAAATGGCTTTACAGAACTGAGCAAAAATGAAGCCCCCAAAGAAGAGAGGGACAGTGAGATGAGGAAAGTGGTGGTTTAAAATAAGGACAGAAGTTTGAGCAATCAGGGGTAACTGAGAGGAAAATGGTGTTTGTAAACATATTTCCAGAGAAGAACTGAAATTTTCCAACAAGTGAAGGAAAAGTTTGAAAAGGGTTTTTATATTTTTTTTAAAAGAAAGAAATCAGAAAAACCCTTTTCGGAGAAATTTTTGGCTCAGCTCTACTTCTGAAGAATAGCTATGATCTGGTTTGGATTAGAGTGGGAACAGAGTACACTGGTTTGTATCCAATGCTAGTCACATTCAGATTAAACACATTGAAATTAACTGGAAAGGCTCACTTAGGTCAATTAATTTTAATGGGTCTACTCTGAATAAAACTTAGTTGGCAAAACCCCACTGTTTCTGCTCATTCTCACAGCTTCCACTGTTTTCTCTCTTTCTCTCTTGTCTATTTACAGCATAATTTCCATAGTATTCTGCTTTATTGCCAGTCGGAAGACAAAACTAGGTTAAATTACAGGAAATAAATTCCCAGATGTTTAAGAGCAGTTCAGATTTGGAACAACTTGCCTAGGGAGGTTGTGAAAACTCTTCCCTTGGAGATTTTCATGAAAAGGCTGCACAGAAATGGCTTTTTATTTGCTGTAAGGTATCCGGCCATATGGAAGGGGATTGGAGTAGATGACCTGTGGTATTTCTTCCATCTTTGTGAATCCTTCGGGATAACAGAGGAAAGACTCGAAAGAGCTGTAGTCTACCCACACATCCATTATCTCTTTGAAGGCCAGTGATAAGTGATATGCTTACAATTTATATCTAGATGCTCATGCCATTGCTGATCACCACAAGGTGCCATGGAATGTTGTATGGACTTAAACTGTACCCTAGTGTATATTTATCTCAATGTGTCCTGCTGCTAAATACATAGTGATAAACAAGTAGAGTGTTCCTGATCACTGTTCCAGCCAACTGTGGCTTCTTTGAGGACACTCCGTTTCCATCCACAGCAACAGGCATGCAGCATTCTGTGGGCACTAAGCATGCTCAGCCCTCACTAAGCTTTTTAGTTTTCATCCTTTGCCCCCTTATATATATTTTTTCTTGCACAAATTCTTTTTGTCTGTCTATGTAATCTTGGGGTTCTCCCAAGAATGCTGAGGCCTCCATCTTGTATCTTAGTAGGGCGGGAAGCCCCATTGCACTGGTCCGTGTGAGCTGCCTTGAGCATGGTTCAACTATTTAAAGGTGGCATACAAATAAATGTTGTTGTTGAGGAGGAGAAGGACAGCAAACACATTAGTTTCCCAGTTATAGGTATGGAGCACCATGTGGTCAGATTATGAGCATAAAGATGC
Organism: Podarcis muralis; assembly: GCF_964188315.1. NCBI lineage: Eukaryota > Metazoa > Chordata > Lepidosauria > Squamata > Lacertidae > Podarcis > Podarcis muralis. Next base: position 27,831,879 of record NC_135662.1, read on the forward strand.
ACAGTAAACATTGAGTTCTTTCTTAGTCATTCATGTGTACTTTGTTTGCTTTGCAGAAATGATTCTTTGTATCATTAGCTTTTACAAGACGATAATGTGGCAAATTATATATATACATATCTAACATAGGATATGTAATAGCAGACCTGATGATCCCTTGGCACCTTGCCAACTCTCTGGGTTTTATGATTGTATGAACAATGTGCAATGAGAAATCTGCTTGAAATTGCATCCATATGGCAGCAGTTCCATGAGCTAAACTGTTCACAGGCACCATGTGTTTTCTCATTTTGATCTGGAGACAGAACATGTGATAGGTGGTGAACATAGATAGTGCAGCCATGATGTGGATGCAGTGTCAAGCATTTTTCATGGCCCCATTTGGTTGTTCTAGAGTGTGTTACCTCTGCCCCCCCCCCGACACTCTCCAGGTCTCTTTCCACAAATCGGAGGGCTATCTTCAGCGACGGGAACCTTTTCTATCCAGATAGGCTTTCCATGTGTTTTAGGTCCTGGTTTTTCTAGGTTCTGAATCATGTGGGAAGCCTACATGAGTAGAGCCAATTCCCCACTGTAAAAAGTATACCTACAATTCATGGAAAGTGTGTGAGCCAATGTAGACTGGGGTTAGTCTCTTCTGCTCATCCTTTTAGTGGTGGTGGGTTGAGTTGAATCTGTCCTTTCCTACGTATTATTGGTTAGCATTTTAGGTTGGCTTTTTTACTCTTGTTTTTAATATTTTTATCTGTAAACTACTTTGAGTCACTTATGGGGGGGAAACAACTAATAAAGGCTACCAATTACAGGAAAAAATGAGGCGGCAATACTCTGTACCAGTGAGTGTCATCACAAGATGATGATGATAACGATGATAGGGTCATCCTCATCATTTTAAACAATGAGCAGAGCCAATCTTATCAAAGATCCTGTGGGTGTTTTGTAAATCAGTTTCTTTTATTTGCAGCACAAATACCAGAAAGAAGGTGAGAGGGATACTAGTAAATTTATATAAGAAAGGAAGGGAGCTAGAAAGAGGTTTGGGCTGGACAATCACTGAGCTTAGACAGTTAAAAAAATACAAATTAAAAGAGCAAGATGGAGTACAACTGAAAATACTTCCCTGGAGATTGAGTGTGTCTGTCTGTATAATGGATATCATTTGCCTAATGGCTTGTCTTGAAATTCATGGCTCGGTTTCAGGCACTGGAGTTTTAATCAGTCCTTAGTGAAATTTTGCCAATCTTATTTGATCCAGGTTGCAGTTCTTAGCCCTTCATCTTTCACCACACAAAATCCCTGTTGCTTTAAGGTCTCTGCAGTAACTCTGCACCAGTTGGGAGCTTATAAACAAATAGGTGGATGAATCTAACGGTGAGGTATGCATGCTGGGTTTAATCATGTCAAATATCCTGTGGTAGGGAACTGACCTGGTATCAAAGAGAGAAACAGCATTTAAAAGAGTGCTTTAAATGTATTGACACCACAGAATGCTGGCTTTTTGGGGGAGAAGGGACAGAAAGCCGAATGACTGGGGCAATAAATTGGACTATCCTGGGGGAGGACATGGCTGACTAGCTGGCTGAATCCTTGAACTTTAGCACCCCACACTGCAACACTTTGTACAGGCCCCACACAGAACATTACAATTATCTATCCGTAGAATTCTTCGGTGCCTTACTGACCTTATCTTGTTCATTCTCTCAACAAAACTTATGAATCTCTCTCCCTCGCGCTCTCGTTTACACACCCCTCCACATGTCCAAGGTGAAGTGGACACATGAAAGTGTTTCCCATTCCCAAACAAAACACACTCTTTCTTACAGCATACTAGTATCCCTGTTTCTGACCTCACAATAAAGTTGCTGATACCCAAAAGTACTAGACTGACAAGTCTGGGAATGAGTTTAATTTGTGTGTGTGTGTGTACGTGCGCCATGGCAATTCCAAAGCAATCTGTATCATTCTGTGGTTCTTTGTCTGTCCCCCACCCCTCCGCCTTCCTCTCATCCTTCCACCCACTCATCCACCTTGAAGTGCAAGCTCTTTTAATCAAGAACTTTCTGATCTTTCCTCAGCTTGAAAATTCTCCTTGTCGCTCAGTGAAAAATAACAGCTCCTCTCAAAACACATACCTCATTCCATTCCATGGTCTTGGGTCTTAAGGGGCGGCTAGCTCCTAAACCTCAGTAATATCTTGGTATCAAGTGCAGTTGACAGGTAATGGAGAACTTGAAAGAGCTGCTGATATTATACACTGCAGCTCTGTTATTTACGAAGGCACAGTTATCAGGCTGACAATGAATGGAGCAGAAGGAAGGAAAAGTAGAACCTCAGCTCCTCAAGGAATCTTTTAACTGTTTTCCAGTCTTCTGGGTTTGAAGAAAGGCAGCGGAGAGACAGCCGCAGAGACTAGCCCTTTATAAGACATATTTTAATTGGCTGTACAAAGTGGGGAAAGAAAGGGAAAAGGCGAAAGAATGAGCCCTCAAAGGGTACTTTTGTGGTTTTGTGTGTTGGAGAATTTTTATTTAGACTTGGCTATTTGCCAGAGTGTTCCACCTGACACCTAGTTAAAGCTTCTTCTATCTCTGCCTTGAATTTCACAGCCTGAAATATTTGTTGCTATATTTCTCGTACAAAATAAATATGGCCCTTAAGCTTGATTTTGTCTTAAGTGAAATGCATTTATAAGCAGAAGTTCTAGTGAAGGCGACTCTCTACTCCTTTGCTCCCAAAAATAAGGTGGAGATAATTACTCATGCTCAGCAAAAGTGGGACCCAAATGCCACTTGGCTAATGTATCCATATGTACTTATCAAGACACCTGGCTTCAAAGGGAACGTAGGAACATAATAAACATCCGTATCCAAAGTCACTCATAAGAACATGCTGGATCAGGCCAAAGGCCCATCTAGTCCAGCATCCTGTTCTCACAGTGGCTGACCAGAAGTTTGTGGGAAGCCTCCAATATGAACCTGTGGTTCACAGCAACTGGTATTCAGAGGCATAATGCCTCTGATGTTTGAAGCAAAACATAGCCATTGTGGCTAGTAGCCATTGACTATTAGTCCATCTAACTCAATATTGTCTGCATTGAATGGCAGTTGCTGTCCAGGGTTTCAGGCAGAGGATTCTTTCAGCCCACCCTGGAGATACCAGGACCTTCAGCATGCAAAGTAGACATTCTCCCTTGGAGCTATGGCCCTTCTCCATAGGAGCCATCCTCCTCCTATATACTATCAATGGCTACTAGCCATGATGGCTACCCTCTGCTTCCATGGTTGGAGGCAGCAATGCTTCTGAATATCAGTTGCTAGAAACAGCAGGAGGAGAGAATGCAAGCTGGGAGCAGGAGTAATCAAGGAGAAGGGTGTTTGCAAGGTTTTCAGAATACCTGGTTGCAGATAACACTGGATTACAGGGAGTGGCACACATCACATAGTGGCACACACCACATTCTTTGGACAGAATGCCTGGCAGTTTTGTGACAGTTCTCCATTTAGTTCGTTTCAGCTGGGATTCCAATTCCAACCTAAACTACGTTTCGTTATTGGCGGGCTAACATGCAGTGACAGTTCTGTAACAGTTACAGATCTAATCCTCAAAGAGTAAAAGTAGCAAAAGAAGATAAAGTGCCTGCAATCCTGGCAAACTGCCTCAGCTCATTGGAAAAAGAATCACCTCTCTTTTTTCTCCTAGAAGGCTGTCAGTGATGCACATTGACCCTCGGAGATGGATAGTGGGTCACTAACAACTTCAGTCTCTTGTTTTCTGCCCAGGGGGACATGGTTAACCCTGTGTGGCACGGCATGGACAGAAGGGCCTACAAAACAAAGCAGTGACTAAGGGAACACTCCAAAGAGTGAACCAATGTCCCTAGGGTGCTACCTCAATGTTGCTCCAATCAACGAAGATGGTGCACAAACAGAAGCAACAGGAAATGCTGCAGAGTTACTTCCTGTTGTGGTTAAAAACGACCTTGCTTTGTGCACTAAAGGTCCCAGCTTCAATTTTTCCACATCATCATCTTGAGGTGGGGCAAGTGTAGGCAGCACTGAGCAAGATGAACCAATGATCTCATTTAGAGTAAGGCAGCTTTCTGTGCTTCTTCACTGTTTTGGTGTTTTGCGTCCTATGTCTATCCTCCTAGCTGGTCCATCTGGGTATTTATTTTCTGAAGATGTGGTTGTTGCAAGTGACTATATCACAGCTGGAATTGCAACCCCATGCCTCACTGCCAGCTTTCTTGTATTGATTGGCTTTTCACATTCCCCTGCCACATTTTGATGCTATGCACAAGTCAGGAAATAGCTAAAATAGACTAGTCCTCAGACATTTTCTAGCTGCTTTGCCTACATAGCAGAAGTGAATTGTGTGTGTGTGTGTGTGTGTGTGTGTGTGTGTGTGTACTCCCACCTCATTGTTTAGATCAGAGGTGGCCCTCCAGATGTTGCTGGACTCTGATTTTCATCATCTTTGACTCTGCCAGTTGGGACTGATGGGAGTTTGAGTTCATCAACATCTGAAAGACCACAAGCAACCCACCCCTGGCTTAGATGGGACAGTACTGGCATGGGGCATATTGTCACAAGTCTTTCTTCTACCCTGAGGGAAAAGAGCAGCTGCTTTAGAAAAGTCAAACTCTTTCTTCTTCTTCTTATACATAAACCAACAGGTACTATACTTTGGTTCCAATCAATAGCTTCAAATCCTTCTGTGTAGGAAAGTATAAAGGATTTATTCTGACTATTGTATGAGACAGTTGCCTCAAACTAATTTATTTAGACATTGGATTCTCTCACAGGAGCAATGTACAGACAATCAATAATTAACTCTGTCAGATGGCTAGAGGCCAGAACCAATTATGCTGCAATGCAGACATCTTCAGACTCTTATAAATAAAAAGCAAACCTGGAAAAAGTAAATTAAAGCATTATTTACTAACATGATAAATAACCACTCTCTATTCAGCAAGCTTTCACCTACACTGTGTTGTCTTGCTGATTGCAAATAATCAATAAAATAAAACAAGAAAAACAAGACAGGATGGCCTATGCTGTATCTCATCTATGTCTATGGTACACTGATCTAGTCATTAAATACTTTCTCTCATCGGGCATTTTTTAAAAAGCTTTTAATGCTTTCCCCATTTAACAATAGGTGATAAAAAAACCCTCTTTATCATTGTTTGGGGTGGGGGTTGAGATTGGGCCTATGTTACAACCCTAAAACTGATAAATGGCCTACTGATCAACAATTGATAATTCTAATTTTTCATGGAGCAGCTGAGGAGATCAGAGGCAACAAGAAAAAGGTCTCTCTACCCTCCCAAACTATTGATAAATCCTGAAGAGATGTATTTGATGGAAGAAGGGAGAGTTCTATATTATATCTATGCACATGTGAGAGAAAAAGGAGGTTCGTATGTCAGGTCTGTGGTGGTGGGAGAGGTTCACATGAAACATATATACAGTGGTATCTTAGGTTAAGTACTTAATTCGTTCCGGAGGTCCGTACTTAACCTGAAACTGTTCTTAACATCACTTTAGCTAATGGGGCCTCCTGCTGCTGCTGCTGCTGCCGCGCCGCCGGAACACGATTTCTGTTCTCATCCTGAAGCAAAGTTCTTAACCCGAGGTATTATTTCTGGGTTAGCGGAGTCTGTAACCTGAAGCGTATGTAACCCGAGGTACCACTGTACATGGTTGTGAATCTATGACATGTGTGAGAGAAACAGGAAGATAATTTGTGTCTGTGGTCTATACGTGGATGATAAATACAAGTGTGCACTGTGTGCATACAACAGAGAATGTGGCTGGCCACCAGGTATATTTTTGCTGGTGACAAGGAACGCTTCTTGTTATTAGACAGTGAGAGTTCCCCCTCTCTGTGCAGCTGTTCTTCTGGAAAACCAGTATTGTTTGAGTTCCACAAACAGCTCCAGCAGGTCTTATCTCCGACTTCCCATGGTAAGCCTGAGGTGGGATAGGGGCAAGCACAAATGACTCTATTCTCTCTCTCTCCTTTTGTACTTACGCCACACCGCAACGACAGATAGTGGGTGGAAAGCCACACACCCCACAGTGGCCTGTTTGGTTCAGGATATGTCGGTAAGATCTATAGCTGACCTGCTAAAGACAGGAGCTTAATTCAAATCAAGCCTGGGTATGTAGCAACCTCTTCTCCCCACTCCCCCATTTTGACTGACACTTTTTTGTAATAAGATTTTTTTTTTTTTGCTTTCCCTGCATGACAGTCTTACTTTTTAAGCAAAGCATGCTTCTTTGCTCAACTGACTTTAAACCTGAAGCTTCCAGCCCATGTTTTCTTCTACTGGGAAGTAAAACGAACCTCATTCTAGTCTGATTGATAAATAGAATGCACAGGAATTTGAAGCTTAAAGAATGCATCCCACAGTGTATTCAGAAAAAGAGATTCAGGGAGAACACACCTATATTTCTTCTATCCATTCAGGCGTGTCTGCCTCTCTCCATTTTTTTGATACTCTTCTCTTCTTTTGTTCTGTTGATCTCCATGCCTATTAGGAACCATTGCTAAAAAATACTCTGCCCCACAGCTGATAGGTGCTCGGCTCAACATTCATATTGCTCATTATCCCTGCCAGAAAATTAACCAGGAATAGATTTGCCCAGGAATGCAGAACTATCACACCAGATGCTATCCAAAGAGCTGGATATGTCTTTGGTTTCCTAATCCTATCATGCAATATAGCAAAAAACTCCACTGTAAGAAAACCACTGTGTCCAGTACAGTTCCTATACTGTCATTTGGCAGGTAGCAGAATTTATGTTCAGGACAGCATTAACTTAAACACAACAATTGCTCAAAGTGTGGGTGGGGTCATGGGATCACATGCAAGCCCTACCCAAAATATTGCAATATCTGTCATCTCAATTCCTAGCCTTGCACTTCTTGCAAGGGAGTTTGCAGAAGGGAGTTTTACTTGCATTTGCTTGAACATGAGTAGAACCCTTCTATACACAGTGATACTGCTACCTGCAGGGACCCTCTTTATGAGGGTCCCGGATTGCATGAACTTAATGGGGTACAGATGTTCCCCATGCAACAGGGGTTGCAGTAAGGTTGTGGATGGACTTAATGGACATGCGGACATCGTGGGTGGGGTTTGCATGAATATACCTATAGTGTATCCACAAAATCTTTCTGATACTTTGAAAGTGGAGCTGTGAAAAGAAAGAGATTTCAAGAAGGCATGGAGAAATGCTGAAAACATTTTCGTCAATGCCTCCTGTGTTTCATTCACTTTTCAGTTACTATGAAGGGGTGTGATTGTTCTGAGAATACTGCACACAGTATTTTGAAGATAATTTACAAAAAGAAATGTTGCCACAGTTTTCTATCTTTATCTAAGGCTGCCTGTTTCAAATTGTGAAGAATATAACCATTCTCAAAATTGTCCTGTATTAAAAATAAACTATGGGCAACAATGCTGCAGTGAAGCCAGTCAATCTTATCTGTTTTCTCTACAGAATAGGATCTTCTGATGATCTGTGATTGATCATCGACACTGAAAATCATAAATGAAGGCTTCTATGGGCCTTCACACACAAACACACACCCAAATATACAAGATATGAAAAGGTAAGGTACAAAGATAAATATGCTAGAAAAAATGGAAGAAGATGCTATCAATAACCTAAGTATAGTTTGCATTTATGTGCAACCTTTTTCTTTAACATTGTATTCAATATTTACACTACCTGATGAAACATGAAAAGAGGATCTCAGATACCTTCTTATGTTCCAATGTTGAGTTGCTGGAAGGAAGGAAGATAGAAGTCAGAGATAGAAAATATAACTATGGGTCAATTAGAGCAGCCACCAGATAGAAACTGGCTCAGTATGGTGTTTGTAATGCGTAAAGCAACATTTAGCCCGGGGATGGGGAATCTGTGACCTTCCAGATGTTTTTAGACTCCAGCTCCCATCTCTCTTGACCACTGGACAGACCGGCTAAGAGTGATGGAAGTTGATGCACAGCATCACCTGAAGGTCACGTGTTTCCTATCCCTGCTTTAATCTGTTAGTATAGCCCTGCCTCTCGTTCCATCATCCTTGTTCTATGAGAAGTGGTCTCTTTCTCTTTTTATGTCTATCCCAGTGGGTGAGGAGCAGCTGTGCCAAACAGAACCACCCCCTCCAGCTGCACACTTTCCAAACATTGTATAAGCAAGCCAATCTGTTTTCATCTCGTTTGAATGCATTATTTTCAGTTATGAGGTATTGTGGATTGAGACTAATTGCTGTTATCTTTAGCAGGAGATAGGAACTGATACTGAAATCCCGAGGTGGGGTGTTCCAATGAGGCTGAGCATTGGAAGATTCAGGACAGGCAAAAGTAAGTACCTTTTCCCACACTGCATAGGAGGTGTGTGTGAATCTTTCACACCACTGTGAGGAGGTGTGTGTGAATCTGAATTTATGATATGATTTATCTCTGTAGTTCATGGCATAAAAGTGACATAACTCTAATCTGACATGAGAGCCTCCATGATGAGCTTTGGTGTCAGGAGTGGAGAGTCCTTCCCTCCCTTTGGTAACTTCAAAGACAAGAATTAACGAGCAGTTTATATTTATAGTCATTTTTATTCAGTCATCTGGTTGCAACAAAAAAACCCACATCTCTCCACAAGGAGAGCAGTTAGCTACTCTGAACCCTCCCCATTCCGTTGCCCACAAAGACTCTCCTCCCTGCAAGAGAGGGGAGTGGTTGTGGCCGGCAGCCGGACTCCGCCTCAAGCAGGGGGCGTTTGCCCCCTGCCTCCCACTCACCTGGCTGGCGCCCACACCCTCGGCCAGGCACCCAACCAGGTGCCTTCTAGGGGGCGTGTACAGCAGAACATCCCAGGTGCCACAGCCACTCCCGACATAAGGAGGGGGGGTTGGGGCTCATGCCCACCAACATCCGCACGGGGCTGGCCTCGGCCCCGCATGACCTGGGGAATCCTAGGGCCACGTCAGCCCCAGGGCCAGCCAATCAGCTGGCTGCAGGGGCGGGGCTTGGGCCACTTAAGGTTGGTGCAGCCCGAGATCGCCCCTTGGCTCGTGTGGCAGTTAGGCATTGGTAGGGGTATTATTATGCAGATGAGTCAGGGGGAGGAGCGCCATCACCTCCCCCAAATATTTAATGGTAGTCCGATAAAGGATTCCGGGGGGCGTTGCCTCGTCTGAAACCTATGGAGGCTAGGGCCTAAAGCGCGCCCCCGAGTGGTGACCCCTCGGGGAGTGCCTAGGGATGTGCATCTCAGGGGCTCCCCCTGCTGGTGTTAACCCTTTCCGGTTCTCATGCCGGATAGTCTGATAGGACCAATGCCTAAAGCCAATACCGCTCTTACCTGTAACCAATAAAGTTGTGGCCATTTTTTGCCCATTAACCTAAAATTTTGGTGTCTTGTCTATTTATTTATTCCAACTGGTGGGAGGCGGGAATCGCCAAGCAATCGGAAGTTCTTCCTCCTCTCTGCATTCTTTGTTCTCTAATATGGATGGACGTCTTAGTCTTTGGGCAGGAAGGTCTTCCACACTGTCCAATGACGTCTCTGCTAATTGTTCCCTCCTTCCTGGTTCTCTTCCCATTATCTTGTAGCTAGGTAACTCCTTTCTAAGCTGCTCTGTGTCTGTGTCTCTCCCTGCTTCTGAATCGCTGGAGAGAGGGCAGGGGGGGCCCCCCTAAAACTTACCCTTCCAGCTCCTCTTCAAAGAGGAGCTGTTCTGTCTGAGAATGCATTCCCCACTCCTCTGATTCAGACCATTCTCTAACATTTGGTGAACATGGACCAAGCCAGATTACAGCCCCTTGCTGAAAGGCATTTGGGCATATCCGGAGTTCACAGACTGACCTAAAAGATTAACATGTGCAATTTAGTTGCTAAGTACAGGATACTCAGCTCTTCGGTAGGATCCATCCACAAAATGGTAAGGTGATTTGAAGGCAGATAGCAGACAGGGATGCCTAGGTTCAGAAGTCTTTCACCCTTTGGTTAAGCAAACTGGATGGCCAGTTTTAAGCATTTCTCACTATTCTGGAAGGAGTTATGGCAATTGTAGGATTCACTCAGTCCACAGCCCCCTCTCCACTGGCATAGCTTGGCAAAAAAAAAAAAAAGGTATAAAAAACCCAATAGATCCAAAGATTAGTTAGCTTTTCTAACTCCAACAGGACAGAACTTACCCAGTGCTCCCCAGGACTCAGCATACTTCTGCTTCACTCCAATGGTTTGACATCACCCCTGACGGCATACTCTTCCATTGGCTCCTGAGATAGATGGAGGCCAACAACCTTTGAGTATTTTACTGCTTGCTGTTACACATTTATGCTCATTTCAAACCTCATCATTTTCAGATATGAAATCTGATTTTTCAGAGATAAAGTGCAAAATCTCCCCCAAAGTGCTGAAAGCACAGATGGGCAGATCTGGCTTCCTCTCACAGCATTTGAGGAATTCTGCGGAGAGGCGAGACCTTCAAATAACAAATGACAAAAGGGGACCCAGTGGACCATGATTAGAAGATGAAAGAGAGAAAGAAAAAGGTTACATTTTATTAAACTGAAAACTTTCTAACATTTATAGGTCTGTGATGTTAAATCTAATTCTCAGTGTAATGCTGGTCATAGCAGTTCAATTGATATTTCTGGCTTTGTGGGTTGAAATGTAAAATTGTGGGTGAAGAAAAAATCCCAAAAGCTCACCTGATATAACCTTATTTATAAACAAGGCAAGGTGGCCCACAAAATAATATTTGTCCTGTCACTCTGAAGAAGTACTCTTTGTGTCTTATGCAAGTCCTATTGAAATTAATGGGAAGTGTATGTGGTTGCAATAGTCTTGCATAGTCTATTCATTTCATGGTTATCCAACAGAAGTATCTAGATGGCAATGAAAGAAGATTATGCCCATTTTCATCTGCCCATAGCCCCAGTCCACAGCTTTGGTGTACACCAAGATCTTCTGTATAGAGAGCTTTCCCTGGTCATTTAGAAGGGAAGAGATGGCTTCGTGCGTTGCTGTCCTGGGCTTCTGCAGCACTCTTGATATATGCACATCACCAAAAAGATGGCCATCAGCCAATTGATGAAGTTAAGGGAGACAGAAGACAGAGAAATGAAAATGCGAACATCCACTTTTACTGATCAAAGCTGCTACAGCGCATTTCTAATTTGTAGCTATGTTAAGTCGTAAGAAAATTAGATTTCTTATTTCTAGCTAATGGCTCAGCTCCATAATGTGTTCTAGTTGTAAGCAGCTTTGGTTCCAGCCCATCAATTCCTCCCATCTGATTAATATTTAAATTCAATAACGATTTTAATACTGATGATTTATGAACATTCCATATATCACATTGATTCCCTGGTGTAAATGTAAATTACATGTTTCCCTCCCTATTTGCAAGCCAACCTAATTCATTGGCAAGATTACATAAGTGAAAAGCAGAGACCCAATTTATTAAGCTTTGAAGTCAATGAGGGTTTTTTTTAAAAAACAACAACAACTGGGCATGATATTTAGATATATAGATAGCTGAGCTGCTGTGAAGGCACTCCAGTGTTTCCTTCCAAACAGAAATTCTTTTTCTGTCAAATCACAATGCTGTTTCTTGATGGGCACAAAATCATTATCCCATTTTACCTTTATGCATTGTCATTGTTGCAAAATCTCCATTTTCTGTAATTTCCCTAGCATGCCTCACACATTTGGCTTAAGTAACTGTTTTATAGAAATGCTTCTGAAATTCTCCTCCTTTGGATTAACAGAGCGTTGCAAAAAGCAATCTAGATGTAATCTATGATTGCAACAAGATTCTCTCTCTGTGTGTGTGCATGTGGAATTTTACCAATGCAAATATCCACTTGTGTGCATTGATGAAACACTGCAAAACAAACAAACAAAAACAAACAAACGTGATGTAGTTATATGTAGGACTGCATTTTTAAAAAATTGGTGCTGTGTTTTACTGATGACCAGAGTTGCACCTGCCTACCATACATCACCAAGCAGTAGTGAACTGAGCATGCTCAGCCTTAAGTGAGTTGTTTAGAGGGATTCCCATTTTAATGTCTTTTGGAAAGTACTTCTCCAAAACCTTAAGAGTTTGCCTAAGCCTGCCAGACATTCTCCTTGTGCTTGGGAGGTGCTGTTTTGACTCAGAGAATGAGTTGCAAAGAGGATACATAAAAGAAATAAAGGGAAAGGGAGTGTGCCTCTTGAGGCAGAGGATTCCATGTACTCTTCCTCCATCATGCATATGCAGCGCTATTAAAAGCTGTGACATAAATCTCTGCAGCTTGTGGTGATGGTAACTCGTCGGTAATAGAAAGCAGGAGCATTGCACAATCCACCGAGGGATCTTCCTGCATAATCTCATCATTTCAACTAGATTTCCATGTGAACAACACTCAGCAAACTGAACTAGAAACATAAAGTTGAAGGGAATGTATAGAGTCCAAAAAGCAGTGCATGAATGTATGGAGTCCAAAAAGCAGAGGCCTAAGCGCCCTCTGCGACCCTGTCGAAACCGGGCCCCTTGGTTTACCGAGGAGCTCCGGAAAATGAAGCGGGATCTCAGACGGCTAGAGCGAGTATGGTGACGGACTCGTGACGGAGCTTCAAGAAGGTGCTGGTTTTGACCTTTAAAGCCCTTCACGGCCTAGGACCCTCATACCTACAGGACCGTCTGTCCTGGTATGCCCCACAGAGGACCTTAAGGTCCATAAATAGCAACACCCTAGAGGTCCCGGGCCCTAAGGAAGTTAGATTAGCCTCAACCAGAGCCAGGGCCTTCTCAACACTGGTCCAGCCTGGTGGAACGCTCTGTCTCATGAGACCACAGGGCCTGTAAGACAGAGTTGTTCCGCCTGGCCTTTGACTTAGAATCAGTTTGATTCCCTCCCCCTGTTTCTTTTTCCTTTCTCCTCCTGTGAAGAGGCTGCATCTTAATGTTTTAATGTTGTATTTTAATCTTGTTTTTTAAATTGTATTTTAATCAACTTGTTTTTATTATAGGCTGTTAGCCGCCCTGAGCCCGGTCTTGGCTGGGGAGGGCAGGGTATAAATAAAATATTATTATTATTATTATTATTATTATTATTATTATTATTATTATTATGTGGGGTAGTGTTCATGTTATGCAGCCACATTTTTTAAAAAAGCCTTTAAATAATAATTGAAAAGTCCAAGCAATTTAAATAGATGGCAATAATTTCTGGAAGTTCTTTAATCTGAATTTTCTACCACTTTTCCTGTGAAAAGTGCCACTTTCAACCTATAGGAAGGCAGCCAGAACTTTCTGCAGTATTAAGAAAGTCTGCTGTTTATTCAAAGTGCTGCAAGCCCTTCTGTGAATTAGTTTTACCTTGCCATGGTTTTAGAGAATATTCAGGAACGGAAAATCATTTGGTAGCTTTGAGGTATGAGTTATGATTCATACTTTTAATTTCAAATCCGAAAGCATGGGAAAATAAAGAATGAATGTGTTGTGTTGGAGAAGATAAGTGGTGAGAGGGTCTGGGTCCACTGCCAGTTGGCAAGGGCTAGATGGCTATTGATCAGACCGGTGTTGTTACAATGTATTATTTATATGATTTGCATCCTCAGTGTTTGCTATGAATTCATTTTTCCCCCCTTTCACATGGCTCTTCCAATAAAATGGTGGAAGTGGAGATTTTACAGCTGCCTATGAGAGACCTAAATTTCAGAGACGTGTATGTGTTCCTCTCCATCCCTCTCCCATACCAGAGAGTCATCTTGGCAGCTTATTGGCAAAAGGCTACCAGTGTGGTCCCCTTTGGGATACATTCTTTCTCATTCATTCTGATTGCCACAGCAGTTGTAGTTTTTATGTAGCTTTTGGCCCTTCCCCTTATTTACTTATTATATTTTAAAATCTGGACTTTCTTCCAAAAAAAGCCCAAGGTGGAATACGTTATTTTGTACATCCAAGTGAAGTGGGTTAGGTGAAGAGTGACAGGCCCATGGTCACCCAGTGAGCTTTATGGCTGATTGGACCTCCCTTGCCTTAATTCAGCACTCCAACACTGACTCGATTCTTCCAGAATGAGCCAATTCATAGATGTGGGTGCCCCAGCATTAAACTCCAGATAAGGTTAGGAAGGACTCCTGCCTGAAACCCTGGAAAGCCATTGGCATTCAGTATCAGCAATACTGAGTGAGATGGACCAATGGTCTGAGATCCTACGTTCCAAAGACTAACAACAAAGGGCAAATTTTGGGATGACTCCAAAACCAAGAAAGGAGAGACACCCAAATATTGCCACATTTGCATGGGACACATATCTCTATCACATATCAGACCCCACTTACCTAATGAAACAGAAACCATACATGTGAATATGAGCAATATTGGCTGCTCTTTTTTGGGGGTATGGAAATGTGATATAAATAATTATATTATTTTACACATTGTTTTTGACATTTCACTTCTACTGAAATGTATTGAAGCTATTAAATTATTTAAATTTCACAATTAATTAAATTAGTTTCCGCCATAGCTGATAGAAAGATGGACAATGTAGGTTTTAGCAGAAACAGAACTGTAGTGGAATGGAAATGGCACTGATTGCGACAAACACAGGACAGGATGTAAATCTTTGTCTCCTTACATCCCTAAGAACAAGACAGTGCTTCAAATGACATAAAATGTATCTTCATTGAAGGAAATGTGGAACATACATGAAACAAAGAAAATGTAACAGTTATTGGGAAGTACTGAGGAGTATAAAACAAACTTTGATGAGAAACAGAATAGCATCTACTCTAAGACTCAGTTTTCAAACTTCCTCTGAAATGTGCAGAAGGGTCTCTGTCATTTTTGCTTTTAATGCTCTTCCAATGACTGGCTCCCTCTTGAGACGAGAAACTACATTTTTGACTAGCTGTAACCTCTCCCTCATGAGATCAGGCAGAGGAAAATCTATTTTTTAAAAGGATTTATTTTTTGGTTTTATAGGTTTGAGCGTTCCACTAAGGGATTTTCCAACTTCCTCCACTTATTACACTGAAAGCTCTCTAAATATCAGCATTTCCGTGGGGAAGCACAAATGTAATGCTCATCAGTTCTGGAAAATGGTGGGGCATTTTTCATTATCTGTCTCTCCCTACAATGTCCTCTTAAAACAACAACAACAACTAGAAATGGAAGAGCTTCTCTAATTAAAACCTGTGGCAACAATACACTCATGAATGAGAAAAAGCAGAGGCTTTTCTTATCCTAGAAAGACAAAAATCCATCAAATATCCCTAACCTATCAAGGGGACTAGAAAAATTAGCATGAAGCTAACAGAACAACCCAATAATTTTATGCTACTTTCCTCATCTACAGGGGGCAGGGTCTGTGGCTACCAGAACAGCAGGATAAAGTACAATGTAGGAACCACCTCCCAGTTTGTTAAACTAAGAGAGTGACCACATTCACACCATACATTTAAAGCACAATGACACAACTTTAAACAATTGAATTTTGACCCCTAGACTGAATTTATATGCTCATTTCTGGCCACTGCTGACATTTTTAAGAGCCAGAAAAAAACTTGCATTTCCATTTTTCTTCTTTCTTATGTTGTGTCAAGTATCTTTCTGCAAACAGAAACAAATGAGCTCAGAGAACCATACTGAGGCCCATTTTATGCTTTCTGAATGAAAAATAAGACTAATCAAGGGACTCCCCCTCTTCAATGGGAAAAACAACAACAATGAGAGCAGAATACCCATTGAAACAATTGATTATTCAGTGGCTTGAATCAAAGCACATGGGGTTTATCCGCAAAGCCATCAAAAAGATTTTTTTTATTGAGACACTAAGTAGATAAGAGCATTATTTAATGTCTGAAAATGTAGCAAGCCATTTTTCTTTTTTAGTGTGTAACTAAACAAACAAATGAACTTACAGCTTGTATAACAGAGTACCTCTGATTCTTAATGCAGACTGAAAGTTCAAAAACAGCTGCTACGGAATAAATCTAAGACTGCCATTCCAAACACACTTTACTGGGGAGTAAGCCTCATTGGATCAAACGTATCCATTCTTAAGGAAATCAGCCCTGAGTGCTCACTTGAAGGACAGATCGTGAAGCTGAGGCTCCAATTATTTGGCCACCTCATGAGAAGAGAAGACTCCCTGGAAAAGACCCTGATGTTGGGAAAGATGGAGGGCACAAGGAGAAGGGGATGACAGAGGATGAGATGGTTGGATAGTGTTCTTGAAGCTACCAGCATGAGTTTGACCAAACTGCGGGAGGCAGTGGAAGACAGAAGTGCCTGGTGTGCTCTGGTCCATGGGGTCACGAAGAGTCAGACACAACTAAACGACTAAACAACAACAACAACAACAACAAGCCTCATTGGACTCAGTAGGGCTTAGTTCTGAGTAGGCACAAAGATTGTAAGAAAATAAGAAGAGCCCTGCTGGATCAGCCCATCTGGTCCAACATCCTATTCTCTTGGTGGCCATTCAGATGCCCATGGAAAGTCTGGAAGCAGGACCTGAGTGCAAGTCCCCCTTATGGACTTTCCATAGGCAGCGGTTTAGAATGTATACATGCATGGGATAGACGTACAAGAAGATTATGTTTCAAAAACTGGATGCCTGATGTTGCTCTATAAAATTTGGAACCATTACCTAGTTTTCACCCACAAATCTTATTGATCTTAGCAAGCTAAATTAATGTGCTGCATCTTTGAACTTTTAATTACAATCATTTGCATTTTTAAAGCCAGTTAAATAACCCAGTGACCCTCACCATATCTGAGGGCGGTGAATTCCAAAAGGCAAGTATGAAATGTATATTTTCTTTTATTTTCCATTTGTATTATAAAGATACAGTTATCTTTAATAAAATTATTTTGAAAAAGAGTGAAATTTATAATATTTCCAAAGTCAGTATCATGTGAGACAGTGTTCCAAATACAAAAGAGAAAGTATTTGAAGTCAAGGCTGCCCTGGGATTAAAAATCAGGTCAGGTTTCCTACTAGTGTCATGAGCCCCACAGAGATATACAGTGGTACCTCAGGTTACATATGCTTCAGGTTACATACGCTTCAGGTTACAGACTCTGCTAAACCAGAAATATTACCTCGGGTTAAGAACTTTGCTTCAGGATGAGAACAGAAATCATGCAGCAGCGGCGCAGCAGCAGGTGGCCCCATTAGCTAAAGTGGTGCTTCAGGTTAAGAACAGTTTCAGGTTAAGAACAGACCTCCAGAACGAATTAAGTTCTTAACCTAAGGTACCACTGTATTGGAAAGGATGTGTGGCTCCTGAGGAGGTGGGGGAAGCGTTCAAAGAGTTGGAGCCAGATGGCCATGGGGAACGGGGCAAGGGAGATACAACTGGGGCTTGAGAAATGTCTGAGCTGCAGGAGAAGCCAGTGATCAAGAAAGGCAGGAGCTGGATCCTGGGGAATGTTCAAATGGTTTGTCAGAAAGGTATCCCACCCTGTGATATCAGACACCTCCTAAAGGGCCACTACTAATACCAGCCCCTCCTGTAAGTTGGGAGCCTCCTCCAGGGGAGGGAAAGGGACACCTTAGGGTAAGTTGGATATGGAGCCAGCACCTCCATTGTCCAGGACATGGAAAGGCCAGCATTGTCACATTCAACCCTCAGAAGCCCAGCCCACTTGCAGAAGTGTCCATTTGCTTGTCCATAGCAGGGACACCTGTTGTTTGCATGGGTGTGTGTTAGGTCAAGGTCTCAGCTTGCGCATAGCCATGCAATTCACCTGCTGTGCCTTCAACCCTTGCTTTGCCTATGTATCACACAGATTTGTGCCTTAAAGAATTTAGCAGAATCAGAAATCCAAGTTTGAGTTTTTCATCCACTAGTGAGGAGAATTATCAGAGACATACAAGGCAAAGTGCATTCCACAATCAGGGCATCACCACAGAATGAGTCCCTTTTTTGGTGTGGCTGCACCACAGCTTTCCCTTGGGTGTGGAACCACTAGTATAATTTAAGCTGCTGTAGAGCAAAGGAACAAAAATGCAATGCAGAACATTTCTTGCCCTCAAAGTCAGATCACTGTGCTGTGAGATGCTAATGATCATTGGTATCAATATACTGGCTCAAGAAGATGTCTTACAAGTTGCTGTCTCAAAACAGAGAGTAACATGTTAAGGTCATCAGAAAAAAATGGTGTTAAGTTCATAATCTCTCATCAAAGCTCATTTCCATTCTAAATCAAGGTCTGAATATTATTTTGATTTAGTGGCATTTAAGCAGCAGAATCATTTCTTACATGTTTGTGGATACTTTTTAGAGGCTGTCTACATTCTCTACTGCAACTGTTTTCCCAAGAGAGTCAGAAGAAAGCTGAGAGTGAAAAGAAGGGTAATAGATTGTACTGATGAACTTGGCGCCCTTCACTTGAGAGAAAAGACTCCCAAATGCTTCAGTCCATGGAAGCAGCAACAAGAAAAATGCTCTTTCAATGCAGGCCTATGGTCATTGTGACATGAGTAACTGGTTTACTAATCCTCTCTCACAGCCACCTACACAATTTGCATATTTGAAAATTTCAAACTCACTAGCTGGGTCCATGCTATCTGAGCCACGCTGCACAATTAATGTGCCCAATCATTTGGTGAGAATTTCCCTAGTTTATTCTGCTAAAGTTGCCAAAATACGCCTGTACCACTGACCCAATCTTTATTTGCTTCCCAACTAGCATAAACACAATAAGTCAATTCCTGTTCAGAAAGTTGTGCTGTTTTATGAACTGTCATGTCATGTCTATCGACAGATGGCTTTGTTTGAGAAAGGCTTCATTAGCAGACCTTTCCTATTCAAAAAGTCCATATGGTGTTTTATACTCACAGGAGT
The DNA here is from genome assembly GCF_964188315.1 of Podarcis muralis. NCBI lineage: Eukaryota > Metazoa > Chordata > Lepidosauria > Squamata > Lacertidae > Podarcis > Podarcis muralis. Next base: position 27,850,757 of record NC_135662.1, read on the forward strand.
ATAAAACTTGTTCCCTTTTCATTTTTAAACAGATCTTCATGATCTTTTTCTATGAAGAGATGATACATAAATCCTACAATAACATTAAGCGTCTGGTTAACTAAGAGATTGGGCCTTTAGCAATACAATGATATGCAGCATATGGTAGATAAGGGGACATGCAAAGAAATGGCATTTCAAATACTGTTGTTGTTGTTGTTGTTGTTGTTGTTGTTGTTACTACCATTTCTATCGCACCTCTCTGCCCATTTATCACAAAACAGAACAGTAGCATGTATTTTAACACAGTATCACCAGGAACCCTGAAAGTGTTTTTACGGTGAATGGGCTCGAGGCAGTCCAGGAGTCAATTAAAAATTTAATCCAGAAGAGAACTGAAAATACACAGTTCATGAATATTATAGAATTGCTCAGTGTTCAGAACTTGGCCTTGCCACTGTCAGTCTCAGCTCTGTCCTGCTGAAGCTCAGCTTGGATCATCAAAACACAGCTGAGCTTTGCTCCCAAGGCACAGCAAGCTAGACTGTGCAGTCAACTGTCAAACCCTAAAAAATGGATTGATCCTCTCCCTCTTCTTTATAACTTAGTATGACTGCAATAGCAGTCCCTTTTGCCTGATTGTGGCTAGCGGATTCAGCACCACCTGGCTAATTTCAGGGGGGATTTTAGCCCCTCTATCACTATCACTATCACTATCCTTACAGGACTGTAGCTAGGGGGTGGCGAGGAAGGTCCCCACTAGGGGCACAGGTGAGGAGGGAGCGCAAAATCAGCAAAAAATAGGTCCATAAATATTTTCGGTGAAAGAGTTCATTACAAGGTGAAGTGTGTGAGGAATTGAATGGGTGGAGGTGGGGTTGGAGGAGAGGCGGAAAGAAGAGCTAATTTGTCCCTGGCTAGGGGGCACAATCCGAACGGTTCTGCCAGGGGCGCAAGATCAGCTAGCTACCACTCTGTATCCTTACAGGGTCCCTGAATATTAAAGAACAACTTAAGCACAATTCCTGTCAAGAAGAAGTTATTAGCAAAGTCTTCATGGAAGAACATAAAAGCATTGGCTAACTTCTTGAAGCCCACCAGAGACTGGACCTTGTCTCTCTTCCTTAGAAGTCTCTCTTCCTTAGAAGGGCATCCCAAAGACATGCCTTTACTTGTGCAGTGAGCAAAAGGGGCTTAATGGAGAGATACGTACGGCTTGCTGTGAAAAGGTTTGCTTCCTGATTGTGTCTCAGCAAATACTGCACTCGCAGTGCTTAAAAGAGAAACAAAAATGGATCTTGAAGTCTGCCAAATATAGCTACTCATTAAGAACATTCACAGGGATCCATGTCACTTGTGACGACACATTGCTAGAACGATGAGCTCTCAGTCAGATGTAAAATGCACCATTTTATTTTATTTTGTTTTAAAGGAGGAGCTGACTTTAGAAAACAATGACTTATTCAAATGTCAGCCTAATTCCAGGCACAAAAGATATTTCCTATTTTCAGGGCAAAAAAAGAATGAACAAGGCAAAAGGGAGAGAAAAATAAAAATAATGAGCAAGTCAAGAGAAGGTGATATATATATATATATATATATATATATATATATATATATATGATTAATCTGAAATGAAAGCAAGAAAGAAAGCTGTAAAAATAAAAGTTTCTCCCCCCTCTTTTTAATCATTGAAAATATTAGCTGTTAGCCATATTGCTGATGTCAGTTACCCTGAAGATGGAGGGCTGCCCTGGCTGTCTTCAGTGAGCACTCGCTGCAGTGAAGCAGAGTTCATTAGGAGATCTGCCAACCTCACTTCATTTGATCTAAATAGGGATTTATAGGGAGCAGGCAAATGTGGAGGAATCACCCTGAGCTGTCTTCTAGCTCCTCTGTGCTTTTTTTTTCTTTCTTCATATTGCAAGGTCTCCTTTGGACCACCACCCCTCAAAAAAGAAAATGTATGTAGAAGAATGAGAAAATAATAACCTGTATTGTCAGATTTGTGAACCTTGTCAGACAGAATATATTAAGAATGAGTAGGGTGGGAAAGTATGTTTCAGAGACGTGGGGAGAGTATTTCCACTTATTTTAAAGGAAGAATAGCCTGCTGTGTTTCTCAATGTGCTTTATGGTTTAGGGTACCCATATAGCTGTATGTGGAATCTGTGCTTCTATTTTGGATTAATGAACTCCTTATTTCCCTAATCCATGTCATATAGAAAAGTCTTTTCCTGAACCAAATATGACTCCTTCCTGTAAACAAATACTAGCTTAGAATTTACTTTGCTTAGAGAAATAGCCATGGATGTAGTCTCTCTTTCTATAAATATCAGGGCACAGGAGCTGGTTAACATTTGCATGACTTACAGTATGCTTGACAGATAGCCGTCCAACCCCTGCTTGAATACTCACAGTGGAAGATAGACCACCACCTTGAGAGGCAGTCTATTCTCCTGTTGAACAGCTCTTACCATTAGGAAGTTTCTCCTAGTATTTAGCTGCAATTTAGCTCCTAGTATTTAGCTGCTGTCTGGTTCTAGACAGAGGCAGAGTTAGGGCAGCACAACTGGTTGTGCCTCACTGTGTGCCAAGCCCAGGTGGTGCCACAGGGCATTACAACTATGACGTAGTGAACTGAGCAGAACAGAAGGTGAGAGGCAGGGGAGTGACAAATTTTGGCCTCACACAGAGCGACGCTGAAATTTGAAAGACCCAACTCTGTCCCTGTTCTAGACCTTCCTTCTGCAGCAACAGAGGACAAACCTACTCCATTTTCTGTGGGACAGCCCTTCAGATAATTGAAAATCTCTATCACCCCCTTTTTGATGTGAATTTGAGAGGTCCGTACTACATTAGCTGATGAAAACTGACCTCCCTTTATCAAGCACAATGATCTCCAGATGTTCTTGGACTTGTAACTCCAATCACTCCTGACCGATGACCATGTTGTCCAGGGGTGATGTTAGTCCAAAAACACTTTGGAGGGCACCACATGGGTATGTTTGAGTTTAAAATCTGGACGAGTACTTCCACAATCAAGTATCCAAGTAGTAGAATTTTTAAGAGCTAGTGGTTGTTGTTTCATAACTGCTACCTGAAGAATGCTAAAATGGTGCTTGAATGTTCTATCATAGTGCTGTAGATGCTCTTAGCACTTTGCAGAGTTACACAAACAAATTATAGACAGCCCCCCCACCTGCCCTCATGAACCTCCCAATCTAAAACCAACAGTAGGGAAGGACACAAAAGAGGAGAAATGAGGGAACAAGTGTTACGATAAAACTTGGCTTGTAGTTTACAGTTTCTTTCTCTCAGACTGTCTGAAGAATCATATCGTGTTGTAGGTAAGTGAATTTTCCATATGCCAATGCTTAATTTTTCAGCCACTCTCTGCTGGGATCTGTGTGGCATTTTGGTAGCTCCTGCACCTTAACCATAGCTAAGTAGAAGACCTTGGCTAATGAGCACCATGGCTAAACTGTGGGGATGGGGTCAGAAGATCATTTGAATACAAACCATGGTTTGTAAACCATGGCTTAACATCTCATGCAAACTGGACCAATGCATAACTTCTAGATATTTGGAAACCCAGAGTGCATAACCTTAAGCATAAGGACTGCATGCTGCCCTCAGCCTAATTTCGCATAGCCCTCAGTTTAGTTTTAAAACTCCATACACTTTATAGCACCCACCTGGGGCACCCACTTTTGAATATGTTGAATATGGCTCCACTCATGACCAGCTGTGCCCTCTGAAGTAAATGTATCTCTTATCTTAAGAGGAAAAAATGTTCCTAACTTCTGTTTAAAACCATAGTTGCAAATGATGATGATGAATTTTAAAAAGAATGAATGAAATCTGCAACCACTGGTGTAGTCAGTCTTTCCAGCTAGTTGCACTGCAAACATGCTTCCTTCAATACAATATTTTGAAGATCAACATTCAGACCTTTCCACAAAATTAAGTACTTCAGTTGCCTCAGAACATACAGCTCAAGTAGTGTTGAGAATTTTGCACAGCATGCTTTGAAGAACACAAGGTTGTATTTACTCAAGATAGGAATCACAATAGAGGCATCAATCTTCAAAAATCTGTTGAAGTAAGAGCATTAAGGAAAATTGAGCAGTACGGCTACATATTTTACTTTCAGAATAATATGAGCATTTTAAAGTTCATAGCATGCCATTATGCTGCTTTTTCTCGTCAAAGTTGCTGGGGCAAAAAGCACATTTAAAAAAACAGAATTTGAACAGAGATGATAAGAATCTAGTCTTATATTTCCTTAGAAGACAAACTTTACCACAGTTAGGCATTTTTCATACCTTCCCAGTAGTTGAACCAAGTCATTTGAAATGCCCAGGCAAATATTTAAAATACGTGTGTGTGTGTCAAAAGGAATGGGAGAGCCAAGTATTTGGGATGTAATCAACAAGGCAGTTGAACCAAGGTATTCAGGTTAAGGTCACTTTCCGTGTTATCATGCATTCAACCCAGAAAATATACAGTTAGATTGAAGAGTAGTGTAGTATAAACAGTACAAAGTGCAATGTTAACTCATTATCTCAAGTTTGTCTATATTCTCTCTGTATATTGTAGGTTTCACTCTGTAGATAATATACAGTAGAAAAAGTGCAGAACTAATTGATGAGCTGAAGCGTTACAAAGAACAGACATTGTCAAGCATCCAGATAGACAGTATCTAGTATCTAGATCTAGTAGTATCTAGAAGTGATTTAATATATATATCACACATGTTTTGCCTGGAACATGGCCACAGAAGGGGGACCAATTAACATTAACCCTATTGTTCAAAAGAGGGGAAATGGGAACATGTGGTCCTCCAGAACTTGTTGAACTTAACTCCAACCATCAGCCTCAAGCTAGCATGGCCAATGTTAAAAGATGTTGTAGTCCAACAACATTTGGAGGGCCACAAAAATTTCCATTCCTGGTTGAAAAGTCATTTTTGAAAGCATGGGGAATGGGAAGTGTGCTAGACTTCTTAAAAGAAGAGGCCTCCTATCAACCAAGGCTTACCTAATCTAGCCTCCCTATTTCCCACAATGGCCAACCACAAGTCACTAGCAGGGTGTAATAGTCCTATCCTACTGTTGTGCTTTGGTAATAGGCATTCAGAGACATGTTGCCTGTAATTCTGGCGGTAGCATATATGGCCATTTCAGGGACTGGGCAGAGGAGGAATGCTGGAGACCGCCTCCCCATCCTGACCCCTCCAGGGAGGAGGAAGAGGAAGACAGTATAGATTTACAACAGTGGTTTGAGGGAAGTCACAGCTCAGAGGCAAATGAGGGGAAAGGTTGGGAAATAATAAGAGAGGAAGAGGCAGGACCGGAATGGCAGCTGGCTGACACAGTGTCTTTAGAAAGCATTCCAGACCCTCCATCTCCCAGAACCTGGCGAGTCTTAAAAGTAGGAGAGCAAAGAGCTCAAAGACAGAGGGCACTTAGCAGCACCCGTAGAAGTGACAAATGAAGAAGTGGGAGAGACGGGGAGGGGTGGAAATTCGCTTGGGACAATGCCATTATCCAAGAGGCTGGGTTCTACAGCTAGTCTCTGTAATATTGAAATAAAAAAGGACGGTAAGAAACTTTTCCTTATCTTTATACTTTCCTGAGCAACCAGCCCGGAGCCGATGACAGCTTCATAGTCAAGTGGGTATACCAAGAAAAATGATGAAGTTATTTCTCTTTTTCTTCTCTAACTCAGGAAAAACTTGTTTAACATCTCTTGAAAAGTTTAATGAAATATACATAACAAAAAAAATCAAATAGAAATAACTGGATGTAAAAAGTGGCTTCTTTCCTATTGAAATAGCTATTTGTGGGGAGTTGATTTTCACTGGGGAAATTGTGTGGAGGAAAGAGTTAGATGTCTTTTCCTCATTCACATGCTGAAGTCTGGACCAGAAACACACTCAGACATTTAACAGATTTTCATTTGACCCCGACCTTACCATCACAGCGTGGGAAAAAGCCTTTTTGTAGTGGCTCTGATGCTGGGAATGACTCTGGTGCCTTAATAGCATGAGATAGCATGCCATGTAACATGAACCAGGGTCTTCAGTAATAGTAGTTGTTTTTTTTCAAAAAGGCAAGCTTTCAAGTGTTGAGAAATTAGTTTTTTGAGTCTGTTCTTGGAATAAAATTAAATAATTTGCACTCAACCATTCATCACATTACCAGTTTTTTTCCAGAATTCTCCAGTCATCTGTATTATAGCAAGTTCTTCTTCTATCAACCTAACTTCCCCCCCCCCCCAAGAAGCCCACACATATGGTGTTTATAAAATAGGTTTGTTTGACTTCATATGATTTCACTTTATTCTGGACTTCCTGCAGGGCACATATTCTTTCTTTTCAATTGCTGAAGATAATTCAATAATGTTGCCTTTCCAAACAATGAGCAATTTATTGCTTAAATGTCAAAAAAATTGCCAGGTTGACTTAAAGTAGGACATGAGGCTAAGCTTGGAAGATGCTGCTGCATTTAATAAAATAAAATAAATAAAATAAAATAGCATGGACAGTTTTCTGAGAAAATAAACTTTGCACTGGTGTGGTCCACATGGACTAAAGGAAAGGATACATAATTCTGTATTTAATGGGCTTGTATCTTTTCATGAACTGAAAAATATCATACTATATTATAGCTGAAAGAAATATGCAAAATTAAAACACATCTAAATAGCAAATCTAAAAAAATGTTTGTTTAACATGTAAACAAATTGCAAGATGCTAGGAAAGCAACATCAAAAATACCAAAAACCCAGGTCTCTGGAATAAAAATGGCAGTTGATGTTTCAGAATGCCTGGTGAGTATTTCTGTGAAGCAGATTCCAGTACATCAGCACTAGCATAAAAAGGTAAAGGTAAAGGACCCCTGACAGTTAAGTCCAGTAGCAGACAACTCTGGGGTTGTGGCATTCATCTTGCTTTACAGGCTGAGGGAGCCGGCGTTTGTCCACAGACAGTTTTTCCTGGTCATGTGGCCAGCATGACTAAGCCGCTTCTGGTGCAACGAAACACCGAAACCAGAACAGTGCACGGAAACACCATTTACCTTCCTGCTGGAGCCGGAACCTATTTATCTACTTGCACTTTGGGTGTGCTTTCAAACTGCTAGGTTGGCAGGAGCTGGGACCAAGCAATGGAAGCTCACCCTGTCACGGGGATTTGGACCGCTGACCTTCTGATCGGCAAGCCCAAGAGGCTCAGTGGTTTAGACCACAGCGCCACCCGCGTCCTAGCATAGAAAAGGCCATTGAGTGTATTCCACAATTGACCTAACTTCCTTGAATAGTATTTATTGGTTCAGAAAACTGCTTTGTTTAATATAATAATTTGAAGACTCTTGAAGTGGTTTACACAGAAGGTAATAGATGTACAAGCAACAACTTTCAATAAAATTCCTGAAAGCTAAGCAAGAGTCTGGAAATATACTACGCCGTAACCATCATAACTCATGAGCCATCTCTGGAAGTTCCCCAGATGTGTCAAAACGTAATGATTCCAGTTCCAATCAGCTGGCATTGAGAGGAACCTGACCACCAACAGCAGAGCCCCCTAGAGACCCATGATGAACAAACACTGAGGCATACTAATGAGAAGATTAAAATTCCCAGAACGACTTATAGACACATGCTAATAAGTGCAGTGTAATTAACTGGCAAAGATAACCTATTTTCTAGGGATAACACATTTTAATCAGTATTTTCAAGCTGTGTTTTTCTGTTATCATTTCCTCGTGTTCCCCTTTTTAGGGCCTGAAACAACTTTATACTCCAAAGCCTCTAAAACTTCTGCAACAACTTCTAGGCCTTTGGAACTATCTACCTGGGTATGGGAACTTAGGGCAAGTCCTCAAGTTACTCGCCTTTTAATACAAAGGGTATATTTCAAAATTAGAAACACTGTCATCACAGCCTTTAACTCTTCACATCTCATACAGAAAGATTTGTGGAGTGTTTTGGCTTTGTAATCCTTATCTATATGTTCTGTTTTGTTCTGAAGAAGATGGGGCTGCTATTAATAGGAGCAGTTTCATAACTAGACAATTGTCAACACAGGCAATGTTCTGCACAAGTCCTAGGGTTTTCTATCACAAAGAACATATTTTTTTTGGGGGGGAATGAATATGGTGCTACAATTGTGCAGTGGAGAGCTGTCCTAAACATCACAGCATTAAACAAAATATATATGTACCTCTTGGTTGACTTTGCTAAAGCACACATTTTAAAACGCAAGAATAAACTGAAGGAACAGATGGCATAGATGTGATTTTTTAAAAAAGGGAAGTTCATAGCAATAGAGCATTTTATAAAGAGAAAAGAAAGCAAAAACAATGAACAGTAAACCATAGCAATATTGTGTCATTAGAGTTTGGGGGGCATTTAGATCTGCAGTAATATGTGTCCTTCAGATAACAAAAGCAGCAAGGGTAACACATTTTGTAGCGATGGGCAAAGCAAGTGATAGATATATATTTAGCCATCACATTGTGAACTGATGATGGAAGCTCTGGTAGAGGTATCTCATTTATTGGAACAATACTATCAAGACTAGCAGGGATGCCAATGCAACACAGCTATGAAACTCCACTGGCACCTTGGAATGATTCAGTCCAAGAAAATAAACCCAAAGCAATGTAGTATCTCAATGAGTCTTTAAAAAAGAGGAAGCAACTTTGTAAATTTTTTTCAAAACTAACAAACCAATACTACCAAAGGCTCTTTGGAAGACTGGGAACAATGCTGGTTTTTCTAGAACTTTCACACAAGAAGCAAACAAAAGGTTCATATTGGAAAGGGCGTGGGAACATTTTCTGCCATATTTAGCTTCTCAAATTCCCACTGAAGTACTGTTGATGTGTTCCTTTGCCTCAGCACTAGTTTTGCAAGAAGAACTTCAATTTGAAATTCTGGAACAGAGGATGTGAAATTTGCCACAGTTTGATTCCTTAAATTCATTTGAACCCCTTCTTCCCCTTCTCCCATGTTAAATGATGCACATGGGCAAAAATCATATCTTAATATGAAGGTATATATGAATGCATAAAGATTATCTTTGGACGGTGTTAACCAACATACTCCTGTGTTACATTTCATTGTAACACACCATATACAAAAGAATCTTAATACAATTATACATAATCACATCAATATTTCTTTTTATGCAAGTATTTTCTCAATGCATGCATGTGCATCAGTGATATGATGTACCATTAGGTGGGAGAAAGATCTGGATGAACTAAGGAAACATAAAGCTCTAGGAAACAATAAAGCATGGATCAATGGAGTACTCCTAATGCATCCAAGTTTGGAAACAGGACCACACAGTTAACCCTTCCAAAACCTAGAACATACTTATTATGTTTGCAGACCATTCCTGGAAGATTTCCAGATTCCATTAAGTCTTCCTGAGAAAAGTCTCAAGAGGGTCAGGACAAGCCATCGTCTGAGCACTCCAATGATCGTTAAGCACTCTGCAAGTGCTCCCATGAAGATTCCCAGATGTTTCTCAAAACAATGAAAGTGCAATTGTATTCCAACAAAATTTATGAGAATACCCTAGAATGATGGAAGTATCCAAGCACTAGCATCCCAGTTATGCAGTTATTTCCTTTCCCCCAAGGACTGTTGCCGCCACCACTAGCACTATCCTTGCTACCCCACCTCGGATCTGAATATTTCTCCAGCAGCAATGCCACAGCTGGGCTCTGGCAATGCTGCAGCCACCACCAACTAGGGAAGGAGGATGGTGGGCCAGTTAGGCAGGGTTTGGAAGCCACTTTTGGGGTCACAGGGCACTGGTTCACCATCCCATCTTGCGTGAAAGCATTTACCAATTTCTGTAAGGGCAGAATCTAGAATCCACTTTCTCACCATCTAGTAAGAGAAGTTTTGATCTGGGCCATACTGAACTCTCCTACTCAACTACTGGTGGTTTTACCATAATGCCTTTGTTCAAAGAAGATAGAAACTTGACTAGGATCCTTCCTTCCTTCCTTCCTTCCTTCCTTCCTTCCTTCCTTCCTTCCTTCCTTCCTTCCTCCTTCCACCCATCCTCTCTCAAACCCGAGTAGCCTTTTGTAAATAAAGAACAGACACTATTTTTTCTCTTATATGTTTATGTTAAACAGAAAGCATTCTTATCGATTTACATTCTGATCCAGTAACACATTGCAGTGGAGTTGCTTAAAAGCACATATCTCTCAGTTGTTAGGGAACCGATGAAAATGTGTTGATGGAACACCCAACTTCAGATTTGTATGCTATATGAGAAAAAGTAATAGTCTTTTTGTCTCTACTTGGAAGACTCAAAAGAAAATATATATGCTGATTACCCTTGAATCATGAAATATTAATTTTTTGACATCTGGGTTTTGTTCTCCTAGATATCCCATAAGGTTTATAAATCTGAAAACAGGGCCAGACATTTGGAAACTGATCCCTAGGTCAGGGAATGGTCCCTGCATTGTGCAGTCACATAGAAAATGAAAACCACCCAAAAATTGTTCCTCCTTGGCTATTGTTTCATGCGGTCAACTAGTTTGGACACACTAGCCTGCCATATGAATCAATTCCCCCCTCCCACAGCGACATTTGTCTTCAAATTGATAACAAACATTTCTGAAAGCTGTATGCATGGAAGGCACACCCTGAGGGCCATTTCATGCAGTGAGAGAGATATAATTGCGCAGCCAAGATATGGCAGCCCTGTTGCGAGAATCAGTCTTTTATTTCATCTCCTTAAGATGAAATCTTCACACCAGATGTGAATGAATGTAAACAAAAATGAGAGGTTGGTTTTCATAGGACTTCATTAATCATGTTAAGCATTATTAATCTTTCCACATGTGTCACTTGCTTAAAATCAGTATGCTAACGGTATTCTTTTTTTTCTTTGACACACCCCAAATTTGCCTTTTTGAACAAATTGAATGCCGAGTTGTATTTTGGATAGTTGGAGATCTGGTGGTGTACATGTGTGAGAGATCACAAAATACTGAAGCAGACTGTAATACACACCCACCACCTAGGCCACATCCACACCATACATATAAAGCTCTCTTATACTACTTTGGTTTGTTAAAAGGCCTAGAACTGTAGCCCCATGAGGTGAGCACACTTAAGAAACTACAGCTCACAGGATTCTTTGGGGGAACACATGACTGTTTAAAGTTGTATCATAGCACTTTAAATGTAGGGTGTGGAATTTCCATCTTGGTGGATTAATATCCTGGCAAACAATTGTTTTTAGGCTCAATTATCCACTTTATCATTTGATGACAAGATCAGGCCAAACTATAGATAGAGGATTGGACAAAGTTACTGTACCTTTGAAGTCCCTTCCAACTCTACAAATCTATTATTCTTACACTGGTGTGACATCTTTGTTGTCAGACAAAGATTCAAACTCATGTTCCACCTGGTAAACGGATCATGTGCATACAGACATAGGACAAACCATGATTACAGCTTGTAGTTCATCTGGAGAGCTAAGACGTGGATTTCCTCTCCAGAAGCCTCTGCACTCATACATTCACATTTACCGTAAGTCATGGTTTGATCTCATGTGACATGGAAACGTGGCCAATGTCATATGCTATGGATTGCTAATACACATAAATGCAGATGGCCAGAAGCAAGGGAGGGCAAGGTTCCCGCACTTTCCATAGTTGCCTACCTGCTGAAGTTTCCTCTTCTATGCCGTCGTTAATGGTACAGGGACCCCAGGAAGAATTCAGGGTCACACGGTTACAAATGTTCATTCAGTGCAAGCATTTCTGTGTGCGTGATGGAACCATCTCTCCCCCACACCATTCCAGAAGTTCTTCCAACCACCTCAAGCCAATGGAGGTGGCACAGGCAGAGGAGGAGGAAAGTCTTGAAGTGCTGATAGAAGTCCCTACATGGGCTTTGGCTAGTTTGAACCAGTTAGTTGAATCTGATTTCAGTCCCCCCCCCCCATTTTTTTTACATCTGGGGACCCTACAAAAAGCCGATCTTCACCACACATTACAATCTGTGCAGCAGGGGGGGGGGAGGCAGGGGCGGGGCGGAATCACACCATATTTTAATCAAAACAGAGAACGCAGCAAAAGTGAAGCAACTGTTCCAGTTGTTAAGTTGGTCGCCTGTTTGGGTAGAAGGAGGGCAACATCTAGTTTGTGGACACCTTAAAAAGGCTCGGAAGACTAAGGTGGCTAGGCTTGCCCCTTGTCACAATCCCCTATCATTGATGATGATGGCAACTCTTTGACTGCTTTCAAATTGTATCTTTATAAGGAAAGAGCAAAAAAACCCAGCCACAAGGCTGACAACTTGTTGAAGGGAAAGGAGCAACAAAAGGCTTTGCTTAATGATTTCAGAACTCTGAAACAATTCCAGAGCAGTGTTAAAAAAATGGGGGGGGGGCTGAAAAACTTAGTTCTAAGCCAACACAGTATTTTTTTCCAAATGGTTCACACATCTGCAGATCCAATTACGTGCATATTGTTCTTTGTAGGATGCAATTTTGTTTTATTGCCAACAGAAACTGAAAAGCTATTTCAGCTGGGTCTGTGTCAAGCAAATATGGTATCTGAACTCTATTGGCCTACAGAATGGAGGTGTTTATTCCAAGGTGTCCTGTGATGGAGTAGTTTGAAACTGAAAACTATATTGTATCTCTAATGGAGACCCCCCCCCCTTAAACTGTTTGCCTATTTGGTTTATGGTGGGCGGGAGGGGGGAACACAATAATAATTAGTTACAACCCCTGTTCAATTATTTTTCAACCCATGACATGCCCTTTGAATCATCATACTCTACGGATCCCTTGGGTGCTTAATCCATAAAATGAAAACAATGAAGGAAATGGAGAAACTGACATAGTGTGTGGGGTGGTTTTTTCTTTCCTTTCCAGGGGGAGAGACGGCAAAGGAAACCTGGGAAACCAAAGCAGCTGAAAACAAAGGAAGTGAGACAATGGAAGAAACAGTTACTGCAGATATATATGAAGAATGAGATGAATATAGCAATATAATCACCTTATATTTACCCAAATTAATGAAGAAAACTTTGGGGGTTTTCGTTGGATGGTTTTAATTTTTTAAAAAATGTATTTTAAAAGTCTTTTTATTTTGTTAAGTGTGGCCTACAGCTGGTCTTCTGTTGCTCTCCACTTGATAAATAAATATAGGCACTGAACCTGCAGACTGGAAGGGTTTCCAAGAGGCAAAAAATGATGACTATTACTACCACCTAAATGAAAGCATACTTGGGAGGAGGTCAGGCTGGGGAGATTGGAATCAGTGGAAAAGACCTCCTTGAAGGTTTTTGAAAAGCGGGATGCACTTTGCAAGGAGGGAAAATGTTCCCCAAATATGTCCTGCTGCTCCTGTTTCAGATGAGTTCCAGTTTCTAGGTCTAAAACTTTGCTGGAGTTTAAGATCGGTAAGTCGGGAATTCCACATGCTTCCTGTAACTTCCTTTGCCACACTCCAGAGCCAGATAGTTGAAAGATCTGATGCAATAATACAACTTAACACGAGGGACGGCCACACTGAATTGCCCAGCTGGATCAGCCTTAGGGCTCATCTACACTTCCGCTTGACCCGTGCCTAAAAAGCACAGCTCTGAGCAGTTTTCCTCTTGCTCTGCTACTTTCCCAGGGAAAACCTGCTCTCCAGCTCTAAATCAGAGCAAGTATCAATCCAGAATTGCCCCCTACCCCATTGTGTGCTAAAGAGATGTTTTCCTTCTGGGGGAAAGCAGTGGGACAAGAGGAAGTGTGGCTAAGCCCTTAATTGACCTTTTAATTGTCTGCAGCCTGTTGCCAACAATGACTACTCAACTGCTAGTAGTAGGCTTTGCAAGCAAACATAAAGAAAACAGCCCTCCATATTGTTGGTTCCTAGCATCTGGTACTCAAAGGTATACTTTCATTCCACAGTCATAGGTGATGACCACAGACCAAACTTTCACTAATTTGACTAATGGTGACATCTAAACTGCAGTCCTAAACACTCTTACCTCAGAATTCAATAGGACTTACTTCTCAATAGACATAGTGCTCAGATTGTGAAGTTAAGTCGGAGTACTTAAACCTTGGGTCCTCATCTGCTGTTGGACTATAAATCCCACCATCCTCTGACAAATCATCCAATAGTCAGGGATGATGGGAGTTGTTGTCCAACATCTGGGGACCTAAGGTTGAAGAAAGCTTATTTAAGCTAGTGACCACACCAGTTGGGAGTGCAGAAACAGTTAACAGGTATATGCTGTTGAAACTGCTGTTTACCTAAGCTATCCTTTAATAATAATATTTATTATCTAAAGCCACCTGCAAAAATCTAGACACTGCACAAATCTTTGTGCAGCTTGTTGGCTTATGATTGATCAACTAAGAAGCCATCTATTCCAATTATAACACCACCCAGTCTTTTTGTTTATACTGACAGCAGAATGATGGCGTTCCTTTAAAAATAGACAGTATTCTGTGTAATAAAACTCAACTATATGCATCCATGGAGTATGTAGGTTGTTACTAGCCTTGGAAAGGCTGAAGATCAAGGCTGAGTAAACTATAAAAAGAAAACATGCAGTCTGAAATAAGCTTCTTCTTCATGCCCCAAAGGCTTGCTAGGTCAAGCAAAGAGAAACTTGATAAAAAAAAATATAGTTTGAACAAAGACTACTGACTTCAACTGTTTCAAAATGTTAAATGGATACCAGTATTTCGTGCTAGAAAACAATAAATGATAGGATTTCTTAATTTCTGCAACAATACACAGCTTGAGTATAATGATGTGATAAGTGTCTGGCTGTTAACCAGAAAGTTGGTGGTTCAAGCCCACCCAGGGACGGCTGTGGTTCCTCTAGATGACCCTCAAGGTCCCTTCAAACTTGATGATTCTGTCAAACCTATGAAATCATATTGAGGTAGAATTGGGAGTATTGTAAATCTCCCCATCTGGAGTGACCCAAGTAACACATACAAATGGGATAAATGAAGCCTGGCAGTCCTTACACATATGTAGCCATCACCAGAATTATTTATGTACTGTAAAAAACATGCCTGGCGTGCTCTGGTCCATGGGGTCACGAAGAGTCGGACACGACTAAACGACTAAACAACAACAACAAAAAACATGCTGCTGTACTCAGGTGAAACCTCTGACAGGAAGCAAAAACTCTACTCAGTCAATATTTGCATGTGCTTATGATGGGCCTGAGGCCAGTTGGGCCATTATGCACAGAATAAAATGGAAATGGCTAAACCCTGAGCATTCCTCAAGTGTTACCTATTTGGTTAAAAAAATCTGTGAGGGATTAGTATACTACCTCTCCCCCATTGTTGTTCCCATCAGCCTCTAACTCTGGAGACCAATTCTGTGAAGCAGGAAGACTTCTGTACCTATGGACAGTGCCAGATTACCAAATAGGCAGAGTAGGCACTGGCCTATAGGCCCCACACCTTTTAGGGGCCCTGCAACAATAGATCAAAATAATGTTGATTTGATCTTGAAAGAAACTTACAATCAAGCTTTCATAATTCAATGCTATCCCACTAGAGCGTGCACGAGAAACCTCTCGATAG
Source organism: Podarcis muralis (assembly GCF_964188315.1). Lineage (NCBI taxonomy): Eukaryota > Metazoa > Chordata > Lepidosauria > Squamata > Lacertidae > Podarcis > Podarcis muralis. The sequence goes on from NC_135662.1 coordinate 27,866,343, forward strand.
GAAGCTTTCTGGGAGTTAGTATGTTGTGAGCTCCAGCTGACCCCAGATCCTAGTAGAATATTCACAAGTATTGCAAGGTGCCTCCGAGAGTTTGACTGCCTAGGGTTTAATCTGGCACTGCCCATGGAAGCTTACCACGCATTTTGGGACCCTAGTTTTCCAGGCTTCCAAAATGTGTGGGAAGCCTCCACAAATACAGCAGAACGTCTCACAGTCACCTATTGCACTCACCATCCCTAGCTGATATTTTTTCTGAACCCAAAAAGGTATTGTCATTTATTACAAAAGGGAAGATCTAAGACTTTTTGAAAAAAGCTGGAGAGATTTCTTGAAGACATAAGCCAAGTCCAATAAGATCTTCAGATACGTTCAGACCACTTTCTAATGGCTTCTTTCCATTTAAGAGGAATCTTTTGGAATTAGTCCAGGCTAATTCGTGGGGCCATTTCAAGCAGTGTTTACACCTATCTGACTAGCAGAGTGCCTAATTCACGAGGCTCTCCAGTAAACGGCTTACAGTACTGTTTGATACAGTAGATTGGTTGGTGCTTTTGAGGACTATGGCATGACGGCTGCTGTGCCTGAATTAACTAGAGCAGAAATTTACTAAGTTCAATACAGAGCAGAGCAATTGAAACCCACCCTGCATAGCCAGCTAAAAGAGTGTAAGCTCTCTTTGTCTGCATCTCAGGCCGCCTGCTTTGAAGTAAAATCCTATCAAGTAAAGCCCTTGAGGCCTTGTCGACAGAGGAGATCAATTGTAGGCTGGTAGATTAGTTAAAGGTAATTTCGTTGGAAGGAATTTTCAGCAGGATTCATCATGGTACCTTTTATTATGATTATTATTGGTGCTACAAAATATTTCAACACCAAATCCTTCAGCCACATAACCACTTAATATTCATGTGTTGTTGTTTTTTATTATCAGGTTCTTCAGTGGGATGACTACACTGCATGTGAAACATAAATGCTACATTATATACTACATACAGTAGCCCAAAGAGATAGCAGGTGGGACACTCGGAACATTTCCCCTCTAAAGGACGAACTGCAAGCAAAACACACCATCAAGATTAGGCCACATTCTCCCACAATGTGAATTCAGACCTACGTTATTTGAGCAGTGAAACTCATTCAGTCTGTTTTGGCCACAGGTAGGTCGGGCATCAGGACTCACCTGTCAAAACTGATATTGATGGCCTCCTAGTCATGATGCGCCTCCTCCTCCATTAGCGTAGAGCGATTAAAAAGAGGACAGAGCTCCTACACCTTCAAGAGTTATTTAGAAGAAGGGAATCCAGAAAGTTCAGCTGACTATATAAGTAACAGCTGCTGGATTCCCTCTCCCAGAAGCCACTCCCAGCAGGTGGGTTATTGTTCTTTACTGGGGGTTAGAGAGAGGGGGCGAAGTGATGTGGTGGTTGTCGCAGTGCGAACAGGTTGGTGAAAGCTCTGGGTGGGCTCCGCTGGTGCATTTGCACTACAACAACCTCCCCACCATCTTGCCCCTCCTCCTCAAGAATGGCCCATTTGCTGGGAAGCTAGAGTAGTGGCTCCACGCCACCCAGCAACCTGTTTCTGCCCTCTTCTACATAACTGTTGAAGGTGCAGAAGCCCTGCCCAATCTTTCTTCTGACTACCCCATATTCCTTGCTCTCACTGCCTGTTTACTTGTTGTCACCGAGTATAAAAGGAGTGACAAGAGTGTAGGTATCAATCGGTGTCTTGCACTTTCCTTGTGCTCTTATTTTGGAGGGATGTGCCAGTAGAGGGGGGGCACCATGCACCTGACCTCCTGGCAGTGGAATTGCTGCCATTTACTGGAGTTGGGGGAGAGAGATGGGTGAGGCAGTGGGAAGGACAATGCTATTTAGATACGCAGACAGGAATGCCATATTGGCTCTGCAGGTGCATGTGGAGAACAACTGTCTCCTAACCATCTTCTTCTCCAAGTAAGCTGCAGTGCTCTGCTGCTGGGAGGTCAGGTATGTGGTGCAATCTCTCCCCACTGGTCACTACTGTACTGCGCAGATTAGGCTGGGAGGAAGAGTGCAAGCAAAAAGGTACTAGAGGGTTGGCTGAAAAGGAATGTGTCCACTGGAATGAAAGAAGTTCTCTGCCTTTGGATGGAATAATTTTGCCGCCGGTTTGAAAGTGTCTAGGGAACAGGAGGGCTTTGAGCTATGCAGATCCAAGCAAGGCTTCTCCTGTTCTATCCCTGACACAACCATTTTCATCCTCTCCCACTGTCAGAGAAGTGATGGCAACAGAGCTTTTGACCCACGGCAATAAGCTTTCATAAGAACATAAAAAGAGCCTGCTGGATCAGACCCATCGTGTTCTCACAGTGCTCAACCAGATGCCTATGAGGAACCAAAAGCAAGAGCACTTTCGCTTGCTGCAGATCCCAGTAAGTGGCACTCAAAAGCATTCCTGCAGAACATAGCCATCATGGCTATGTTTATGGTTATCTAATTCTCTTTTAAAGCCATTCAAATTGGTGGCCATCACAGCCTCCAGTGGGAGCAAGTTCCATAATTTAACTATGTGCTGCATGAAGAAGTACTTTCTTTTTTATCTGTCCTGAATCGTCAAACATTCTGGACCTCTCCAGGGCTGGGCCTCCTTTTCTGACCATTGGACCTCCTCACTCCCTAAGAAGGGAGTTCTGCAGCATCCTATGGTCATCCTCACTATGTGTGCCCCCTCTGCTGCCAGGGCTTTGCAGAATAATGGAACCACCACTACATCTACAGCTCATGGTTCTCATGCTAGCTCCCGGCTGATGCAATGATTGAGTCCAATGCTGTCACATGATAGTGGTGAGACCGCCTCAGGATCCAGTGCAGCCCAGCCCCTTCTCACCCCCAGAACACACCATTTTGGGGGTTTTCTGCTGGCCTCCACCAACAGGGATACCATCAGCAGATCTTTCACCTGCATGTCTGTGGGTTCTGAGAGGCTGGCTCAGTTTAGAGAGCTAAGAAGGGTACCTTGGCTTAGCTCAACCCACCCAGTGCCTGCAAGGTGTATCTGGGGGCAGTTTTGAAGTGCTCTGTAAATGTGTTTGGAAATCGTGTAATTACATCAGAATGTAGCAGTCAGCAGAAGTATTACTCTCATTTAGAATACAGAATATTTCAAATAGATGGTGTTTTATTGGCTTTGACACTTCTGAACCATAATTCTCACTTTGTGTGGCAAACATTTATGGACATTTATATTCAAGGATTTTGAAAATGACAAAAAAGCCTGATTGACTTTAGAGTCCCATAATTGTATGAAAATTAGTCTGATTGCAAAATACTGGCTTTTTTCTTAAGCTGTGTTGATTGCTAGAGCAATTTCTTCAACCCCTTTTGGGGACAAATTGCTTCTCTTATTATAAAAGTAATTGCTTTTAACATGTTTCACTGTACTATCCCCACCCCCCAAATGATTTTGTCTGAAAAAGATTTGGGACTGGGCTGTGTGATATGTACCAAGATGCATACAGATTTCTGAACATATATTACATGTTTGCCTCAAATATGCAAGCATGTTCTGAGGCAGAGTATAGCCTTGCTTATAGATTTTATGTTGTTTAAGTGAGAATGTTATTTTGAAACTTACCTAAGGGCTTGAACTTCACAACAACCCAAATTTTATTAAATAATCCAAATAGGAAGAGAGCTGGACTGGGTGACATTTATTACAGAAGCACTGAAAAAAACATGTAAAGGTTAATAACTGTAGGATTACCAATAAAATAGGCTCAATTAATTATGGCACTGAATGTAAATCTCAGTATTGCTTCCTCTACAACTACCTGCTGGCACCAAATGAAGACTGGCTAATTTCGTAACATTTGCTCATCCCAAGATGCATAAATGTTTTTTCATCAGCATAGAATTGTCATTTTAGAGTAGCTTCTTTCTTACTCAGGAATAGAGTATATACCAGTGGTGGCGAACCTATGGCACGCATGCCAGAGAGGGCACTCAGAGCCCTCTCTGTGGGCATGAGTGCCATTGCCCTAGCAGGGCTGTAGCTTCTGTGCTGGGGTGAGGGAGGAGGAGGAGAAGAGGGCTTGCGCCTTCCAAAGCCTGTGGCATCAGGGCCTGGCGAGTGAGTGAGGGGATAAGCAGGCACTGACTTTTGATGTGCCAGGGCCTCCCACCAGTCTGTTTTCCCTACTCAGGAGTAAGCCGCCTTGAGTTCAGCAGGGCTTCACTCCCAGGTCAGTAAGCAAATAAAGACGGCTGCTGAGTTTGCATGTTCGCTGGGCTTTCCCGTCGAAGCCAACAGAGAAATTCATTCTGTGGAGACTGCGATCAAATGGCAGCCAAAGTAATGGCAAACAACAACAACATATTATTTATACCCCGCCCATCTGGCTGGGTTTATTTATTTATATTTGTGCACACAATCATTATGATCTCATATTAAAAATTGGGAGAGGTTGGCTCTTAGTACAGCCCTCCAGTGTACACTAGTGGCCAAAACTGTAGAACCTTCTGGAAAAAACGTATTTCCGAGGTTTGATGGCTCATAACACCACTTTGTTTTGGAGTAATACAAGTGCTTTTTTTCTGAGGGGACACAGGGGAACGCATGTTCCCTAAACATTTTGTGAATTTAATGGAAGAAGAAATTCACTGTATTTATTTCCCCCGATTTGAACTGTATTTATTTTTCCCGGGTGGTGATTTTCTGGAGTCAAAATGAGAGTACCCCTAAATGTGTTGTTGTTGGTTTTTTAAAAAAGCACTGAGTTATACCATAAAATTATATATCAATGGAAAGATAACATAATGAAGAATGTAATGCAATAACTTTTATGAAGGATTATTTATTATAACAGCAGTCATATAGAAGAAATGTGAAACACACAGAAAAAAATGAAATATACATGTTTAATTGCCGTGTTGGCACTTTGCAATAAGTCGGTTTTGGGTTGCAGTTTGGGCACTCGGTCTCTAAAAGGTTCACCATCACTGGTATATATAATCAATCAATCAATCAAGGGTATGAAGACCTCCAAACTGGAAATTTTATATTTCAGAATGTTGGTTTGGCTCTAAAACCTTGCAAGACTTCTCCCATGGAGCAGGGACTCCATGGGCCCTTTCTGTTAAGAATGGAGGAGCTGACAGCTGGCTATTTTAGCCAGCTCTGCCCTTTGTTTCAGCCTTATTTCCAGCACGCATCCTGAAAGTGTCAATACTTACTTTACGGAGCTATGTAGAATAACACTATTGCCAAGTATTCTTTGAACACTTCCTAGACTGCACTCTTGCTGCCTTTGATATCCAGTCCCTGGTGGTTACACAAACACTTTCCCTTGCATTTACAGCAACTACTGCCACACCTTGCTAGTATGTTACCTTTAATATTAGCCAACCACTGTCTAATTCTGCTGCATGAAATCCAAGTGCTTTGCCTATTTTGTGTCTTGAGCTTTTTTCTTTCTTTGTGGCTTGGGAATTGATTCATGAATTATGTAGTCACAGATGCATTCTCAGATCATGGAGATAATGGACAACATCCTGAACTGATTGAGAACTACATTACTGAAGGATGTGAGAAAATTACAGAGGAAAGCTATTTTTGGTTTATCACCAATGATGAATAGCTGGAGGGCACTATATATCTATATCTATATCTATCTATCTATCTATCTATCTATCTATCTATCTATCTATATACACAGTGGTACCTCGGGTTAAGTACTTAATTCGTTCCGGACGTCCATTCTTAACCTGAAACTGTTCTTAACCTGAAGCACCACTTTAGCTAATGGGGCCTCCTGCTGCTGCCGCGCTGCCAGAGCACGATTTCTGTTCTCATCCTGAAGCAAAGTTCTTAACCTGAAGCACTATTTTTGGGTTAGCGGAGTCTGTAACCTGAAGCGTATGTAACATGAAGCGTATGTAACCCGAGGTACCACTATATATATATATATATATATATATATATATATATGGCACTGTGTCTGACCATATCACACTTTTGTCTATTGCATCATATCTGCACCAGCAAGCTTTAATAGTGACAAAAAGGGCAACCAAGAAATATCCAGATCTCCTGATAAAAAGAAAAGAAAATGACCTGAAAACAATCTGACCTGTGAAACATCCATGGCTATCTTGTGTCATTCCTCTCCTGCGATCAACATGGCAATACTATCCCAATTAGCATGCATTGTAACACCCTGTAATTCAGGTTGCTGTGGCAGAGATTTCAAAATGTTTAGTCGTTGAGGTCTAAGAGTGTGTGTTTGTTTGAGGGAGGGAGAAAGAACGAGACTTTTCACTTGCATCCTCAGTCAGTTCCCAATTAAAACTTAAAAAAAAAAAAAACCAACCCAGCACAAAACTGTAAACATGGTAGTTGTCACTTGCGATACTCCCCACAGACTTTTCTTTAATCCTCAATCTATTTTGGAATGGCTTGCTTTCTCATTGACAGTCAAAACATCTGTTTATCAGTAGCGTATAAAACAAGAGCAAGTTAAAACGGGCTTAAATTTAGAGGCAAACTAGTGAAAGAGACAAAACAAAAGTGGAAACGGCAAGAAAATGTTGTTCGGATTAATTTAAGAGTTTCATGCCGTACACAGCCTCGCTCATCTCTATCTCCCTCTTGCATCCCCTCACCTGTCACTCCATTTCTGGCTTATTCACTATCCACTACACCACCCAGTTTGTATCTTCCTCCTCCTCCACACACACTTGTGTTCCTGCCCCCTCTGTTCTTAGTTGTTCCTTTGCCTCTCACCACCACATTTTTGCAGACAATTTCCCCTACTTTAATGCATTCCTGTAAGCGATTTTCACTTATACAATTTTATGCACACTTCCCCATGTTCTTTGCTTAGGGAGCTCCACTGCAAAATTCAGCAAAATGCACACACTTCAGAAGATATCTCCATTTCCGCTCCTGTGTTGTTTCCTGAAGTAGGTCTGAAAAGGAATGCAAAATGAATCAAACTTATTCCAAATCCCTGCCTGCTATTTCCTGTTGCCTCCTCCCAGTGCACATAGCCAGGGGCCCAAGAAATGGCTTTAAAAACTCTGCTGCCCAAGCCCTGTTCCAAATGGATAATGGCAGGAATGGAGCAGGTGGAGGTTTGCATGTTTACGCAACGGTGCTGTAAGCCTTTGAGCAGAAATTTGTTGTCTTTGTTTCTCCCACTCATTTTTGGTACTGCTACATACCTCAGGATTCTCCCATGCACATTGAGACCTTCTCGTGGTCTCATTTTATCCCCACAACAGTGGAACTGAGTTCATCATTAGAGGGAGTGATATGTTTATTAATTAGGCAATGAGAATCACGTGGCATCCAAACAATTCTTTTTTTAAAAAAAGAAGAAGAAGATATTTCTAAATTTGGCTAAAAAGCTTTGTTGTAGTTTTTGTTCCCAAATGGCATAAGCATTAAGCAGCAGTGGGCAGCACAGTAGGGTTGTGCTGTTTACTTGACATGACATCTTTTTGGCCAACTTGCTGCTGCATAAAAGGATGGAGGTGGGGGCAGGGGCAAGGTCAGCTTGGTGCAAATGCATTGGCGGAGCCAATCCAGTGTTCCTGCTGGTATGTTTGCACCACTCTGTCTTGGCCTTCTCAGTGTGCAGCAGACTCCCAGCCAGAGGGAGGCCATCTAAGTGATACAGTCCCAATACATAATCCACTACTGGCATCAAGGAATGTAGTCAGCTTCATTTACAATCCCATGTACATTTCTCTGGGAGTAACCCCCCCCCCCAGAAGACGGTAGGAGCTAGCTCTGAGTTGTTGTTGTTGTTGTTGTGTTGTTGATAATGTTGCACTGTATGTTGCCTGGTTTCTATTCAGGCCATTTCGAGATGCCTGGAGCGACGTTGTCTGCATATTTCCTAAGTCACCCTCAACTTAGATGAGATCCATCCAGACTACGTGCGCTTCGTGCAAGGATGCAGTTGAATGAGCACAAGTTAGACACTCGAGTCTGCCTCCCCCCCCCAACCCTTCAAAACTCCCAGAGCCTTCAGGATTGTCAAGATGTCAGGACTAGGCTAGACTTACAGAAAAACAATTCTGGAAGCTTATGCTAACAGGAGCTTCCTATTCCGCACAGGAATGAAGGCGGAGAGAAAACACGAGGACAGGGCAAACCAAAGGACCCAAACACTTACTGGAAAGACTGGATCAAGGGAAAAGACACGGCAGTCTCTTCTCTGTGTGTGAAAAACAGAATATCCGTAAAACAGACTAGCTTTGCTGATGGTCCCAAATGGAGTTGGGGCTTCTGAAAAATAGATGCCTGAATGTCAAGCTGTTGGAACCTTAGCCTTTTGTGGCTAATAGGACTCTAGTTTATCATGTTACCATTTCTTTTCTTTTTACCTGACTATATTGGGTGGGGGCTGTATATCCTGTCCTTGCAGTTGGATTTTGTTTTAAAAAAATTCTTCCCCTTGAACTTAAATACTGTTTAGCATTTACAGAATGTATTTCAGGTAGGGATGGAGGAGAACTGGAATCCATTTTGCATTTAAAGGCAAATCTACCTACGCAATAATACGCAAACCCAAATACAGCTGTACAATATATATACATTGTATATGTACAAAAACACATATATTAGGGTAAACTTTGCATAGAAATTCATATATTCATGAAAATAATGTATAAAATAAGGGAATATTGCTTCGCAACAATATGCATGTTAGGCAAAATTGCATAAAAATGTGTCTATTGAGAGAATTATTTTTAATTGCAAACTGATATGGAAATGTGGAGAACCCAACCTAATACTGGAAAAATGAGAAACTGAAACTAGCAGATTCACTCATCCCCAATTTCAGGTGATCATGGGACTTCATTAAAAACAAAGAATAGCTTGTTTGAGGCTGTATTTTACGGCCAAACTGAACCAAACATGTCATGAATCACCTCATATGCTCTTAATCATTACTCTGCTTATTAAGAAATATGTATTGGAAAATCACAAGGAATAATACAACATAACACACAACATCAATGAAAGTGAATGTTGTCCCATCTTAATGGGTTCCTGCTGTTAGATAAACAGCAAGGAATCTATCAAAAAAACCAACCAAAACAAAGCATCGATGGGAAGCTGATACATTGACCCTGCAACAATGTTTCATTTCAGTGTTTGTTTTCACTTGTGTCAAATGATTGACACCATTTTAATTATTTCATCTGATGGATGGTGGTACAAGGGAATGAAAGTATTTCATTGTAGCGTTATTGACTTGCTTCACTCTGATTGGCTTAGGGAGCAGATGAATTAGATGCTTCAGGCAATCAAAAGGCAGTTTTTCATTATAGCTACTTGGGAAGGCAAACAGCTAATTATTAATACAATGGGATACTAATCAGATTGTTACTTGCAATGGCTTAATGTGACACTTGAAAGACTGGAGTTCAACAACGTTATTTTTTTACAAGGCTTGGAGAGCTATTCAGACAGGCACAAATAAAGCTGCCATTCTTTTCATATATTGACTAGCAATTAAACCATGTCCTTGACCTTTAGGGACTACAAGTTGCAACTGCAAATCAAATGAAGCATAAAGACTGAAATCAAAAGAAACCGCATCCTGCCTCCCCTAATAATAAACAATATTTAAACACCAACAATACAACACACACACACAAGTATATACATATTGTACAATATAGAAAAGAAATGAAACAAAAACATATAACATCAAATATTTGAAGGCTGCCACATGGACGATGGAGCAAGCTTGTTTTCTGCTGCTCCAGAGGGAAGGACTCAAAGCAATGGCTTCAAATAACCTGATGTGGTTGCCTCACCTTGTCTCATGGGTGGGCTGGTCCTGCGAAAAGCACAAATCGGGATGGCAACTGAAAGAGGGATTTCATGCTGATCAAAAGGGTAGGATGCTTGACTCTGGATGGGCATGTTGCTGTGCTAGTTGATATGAGAGTGTAGGGTTCTCGAGAATGGTAAGGTGTTCTATTCATTGCATTAAGATATATGGGACTTGGAGCCTGCACTTCCATGAGCTCCTTATCCCATGGCTTAGAGGACCGGGATGTTCTTTGTCCATATCAGAACAATAAGGATGGGGAACCTGCAGCCTTACAGATGTTATTGGATTCCAATCAGCTCCAGCCAGCATGGCCAATGATTGGGTAAGATGGGAGATGCAGCCAAACAGTATTTGGAGGGCCACAGATCCCCAACTCCTGTGATAGAGGATGGTGACTAGTCCTGCAAATACACCCAGAGCACATTTCAGGCAGGACAAAACACTTGAGGACAGTGTGATTGGGGAGACATGGTGTCTTTGCAGCCTGGGGAGAGTTGCAAAAGCTAGATAGAGGCCTGGAGGACCACACTCTTGCACTGTGGGCTTTCTCTTGCACTTAGAAGATTCATCACTATGGCCAGGGCATAGTGACTTTCCTATTCACTTAGGACCTCTCTTGTTCCTGATACACATGCTGCTTCACAGTCTTGCACATTCAAGTCCCTTTCCATAAGTGAAAGAAGTGTCAAGGATTGATTTGCCTTGAGGGACCAATAAGATTAACTTAAATGTGCTGTGTTTGTCTCTGTGAATAGAGTTGAGAAGGGCTGACAATGAAGTTATTCTAAAAAAATTAGGTATGGGGGAAAAGCTGTTCTCGTCTCCATTTCCCCTCACTACATTTTAGCACTTCACAAATACATGATAAGAATGCAGATTATTCATAATATTTCATACGTTTTCATTCCTTTTTGTATAAACCTCATCCGTTTCAGGTTTTAAAATGACAACACTATCTCCACTTACCATGGAAGCCGTAATATTTTTCTCTGCAATTTTTTCTCCTCCTCCTACAAAGCGTTTAAAGCATTTTGCTTTTTTTTATGCTTCCCCCTTATACTCAGGTATATCTGAGCTACTGCAGTTTGCTGAGAGCCACAGCACAAACTGAACCTTGCGAACATTTCTCCAGTACAGCAAACATCAAGGTGGAGAAATCAAATAATTTTTGAAGTCATTATATTCCTTTTGAAAAGTTGTTCACAAGCGTGTGGTATGACCTCTTTCCTCAGCAAAGGGTAGGTTGAAAGTCCCTCCTTCACTCAGCTTGGGCTTAGTTCCAGAGAACTTCCTCAGTGCTGAAGTTTTCAGGAATTTTCAGAAGGCCAGTAACCCAGGAGTGATCCTATGGTGTCAATTTCAAACATGGCGAGTGAGACTCTGAGGCTCTACAGACCATTTTATAGTCTCCTTGATCTTTAGAGTTATAGTGAACTTAATAACAGTTGACTGAACAGGTCCAGGAACTTGTTTTTAAAAAGTGTTCAAAGACCTAAGCATTTAGTGAAACTTGAGCCATTAATACACATTGCTTTGCATACAACCACAATAATTCCCAATAATTTAGTTTCTTCCACTCATTTCTCTCTTTCTTTCTCCTGTCTCCTGGGTTTAAGCTTATTTCTCTGCATCTTTGATGGCCTTGATAAGGTTGGTGTATTTGACAATGTCAACCATGTTGGTCATTTCCTCTGGTATGGCCATTCACCTTTTTTTTAATAGGGGATTTTACATATAAGATGCTCCTCAGCTATTTCTAGAACTACTTAGCTGAACATTCGTAGATGTGGGTTGAAGGTTGCAATATTTCTCTAGTTCATCAGTGCAGGTGGAGATGAGCAATGGCCACTCACTGTGTTCAGTGCATATCACTAGAGTACTGTAATATAAAGAAGCAAACTAACCATGTAAGCCCCGGTTCAGCTCTCACCATGAAGCCTGGGAATGTACTAAGGAGCCAGATTTATATCATTCTTTTTTGGAATGTCTATTTCCCTTTATTCTGATTTGCTTTAAGGTGATATTCTTTGAAACCATGAATGCTCGATATATGCTTGCTTGACAAAAAGAAAGACTTCTTCCATTTCCTCAGCCAGAAGGTCAATCAACTTCTGTATAGGTTGCTGCAACAGGCAATTTAATAATGCTCTAAACTTACCAAAAAGAAATGTTGGGTACTAAGGGAATATCTTTAATAATAATAACCATTAAAGTCTCTGCAAACCAAGCAAAATCTAATAAATTAAAGACTAGACTGTGACCTCTCCTGGTTGCTCAGCAGTAATAAGAGGCATTGGACTTCTCTTATTCCAGCTACAAACACCATTTTTTATTATTAGATCCATACCACTTTAGAGTGTGTGAACTGTTTTACAGTAATTATCTCCTTCAACCTGCTGCCGTCTGTGAGTGGTTCCAGCCTTGCTTTATTGAGTGTGAGATCTGGGTTCTAGCCCTGCTGCCTATTTGTAGGATTATTTTTTCCTACTGCCTCAACTCTTTTCATTTAAAACTGTGAAGTTATAATAAAGAGAAGGGTGGACGCCACGGCTGAGTGGAAGGGCATATATTTTGCATGCATTTGAGGGCCAGCTTTGATGCTTGGGATCTCCACATTAAAGGACCTCTAAGAAAAATGGGGATTGCTATTGCCCAAGATTCTAAAAACTGCCTGCCAATCTGAAGTATGTGTATGTCCATGTTTGGTGTGTGTGTGTGTGTGTGTGTGTGTGTGCGCGCGCGCACGCACGTTATGTGTGAGATGTAGGGTGTTAATGTCTAGTCTTGGTCACACCCACCACTGGCAAATGGCCTCCTGGAGGGTTGAAGTGATTCAACATGGCTTCAGCGCACAAAATGTTAATAGCCCCAGCAAGAGACAGTACTGGGCTAAACTGATCAGATAATTTAAGCAGACCTTTGCATCTTCACCACAACTATGTGAGAAGGTCATAGGTTCATAGAATAAGAGAGTACAAGGGCCCCCCAGGTACTAGTCCAACCCCATGCAATGCAGGAATCTCACATTTCTTTGGCAAGGGCCAAAAACACACACAAATACCCACTAGTTAAAATAGTTAATGCAGAAAGAAATGCTGATCACTTAAAATGTCAGAAAAAGTAGGAAGTACGCCACTGAGTGGCATCAAATGAATCAATGTATCTGACATTTTCATTGATCGCTTTTGTGTCCATAGTGACATGCATGATAACCTTAATTCCATGGAATCGGTGAGGTATTAAATGACAAATAAACTCTCTTTTTTTTTTTACCACAACGTGACTTTTTAAACATGATTTAAAAGTATCTGATCCCATCTTCATATTTCAGCAGGATTCTCTAAGCACTTTGCATAACCCAACAGTACAAATTTCACATTAAAAACTGACCGATATTACTGCTGCTGCTACTCCTACTTTCAATTATTATTATTATTCCACATTGCATAATGAAGCAACAAAAAATACCTCAGAACAATGTCCGTAAGTATTTAACTACTTTATGTTCCATTGTCAATGAAGTGACTTGGCCCATTTTGTAGAAGTCCCAAATCTATCCCTTTTCCCTACCTCAGGTTGTTGCAACACAGAGTGAAGGCCAACCTGCTGGCCGCTGGTTCATTTTGCAGTTCCATCCTTTAGGCGTTTAAATTGTCCTAACCTCATTCCTCAACTCTGCACTTAACCCAGCCTTGGGCTGTTGAGTTTCTTTGAGACTTTTCCTGCCATCAGATAGTAATGGCACATTCACACTATAATCAAGTGTTTCCAGGTGATGGCATACAGCTAAATTGGAGATACTATCTTGCCCTGAAAAAGGAAAAAAAACCACAGGCTGTCAGCTGAGCTATTGTTTTCCTTTCACTCTTTCTCTCTCCCAGATCCCACAATGCTTTCCACTCCTTCTCCACCACTCTCATTCCTGTTCCACTGGAAATCCTTTCTGTACATGTTATTCTTGTTAAAAGGGTATTCTCCCCTGCCTTCCTGCAAACCCACATCCCTTCTCCTACCTGAATACAGCAATTTGTTCCATTGCTATGTTCTCAGCACTCCCTATCTAAATCCAATTTTGTTCTCTTTTAAAAAGTGCACTTCAAACAACATCTTTTATGAACAAAATAAATAAATAAATTTGTTTTGATGTAGAACGGGCAGTGTGCACTCCGAGAGCAAAACAGACTATCAAATGTCTATCTTTGTCCCATCTCATGTACAGCTTGTAGGCTGATCTACAAAGCAGTAGGAACACAGAGTTCAGTGAAAAGCAAACATAGCAGTGCATTTTGCTCCTTATTCCTGCCAGTTCCCATAAGATGCAACAAGGGAATTTCTGGCTGATACATGCATGTTCATATTCAACCCTGGATTGTCTTATTGTACTTTTAGTTTGGCAGGATTTCTGGTATTATTATTATTATTATTATTATTATTATTATTATTATTATTATTATTATTATTATTATTATGGCAATGTTTCAGAAGAAGTCTTTTTGCTTTAAATCAGGCTTCCTCAAACTTGGCCCTCCAGATGTTTTGAGACTACAATTCCTATCATCCCTGTCCACTGGTCCTGATAGATAGGGATCATGGGAGTTGTAGGCCAAAAACATATGGTGGGCCGAGTTTGAGGAAGCCTGCTTTAAACAAACGTTTTGCCGTTTATAATTCTCCTATTCAACTATGTTGGTATTTCTTTTGGACTTGTAGTAATAAATTTGCTTTGTGTATATATAAGATTTAAGCTGCTTATTGTAAAAAATCAAACTGTGAAGATCTGAACCACCTAACTATACCTTTCAAGTCACTTTTACAGAGGCTGAATCATGTACACTTTCCTGTGAACAAACTCATTAAATATATTAGGACTTCAGTACAGTAGTGGTTAGAGTTGTGGTTTGGGAAGGGTAGCATTGCTCCTCTGGCTTCCCAAAGCTGAGTGTCACTTCTGGTTACCAGAGGGAGAGATGAAGGTGAGCTCAGGACAACATGGAAGCATCAGTGAGAGGATCAGATTGGCTCTGCTGCCATGGCCACACTAAGTTCCCTGCCACCTCACACTTCCCTGTCTCCCTCTCAGTAACTGGTTGCGATGCTCAGCTTTGAGCCCCACTGCCACACCTGCACTGTCCTGCCAACCTTTACTGTCCTCTTTTTAAAGAGCTGCCAGAAGATATTCCTCCATTTGAAGGAGTCTGGTCCAAGTCTGGCTTGATCAATTAGACGAAGGAGCCTTGAAGTTGCCCATCAACAGTTGGCACGCAAACAAAGCCTGAACAGGCACACAGGTCAACTGGTCACAGATTCCTCGCACTAGGGTGAGACGTATTCCATTTCTATTTAAATCACAGAAATTATTTCTAAATTTTCATCCCTACATATAAACTGACACATGCAAATCATATACAGTAAACCTGCAACTTGTGCGGGGGTTACATTCCAGGGATTGCACCTAAAGCCAAAATCACATATAGCCAAAACACACTGGGTTCAATGGCGGGTGGGATTGCCAAAGTCTTTTTCCCAAATGGCTACCTCCTTTCTGCCCCCTATTTATTTATTTAGCCAGCCAATCATGTAAATCTGAATGTGCATAAGTTGCAGGCTCACTGTACAAATGTGTACCTTCTTTTATCTTCTTTTTTGGTAATATGTAAGTGGCCAGCCAAATGATGAGAAGTAGCCTGTAACGGTTTAATTATAATTTTATAATTATAATTATAATTGTGTGTGTGTGTATCCCCAATCCTTTCTGAAAGTAAATGCTACTCTGATGGATCTTTAGAACAATCATCCAGTCTCATACATATTTATATACTGTATTTAATTTGGTTGTACTGTCCCAGCTAAGTGGCTTAGCAAGCATGTCTGTTTAACGCACTCCATGGTCCCGTTTACATTTCCACTTTTTGCTGTTTGCTTGCTGTTTGATTGCTCTCAGGTGCAAGTATTTCTGTCACGTGACACCCCCCTGCCCCGCCCAGGCCTTTCTAATTGCCACTGTCCCAGTCAATCCAATTCCTGTGACTGGGAAATGGTACTTTATCCATTAACTCTGTTTCTTTAAATTTCTGGCCAGAGAAAAAATAACAATCTCGGGTGATGGATAAAAATCTCCACTTTCAAAAATCTGGGATTCAGGTTTCTTTATAGACAATGCTTAGATCAATATCTCAGCCCTAAGTACATTGTGGGGTCCTTTACCAAGAGCTCTTATTGGCTTGGCAGATTATGAAGTGAACTTGTAGAAAGACAGTCAGCTACTTTTGTCCACTCACTAGAGCAATTATTAAATGACTCTGCTAAACCACTCACTCTGAATGCTAATCTTTCTAATGCTTCACTCGCATTTTGCAAGGCAGCACATTCCTAGATCTGTTGGACACAGATGACAGCTTCCTATGGAAACTACCTAGACATCGGAAATTGGCCTTTAATTGAAACCAGCGATGGGGAACCACCAGCCCAAGGACCAAATGTGGTCCTCTAGCCCTCTCTATCTGGCCCGCAGGCCACATCCCAAGCCACACCCCTCACCAGACTTGATTTGCACCCTCCTTTTGTGTTTGCCTGGCTAGAATGTGGTCTTGAACTGGGACAATACTTTTTTCTAATGGGGAACTGCACACAGAAGATGGGGTCAAGCCTCTTTAAATAGTCAAGGAGCAGACCCAAGTGAAGCCTGTGTGCCTTCCCACACTGGGACAGCATCCTGGGTGGTGGCAGCTAGCCTGAAATGCTACTGATCCTCAAAGGAGTTAAGCATACTTCTTGCCTTGATTCAGGTTAAAGAGTGGTGTTTGTACATATATATACAACTCTGTTGAACAAAGGTAAAATTAACATTCATTGCTCCACCCACCCACCACCATGTGGCCCTCAGAGGTTTGCCCCAATGGGAATATGGCCCTGAGGTTGAAGAGTCCACAACGCTGATTTATATCATGTGAACAATGTGATAAGTAAAATTTCACCTTTGGTGATTTCATGCAAGATGGTCCTTGTGTGCAAGGATGAATTAATATTTTGGGCATTTGAAGTTATTTATAGTACAAATTCATTGTCTAAAAGACTGGAGCATGGGTAGGCAAACTAAGGCCCGGGGGCTGGATCCGGCCCAATCATTTTCTAAATCTGGCCTGCAGACGGTCAAGGAATCAGCATGTTTTTACATGAGTAGAATGTGTCCTGTTATTTAAAATGCATCTCTGGGTTATTTGTGGGGCCTGCCTAGTGTTTTTACATGAACAGAGTGTGTGCTTTTATTTAAAATGCACCTCTGGGTTATTTGTGGGGCATAGGAATTCGTTCATTATTATTTTTCAAAATATAGTCTGGCCCCCCACAAGGTCTGAGGGACAATGCACTGGCCCCCTGCTGATAAAGTTTGCTGACCCCTGGACTGGAGAGTAAGGAATTTTCAAGCAAATGCTTGATGCATTCAGCTTATGTCTGCAGATGCAAATTTGTAGGCTGGGGCTTATAAAAATAACATCTAATTGATTCAGGCGCTTACAGCCATAATATGAAAGGTTACAATTAAATGTCCTATAAGACTTCACAAAAAATGAGAAGAAAATCCTTAAAGACTCTCACGTCAGTCCTTAGCATGCCTATTTGGAAGCCAACTGTTCAATCCTATACAAAATCCCTGCTCAGAAGTAAGTTCCATGGAGTTCAGCAAGATTTACTTAAAGATTGATAGGATTGAAGCCATATTTGCTTGATAGCTAAAAACAGCCCCAATGATAACTTCTTCAAGCACAAGGACACTGCAGTAATTCAGTCGTAAAGTAACTAGTGCAGTGACTACTGTGGGCAGGCTCTCTTAGTCCAGGAATGGCCAGAGCTGTCGCAGCTGGTAAAAGGCGCATCTAGCCACTGAAGCGACCTGAGTTTCCTGTGACAGAGCTGGATCCAGAAGCACCTGCAAACAGAGAACCTGATCCTTCACATGGAGGGCAACCCCATCCAGGGTAGGCAACTGACTAATTTCTCAGTCACAGGAACTTCTCGCCCATAGTGCCTCCTGTCCTACATGTAATGCATGTGTTTTACCAGTAAGCAACAGACTTTCACCTAAATCGTAAACTTTTATATGGCCATTCCACAAAAATTGTACCGTGATGTGAATGGACACAGGTGCTGTCTTCCAAATAATAATATTATTTTTATTTATTCATTAAATTTGTATATCACCCTTTATCCAAAGATCTCATAAAAAATCTTTTAAAAGAAAAAAATACATAATAAAAGCAAGAACAAAATAAACCCATAACTGTCACCACAAACACATTTAAAAGGACATAGAATGTTAATCAGCCAAAGGCCTGGTTGAAGAGGAATGCTCTTGCCTGGTGCCTAAAGTTGTATAATGAAGGGACCAGGCAAGCTTCACTGGAGAGAGCATTCCACAAAAGGGGGAAGTCACAATCTGTATTCACCTGGTGAAATATTACGATTTCAGAATTAGGCGGTTTTCAGTGCTTCAACATTAATTATTATGGTTTTACTATTTATTGATCAAAAATATTTCACCCTAGATAGATGAGATGATAGATGAGATGATAGATGAGATGATAGATGAGATGATAGATAGATAGATGATAGATAGATAGATAGATAGATAGATAGATAGATAGATAGATGATAGATAGATAGATAGATAGATAGATAGATAGATGATAGATAGATAGATATAGATAGATGATAGATAGATAGATAGATAGATAGATAGATGATAGATAGATAGATAGATAGATAGATAGATAGATAGATGATAGATAGATAGATAGATAGATAGATGATAGATAGATAGATAGATGATAGATAGATGATAGATAGATAGATGATAGATAGATGATAGATAGATAGATAGATGATAGATAGATAGATAGATATAGATAGATTAGATAGATAGATAGATGATAGATAGATAGATAGATAGATAGATAGATAGATAGATAGATAGATAGATAGATAGATAGATGATAGATAGATAGATAGATGATAGATAGATGATGATGATGATAGATAGATAGATTAGATAGATAGATAGATAGATGATAGATAGATGATAGATAGATGATAGATAGATGCATCAGGGCAAAGTTTGTGAATTCCAGATTCACATCTGGATGATGACAGCTCCAAATAAATGTTATGAATACCTCTACTTTTCAGTGAATGCTGCCAATCACATTTAGCCGACTGTCACTGCTCATCAGTGTATCACTGAGCTTGGGAACATTGTGGAACTTGTCAACATTCATATGTGAACATCAACCACCATAACATTTTGGACATTCTCTGTACCATACGACTGGACTGAAAGACATGCTTAGTCAGATCCATAACCCTAGATATGTTCTGAAGCATAAGCATACTTACCCTGCCAACACACACACACACACACACACACACACAGAGAGAGAGAGAGAGAGAGAGAAAGAAACTGCCTATTTATAACATCACCAATGTCCATGCTTGTGTGTAATGTTCAAATAGAGAATATGGTTGTACAATCACATGTACATAGACCACATATACCTATCCCAGGAACTAACTGTGTGTCCTGAACCAACGTGTATTGGGCTATATTTGAATGTGTCTTTAAGAAATTGACATCCATTTGTGGATGCCTAGTACCATTGGAAGTGGGGCAGATGCCCACATGAGTAAGGCTCCCCACCATGTGTAGGTTACCATCCCATAACTCTCTCCAAAATCCCATCAGTGTCGAGTCTCAGTGTCCATTTTCATATGATTTAATTTTGGAGTCAATCATTTATTGCTTGCAATGTTATAAGGGAACATGACTTGGGAACAGTGACACAAGTGTTTCTTCTTCAACCTCTTTTTCTGATCCTTCCTAATATGTTCTTAACCTATCTTTCCATCTCCAACAAGTCTCTCATAATCCCTGTGAAGGTGGTATGCATCTTCACGCTATTAAAATGAAAGATGCAGCGACTTTGTTAGAATGCGACACCTTTGATTCATTCACTTATGCTCAGCCCACTGGACTATCTTTGCTGAGCCACTGTTTACAAATGTTTTCATTCTTTACAGAAATGATCTGTTTGTTTGCTGTTGTCGTTATGCCTCTAGAAAGACAGCCCAAAATGAATCCTAACCATTTTCTCTGAATTACAAACAAAAGTACAATTTAACAATGTAAGAGTAAAAAAAAAAAGACAAGCCACATTATTAACTAGCTCATTCTGATGCACTTAGCTTTGTCATGTTTGGGGGCATAGTCATGCTTATTTAGGGTTGTGCACAAGAACCCCCCTGATCATAAATCCACCATTGCTTTCAACTGGCTCATCTAATCTCATGGTTAAGAACCAGGAAACGAAGAAGACAAATAGAGAGCCACAAAGGAAGCACTTCTTAAATGGGACCAATCATGTGGACTTTACAGAAGTCTGGGCAATGTCTAAACAAGGCTGGCCAGTGAACTTGGGCACAGTAAGAGATTATATATATTTTTTAAAGTTATGATTATGGCCTACCTCAAATGTTAAACTTTGTATTATAAATTAAAAATATACAAATCTAATATTCAAATACTGCCCTCCTATCTGCTACAATTGTATTTAAAAGTATTACATTTTAATTTATTGTTTAATTGCAATAAATTGCAAATTTTATTAAGCAAAACCCAATGATTCAACAGAGGGGCAATAGCAAGTCATGTCATTGTAAAGGGGTTCAGCTTTAACGACGGAGATTAAATATTTAAACTGTATCAGTTTCATTTTCTAACTTCTCCAAACCCCGCCATATAATTTGGCATAATGAAGCCTCTTTGGCAGCAAATGGCTCAGACAAATCACCAGAAATAAAATAGCAGGGAATCTTTCAGACTGAGCCTGGGGGTTCTCTGGAATACAAGAACATTCCTGCTGAGAAACCACAAGATATATGGGTTGAGGCTAGGATTGTTTATTGCTGTTCATGAGCACTTGATTTTGTCTGATGAGCGTTGGCAATAATGCTAAATCAAAGCATTGTGTCAGAATGTCAAGTGTTCTCTCTCTCTCTCTCTCTCTCTCTCACACACACACACACACCCCTATCATCTCTATCATCTATCTGTCTATCATCTCTATCATCTATCTATCTATCTATCTATCTATCTAATCTATCTATCATCATTATCTATCATCATTATCTATCTATCTATCTATCTATCATCTATCTATCTATCATCTATCTATCTATCATCTATCTATCTATCTATCTATCTATCTATCATCTATCTATCTATCTATCATCTACCTACCTATCTATATATCTATCTATCTATTTATCTATCTATCTATATCTATCTATCATCTATCTATCTATCTATCTATCATCTATCATCTATCATCTATCTATCTATCTATCTATCTATCTATCTATCATCTATCTATCTATCTATATCTATCTATATCTATCTATCTATCTATCTATCTATCTATCTATCTATCATCTATCTATCTATCTATCTATCATCTATCTATCAATCATCTATCTATCATCTATCATCTATCTATCCAGTGCTTTTTCCCCTCAAAAAATGTTTAGGGTTACACTCATTTTCCTACTCATATTGAAATACTGCCCCTGAATGAGGCCAAACTTAGAGTCATAAAATCTTTAGGGATATGCGTACTCCTGCGTACCCCCAGAAAAAAAGCACAGTATCCATCTAACATGGAGGCTATGGAGTTGCCTCACTGTTTCCTAGTCCCTGTATCAGGTTGATTCAAGGTTGAAGACAACAATATGAGCCATTAGACAGAGGCAGTTCTGTCTGCACGTTGATGTCACATGATTCTATTATTCTATGTGTATATAAAAGAATAACCAGGGGAAGTTGCACAGGTACAAATTGTATTCAGGCCAGTGTGTTTATTGAACGTAAACAAATGTGTAATCACCAACCATTTACCTGTTGCCCTGGCAACCATTTTCAGAGCTTCGGAAGGGATACAGTCAGTAATCTCCTCTGCTAGACAATTTAGGAGCAACTGCTAAGAGGGAAGCCTGCCATACAGCATTGGAGCTAAGCTCTTATGTTCGCCTTTGATTCATAGACTTCCATGACCAAATAAACTGCCTAAATTATCACCCTGTAGCTCTTGCTAGTGGTATTGATCAACAAAAATCCACACATATGCTTCCATTTCACTGAGAAGGTGTGCTCCAATTAGAATCACTCATACCCTGCGGCGGGGAAAGATGCAATGTAAATCCAACATTGTGCCCTTCAGGTGGTGTTGGACCACAACTCCCTTCAGCCCCAGGTAGCCTGGGATGATGCAGGGCACCTCATTGGCCACCTCTGCTCTAGTTGATTCCAGTGCTTATTGTGCCTGTCTCATGCACTGAGTTTTAAATGCTGGGAGAACACCGAAAATATAACCTCTACCTTCTGGCTCAAGTGGACTGGCCATTCTACAATCTCAGCAAACTACCAACACATTCCACTGTGTGCCCCACAGGCTGAGGAGAACATAAGATGAGCCTGCTGGGTCAGGTAAGTGGCCCATCTAGTGTGGCATCCTGTTTTCACAGTGGGCACCAAAATGGCTATGGGAAGCCTGCAAGCAGACCTTGGGAGCAACAGCACTCTCCCCTTCTGTGGTTTCCAGCAACTAGTATTCAGAATCACACTGCCTCCAACTATTGACAGAACATATGTAGCCATCATGACTGGTAGCCATGGATAGCTTGGTCCTCCATGAATTTGTCTAATTCTCTTTTAAAGGTAAAGGTAAAGGTAAAGGTAAAGGCACCCCTGCCCATACGGGCCAGTCTTGACAGACTCTAGGGTTGTGCGCCCATCTCACTCAAGAGGCCAGGGGCCAGCGCTGTCCGGAGACACTTCCAGGTCACGTGGCCAGTGTGACATCACTGCTCTGGCGAGCCAGAGCCGCACACGGAAACGCTGTTTACCTTCCCGCTAGTAAGCGGTCCCTATTTATCTACTTGCACCCGGGGGTGCTTTCGAACTGCTAGGTTGGCAGGCGCTGGGACCGAGCAACGGGAGCGCACCCCGCCACGGGGATTCGAACCATCCAAATCAAATTGTCGGATTATGCCGAAATGGCAAAACTGACTGGAAAGCTCAGGAACCAGGAAGACCAAAGCTTTAATATGGAATGGGAAAAAATTATAATTTACCTTGGAGACCACTGTAAGCAGTTGATAACACTAGCAGGATTGCAATAACACTTGTAACGAGAGCTCTGGACATAAAGGAGTTATAAAAAAAAACCTTGACAACTGAAAAAAAAAGATGCAGTAGAAAAGGTTTAACAACAGAACCCATGGAGGGAAAGGTGGGAAGTTCTGACTGTGGATGTGTTGTGGTATTACTATAATTTTAAATTTGTAAAACCAAATAAAAATTATTTTGAAAAAACAGAAACAATAAAACTATCCAAGTTGGTGGCCATCAATGCCTCCTGTGTGGGCGAGTGTCATGGTTTAGCTATGCACTGTGTGAAGAAGTACTTCACACTATCTTGAATCTTCCAACATTCAGTTTCATTGGATGTCCCCATGAGTTCTAGGGTTATGAAATAAGGAGAGAAACTTTATTCTATCCACTTTCTTCATGGCATGCATAATGTAATACACTTCTATCATGTCGCCTCTCACTCATCTTTTCTCTAAAAGTCCAAATGCTGCAACCTTTCCTCATAGTGTTTGAAGAGAAACACGTTTGAAGCAATGGCACCCAGCAAGATATCACAGCGCAAGTGCTTCCTTCCTCTCAATTTTGCACTTTCTTGTTGTGTATGTCTGTTGCTGTGCAGGGGAGGGAATCCACCCACCTCCAGTGTCTTGCTATCCTCATTGCTTCTAGTCTCATTGTTGTGCCCATTGCCTCAGTATTAGGTTTGGGTGTCCTGAAGAAATAAATATATATACATTTTTAGCAACAACAAAAGTAAAATACCTAGTAAGGCTTCAATTTTTATGCATATTTTCTTAGGAGTAAGTACACTCAACTCAGTGGGATGGACTAAAGTTTAAAGAACAGAGGATCACGGTGCAAAGTATTTAACATGTGGAACTCAACAGCCAAAGGATGTAGCCACTACTTAGATGATTTTGAAAAGGGTTAGACTTTCTGGCATGGTGTGGTCCTCCAGGTGTGTTTGCAACACAACTCCCACCATCCCTGATGATTGGGGCTGATGGGAGCTGGAATCTAAGAACATCTGAAGGCCATAGGTTCCCCACTTCCAGGCTGGATAATTTCATGGATCATAGATGTTCCAAAGGCTATCAAGCCATGATAACTAAAATGGAATCTGCATATGTATTTCTGCAGATTGATTTTTAGGGACCTACAATGGGAAAGAGCCATGCCTTTCTGCCATACCCATGGACTCCCTGGAGGCATCTTACTGGTCAATGTGTGAAATCCTGAGCAAGATGGTATGTTGCCTTTATTGTTTATGCAGAATTTCACTACAAGCTGAGTTGAAGGTTAACAAACTTTACCTCTGATGAGACTTGGGAGCCCGCATAAAGTAGTACAGTGGTACCTCGGGTTACAGACACTTCAGGTTACAGACGCTTCAGGTTACAGACTGCGCTATCCCAGAAATAGTACCTTGGGTTAAGAACTTTGCTTCAGGATGAGAACAGAAATTGCACAGCGGCGGCAGCGGGAGGCCTCATTAGCTAAAGTGGTGCTTCAGGTTAAGAACAGTTTCAGGTTAAGAACAGACCTCTGGAACGAATTAAGTTCTTAACCCGAGGTACTACTGTAGTCAACTTCAGCAACCAGACCACACCTCTGAGCTAGCCTCCAGGGCCATAGCTATTTCTCTTAAATGCATTATAGATGGATGATTAGTCTGTTCCATCAGGTTAATCTACAATCCTAAATCCACTGGATATAGAGTAACTCCACTGAACACAGTGGAATTACCTCTCAGTAAACATTCATAGGATTTGACTACACACTATATGTTTTAAAACTCTTCTAAATGTAAGATGAAATAATGGATGTTTGTTGTTTGCAAATGATTTCGGAAGATTTAGTACAATGAGCATTTCAGTTTTGGATATGTGAGTTAAATTCAAAACAGATGGGGCAATTTGTATATGGAAAGAAAAAGTGGAGAAAGTGTTACATCTTAGTCAAAGGTTACCAAACACTGAATATGCAAATATTTACCCCAGAAAAGGTTTAGTTTATCCAATCCAGATGTTTCATAGTTTATGTATTTCACAAGAGATATCAAAGAGAGAGAACATAATTTCTAGAAACGGAAGCAGCATTTCGGTGGGGGAAAGGATATGATGATGAGACACAATACAAAGTACGGTGTCTCTTTTCTAATGCATAAACAAACAGGCAAAATCTAAGGAATAGTGGCAGCCTAATTTGGGTGATGTAAACTCTCACAGTTCTTTCTCTGGTTCCCCAGGAATTATCACTTATGAGATAATAACAGGTGACAATATGGTGGCTATGCAAATATTCCCCATTAGTTCTGGGTTTGTTTGCTTTTATCAATACTCCCCACCCTGCCATAACATTTTCTATTCATCTTTGATTGCATATTCTTCCAGACATCTGATTCCCACATAGTTCAAGTTATGTCATGATGCTTTGATTTCAATGCCTCATAAAAATACTCTCTAACATGGTGTTGTATCCATTAGTGGTGTTTCACCAGAGCAGGATTAGGGGATCTTTGGCCTCCAGAGGTTTCTGAACTACAACTCCCATCAGCATTAGGAAGGATGGCCAATGGCCAGTGATTGTGAGAGCTGTAATGCAGCAACACATGGAGAAACAAATATTCCTCACATCTGTACTAGAAGAAAGTACTAGTGTTTGCTAAAAGTGGGGCATCTGGTTTTTTATTATCTACCCTAGCCACTGTAGCTTAGCATGCCTCCCAAAAAGGACCTCCTGAACTTGGGGAAACTTCTGGAACTGATAAGAGATGGTGCATAGGGCTACAGTAGAAGACTGGTAAAAATCGGGTGCCCCGCTTTGCATGTATGCAAATGCTTCCCACTTGTGTAAAGTCACCATTGGTCACAACTCAGTGTTTACAACAGGGATGGCCCTCCAGATGCTGCAGGATTTCAGGCATGGTTTTCTTTTGGCCCTATATGGAGATGTTGGGAGTTGAACATGGCACCTTCTGTATGCAAATCAGAGGCTCTACCCAGCACCAGATTTAGGGTGGTGCAGGAGGTTCTCCCGCACAGGCCCTAAGATGGGGGGGGGCATGATGATGATGATGATGATGATGATGATGATGATGATGATGATGAGATATTTAGGGAAGGGTGCCAATGTTTGTCCTCACTCGGAGCGCCATATTACCAAAGTCTTCCCCTGCTCTACCACTTCATCAACAACCTCTGGAGAGCCACATCCCTGGCTTTAAAGGGTGTTAAATATGCCTGTACAACTTTATTCTTTAGCTATTTATCCCACCTGGTGCCCCTCTCATCTTTATATACGAAGCCAGCAAAGTTTTCTAGAAGGATCCACCAAAAAACTTTCCCCAGGGGGCTGATCTCACACATGTGAAGGTGAGATTACATTCACCTCTGCAACTTTGCAATCTTCAAGAAGGTAACCCATTTGATTCTGCAATTTATGACTTGGATTCGGGAGACAAAGGAATGTAGAAAAGTGGTTTTGATGTTGCCTGTTTCCTGGACGTTTGCCAAATTCAGAACATCTTTTGGAAGCGCAGTAGAGATCTTTTGATTTCTGCTGCCTTTTTATGGTTGGAGCGCAGCTTGTTTCACACATGTGTGTGTCACACTCCCTCCCTATTTCTGCTGTGTTGCACCTGTTCTCGTTGGCTCCTTGAGTTAATTTGACCCTGTTGTATCCTGCCTTGCATAGATCCAGCCTTCCTGGAGCCAGGCATAAAGAAGTAGAAGGTAGATGCTGGAAGATGGATCCAACAATTTTTTCAGACTTGGACTCCAGTCCTTGCTCTGCTTGAGTACCAGCACCTTTTGAGAGGCCTTCAGCTACTGTGGTAGAGGAGCCTGAAGAGGAGGCAAGCTTTTAATGGGATGAAATGTAATAGACTCAATTCAGCCCTGAAGTATGCTGGGGGAAAGGTATCTATAAAATGATTAAACTTTTATTTTTATTATGTTTTTTATTATCAGCTTTTTAATTAAAAGTTCATCACATATTCAAAAAAGGAAGGGCACAGGAAGAGAGGAAGGGTGAGGCATTATACAGTGTATCAGTACTGTGCCAGCACCTCGTTTAAAAAATAAAAATCACTGAGCTGCCTTGAACCACTGAGCTGGTTGATGATTTGGGGAAAAAAATATTTTCTCCTTTTAATAAAATGTCTTTGCTTAGCCCATTCTGATGGCGCATGTCTCTTCGCCCATTCCTGAAGGAGTTCCTCCTATGGCACTACTCAAGAAGGAAAGGGCCATCCTGCTGACCTAGCACTTAACAGCACATTGTGGGAGTTTTAAATTTCTAATTTATTTTTTAGTATTTGCCACTCATGTTTTAAACCACAGTTTTCAGACAAGAAGTGGGTAGTAAACATTAACACAAGTATACAAAGGTTTGCTTATCATTGAGTAACTGAGGGCCATATTTTAAATTGATGCTGCTGTTTGGATGCAATGTGTGTGTTGCTGACTGTTTGCAAATTGTCAGTTGTGTTCCCTTCTGCTTTTGAAACCTGCAAAAGAATCAGTGAGCACCAACTGTCCTGTGAAGCCTCACATACCAACCGTGCTGTAGGCCTCTTCCTCACAATGAGCAGATAAAGGGGTTGTTCTTTGCAGGTAGAAGCTCACACAACTGATTTTTTTCCCCTCCGTACTGCCTGCAAAATAAAACCCTTAGGCACAAAAAAAACGCCACCTAGACATGAAGGTGGAGGGTTCTAACTCTGCCTTATTTATGGAGAATGTCGTTCTCCAGACATTCCTGGACTGTGATTCCCACCATCCCTCACTCAGTAGCAGACAGCATGATGAAGCTGCAGGGCTTACCTCTCTCCAACAGAGGCGCTGCTGCATACTGGGTCAGAGAGCGGAAGGGGTAAGCTGGAGGGGTGAGGTCAGCATGGTGCAAGCACACTGGCAGAAACACTGGATTGTCTCTGCTAGCACATTTGCATCACACCAACCACACCTCCTCTCCTTCTTCATCTTGGTATGCAGCTCCTTGGACAGAAGGAGATCAGGAAGGCAGTGCAGCCCCACCACGATGTCTGCTGCTGACCTCACCATCTATCACATTGGCAGGAGCCAATGGGAGCTGGACTCCAAACATCCAGAGGCTAACAGGTGTTCTATTCCTGATTTAAATTTTTTATAGCCTGCCTTTAAGAGTAAAGACTCTCTCAAGGTGGTGCCTATCATAAAATAGTAAAATACAACACAATATAAGCAAAGTTACCACCGACTAATAAACTAGCAGTAACTGAAATGCATCCAGCCCCAAACTAAATTATGGTGTATAGCTATAACTAGAAATAATCAGCAACAGAGAAGGCTGTGGAATAACAAGAAAGCATCCTCATCCCTAATAAACTGCTTAATATACTGCTTCTCTATATGTAGGAAAGTTTTCTGTTTTGTTTTTAAGGAGGGGGCAGGTAAGTATTCAATCATCTGATCCTGCAGTCTGGATTGGTGCAGTCCAGTAAGAGGTTTGTAACCTTGTCTTCTGTTTATGAGACATAAAGGCTTGAAGCTGCAATTCTAAACCCATTTACCTGGGAGTAAGTTGCATTGAATTCAATAAAACCTACAACTGATTAGACAAGGTTTGGACTGCACTGTACTTAGGAGTAACTCCTGTTGGACTCAGCAGGGTTTACTTCTGAGTAGGCATGCATAGGATTGTGCTGCTGTTAATGCATTGTTTTTGCAAAAATAACGATCCAGACTTTTACGGCTAGATTGAGGCAGAGTCCTGACAACATGCAGTAATTAAGCTTCCGAGGACAGAAGGAGCCCTCAGGAGAGAGGGGGTGACTCAGGTACAGACATGAATCACAATCCCTCACCCACCTTCGTCATTGATCCAGCAGCAATTTACAGCACACCCACATACTGGCCAAGATGCATTTCATCAGCTGCTCTTGTAAAATGGAAGGTGTGGGGGTGGAAACGTGTCACAGTGGCCAAAGATCAGCAAAGTGTGATGGAGAGCTCAAGCAGACACATAAAACTGTTTGTTCCCGTTTGCTGATGTTCTGCTGAGATTTGTCCGAATAAACATATAAACTCCAAAAAGATGTTATTAAAAATCAGTTTCATACACATGGGAGGTACATGTACTATTTATTTCAGAAAGCTATTTGTTCTCTATGCATTTGGACACCGTTTAATCCATTGCAATCAAATTTGGTGCGATGGTTCCTGAATTCAATGAGCAGGCTTTTGTCTGTGCTTAGATACAATTGAACGCCATTTTGAATCAAGGTGGTGGACTGAAACTTTCCAAGCGATACTGATTTTTACCACTGATTTCAGAAGTTTCTTAGAACTTCCAGGAAATGCTGGGCATGAGGCTACTAGTAATTTATATATCCTAAAATCCTACTAGTTGTCCCATCACTTAATCTGGAGTGTCTGGCACAAACTGTTCTTGCAATAGCTGTCACACACACGCCCTCTGAAGTGCTCAATAATTCTATTGGTTTTCATGCACAACATCAGCATACTGCAAAGCTGGGCAAATGTCAACCGCAGGCGATTCCAGCACCTTTTTATTTCATTTTTAAACAAGTGCCAAGGGAGGCAGCTATGGCCACTGCCAGCTACATTATCACTAGTCTCTAGGCACTATCCATAACAAACTCTACATGCTGGCATAGCAGCATTCTAGAGGAAGAAAGATGGCAGTGTCTACAGCTACCTTACTAGTTGTTTCTCAGGACTGGGCTAAGGGAGTCCCAGACAGTAGGGACTGTGTTTCTGCCTATCTCTACTGCTATCTGCCACAGCCCAACTCTGCTATAGGCAGCAGTATCGGAGAATTCCAAGGAAAACAGAAATGGGAGGGAAATTGCCAGTGTTTGCTTATTCTTTTCAGATTAGGGACAGAAATCAATACAGTGAATACAACTGGTATTTGCTTCGGTTGCTTTCAGTCCATAAAAAATACATAATTGATTATATCACACACCCACACCCCCCACACAATTTGTATTGCATTTCCTTTGTCCTGAAATGAATGGAGCAGAAAAACATGACAACATAACTTGTGTAGGTTACAAATTTCACCACAGTGGAAAGCAAGGCAAATAACCTTTTCAGTGAAAGAATCTACTGTCCCAATCAAGCGAAGCAATAGTACCTTGGTCAGACCACACCTGGACTGCTGTGTCCTGTTCTGGGCACCACAATTTAAGGAGGATATTGACAAGCTGGAGCATGTTTAGAGGAGGGTGACCAAGATGATCATCCTGTGTTAGTTTGTGAGAGGTTAACCAGTAGTGGCCACGATGGCAAGGTGCAAGAGACTTTCCCAATACTGGTGTCACTACAGCTTACATGAACAGGACTGGGGCAGGGCAGCAATGAGGTTGGCTACATGGACACATCAGCAAGAGATTGGTGCTATGAGTGTGTCCCCATAGCTCTGGCTTCATCAACACCCTGCTTCAACCCCAGCCAGATAAACTGCAGCAATGCCGGTGTTGGGAGAACAGCAAGGCCCCATCACACTGGCTGCTGCCGATTGTGATTCACTCAATATGTGGCAGACAATATCAGATATTGTGTTCTCCTCCCAGAGAGCACGCGTTGCGGTGAAATCATCAAGACTGACCTCACTGCTGTTGTGGGTGGGAGCGATTGGATAGCCACAACAACTTGATTGGTGGTCACTCAGTTGCTGGGGTAAATCTGGCCAATGGGATCATTTCATGCACTAACCAAGAGACCTTTATATGCTGCTGCACATTGCATTGAACTTCCTCTTTTTCGCCTCGTGCACCGGATCACCCACCCACCCTTTCCCTATGTTAAGTTGTGGGTGAACATATCAGACGACACAGCTATTCTTCAAACAGCTCTTGTTTATTCACAGGCCAGAACAGAACTGAACTGAAGGGTTCAGCCAGCCTGCTTATATAGAGCTCGAGTACAACGCAACTGTAACAACTTTCTGTAACTATCCAATCACTGAAGGTCACTTTCAATCCCTTGTTTGCATATGTGGACCTGAGTGAAAACTATTTACAGTATCCCCCTGCTAGCCCAGGGTGAGAACTTCAGTACATAACACCCTATATTTAGGGTTCATTATGACCTTGCTATGCCGTCATGGGTCATCTGTTTTTAGGACAAAGACCCGGTAGGAATTTTCCCATTTGGCTGATTGGCTGTTGTCACTTGGGTTTTGCCTGCCGTGTAGCAAATCGTCACAATTTTGTAAGGTTTGGCAGTCAGGCATTCGTTCAAGGTAGAAAGGAGAGGAGGTTGTCACACCTGACCCTCCCATGTGCAAAGAGTATTCCTTTAAAGGAATCCAGGGGCTCGCCTTGCTTTTGTCCGGTCCCCTTCCAGGGGTTAGTGCTATGCCAGAGCCACTGGGAGCATTTGGGGTGAGCTTGAGTCTGAGCTTGGTCCAATGCTCCCCCAGTATGTTTTCCCTTACTGACCTCTGTTGGAGTCCAGTCATCACTGCTGCCCTGCCAAGGTCAGGAGCAGCTAGTTGGGAACCAATGCCTAAGCAAACCACTCACGATCTGTAATCAATAAAGTTGTGGCCAAAATTATGCCAATAACCTTAAACTAAATTCCGTGTCAATTGTGTCTTTATTTATTGAGGGAGGTCTTAGGGTCTTAACACGCAACACATATCCCTCTAGCCTCTAGTCTGGCCTATCACACAGGATTATAGTGGAGGGGGGGAAATGCTGTTTTTGCTCTAGAAGCCTCTTTGACAGAAAGGCAGGCTTCCCTAGAATAGGACAACGGGCTCAGCTCTAACCTCTTAGCTGAACTCCATGCTCCCATCACTCAGCACTTTTGTGGTTGAAAGGATTTGAAGCAAACAAACTCTTTCGGGGGGGGGGACTTGTGCTCACAAGATATGCTTTCCCCTCTTTAAAATATCCTCTGTCCTGTTTATTCTTCTTTTCTCTCCATTCTCTTATTTGCTGAAAGAATAACTCTGCCATCTTCGGTCATCTCATCTCTCAGTATGCATTCTCCATTCCCGATAATTATATTGGCAACCAAGTTGATGAAACGACGAGCTCTACTTGCCAACTGCCCGATTTGGGAGCACCGCCTGACAGTCCTGCAACAAGTGACACTGCTGTTCCTAATGAAGCATTCAGCTATAAGCAGGCCGTAAAAGCTGAGGATGCTGTTCTCCTGGCCTTCTGCCTCCCTAGAAAATCTCCCAGTGAGTCTCCCTCAGATGAAATAAAGGGAACATTATGGTTCTCAAGAAAATAAGCATTGGACCTGGCGGAACTTTGATGAGGCACATTCCTGCGTAACACGCTTTCCATAATGAGGAGTAAACAAGCCATCTTTGCAGAAGGGTGATTTGGAGGCAATCATAAAGGTTAATGAATATGCTCAGGTGTCAGCACTCTCTTGCCTTTATCCTGTGGCAAGTGGCCACCCTGTGCATTTGATCAAAATACAGGGACTTGTATTGAAAGCACATAAGCGAAACACATCACCCCCCTGAAAAGAAACTCTTTGAAAAATGCATTAGCAGACATTCACGGAAACCCCAAGGCAACAATTTCTTCCTTCCCTCTCACACTCCCATGAACTTTAAAGCTGTTCCAGTAAGTTGCAGGATGCTATCTGCAGCATGCAGATAGACCCTTTCCGTGCCAGTGTGACCTTGCACAGAGTATTCTTGTCAAAATCCAAGGAGACGTGTGTGTTTGTGTGTGTGTGTGGTGTTCTTTGGCGGTGCTTCATTTTAATAATTCATGAGATGTACTTAACTTGCAAGATTTTAATTATACCTTTATCAGTTCCCCCCATTTAAAATTCCAATATAGCAGAACAAGGAGACAGTAAACTCTACATTTTAAGCTCCAGCGTTCAAGGGATAAAGCCTCTTTGAAAATGGATTTCATGTCCTGGGTGACAAAATGACTGAGAGTTTTGTTGTGCATATACATGCATGCATACACAATCTCACATGTATGTATGCATGGGATTCTCTTGGTAATATGCATTTGCGCTCTTCTCATACAAAGATTACGTGATCATATTACCACCCCATCCCACTGACAGACAAAAGGAAAGGGCTGTGACCTTCCAAGGTCACAATAGCTGAACCATAAACAGCAGTCTGGTTTCCCACTTCATAGTCCTTATTTATGACAGCTGAAATAAGCTTCCCAGGATGTTTAAGACAATTCCTTTTCTCTTTCTCTTTGGTTTTGTTGCATCCCACCAGCCACAACTAGCCTTCTTTCCTCTGGACATTTACTCTCTTCCCAAACAAGCCTTTATGTTTGTGTATTTTAAAAGAGAGTTGAAAATGCACCTGTTCAGAATTGCATTCCCTGATTGATTTTTTCTTGTTTTATCATAGGTTTTTTTATGTTGTTAGCCTCTCTCTCCTCCACTCCCCTTTCCCCTTCTTTCATTTATTTTTTGCTTTTTAGACTGTAAGCCTGCAGGCAAGATTCATTATCCTTTTAATGTACTCTATAAAGCAACGGTGGGCAGACTTCAGGATAGCAAGACCTTCTTCTTCTTCTTCTTCTTCTTCTTCTTCTTCTTCTTCTTCTTCTTCTTCTTCTTCTTCTTCTTCTTCTTCTTCTTGATGCCCAAGATCCACTAACTGGAGTCTAGGTGCCAAAAACATAACACTGAGATTTAAAGAATACAAAGCCCTGTGAAGGAATTCTGAGCTCTGAGTACCAGAACAGAGCTCACAACACAAAAATCCACTCCACCACTTCGTCCTGCCTGCCATATTTCTTCATTTCAGAATTATGTCTTTTGGTGGTTGGGGTGGGGTCATTTTGTTGCCACCATTGAATAGCTCAGTTGACAGAGCATTAATTTCAGGGTTGTGAGTTTGAGCCCTACGCTGGGTAAAAGAATCCTGCATTGCAGGGGGTTTGACAAGATGACTCTTGTGGTTCCTTCCAACTCTACAATTCTATGATTCTATGAATAACTGAGACAGAAATCTGAGTGCATCTATTTCATTTCATTGTGTTCCATGACCACATTGGTGTTTCCCACCCTGGGCTCCTTTGGAAAGTATGGTGGGATAGGCATTTACGTAATCATCACCCATCTACCAGTAAATCCCACCTTCCTGCCCACCTTGCTATAAAGCATTTGAATACCAATAATAATAATTTGAAGACTGTACACTTGGTTCATACAGCTTCTATGCAAGCCCATTGGGCTCATGTGCCCTGGTCCTCAGGTGTGCACATGCTCCCAGACGCATGGAAGACATGTGTAATGTGAAAGGTCACTAATACAACTGCACATATCATAGCTGGAGTCATTTTAACCCTTGATTAAATCACATTTACTTCCAGTTATGATTCTACATATCTGTCCTGCACACTTTCCAGCCAAAGGAATGCATACGGCAGATAGTTAAGCATTTCTTCTCAAAGATAACACTTACAGTTGCTTCTACAGCTCTGGATATCTGCACACACCATTCTAATGTCTAGCCAGCTATTCCTAGGCCCACACTCTGTGGAGCAGTTGCAGCAACAGGGACCACTCCACTTTCCACCAGTTTATGTACCTTTCCCCAATGAGCTGTGTACAAGCAGCTGAGACTGCATCTGCATGGAAACTTCCTCTGCTCCTCCCTTTTCAATTCCCTCCTGGTTCTAGGGGACAGTGGTGCAGGAGATGGTGGGGAAGCACCTGCCTGACCTGCCTCTTCTTCCAACCCATCCTGTGCTCCACCCTCCTGTTCCAAATCTTCTCCTGCCTCTGATTCTTGCCTCCTTACTGGTACAGGCCACCACAAACCATTGTCTCCCTCTCCTGAGTCAGACGTCAGCAGCCCCTGCATGCATATGTACCTATGATGAGCGCCTGAGATTGCAACCAATATATGGTATGGGCCCTGTCTTGATCAGAGTAGTAGCTGCAGCTGAAATTCATTAGCTTTTAGCTCACATAAGAACACCACTACACCTGTGAGCAATAAATGTGTCCAGGAGGAACATATAAAGGGGCTCAAAAGACTGAGCTTTTCACTTGTCAAATTCAGCAGGGATTTATCTCCAGCAAAATGCCTTCATCTACTCTTGGGGTTATCTGACCCTTGAGCTTAGCTCACAGCAGTAGCCAGATGTGAGCCACAGCAGCGCTGTAGATGAACCTCACACTGTCCAGAGAGCAGCCTCTCCACTCCCACTTCTTCCTGGAAATGACAGATGAAAGAAAACACTTCACACAATTAGGCCTAGGTCCCCCCCCCCTTTTTTTTTTTTTTTTTTGCTAGACTAGGCTTTCCTGTGAGGTTTCCATCAGCTTGTGGCTTGGGTCTGAACCAGGAATACAGTGAGAACTGCCTCTCTCGTGGTTTCTTAGCCAATGCAGAAAAGTGCATGAAACAGACGGGTCAGGGTGGGTGGGGGCGGGGAGAGGTGAAGAAACAAAAACAGAAGAAGGAAGAAAAACATTATCCAGACATGGCCAAGGCTTAAGTAAAGTTTCAATTCGAAAGAGGACCAAAGGTTTACACTTATTTGTATTGTACTGGAATCTCTGAGGAAACAAGCTGTAGTTACTCAAGTAGTAGTGGAGGCCAAATTTTGGAACTGGAAAGTAAGAAGAGGAAATGGGCCATAGTTCAAAGATGTAGCAAAGTAATGTGATATAATTCCCTTTACTGTACATGTTTACAGCCAGACTTTCCAAACTGGTGTCATCTAGACTACAATTCCCATCAGCCCCAGCCATCAGGGGTTGGTTTTATTCATCCAT
Organism: Podarcis muralis; assembly: GCF_964188315.1. Classification (NCBI taxonomy): domain Eukaryota; kingdom Metazoa; phylum Chordata; class Lepidosauria; order Squamata; family Lacertidae; genus Podarcis; species Podarcis muralis. Next base: position 27,902,122 of record NC_135662.1, read on the forward strand.
TTGAGAATTTCTAGCCTTCCATTCATCATATATCCCAGGGTAGGCTACAGTGCAGTAAAACGTTACAGTTAAACCAATGAGACATTGCAAATGAAAAGAGCAGCATATCCTCTAAAAACACCGAGGGAGCTCCTCAGGTGCAGCAGTGACAAAATTGCCAATAACATAAGTAAGTCCAAGGAAACAGATGAGATTTCACTTATGCAGACATGGCTGAAGCTTTGACACCAGCCTTCTAGAATAGGGATGGGCAAATTAGCTGGTTTCTATTTCTCTCAATTTCTCACCTTCTGCCCATTCTGTTCCTGAAAACTTATCTTCAAGTGGTTATAAAGAAAAACAACCAGGGCTGTGGGAACTTCTACCTCCCGGTGGAGTGTCTTCTCTCACCAAGGACTAGATATACCATTTCTGGTGGGAATGTGATGCTGGCTATACCATTCTCACATTGAATAAGACTTGAAATAATCCAAAATCTGGGCACTTGAGATTCACTGGACTGTAATTGCAAATAACCAATTCGAACTGCAATCCTGGGCAAGCAACAGAAGTAGGATGAACTGGAACTGTTCATATTCCATAGATTCCCTTTGGTTCAAGGAAAGAAAAGATGATCCATTGACATTTGATCTACAGGAATTTGTGTGACTCAAAGGCAAAAAGACCCTGGAAACATGACATTCCAATATGAAAAATGAAAAATACATTTTTGCTATATGTTACATATTGAGCATGTGAAAGAAAGAAAAAATGAAATGAGGAATGAAAAAGGTCCTTAAAATCAATTTTTAATGCCCCAGCAATCAAAAAAACATTAAGTGTAGTTGGTATGAACAACAACAACAACAAAAAACCTTTGATGAATTATAGTCACCACTGTTTATATTGTATAAGCTACAGACTTTTGACAGAGCTAATTAAACCTGTTTGAAGTAATAGAGCCATTTCATCTGAGTGTATAATGTATGGCACACAGTTTGTATATTATTTAAAAGTCACAGCTCTAATAAAGCAAATTAATGTTCTGACTTATTATATATCCAGTCAGTATATCATATGAAATGCATGCACCATTAAGCCAATGAGTCACTCAGCTCTTAAGCTGCACAAACCCACTATAAGACTGGTTAGATGTGAGTGTGAGCCAGATCAGAAACACTCTAAATGCTGATCAACAGCTTTTACTTTAACTAGACATTGTCATCTCATATGCCTCTACATATGTTGAATTATGCCAGCACTGGGCTCCTATGAAGCATAGGAGACCAATGCTTAGGATCAAAATGCCACGGCCTTCATAATTTGCAGTAAATGGGCTTGAGCCATATACACATGCATGCACACATGCACAAATTATTCATCAATGAAGAAAAAACTAGTACTTACTAATCAGCCTCGTCTCCACAATGCTAAAGAAAATCTGGGGAAAGACCATAACAATAGATCTGATGGATCTCATAAGTGGCCCATCTTGTCCACCATCCTGTTCTCACAACATCCATCCAGAGTCCCATATGTACCCCACCCCTACTGAATAGCCTTTATCAGTCATTGTGGCTTGATTTCTGTTCCCTTCCCCTCCAAGCTTCCAAAGTCACAGGGCCACTACACCAAAACAAGCTTCAAAATAAAACTTGGATCAATCAACCAATCAATTAAAAGGTATAGTGTCAACATTCTGCTGTGCTACCATTCTGCACGTGATTGCAATCTGCTAGCGATGCAAGCTGTAATAATCGTTAGGGCAAGACCCTACCTTCTCAGTCATCGAAGAAGAAAAAAAGCAGAACATCAGCATTAGATACACATTTTTTAAAGGATTTGTGTCACTCAGAATTTTGAATCTTAAATGGTATCCATTTATTCTACTATGAATTGTAAGTGTCAGGGGCTCAGGAGCAGAGGCACAGGAAAGGGAGGAAATAGAGAGCGAGGGGGAGGAATCCGAAGGAAATGTTAGCGATGACAGCGGCCCGAGGTCTCTGAGTCTTTCCAGCGAATCGGAAGATTCACAGAAAGGGGCTCCCATGGTCAGAGCAAGGGGGGTGCCTAGGGGGACACCCCAGGAAGAAGGGGCCAGAGGGGACTCAGAGAGCAGCAGTTGGAAATCAGGACCAGCTTCCCCACCAGAGCGCAGTAGGGGGGAGGAGTCCCAGGTATCGGGATCAGGCTGCTCACCGCCAGCGGGAGGAGATGAGTCAGGATTGGCCACGCCTCCATCGGAGAGCGAGGAAACGGTCAAGAGGAAGGTTGAAGCCTGGGCGCGCGCGCCAAGTTCAAATGTACAGGAGGGCGGCACAGTTGGTAGCCCGGATAGGGAGCCAGGTCCTAAAGCCCGCCGAAAGGAGGGAGAGGAGTCAGGGGGGTCAGCGTCAGCGTCAGAAGAGTCCAGAAAGGAGGGGACCCGGGGGGGCAGAAGGACCCAGAGGAGAAAGGAGAGACGGAAGAGGTGGAGTAAGGTTAGAGTCTTAAACTGGTGTACAGGGGGTGGAGACTCAGATGGAGCTTCGCCGGTCTAGCTTCTAAGACGTAGAGCTGCGCGCTGTGGCTTGAAAATGGAAACTGTACTTCAATAAAGACTTTTGTACATTACTACCGGCTAGCGTTGGTCCTCTGTGAGCTGGGACCTGGAGGCAGCTCTGACAGTAAGCATACATAGTTATATGTTTGCTTCAAGGGTACTTAAAGGTATTTTTTTAAAAAATCCACTAGAACACGGCGTGGGGGGTCTGTGTGGCCCTCCAGATGTTATTGAACCCCAACTCCCATCAGCTCCAGCCTGTGTAGGCAATGGTCAAATTATGTGAGATTTAGCCCAACACGTGGAAGGCCACAGGTTCCCCACTCCTGCACTCGAAGAATGATGGCAAAAAATCAATGCTCAAAGAGTCACACCATCATATCACAACACAGACCTATCATATATGCTGGGAATGTGCAACGGTGAGAAATGGTCTTCTATGCACAGACCAAATCAGGTGTCATCACATATGGTTCCGAAAATGTTTGGCTCTTAGGAGAATGAGAACAATGCATACAGGAAGGTCATGTTTTGATCTGAGCATTTTATTTTCATGTTGCTGGGATCATTTAGACCCCAGACACTTGGAAGCGTTGCATTTCATTTCAAGCCTTTTCTGCTGAAATTTTACGCTGAACAAAAACTAGAGTTGGTAGTATGGTGAAGCCGGCACAGAACAATTGACCTCATTCACTTTTGAGAGTACTTGATGGATGAAGCAGCTCAAGCTTGTTGGGGGGGATGTTATTACATTTCTCTACCCCCACCCCACTTTTTTAAGCCTCTCATTCTTTCAACTGATGAAGACATTTATGGATCCTTCCGAGCCAGTCATGAAATAGCAGTTACATTCCTACAGTTACATTTTGACTTTTTCTACCCATTTTACCACACTAACTCCATGAGAGAACCGATGTAAATTAAATTAACACTTTTAATGCTACTATACAAACAACCCCCCCCCCAAAAAAAAAAAAATCAAAAGTGTCTCACTATAGATATGAAATCCCCATAGCCCAAGTTACTTTACAAATTGGGAAGGAGCAAGTCTCTTGGCCAGATGTCCGACTGAATTCTACTGTCGTCTGCCACTATCAATCATCGTTATGACTGCAACCTTTGTTCTAGGAAGCTTGTCAACATCCAGGGTGCGCTTGCAGGATTACCGTGTTTTCCTCCTGATGGTGGAAGAGTACTAGAGGCAGGCAATATGTTAGATTCAATTTCTGAGGGATGTATAAAACATAATTATGAATATAAATGTTCTTATGCCTACTTACACTGTGAACACAATGTCCTGGTGGTATGGTATACAGTATCCATAAAAGGATGGTTTGTTGTCCAAATGTGTGACTCTCAATCCAAATTAAAATACTCAGATTGGCTTTTTCCCAGAGGTCACCTTTGTGCAATTAATCCAGACTGTGCCCTGAAGTCCTGCACCTGCTGGTTGACACTTTACGTGGCAATCATGTTTTCTAATGAGTACCATACTAGTGCCATCCCGGTACTACCTGAAGCAAACATGTAAAGCATGGGCAATAGATGTACATGGAATGGGCAGTTGTGATCCAATTAGCGCACTTAGAAGTGAGTATATGAATTTCCATTCGCAGACATGTTGGGTATGGGAAATGCTGTTGCCGTGTAAGGAGTAGAGCCACTTACAGATGGGCACAAGGAAGGGAATCACAGCAGTATTTGGGTCTGCACTGCCGCAACAAATACACCAGCAAAATGTTTTGTCTCTCTTAAGACCCCTAATGACCTAGGTCTGTCATGGAATGTTGCCTTGTTCTGATGTTTGGTTCCTTGTGATCCCAGCCAACAGACAATAAGGAAAGATATAAATTAGAGAGCCCAAACTATGCCACATTGCCACAGTATTCACTTGGTTCCTGTAGCTGAGGAAAGTTCACAGCAAAGACTCTGCTCCGCTGCAAAGTCCTGCAGACATAAATGCTCCTTGGAGTCCTCTAAGTTGCTGTGTGACCTCACCCATGGAGATGAATAAATGGAAAGCCTTTCAACTAGTGGCTGAGGAGTTTCAGTATAGAAACTAAAAGAAATGAGCCTAGGAATAGAACAAGAAAAGGGGGGAAGGAGCAGGAAAGGATGGAAGAAGGAGGGGGAAAGGGAAGAAGGAAGGAGTTGCTGCCTTGTCGCTATGGAGATGGACTAAGGCAGCAAATGGGTTGCATTTTACTAATTGTTTTGAAATATTTCGCCAGATCTTTGGATGAAGGTGCCTAAAAGGAAGTCAATGGTGGTGTCACGAGATTCTGTTACTGTGCTTTCTCAGGGCCAGGGGCACTGACTCCTAGGGGCTGAACTCCTTTGGGCCCCCCAATATTTGTTAGTGGGAGGCTGATTTCCCCTTGATATTCACCTGGGTGCCATGTTTGATGTCACAACATCATACGTGATGCCCAGACATGAAGTTGTCACATGAGCCAGCAACATGGAGGCAGAGGAGCTGGCAGCCATGGAAGCCAAGCAGCTGCATCACAGTGTCACATCCAGGCATCACTCATGACACTGTGTCATTGCACACAATGCCCAGACGTGATGTCATGCGCAATGTCAGCCCCCCAGTCGCTTTCCGGAGTTAGTGTGCCTTCTCAGGGCTTTTCTCCTTTTAAATAGCACCTGCTGGGAAGCTCAAGTGTGAAGCATGCTCCTTCACTCAGAGCCAGTTGGTGTCATAGCTGTCAACTTTTCCCTTTTCTTGCGAGGAATCCTATTTGGAATAAGGGAATTTCCCTTAAAAAGGGGGGGGGGGAGTTGACAGCTATGGTTGGTGTGCTCCCTGTAGGCATCTAGTTGGCCACTTTAGGAATAGGACGTTGGATTGTCTGGACCTTTAGTCTGATGCAGCAGGGCTTTTCTTACATAAACAATATTTAGCAGGGGTAAAATATTTATTTATTTGGTAATCACAATATTTCAGAGGCTCCTCCACCAATATTCCAGATCTCCTTTCCCTTGTTCTCTTGATAAGTGGATGAGCCAATAAGTGATCATTTAAAAAGGTGTTGCTTGCAAATGCTGCAGTAACAAATCTGGTGAAAGCATGGATGGTAGCAGTTGCTTTTGCAGAGATGATACTGTCTGCAGAATGGTGCCTCTCCTCTCCTTCCACTCTGAGCAGCAAAAGTGGAATAGGCCGTACAAATGTCAGGGGTAGCTGGGCCCTTGGGAGCAGCCAGAAGTCAGCGCTCTAAGTCATGTTACGGTTAACAATAAAAAGAAGTCTTTTCTTGAGCAGTTCATCCAGGTTAGAAAGGACCGTACGAGGATGGATTTGGCACAAGGCCTTGACAGAGATGGATTGTGACTCCTCCAGGCTGCTGTGGGCCTATTAATTAAATGGTAAAAGATTTTCCCATGAAAGCTAGTAAAAACACCGCGGCCACTTCCAAAGCAACAGAGAAATAAACACCACGGACAGTGAAATGCTTTTAGCTAGCACATGTGAAAGTACTTATCAAGAGGAAATGAAAATGTATCATTTGATGCCATTCTCTATGCTTCATCTATGGCTTTGCTGGCAATTTGATGTCAGAAAACACACAATCACACGCAGACAAAGGAAAAAAAAGGTTACAGTAACGGCTAAGTAGCACGGACCTGACACAAGCCAGAACATCTGTGCTCCATGTGTTTAAACAGCACTGTTGGAGGGAAACTAGAAAGCCAAGAACGTTTGCGTCAGAGATCTTGGTGAGAAAATCTCAGTCCTGCTGCTTACAGTACTGTGTTCAGTTGATCACACAGAGAGATTGGGGACAACTTTGGGAACAATTTGCCTTAACTAACCTTTGCCTGTGCATTGTGCTTTTCTGGGCTATTATATATTCAAACCTATTGTTATTGCTCTAAGGAGCAAGGGCTGGGGACAATAGACAAGTGTCGCTATCCTGACAATATTAGCATTGCATACCCTCCAACATTTCTCCGATGAAAATAGGAACATCCCATTCCATAATGAGAATTTATACCACACACACCTTATTAGGTTGCCCCAGCCACTTTGGGCAGCTTCCAACATATATAAAAATATAATAAAACACTAAACATTGTAAAAACTTCCCTATGGCAGGATTGCCTTTGGACAGTTCAGGGGTTGGAGAACCCCATACCCTCCAATATTTATCAAATGACATCCTAAGGAAATGTGGGACATTCTGGGATCAAATCAGAAACTGGGACTGCTTCTCTAAATCAGGGATGTCTCTGGAAAATAGGGACACTTGGAAGGTCTGGCACTGTGCTTGCAACTAACTCTGGGCTGGGGCTTGTAACTAACTGTGGACCCACCTCACGCCTCCCCACCTCCCACTCGCTGCTGCTTCAGCTGCATCACTTAGGAAGCCATAGCCCCAACTACCCCAACACAGGGACAATAGCTGGTTCTTTTCTCCTCCTCTCCACCCCACTGATTCTAGGGTTAGGCCTCCTTTTCCCATCTTTGGACCCCTGTGATCTTGACCACCCACATTTCAATCCTGCTGGGGGTCTGCTTCCCCAGTGTACAGGAAAAACACTGATGAAGAAGACCACAGCAAGAACTGGGGAGTGGAGGGTTCCAGTCTTCTCAGTTTGACTGAATGCAAGGAAAACACATGCAACCAAAGCACAGTGTGGGGCTGTTTGAAAGCCCTCTTGCAAATATCCCTGCCTGCCACTCCCCTCCTCCCCTCCCCAATGCTCTCCCCCCTGACATCCCCACCCAAGGCGTTCCAGTGCTGCCTCAACCTGACTCAGTTGAAGCCTGGATTGGCCTAGAAAGTCCTGATTAGGTTTGCAATTTGGGGCTTGGCCAACAGCCAGGATTTAATCAATTTGGGGCTTCAGTCAACAGCCAGGATTTAACTGACCGAATTTTGTTAAAATCAGTGCACTTTTGAAAGGTTCAGCCCACCATTTTGATTCAGAATAGTACCGAACGGTATCCAAATGAAGAGCAAAATTGCCCCCTCTGTCTAAACAACCATTGTGCCTAATTGGGTGATGATATTTTCAGAGGTGTCCAAATCAGTGCAGTTTGGAATGGCTTGGTCTGCCATCTTGATTCAATATGGCACCTGACAGCATCCAAACATAGGCCTAAGCATCCTCCTCCATCACACCAAATTGAGCAACAATATCTTCAGAGGAGTCCAAACTGGCAAAGTTTGGAGCCCTTAGGTCAATTGAGCAACCATATCACACCACCATATTGGATGACAGTATCTTCAGATGCATCCAGATTGATACAGTTTGGAACTGTTCAATCCCAGCCAAAGCTGCCAAGTTCCTTCACTCCTGTAGCAACTTCTTTTGATGCCTCTTTTGGGGTTTGCATTTGCCCTCTCTCAGCTCTTCTCTCCTCCTGCTCCTTCTTCTACTGTGACTCACTTCCTTCCTTCTTGTTTAATCTCTCAAACTCTTCCACTGTGTCCTTTCAGCTGCACTGAATTGGATCTTCATGAGAAGCAGGGCAGAACCTATACTTGGTATGTACCACATAGAACAGATCTATACCCTTTCTTGACCCACCAAGCCAAACACAGTCTATCAGCTATGTATGGTGGTCCATAAGGCTCTCCATGAATCTCCTGTTTTTCTGCTGATGACGCAGGACTACAAAAAAAGGTGGATTATCAATAACATGGCAGATCGTTTTACATGGGATGCATTAGGTTTGGTTGTGCAATTTAGTACAAAGGAAGGTTTATCTTTTCCTCTTAGGCTGGGAGGGGCCATGTAATGGGATCATGAAGTAGTTGGGTTCTGAGTAAATGGAGAGTAGCATGCCATCAATATTGGGTTCTAATAGCCAAAACAGCATATGGTCATTAACTGCAGAATTTCTAGAGAAACAATGTGCATATTTAAAATCGAACACAGAGAGGCCACCGTCTAGGAGAGAGTTATGAGCATTTAAGCCCCATTGATTTTCATTGCTCCTAAGTGTGCACAACAGTGCATGGGATTGTGGCCAGAGGTAATAACAGAAGTAGCCAATTTCAGAAGCTCAAGATATCATAAAGTTGCTACAAGGGAACATGTGCCAAATTGTCCACCACCCAAAAAGAATAAACAGGGAGGGCAGGAGGTGGAATAGTTTTAAGAGTTCATATATGAGTGCATTCAATATTATTGCATGATGATCCTGGCCACTCCGTATTCTGAATCCCCAAATGTCAGCGTAATGCAGGGGATTGTTTGCCAATCGAACACCAATGTGCTGATTGTTAACTGCATACGATAATGATGATTTTTAAGATCTTGGGACTCATCTTGGTCGGAAAGAAAGAGCTCATTTTCACAGTGAAGCCAAGGATGGGCAAATCTGTCACTTTCGGTTCTCTCAGTTTCTCATTTTTCCATTCTTAAGCTCAGTTCTCCACATTGCCACATCAGTTTACAAATTTTGTTTTTAAAAAGTCACCATGAAATTCACCAGCATTTTGCTGTCAATCTCCCCTAATGTACACATTTGAAAGTAATTTTGCCAAACACACATGTTTTTGCAAAGCAATTTTCTATAACGTAATGCATTTTTGCATTTCATTTTCATGAATGTATGCATTTGCATTCACACTTTATCCTAATATATGCATTTTTCCAACCATTACTTGGCTGGAGAACTGCATTGAAAAGTTCAGTAAATGGGGAATTTCTGGGGATTACTGTTGTCTCAAGTCACATATAGCTTTGGAAAGTGCAAAACAAGTAGGTTCACTTTTAAATGTGAACTAAATTAAATTTCTCTCCCAGTCCCTACTTACAGCCCTCCAAACCTCCTGCTTATGAATGCCAAACTACATATGATAATCAGAAGACCAGCACAGAGGGGAGGAGTTCTCAACCTTTCCCCCTTGTGCTGTTTTTTCACTAAAATTACCCTCTCTGTGGGTGCTTCCAGGCCGCCACTATTTTGCAGGTAAGCTCCTATTGCATACCAGCAAATTCAGGTTGTGTAATTAAAGTGGACATACACAAAACTGCTTCTAAAAAAAAATATCAGACTTTTTTTGTAGGCAAGAAAAATATAAGGGAATTGCATTGGAAAGTGTGGGATAACAATTGCTTGATGCAATGTCATGTAACATCCCTTTACTCAGATTGGGATGAATGTTCAACAAACAAGTCATCTGGAAGCAACCTGTGTCTTTGTGTAACAAAACATGGCACGAGGCAGAGTTAAAAACATCCCCCCCCCCATTATGCAAACTACAGAGCATAATATGTAGTTTAGTCCTGAAATAGCACACAGCCTCGTGTACAGAGGTTCATGGTAATTTGGATAAAGCTTCGTCAGCTTAATTCAAAGTATTTTATTAGAAAAGAAGACAGTGGATGGATTGTACTTGCATTTCCATCTACTTATATCTTGGTTTGGAATAAATGAGTCAGCTTTCAAGGTTACCCAGCCTTTTGATCCCTTGTTTTTGTTTTAAGTGTATCATCTGTTCACTGGAGCCACTTTGCAACAGATTGAACTCCAAGCACATTTTGGGATACTATGTTCCCCTAGTCTGAAGTCAGCTGCAGATTATGTCATCCTTAGGTAATCATATCAGCAACTGGCCAACTCATACTGTAATATATGAAATGACAGGCTGATATTAAATGTACATCCCCAAAATTGAGTCTTTTGCCTCTGTGCATTGGGGTTTAAGTGTCCGCAGAGAAACTGTTTAAACCAAAACTTTTGTAGCAACTGAGAACATTTAATGAAGAGAACATGACACCAAGTCTCAAATGGTACATTCTGTTCTCCTCTCCATTTCCTCGTCATTCGTGTCATGATATTTGCATTTAATTAAAAGTGCTTATTCATTAGCTCAGTTTCCTCTTCATTCGCTGAATCATCCCATGTTGTTACGACCCCATGTGCGTCATTGTTCCTTATCACTACACTAAATAGGAAAGCAGGGGTGTAAAAGCAGTTTGGGGTGGATGATTTTGAACTGACATGTAATTGGAGGGGGAAGCATTGAGTAACCTTTCTCCACCTGGCACCTGGTCTTATCCTACGCAGGCCAGTTTCGGCTTATATTTGAATAAACAAATAAAAACACCCTGCTGACTTCCCTCCAATGTGTAAATCAAGCTTTCCAAAACCCAGAAGACATAAGAAAGCATCTGTTTCTGTTCCAGAGCATGCTTTTGCATACAGCACTGTTTCCATTCTGCTGCAGTTCAGCTTCCAACAAAAACTATGTTGTTTGTCTCACTGTCCACTGTGGCAGAAGTTTACATAATTAATTACATTACTGTTATGTTATTCTACACCCTTAATTTCAATGCAAAGGTCATTCATTTCCATGCAAAAGAAATGTGATACAAATGAAAATTACCTATTGTTTGTTGATGGAAAACAATAGTGAATACTGATCATATTCACTGGATTGTTTCCCAGTCGAGACATGGAACATAAGTGAACATCAAAAATTTCTGCTTCTATTTCCACTGGAATTATCCATCATCCCCAAAAATGGATGATGCAAGATTTGAAGTGGGACCTTCCTAAATCACAGTTCATTCTGTTAGCTAAACTGGAAGTTAGGCATGAAGACGTCAGTTACCGTCATCATCATTTTATTTCTAGACTGTCTTTCCTCATGTGGGCACCCAGAGTGGTTTGCAACAAATAATGCATTAAAATAATAAATTTTAAATAAGTAAAACTGTATACCTAAAATTGTTTGACCGCATAATTTCTGTGACACAGGAGGAGACAAAGAATGACAGGTTTAAGGCACAGAATCACCTTCAACCCTGAAAACCCCAAAGATCCATCATTAGGTGATGCTGAAAAATTGCCAACAAGGGAGCTAAGTACAGTTCCACGAGAGGGAATTCCACAAGCAGGGTGCTGCCCCAGAGAAGGCCCTGCCCTGAGTTGCACAATGGGCCATGCCTATTGGTGGGACCAATAATGGGGCTTCCCCTGCAGTTGTGAAAGCATAGAAGGTATTGGCAGAGGTGGTATGTCACATTTCACTGCCTGAGGTGAAACAGGAAGGTGCCAGCCTACCCTGTCTCAGCAAAGCCTCCCTTACTTGTGTTGTGCCCATGAAGTGATGGTGACGATAGCAAGTTCCAGCAAGATCTCACAGAGCTCTCGCGGCAAGATCTCATGGAACACATGAGTTCTTGACGAGATCACTCTGGAAGCCACTACCACTGCCGGCGTCAATTTGACAGGGGCAGGGTGGGTGGGGCCCCAGCAGGGGCACCACCTCTGGGGCTTCCACTGCCCAAGGTGGCTGCCCCAGTCTGCCTCTTAGGCATGTTGGCTCTGGGTATTGGAGAATTTTACCCCCTTTTTACGAATGTTATCTGAGACTGAAAGGACGAGAAAACAGATATGTAATGGGCTCAAGATAACATATTAGTAAGCGTCCATACAAAGAGTAGTAACATTGCTTTGCAGGAGCTAAGGCTTAGTAAAAGTGGGCTAAATTAGCTGCGCTTTAGTTAATCAGAATGTGAGATCAAGATTTGACCCAAGCTAAAATGTGATTTTTGCAAGATCTAGTGCAAGAAAAATGTCAAATATATTTGCAATGCAATACGTGTGTGTGTGTGTGTGTGTGTGTGTGTGTGTGTGTGTGTGTGTGTCGATGTGGATGGATGGATGGATGGATAGACAGACACTCTCCATACCCAAACTGCCAGTAAATGTTGTAGCACTCGAGCACTTAAGAAAGGCAAAGCTGGTAAACAAGGTTTTTGAATGAGTCTAAAGCAGAGCATTAGATTTCTGAATAGGGACTTGTGACCTGGCAACAGAAAGCTATTTTCCCTTCAGAGAGGCTGTCTGCATTGTATGCCAATCCATGCCATTTGAGTTGTTTAAAAAAGGAAATTGAAATGGAGCAATTCAATTCTATCAGGAGGGGGAACTCCTCAAGGTAAAAATGCATGGCTTTTTGCTACAAAAACAAGCTTGTTAGGTTGATGTATGGCCAGCAAAGGTTTCAAAGTACCCATTTGACCAGGTTGTTCTTTAGCATTTGAGGATGGATTTTTCTCTCCGTCTCTGGTATTTCGGAGGTATTTATCATCTTCTTTTTTTAAGTGAACACTAAAGCAGCAGAAGTGAAATGATCCCACTATTTTGTGCTTGTCTTACTATCATGAGAGTTTGGAGCGGGCCAAGAAGCTTATTCTGTCAGACAGTCTTATGCTTAATTGATCTGTCTGATAGATGATTCAGTTTTGCCATGTACTTTAATAGGATGTGGGTGGATTGCTTTTGTTTGCTGGTATATGTGCAATGGATCGTTACCAAGTCATGCACATATTTAGAAATGCCCACTCTCTCAATAAGCAAGTATTGATGCACTCACTGGAGGAATAAAATGTGCTTCTGCTAGATTGCCCTAGAGGCAAGCTGCCATATGCCACTCTGGGCTAACCTGGAAATAACCAAAGGCACTTATCCCTGAGTTGTGCTCACTTAATATGGGCTGGTTCAAGATATTTTGCTGCCTGAGGTGAAGGGCAAGATGCTGCAACTGAGTCTCACTTTGTCATTGTTGATGAGACAGGTTCCTCCACTGTACCAGAGGGTATTGTGCTAAGATAGGAGGTGCAGAAGAGGTTAGTTTAGGGGAGTTGGGGGGAAATGGGGGACAGATTGTGAATGGCCTTGGCATCTGCTGCTTAGAACAGCTGCTACATTCTGCCTAATGGTAGGGGCCTGGTTTTCCTTGGATATAGTCACAAGTGTTGGATAGTACACAATCATTGCAATTAGGGCTGCAAGCTCTATTCAGCTTAACTAGTAGATTAATCAGCTTGGCTGATTAGCTTATGAGGTTCAATTTTAATCAGTCATCCTGAGAGTTAAGTGCACCCTGTTATATAAGGTATATATAAGGACTCTGGGGTTGTGGCACTCATCTCACTTTATTGGCCAAGGGAGCCGGCATACAGCTTCCGGGTCATGTGGCCAGCATGACTAAGCCGCTTCTGGAGAACCAGAGCAGCGCACGGAAACGCCGTTTACCTTCCCGCCGAAGTGGTACCTATTTATCTACTTGCACTTTAGCTACTTGCTTTCGAACTGCTTGGGTGGCAGGAGCAGGGACTGAGCAACGGGAGCTCACCCCGTGGAGGGGATTCGAACTGCCGACCTTCTGATCGGCAAGTTCTAGACTCTGTGGTTTAACCCACAGCGCCACCCGCGTCCACCCTGTTATATATCTGCAGACAAATTTAGCCTTCCAAGCAGATAATTTAGTAATCTTTCACAATATGGCACCCTGTGCAAGGCCAAAATTTGGCACCTCCAATCGGATCTTCTCATTTTTGGATTTTCTCAATTTTGTGCCCCCTTCACTCAGCGCCCAGTGCTAGAGAACCACCTGCACCACCATAAATACAGCACTGAGCCTACATCAGGCATTTGGCTAAACAAAGGAAGGTTGAAACTGTGTAGAGGAACATTTCGGTAAGGCATGGTTCTTAATCACACAAAGCATGTTCTAAGCATGTTCAACCAAATGCGCATAGAAGCCCCCTTCAGAACATCACATGCAAGGTCTGAGAGGAGCCTCCACCTGTGGAGACAATTGGGTGCAGGGCTTGCACCCACACACTGCCTTTGTCTATACAGTTGTAACCCTCATGTGCTAAGGCAAATGCTTACAAACCACAGCATGATTGTAAACCTGAGAGCAGAGACTATCTAAAGGACATGGCATGCAAGGAAAGAGGGATGAGGAGAAAGGAGGGGAAAACACACTCAGGCACCAGTTCTTAGCTACAGTTGTTATGCCCACCAGCTGGGATGGAAACAGTTCAGGCAGCCTGTTAGAATCGTGCTGTTAGAATAGTCCTTTATTTGTTGACAAATGTGTATTATTCACATAGCTGTCAACTTTCAGATTTGAAAATAAGGGATTGGCAGCCTCACCTGTCCTGGGGACAGTCTACGGGATATCTAACGATCCGGGATAGCAGTGGGAAACAGTGCTAGAATAAGGGAATTCCCCACCAAAAAAAGGGAAGGTTGACAGCTATGATTATTCATTTCAAAATATGCATCTAAATAAATATTTTTATACATTTAGATTGTGATGAACTGCACTGTAACATTCAAGGATGTGAGAAATATTGGAGGTGGGGGGTCATCTCATTATTCCAAGAGGTGCAGATCAGGTTATTTCATGTAGGAATTTGCAAATTCAAACTCTTAGCCTCAGTGCTATTCTTCTACCAACAGAAATGTGTACAGTATTGTTTTCTCCCTACCGTCAATGCCTGTGGTGAGAATAGAACGCCTTTACAAACGAGGAGTGAAACAGTTGGGGATCCCTGGAGGTGAAATGTGATTATAACTTCTGGTCCTTAAGGCTAATGAACCCTACCAGTGCCTTTTTATCCCCGCCAGTTTCATCATAAAACTTTCCCTCGCACTCAGCCATTTGTTGAAATTAACTCTCAAACCCTCCAATATTCCATTACATCCCACACAGACGTTTGCTGGCAGCTGAGAGATATCAGACATATGAGAGGACTAAACCCCACAGGAGATTTTACACCTTAGCTGGAGCTGTCCCTGTTTGCCAAGCAACACATCAATTTCCTCTTCTGTGACAATATGTTTAACCTGTGTTTTTTCACAGTAGGCTTTAAAATAAGCAATTAGAAGACACAGTGTTTTCTTCAGGTTGATGTATTATGTACCAAGACACAATTGACCTTCAAGGCATGAGGAGAATCAGTGAAAACAGCAACTATTCTTAAGCCCTAAAGCACTGTGGGATGATGGTAAAAGTGCCAAATCCTTTTTAACTGTTACTTTACTTTGTTATTATGGATATGTTTGCTTGCAACGGAACAACTGAAAGCAGACAGCTTATGATCTATCCATAGTGAATCTGGAAAGTAAGGTGTTTTTATGATAAGACTAAAACTTATGGATTTATGTCCAAGGCTTTTTCATGCCTCCATAATTTATGAAATTCTTATCAGTTTGAAACAATGTTTTCCCTTTCTCCTTCTCCCTGGAGCTCATTTTTATTGACATCTGGGCACTTGTGGAAATGAAGAGATAGTAATGTGAGCCTTCAAAAAAAAAAAAAAAAAAAAGGCACACATTTATGGGTAGGCAGCTATCCAAGAAATTTCAGGTCTACATGAATGCCAAATCATCACTCAAGATTATTGGTAGAAGTGCCTATTCCTTTGGAGAAGTGAATCTGAAAAACTCCTTATTCTATGGCTAGAGTAAACAAACTTAAGATGGTGGAGATAGTCACACAAGCAGTTTACATAGCCTCAAAGCTCCCAATACATTTCTTCCTATTACAGTGGTGCCTCGGGTTAAGTACTCAATTTGTTCTGGAGGTCCGTTCTTAACCTGAAACTGTTCTTAACCTGAGGTGCCACTTTAGCTAATGGGGCCTCCCGCTGCCGCTGCACCTCTGGAGCACAATTTCTGTTCTCATCCTGAAACAAAGTTCTTAACCCGAGGTACTATTTCTGGGTTAGCAAAGTCTGTAACCTGAAGCGTCTGTAACCCAAGGTACCACTGTATTGGTTGGGGCATTGCTGCAGTGGCTCCCAGAGCTGTAAGGACCAGGAGGAGGCCTGGCTCTGTGTGTGTGTGTGTGTGTGTGTGTGTGTGTGTGTGTGTTGGGGAGGGGACTAAAGCCACCATCTGCAGGATATATTTAAAGCAGTATCATGTCACTTTAAACAATCATGGCTTCCCCCAAAGGATCATGGGAACTATAGTTTCTAAAGGGCACTGGGGTGGTTAGGAGGCTCCTAATTCTGTCACGGAGGTATGATTCTTAGAGTGGTTTTTACAATCAATTCTTCTTCTCAGAGAACATTCATGTGATTATGCTCTCTCACACACATTTAGCACAACCTCCTCCTTTGTAACCAGCATTGGAGCTGAGGTGCATCCAGACAGCCCTATTATTGAGCATTCATCTTGATTTGTTTGCACAAAGTTTCCGCGGAGGTTATATAATATCAGCTGTCTCATGAGCATTCACTTTGATTTGCTTGTGAGGAAATGAGACCATCTCATGTAACAGAATTGTGATACGTTTTCCTCATCACTTTCCTTACTTTGAAAATGTATCCTTTTCCTTGGTAAAGGCACATTCAAACTGCTTTGGGAACATAACACTCCTTGAAGCTGTGTTTTCTGTCCAGTGTAACTGTTTGCAGCTGTTTTGGATCCCCTTCCTTCTTTGTGTTTGACTTTGTCATGCGGCCAACTCTGATTGGCTGCATGATGATGTCACTGTTGCTAGGAGGAAGGAGCCTGGGTTAAACAAAAGGTTACTCAAGCAGTAGCAAGTTGGGCTTGTGTGAATATCAGTAGAGGCTCCCCCTCCCTGCCCTCCTCCCTCCAAAAGGATTTGGGGGATATTTGGGGGATATTTGAGGAAACATTTCCCCAAAACTAAATTGAAAATCAATTTAGTGATGCATAAGAATCACACTTCTTTTGCAGAAGAGTGGTGAGACACATGAAGCCAATATTTTCTAATACCAAGTATTTTATCAGTCTCTCAATTCTGTTTCTTCTTCGCCTGGTTTCTATACAAACATAGCTGCCATTAGCTGAGCACCTTTGGGCAGCCTTACATTTGTACAAACCAAAGAATAATATTATTTGGACTTCTCTGTCATTTAACGGTTTGGAATTGGTGGGTATTTATAGAAATCTGTAATAAATCTCCTCTTGGGACCAAGGCCTTTGTAGAAATTGGGCAATAGGTCTAGCTATTGACATACCTATTACAGAATGGAACTCCTGCTGTGTCTCATTACCTCTGATGTTACACTGCGCTTATCTAAGGGGAATGCAATATAATCTGTTTTGCAGGATGGATTTCACATCATATCAGTTGTTTATAATGAAGCTTAGGCCAGATGCATTGTACTGGCGTCATGGTGACTATGAAGGATTTGGGTTATCTGATGGAGGATAATCCAGTCATATACACTTTTTCGATCTGAAGTTTTCATTTATACTGTATCTTGCCCTTCTCAGCATTGCATTCAGCCAAATTCCTCAGGAAGCAATTGCTTTGCTTCTTTGGGGATATGCATAATTTTTGCTCAGGTCTGTTTTATGCATTCTCTATATGTCGCAAACTAGGAGGAGTCAAATCTGCAATCAGCAGCTAAAGGAATAAACCTGCTGTCACAATGTCTTTACAATCAGAGACACAGTAAGTTTCTGGGTGAACAGACATAATAATAATATCAACTATCTTCTGGAGGAGCTTCCTAAAAGTGCTCTCTGTGAAGTCAGTTAAAACAGCAAGGGAGAAGTTAGAAGTGCAGAGAGGTATTCTTGGTGCCTGATAACCAGCTTGGGAACTCTCTTCTGCCCGAGATCTAAGAAATTCAAAGCTTCTCTTGAGGATCTTCCAGAAGTGCTGCAAGGCACTGCTATTCAGGCAAGTATCATGAGCAGGTTTTTCTTTTCGCGGTGATACTTCTTCAGAAAGGTGGATTAGCCATGCCCCCATCTTGATTCAGCTTGGGCTTGGACTTTCTGAGCCTTATACTTCCTCAGTGTTGGTCCCACAGCCTATCAACACATGTTTTCTCTTCTTCACCCTACTCCACTTTCCTTAAACGTGGCTTGTTAGATTATAGGAGTAGGTATGGGATTTTTTGGAAATCTTCATGTGGAGCTTATCTGCACAGATTTTTTTCTTTCTAATTCCCATTTTACTCTTTAATCTCCATTCTACTAAAAACATGAACAATTCTCACACATTATATGCTGTATTATACACAGTCGTACCTTGAATCCCGAATGCCTTGCCAGTCGAATGTTTTGGCTGCCGAATGGCGCAAACCCAGAAGTGACTGTTCCGGTTTGTGAACTATTTTTTGGAAGCCAAATGTCCACCATTTCCGATTGGCTGCAGGAGCTTTCTACAGCCAAGCAGAAGCTGTGCTTTGGTTTCTGAATGTTTTGGAAGTCGAACAGACTTCTGGAACAGATTCCGTTCCACTTCCAAGTACAACTGTGTGTAATACTATAGAAAGAGTATGTGCATATAGGCATTCCTTTTCCCTTGAGTTGGTTGGCATCCGTCTGTCTCTGGAGGCAATGGAGGAGTACACCTTTGGGGGTGAAGTCAAACTGTTGGAGAGTTACAGCACCTGCTGTGGCTGTAGAGACTGACATGGGAGAGACATGCCTTGCTGCAGCTGGGGCAGATGAAGGCGTCTGGTTGAGCTGATGCACATGTACTATGGTGTTTCTTCTTTCTGTGCTCCACCCTGTCGCCAGGGACCATCTTAATACTGATCTTCATAAGCCTCTCTGAGATCCTTTTTGGTTAAAGCAGGATTCCTCAACCTCAGCCCTCCAGATGTTTTTGGCCTACAACTCCCATGATCCCTAGCTAGCAGGACCAGTGGTCAGGGATGATGGGAATTGTAGTCTCAGAATGTCTGGAGGGCTGAGGCTGAGGAAGCCTGGGTTAAAGGGTAGACTACAAATGAAATAAATAAATAAATAAATAGCCAGTTTTCCTAAAGTAATCTAAAGTGCATAGGTAAAGGTAAAGGGACCCCTGACCATTAGGTCCAGTCACGGACGACTCTGGGGTTGCAGCGCTCATCTCGCTTTATTGGCCGAGGGAGCCGGTGTACAGCTTCCGGGTCATGTGGCCAGCATGACTAAGCCGCTTCTGGCGAAGCAGAGCAGCGCACAGAAATGCCGTTTCCCTTCCCGCCGGAGCGGTACCTATTTATCTACTTGCACTTTGACGTGCTTTCGAACTGCTAGGTTGGCAGGAGCAGGGACTGAGCAACAGGAGCTCACCCCGTTGCGGGGATTCGAACCGCTGACCTTCTGATCAGATTCTGATCAGAATCCTAGGCTCTGTGGTTTAACCCCCAGTGCCACCCACGTCCCTAAAGCACATAGGTAGATGCAAAAATGTATACATATAAAAATATGTAAGTCTGAATATAAAACTATGCTACATAAATATAATACAGCATAGGGCTAGAATCTAACTCTCATATATTACACATATGCATTGATCCTTTGCAAAATTAGTTGCACTGTAAAAAAAAGCTTGTGTGTGTGTGTGTGTGTGTGTGTCAGTCAGACTGGTTTTGCCCCCTCTTTCAATGATGCCCCATATTATTTTATACCATGGAACTCAATGACATAGTTAAGGAGTCACCGACATGGCACTCGGAAGCGCAAGTATCTTCAATGGTGACCACAAAAAAGCTCAGTAAATATCCTCTCAAAAATCCACAGTGCACAAGCCCCCTTAAACATTCCCACATTTCACTGGATGCCAGGATTTGACACCCAGTCTCTCTTCTGTTCTGAACAGAGGAAAGTTGCAAAGAGCATTTTCATCTCATATACACTATCCTAGGTTCTGTTTCTTTGTCACACTTCAGTGTGACAAACTGAGAGAACTTAGCAATGGGCTTATGTATATACTGTATTGATGGTTTTGAACATCTTAGAATTGATGTTCTATACTCTGAGACATTATCTGTCATGTAACAAAACAATATTATGTTGCATCTCTGTTGCGACAATGGAATTAATGGGGGTTGATATCTATTAATTTAACTGTAATACATGGCCTTGCTACAAGGCATTTTATTTACATCCCTATTACAGTTTCTTCTGCATTAACATGACTCACATCTATGCCATTTCCTAACAGCACTGTCTCACAGCATAAATTAATGTATGATATCCTGTCCCATTCTGCAAACAAGATATGAATTCAGAAAGATATGACTACAGCACTATAGATTTTTTAGAACATACTTTTTGCTTTACAAATGAAATAAAAGCATAATATGGTCTTAAATCAGCAATCAATTTCAGCCTAGCAGTCTTTAGCCCGTAAAGATTATGAGATGGTACAAATAAAAAAGGTTCTGTTATATAAAAGCTTCCGAGATTAATTGTCATTTTGAGAAGGCCGATACAATGATAATTTCAGAACCACTTGTTTTATTTAGTGGTTACATTTTCAACATTTTATGCATTAAAATCATGTCACTCTTTATTGTCCGATTATTCAAAGAAGTAGTTTCTTGGATTACCGATGTCACTTGTGTCATACACATGACCTTTAATATGGATAAGCTGAAATCACTCTGGTAATTTTTATTTCATTTATACTTGGGTTGAAAAACACCTCCTTTTGTTAATTTTCAGCACCCCTCTTGAGGGTCTTTCATTGTCTCTTTAATGGAGATTGTGTTTTATTTAGTCTCAAATATTTCACTGCAATGTGTGAAAAGATACAGACCTCTCTGTTGAATAGCTTATGGAAACTGATGGAAATGAAGTACATAGGGTAGCCATCTCATGCAATGAATAATGGACAGAAAGCAAGGAAAACTCTCTGGGACTATGGGCACCATCATTTGAATTGCACTGGAGAATCAATGCACTGAGCACATCATTGGCTTTTGTAGCATTCCATGGAAAACACTAGGGAAACATGAGAAGCCAGACTTTTGTTTGCGGTGGACCAATAACCATAGATGACTACGGAGTTATAGTCCACCCAGCAACATCAAGAAGGTACCACATTGTCTACCCCTACTTTAAGGCCAATAAAAGTGTGAGGCACATATCCCTTTTAGCTATTCCTCCCCCTTGTTATTTAATTTCTATATAAATGATGTGATAAAGGTAAAGGTAAAGGTACCCCTGCCCGTACGGGCCAGTCTTGACAGACTCTAGGGTTGTGCGCCCATCTCACTCAAGAGGCCGGGGGCCAGCGCTGTCCAGAGATACTTCCGGGTCACGTGGCCAGCGTGACATTGCTGCTCTGGCGAGCCAGAGCTGCACACGGAAACGCTGTTTACCTTCCCGCTAGTAAGCGGTCCCTATTTATCTACTTGCACCCGGGAGTGCTTTTGAACTGCTAGGTTGGCAGGCGCTGGGACCGAACAACGGGAGCGCACCCCGCCGCGGGGATTCGAACCGCCAACCTTTCGATCGGCAAGCCCTAGGCGCTGAGGCTCTTACCCACAGCGCCACCTGCGTCCCTAAATGATGTGATAGAGATTTTGAAATAAAGCTAAAACTGTGCTCCAAGTTAAGAAATTGTCCTCTGGCTAATTTTATTATATGTTGATGACTGCCTGCTGTTCTTTCAGCTAAGGTAAGTTTGTGGGGGGGGGCGGACAGAATGTTACAGTGATCTAGTAGTTACTGTTGTGAAGACTTTCTGACCAGCAGTTGGATGGAAACAAGATATTCAGAATTTAATTCCCACCGTTTAAAAACAGCTGGACTTGTGAATGGTCACAAAGCAGATCAAATAATTTGTCTGTGCCTGGACTCATCATAGTGCCTCTGTTGACTCTGTTAATAACCGAGATGATAAGAAAGAAAATACAAAACCAAGATTCACCAAAATCTGTGATGGAAAAGAAACTTGGAGCATCACTCCAATAGGCAAAAAGCTTTGCTCTAGTTTCTGTACAATTAGAGAAAGAAAGCTCTTAGGTCTGCCAGAAGCTGGGGGTTTTTTGGGGGGGTGTTACAAAATGATAGTAGAAAAGCAAGCCACAGTTGGTCAGATTATATGTTGTCGCCACAATTGATTTACTTTCAAAATTATGCATGGAGGAAGAGTGTAGTAATCCTCAAGCCTTTCTGTGGCTAAAGTAAAGCATAATGATGTCTAATCAATTGGGTTTAAAGAGGAAAAGTTCTAATCCACATAGCAAAGAATTCATCAAGGTTGGAAATATGGACACAGGATGAGCTTGCATCCCATTACTGCATCCAGGATTTCACTTTTTCTTTTTTTTCTTTTTTGCATTCAGTGGGGTCTTTTGTATTTCAATGCTACCTGAGCCAAGTCTCTCTCTTTTTTCTCCAGAGTTAAGTCACCTTCAACATGCTGAAAGTGCAGCAGTAGAGATCATTCAGTTTGTAATTCAAGGGTTAACTCTGTTGTCAGTTAAGTCAACAAGCCAAGAGGGGGCAGGTGCAGGTGTTGCAAAGCAACCAGGGAAGAGGGTATGATCTTTAGTGAAGCAGCACCCACTCTCATAGGCTATCTAGTCATGAGGGAGTTTTCTTGTAAATGTTAAGTTGAATCTAACCCTGGCCTTGACAAGGCCTGTCAAAGAGCCCCCTCCCATTTTTGTGTGTGTGTTTAAGTTGTATAATTCCCCCCCTCACTTTGTTCACTAAATTTTTATTAGGATGCTCTCTCTGGATTCTGTCTGTATTATTCAAATGCCTCTATTAACACACCAGGATCCAAACAAAAATGAAAATATGCTAATTATTATCCAAGCTGGTTTGATGGTAACATCAGAAGGAAATGTCTTTATCCCTTTCCAAAATCATGTTGAAGATCCATCTTGTGGCATGCTTGAATGTGAACTGCATTCATTCTTGTTTTGTTTTGTTTTATAAGGATCATTCCTCCTTTAAAGCACAGCTTATTTACCACTTTTCCATATACCAAGGAAATGATTTTTCCCCCTATTAGGTAATAGATGTGCAATGATTGTCTACTCTGTTGCTACTTTTGCTTACCTCGCTCATTCTTCTTGCTTGTAATGGAAAGAATATTGGGTGCAGTTTGTGGCTTGAAATCCTCCCATTTTTTGTAATACTGGCAGTTTTATCTTTGCTTGTTACATTGATTTTATGTTCAAGTTAATAGGGAAAGCTGAATAAACAATGACCAACTGATTGAGTCAAAGGAACATAACACTGAATTTTATAAGCACGTCCCCTTCAGACTTGAGAAGAGGGTGCATATGTACACAAGGGGTCACCAGTTTGGTGCCCCTGGGCAGCATGGTTCCTGTAAGGGCATCCAGTGGTGCCCTGGGTAGGTGCCCCAGACTCTGACTTCCTTTCTTTTTAAACTGAGTCTCTATCCCTCCTAGAGAGTTAAAAGATAAGACCATTGCAAGTCACATGACACTTGCAGCTCCTCCTTATCTGCAGCTGTGGAGAATGTCTGTGCCTGGTTCACAGTTACCTGTCCATTTGCTCATCCTTTCCCCACTATGAGCATCATGTGAGATGAGTTGAGGCAGCTTCCATGACAAGATTTGACTTCAATCAGTCTTCACTCCCTTTCTCTCTCAAAAAAAGAGAGAGAAGGAGATCACGTAAACTGGGGGAAAGCACATCTAGTATGGACCTCTACATGGAATGTCCACATCAAAAACTATTTTATGTTTCAGAGAGGGGCACCCATCCACTACATATGCCCAAAATTTGAATGTTTAGACAGGAACTTAGGGCCATAATATAAAAACAACATCATCCATCTGATTTCACACAGCAACTATTTTCTAGACAATGCAAGATTCCCAGTATTTCTCTGCTTAGTTATTTGTATCCTTTGTACTTCAAAAGAGTGTGAGTTACTCCTGTGTCCAATTAGTAGTAGTAGTACTCACCCTTCACCAGCAGCTCCCAGGATATAACAAATTACTATTGCAGGAATAGGGCAGGCCATGAAAACACACATCTCAGGTATCAAAGAGCAAACAAAGAGCTGCATCTTCAGCATTCACCAAAAGCCATAAAGAATCTAGGGTATTCTACAGCTTAGGGACTGCCACAGAGAATGCTCTCACCCAGGCCACCATAACTGCCAAGCATCTAAGGGAGATGGAATTACCAAGAGGCTAGAAGGGTCTGTTGGAAGGAGGCAGCCTTTCAGATATTTGGGGCCCAAGTAATTTAAGGCTTTGAACACTAACGTGAATACCTTGAATTAGGTCCAGAAATGAAATGGCAGCCAATGCAGCCCCTTTAGAACAGAGGTTATATGAGTGTGCAAATTATAATGTGTAAATGTAACAGAAGCATGGTTAATGGCTAGAACCAGCACTTTTTTCCTGGTGTTACTCAACACTATGCAGTACTGGCACCTTTGCTTTCCTCTTCCAGATATTGCAATGACCCTCATGGTTCCTTCCAACTCTAAGGTAAAGGTAAAGGTACCCCTGCCCGTAAGGGCCAGTCTTGACAGACTCTGGGGTTGTGCGCCCATCTCACTCAAGAGGCCGGGGGCCAGCGCTGTCCGGAGACACTTCCAGGTCACGTGGCCAGCATGACAAAGCTGCATCTGGCAAGCCAGCGCAGCACATGGAAACGCTGTTTACCTTCCCGCCGGTAAGCGGTCCCTATTTATCTACTTGCACCCGGGGGTGCTTTCGAACTGCTAGGTTGGCAGGCGCTGGGACTGAGCAGCAGGAGCGCACCCCGCCGCAGGGATTCGAACCGCCGACCTTTCGATCGGCAAGCCCTAGGCACTGAGGCTTTTACCCACAGCGCCACCCGCGTCCTTCCAACTCTATGATTCGACTATTCCCTCCCACATCCCCTATGCCCAGTTCCTAAGAATAGGCTGATTAGATGGAAATGGAAAGCATCAATGTTTTATCCCCTTGCCCTTCCCAGCCCTGCAACAGGGCAAGGCTTCAGAGGTGCCTACAGCACAGGCACATGGCTATCACACATGTGCACTGCCTTCCCAACCTTTAGCTACCACCGCCACTGGTGGGCAGGGCCTGAAGCTTTCGGTGGGCATGGAAGGAGGGAAAAAGAAGAAGCCTGGCTAGAACACACTTTTCTTTTTTAAAAAATAAATAAATGAAAACAAGCTTCTTTCTTTGTACAATCCCATCCCTGGATAATATAGAATTAAATGGATAAATCAGTACACTCATTCACTCTATGGTGCTTCTCATAAATTACAGTGGATCCAAGAAGCACTACTGTTTCCATAGAAACTTGGGGTAGGGATGTGTGCGCTGTTCATAGGAGTCAAAATGTGCTCCTTCAGGTATCCTCTGTGCCAGAATCAAAGTCACATGGAGTAAGGAGGACCTTGTTTTTTTCATGTGCCAAGCATCTCCCTGGCTTGCGGCCACTTCCAGGACAAACACATAAATGGGAGCTCTGTATGACTTCTGCCACAGACGTGAGATGCATGAGAGCTCAGTGGAAGTGTTTTGCTCATACCACAGTCTAGTCACAGTCTTTGAGGTCAGAAAGGAATTAAGTCAGAATTACAGAGGGATCTGAGGGATTACATGTGGGGTGGCTCATCTGGGAAACACAGACCTGGTATTACTTTGTGTTTCTATCTCATTTTATACATAATACCTATTTAAGACCATGTGTGAAATAATATCACACCATGTTGACGCACATCAACTCCCAACAGTTAATGATGTGAGATAATATATACATACCCAAATAATTTACAAGCATTCTGTAAAAATCTGTTTGTGCTTTTACTATGGGTAGTATTCAACTAAGTTTTTCTCAGAAGAGGCCCGTTGAAATTAATTGATGTAACTTAGTCATGTTCACCAACCTAGATGGCTTTTTTAAAGGATTGGAGAAATTCTTGGAGGAGAAGGCTATCAGTAGCTACTAGCCATGATGACTATGATCTGCCTCCACAGTTGGAGGTGTCAATGCTTCAGAATGCCACTTACTGAAAACCATTGGAGGGTTAGAGTGACCTTGTGCTTAAATCTTGCCTCTGGGTTTCCTACAGTCATCTGCTGTGAGAACAGGATACTGGACTAGATGGGCCGTTGGCCTGATCCAGCAGGCTGCTTAATGTTCTTAAT
Source organism: Podarcis muralis (assembly GCF_964188315.1). Taxonomy (NCBI): domain Eukaryota; kingdom Metazoa; phylum Chordata; class Lepidosauria; order Squamata; family Lacertidae; genus Podarcis; species Podarcis muralis. Next base: position 27,928,268 of record NC_135662.1, read on the forward strand.
TAACTAAATCAATTAACTCCTAAAACAAATTCATTTCACTACATAGCAACATAATTTTATGTTTAGGGTCTTGGTCCATTTTTTTCTTTACTTGCATGTGTGTGTGTTTTTTAAATAAGAAAACCCAGTTTAATTAAATATGGGGAACGCCGATCCAGAAAGCTGTTGACCCTGATATTTTCCATAGGCTTTTTCAGGATAACTAAATTATTCTAAATGGAATAACCTTTCCTACTATTATTATTATTAAAAACGAACTGAAATAGGAACATTAAATGGTTTTATAATACAGGAATCAAGAGGAGCTGGACAAAGGAAAGGATACCACAAAGAAACGAATAACAGTAGCACACTGGGCTATTGACAGTAGTGAATGGGAAGCAGAAGTAATTTTGAAAAAAGCCACAAGGACAACAGAAGAGTGGAGGGAGGAAATAAGCAATGGCTAAACTGTTTGTTTACACTGAATATCCATGTTGTTTTACAGAAATCATCTATAGGTAGAAACGTGGGCATCCTCTTGATTCTTTTTCTCACCCCAGTTGGAAACCAGATGTTTGTGGATCCATTTTCCGACACCAGGACAAATGCCCTTATAGAACAATGCATCTTTCAATATGATATCCTGATAATAGGGAGGGAAATATTGGATATTAAAACCTAACAACCAGTACTTTAATATCTAGTAAGCAATCATAATATAGGCTAGTCACAGGAAGGTTCCAGTAACTCCATTCACTTCAGTAAGCAAGAAACAGCATTTATTGATTCATATTGTTTAAACAGTGGACTGTAACTGATGGAAATTATTTAACCTTAAAAAAAACCAGTGCCCTATTAGGAGTAATCAAAGCAATGTTTTCCTTCCCAAGCCTGCTCAAAATATTCTCCATTATTTTATTACCTTTGTATGCTTCCATTCCTTTTCTGTCTCTTTTCTAATATATTTAAACTTGAGATCATCCTGCAAAGAAAGAGAGAACAATGGTGAATAGTTTAAACCCAATGTTTTTTCAATTATCTAGCCTTTGGTGGCCTAACTTCAAGAACTACCTAATTTTATAATCCCTCCAAGACTTCATGATTTAATTTATATGATTTTACATAAAATACCTCATTTCTAAACAACATGTCATGGAATATTATCACTGCAGGACACATTAGAATTCAATAACTGTTCTCAAATAAGAAGAATAGCGTTCCCTGCATAAGGAGGTTACTATCAAAACACTGGCATATGTTTCTCTCAGAACCACCCAGCTTTTTTGAACAACTGTCTCTTTCACTCAGTCAGATATGCATATATACATATATATATATATATATATATATATATATACACACACATATACCAAGTTGGTTTTCATTTGTAGAAGGCAAAGACTCTGTACTAAGATACACAAATGAAAACTGCATGTAACTAATGAATACGTTAATTGTAGCCCTAAATTAAACATTTTTCTTACTAACGCTCCTCAAACTCTATAGACTAGATTGTACTTTAGGAAGAGCTTTTAAAACAAATAAAGTACTCTCAGTTTTGACTACCATGAATGGACAAAAGGGCAGCTTGTTGCAACTGATCTGATTAAAGGTGCAGTAAGTAAGGTATATATCATTGTTGTAAGGAAACACCTGGGACCAATTTTTGAGCTAGTACGCAGCATAAAGCAATATGCCTATTTAAGGGATATTTGCAGGAACCAAAAGGGATATAAGTTTTATTCCACAAAACACTTCTTGGGGGAAGCCTACATAAAATCCAGCTATTACACCTCCTGTGTTCAGCTCCTGGATAAGTGCCTTGACCCACAATGGAAACAAGAAAATGCACACAACCTGCGGACTGCCACACAATGTGATCCCCGTTGCTACGAAACTAATAATGGCTGGGAGTCAGAAAGTGACAAGTGAGGAGAGATGGAAGTAGGAGAAAGCATGGGTCAATCACTTTAGAAGCAGCTGTTTAAATTCAATAAAAGACAGCATTCCAGAATAAACAAAGGAAAATCCTGTGAGTTCACTTGGAGCAGAATTATGCAAATTAAGACCATTCCTGCAAAACATTCAGATGTTTCCCACACATTGAAACTCAGTTCCCCAAACTGAAGTTATAGTGCATATATATATATATATATATATGCAGGTTTTGGTGTCCTCGGGTGTCTTCCCGTGTAAAAGTTGGGGTGTCTAGGCGACGTTTCGACGAGGTCTCACTCGTCATCTTCAGGCTGGTGCTTTCGGCTTCTTGTTACTGGAACAGAGCAGGATCTCAGTGTTTGAGTTCCTATAAATACTGTTGAGGAGGTGTGGTGTATAGCCTCCAATGTTCTGGGCAGAGAGGAAGTTCCCAGGCTAGTGTGCCTTTTCTTCTTTTGTTCCTTAATTACTTGAGGGATATCTTGAGTGATTTCTTGAGTGATATCCTGAGTACCACTTAGGTGGGTCATTAGGTGTGGATTAGTTGCTAAAGCCTTTGTGTCTTGACCTCTTGAACTTTGTGAAGAGTTTTTCTGAGAAGATGGCTGTACTGCACTTAGTTGTGCTCTGGCTTGGCTTCGTGTATAGGGGCGAGCTGTGGTTTTGTGGCCTGTGCCAGCCAGATCTGTGTAGGGATTGCAGGGGGGTGCAGCATCCGGAGGTGCCACCATGGTTTGGCTACTGGATGGTGTCTGTAATTTATCTGTGGAGAGGGTCTGGGTTTGGGTCTGGTGTGGTTGATTGGTGATGGCGTTCTGTGTGCCTCTGGATCTGGTGTCAGTTTTTGTGGGGAGGGCTAATTTCCAGATGTCTGGCAAGCGGGATGTGTCGTCACGCTTGTTCATGTTGTGAGGGTGTTTCTCTATCTCGATGGCTTCCATGATTATTCTCTTGTGGTGGTGTTCCATGTTAAAGAGCAATTTGGAATCTGCAAAATTAATTTCGTGTCCTGTTTCTTTCATGTGTTGGAAAAGAGAGGAAGTTTTTTCTTCTTTTTTGACGGCATTCTTGTGTTCTGCAATACGTGCATTTATTCGTCTGTTTGTTTGTCCAATGTACGTGGCTGGGCAGACTTTGCAGGGTATTTCATCCTGGTATTTCTGCCCAGCCACATACATTGGACAAACAAACAGACGAATAAATGCACGTATTGCAGAACACAAGAATGCCGTCAAAAAAGAAGAAAAAACTTCCTCTCTTTTCCAACACATGAAAGAAACAGGACACGAAATTAATTTTGCAGATTCCAAATTGCTCTTTAACATGGAACACCACCACAAGAGAATAATCATGGAAGCCATCGAGATAGAGAAACACCCTCACAACATGAACAAGCGTGACGACACATCCCGCTTGCCAGACATCTGGAAATTAGCCCTCCCCACAAAAACTGACACCAGATCCAGAGGCACACAGAACGCCATCACCAATCAACCACACCAGACCCAAACCCAGACCCTCTCCACAGATAAATTACAGACACCATCCAGTAGCCAAACCATGGTGGCACCTCCGGATGCTGCACCCCCCTGCAATCCCTACACAGATCTGGCTGGCACAGGCCACAAAACCACAGCTCGCCCCTATACACGAAGCCAAGCCAGAGCACAACTAAGTGCAGTACAGCCATCTTCTCAGAAAAACTCTTCACAAAGTTCAAGAGGTCAAGACACAAAGGCTTTAGCAACTAATCCACACCTAATGACCCACCTAAGTGGTACTCAGGATATCACTCAAGAAATCACTCAAGATATCCCTCAAGTAATTAAGGAACAAAAGAAGAAAAGGCACACTAGCCTGGGAACTTCCTCTCTGCCCAGAACATTGGAGGCTATACACCACACCTCCTCAACAGTATTTATAGGAACTCAAACACTGAGATCCTGCTCTGTTCCAGTAACAAGAAGCCGAAAGCACCAGCCTGAAGATGACGAGTGAGACCTCGTCGAAACGTCGCCTAGACACCCCAACTTTTACACGGGAAGACACCCGAGGACACCAAAACCTGCATTCCTGTACCCGTGAAAATCTACGAAAGCAAATATATATATATATATATATATCCTGAAACATAATATTAGCAAACCCAATTCAATGAAAATTGGGCAATAGGGTCTCATCATCTAAGGAAGGCAAGGGTGTGTGACATCCTAGAAATGAGAATCTCTAACTGCCACCCTACCAACAGTACTTAACTGCTGATTGCAACAGAGAATCATCTTAATCGAACAGAGGCAATATGTATGCAGAAACATAAATCTCTATGAGATCACAAAGCTTTTCACCAGGAACTTGAAAGCACAACTGGGGACACCTGGAATTATGTGTGAGCAGCACAGCAGCATACCATATCAGCTCAGAGTAAGATGAACTGTTCTCCAATTGGAGAGAGCCAATCTGATTCATATCTGAGCTCATCCAATTAAGATAGTTTCATATGTGTTCAAATGAAAGTAACTTCTGCTCAAGCACTGGAGAGGATAAACGTGCCAACAGTGAAGGGGTGTGTGTGCAAAGATAAGGGGAGAACAAAATGGCCGTTAGTTGCTGGAGGGACTAGTAGCACACCTTGCTATAATACAGGGATAGCTGACATGGCACCTTCTAGATGTTGCTGAACTCCAACTCCCGTCAGTTGCAGCCAGTATGATCACGGATGGTGGGAACTGTAGTCCAACAACATCTAGAGATCACCATGTTGACCACTTTAAAAGTCACATCAGCAGCACAGACAAATGTCAACAATACAGTCATACCTTGGGTTACAGACGCTTCAGGTTACGTTTTTTCAGGTTACAGACCCGCCGAAACCCGGAAGTACCAGAACAGGTTACTTCCGGGTTTCGGCAGTTGCACAAGCACAGAAACGCTAAATTGCCCTTTGTGCATGCGCGAAGCGCCAAATCGCAACCCGTGCGTGCGCACATGCACCGCTGTGAGTTGCAAATGTGCATCCCGCACAGATCACATTCGCAACCCGAGCGTCCACTGTAGTTCTGTTTTATGTATCAAGAAAAGTACTGTATTTTTCCATGTATAAGACAACCCCATGTATAAGACGACCCCTATTTTTTTGAACCCAAAATTAAGAAAATGAAAGCCTAAAATAGAAAGCAAAATCTGGATGATTGGTGGTGGCAAGTTGTTGATCTTTTGGGGAGCGATCGCCCTCAAAGTTTCCAGCATGAGGTGCATGCAGTGCACCGTGGTGCAGAAGCAAAGGTAGCAACTGAGGCACCAGATGTCCCCCTCGGTGGCAGCTGCTGCTGCGGGGAAGTGGGGGGAAGGAGGCTCCCAAGCAGGGTACCGAGGAAGACCTAGGGGAAGGTCTGGGCCGGGCCATGCCGTCGAGCAAACTGAGCTGAGGAAGGTGGTGAGCAGGGTGGGAGTTTGAGAGGGGAAGAGGGGGACAAGGGAAGAAGGGCAAGGAGAGGTAGCTGAGGCAGCTCTCAGCGGTGGCGGTGGCAGCTGCTCTCGATCCTGTGGTTGAGGCAGCGGGGGCTTCAGGAGGCAAGCCAGTCACCAGCATGCAGCCCGAAAGGGGAGGAGAAAGGGGGGACAGCACCAGGAGGGACCACCTCAGTGTGCCCAAGCCAAAATCCCGGATATATGCTTAAATATTAAAAAAATCCCCCAGATGCCCATGTTCCGTGTACAAGACGTCCCCCAATTTTTTACTATTTTTTTTAAAGCAAAAAACCTCATCTTATACACGGAAAAACACAGTATATGCTAGTTAGAAAGGCATTCATTATCTAAGGGGTTGCGGGTGATGCTGTGGTCTGAACCACTGAGCCTCTTGGGATTGCTGATCAGTAGGTTGGCGGTTTGAATCCCTGCGACAGGGTGAGTTCCTGTTGCACTGTCCCAGCTCCTGCCAACCTAGCAGTTCAAAAGCATACCAGTGCAAGTAGATAAATAGGTACTGCTGCGGTAGGAAGGTAAATGGTGTTTCTGTGTGCTCTGGTTTCCATCACGGTGTTCCGTTGCACCAGAGGTGGTTTAGTCATGCTGGCCACATGACCTGAAAAGCTGTCTGTGGATAAATGCTGGCTCCCTAAGCCTGAAAGTGAGAAGAGCGCTGCAACCTCATAGACACCTTTGACTGGACTTAACCGTCCAGGGGTCCTTTACCTTTTTTACCTTTACATTATCTAAGCTTGCACAGACAAATCAGAAAAAGTTATTGGATCATGAAATCATAGATTCATAAGGGCTGGCAAGGACCAAAGGACTATTGAGTCTGACCTTCTGTTGTGTAGGACTAGCCATCCCCTTGGCACCACAGTTAAACATTAACAACCCAGACTGCATGAACACTACCCAAAGCTGTTCAAAGTGGTGCTCAGACATTCTCAAGAAACTAGTCTAGTATACCTTGTGGGTGTCACAAGGAGTACAGAATTGGATTATTTGTGGGAAATTGCATATGAATTAAAAGAAAGCATGTTACCATTAAGAGAATAATAGTCAATATTTTCTCATTAGAAAGTTAGCATAACCTGTTCACCATTTCTGCTCTTCATACATATATGACCCAGAATGAGGCTGGATGACTCGGAATATATTATGCTCTTCCCATAAATTGCTATTTAACCAAAATTATCCAAGATTAATAAGCACACAGTTTTCCCTCCAGCATTCATAAAACTAATGAGGAATATTGAGTGCAAGGTAGGGAATATTAATTCTAAGGGTTTAAAAAATAATAATTCCACATTAAAATGATGTTAATGAAAATATATATCAAAACCCCAATGGGAAAATTAAAATGCCACCAGCCCGAGAAAATTACGGTGCTATCAGCAGTCATCTCAAGTCATTTAACAACGCTATTTAAGAAGTTCCTAGTGGTCACAAAGGAACTGTCAATCACTGGAAACAATTCCAAATCAGCTGTGGAATTCTAAAAGATGGAAAACAATACAACACAAATGCAACACAATAATAATAGAAAGCCACACAAGTTAGCTCAATGTTTTATATTAAGGGTTGTTGTTTTTCTAAACCATCTAAATAACAATTGTGACATGATAAATTCCTTCACCTTTGCCACCTGAGATAAATATGTTTAGGACCCACCCTGTATTTTATGATGGCAAGTTGTTTTAAACTGTGTTTAATGTTAGATTTTACATTGTTGTAACCCATCCTGGGACCTCAGGGTAAACAGTAGGGATATAATAATTATTATTTTCAAAGAGACAATTGTCACAATCCAAAGAATGCTAATGTGATTCTTCTTGTGAGCTAGAGTTTCTGGGTTTTATTTTCCAACTTTTCATTGCCTCCCAATGACCCCAGGAAAAAAAAATGGGACAATCAATTTTTGTGTGAGATCTCAGTGGCCATTTCGGGTGCCGCATTCTCGTGAGCTCTCTCACTGTGCTCTTGCTCCCCCCAAAAGGTACTTATTCAGGGCTTTTTGGTTTAATGACTTAAGGGAAAAGTGACTCTTCTCAATTTATGAATTAATCCATGTGTTTATGTACATTTTAAATCATTACAATTTGTGTGTGTGCATAAACCTACAATCTGCAATTATTACATTCATCTGTATTTTCCCCTGATTATTACATTCTAATTATATGTTGTGAGCAGGATTTATTTATATTGGATAGCAAAAATGAGCAAATTCATAGTATTATACAAAGAACTGCAATATGTCTTATCTGTGCCATAAAATTAGACTAGATATATGGCATGTTTAGGCAACAATATGTACCTTTCTGTAAAGGTTTCAGTAAAGTGCCATAATATTCTGTATTCTGAATTTTGTCACATTTACAGCCCATATAAATATAACCAACCCAAAATTATTTCATGACGCTAATTTATTGGCAGATTACTTGTAATCATTTTCCTCCCTGTTCATTTCAAATCTGGATTTCAAAATATCACAATTCCCCAGCTACAGAGATACTGGTCCCTTAGAGAAGCAGCTTAATTTACTATGTACACAAATTATGCAGCACCCAAAGCCACCTAAGGATGGTCATAGGAAAAGAATTCCTAGATCTGGCCACTCCTTAGCTCTTCAGAAACATCTGTGATTGTGAGCAGGGAGATTTTTATTAAATGTATTATTCTTATTTAGGATGGATTCCAAAAGATTGAAATAGATGTTATGAGATCACTGGAAGCCTATTAAGCTTTTCGGATGGGAGCAGGGATACTGTGTTAATCTGAGGGCATGTTAGTCGTGCAAATGTTAACTGCTAGAATGCTAGCTTTCCACAGGTAATCAGTGATATACTGTAGCCAACTTTCATTTTTCCTGGATGAATCTCAGCAACTTGCAATGCTCACAGTCAGATACAATATGAGCACTGTGGCCCCAAAGGTTGCTTACTGGCTTGGATTTTAAACCAAGACAGAGAAGGGAAAGCAAAGCCCTTAAATAAATGAATGTTAATTCCAGGGAATGACAATCGGATTTTAATTTGCCCTGGATCACTGCTGTGTTTACTGTTGATTTCCGTTGATATTTTAATGTTTTACATTTCTTTAAATCAATTGTTGTTGTTGTTGTTCTGCACCATCTTGGAATGTGAATAAATCTTTAAACAAAGCAATTAAATATACAGTATATAATATATACTGCATCACGGTTCGGTATGCTGGTTTGACATCAACTGATAGGAAATGTCTACAGAGGGTGGTAAATACAGCACAAGATATTATGGGCTGTCCCGTGAATCCGCTGGATGAAATATCGGAAGAATGTTGCCTCAGGAGAGTGAGGAAAATTCTCAGGGATGATTCACACCTTGGCTGGCACTTTCTTGATCTCCTGCTCTCAGGCAGAAGATATAGAAGCATGATTAGTCACACCAACAGGGTAAAGAACAGCTTCTATCCGTGGGCTGTTAAGCTGCTGGATGAAAATATAACAACAGGGCAAGTGACTTTTGGGTTTGGTGGGTGTTCGTCAGTAAATGAGGGGAATTAAGACTAAGAGAGCTGACTGGGGGGTGCTCGTGTAATCTCAATGTATACAAGTTGTACAAGTGACAACAAAGTATTTCAATTTCAATTCAATAAGTCATTGCTCCTCCAATCACTCACACATTGGCCTTCAAGTCACCTGTCCCCCATCACCTTAAATTCCTTGCTATGCTGGTGATGGTATGGGTGGGACAGAAGCAGGTAGGTGCCTGAAGTCAGTAAGACTTCTTCAAACTTCCTCAAACCTGGAGTTGACCTGTATCTCCCTTCCTTCAAAGATGAAATGAGCATCTTTCTCCTCAGTTCCATCTGACCAGTTTTCAGCAGGGGTTGGCTCCACACAGGAGTCCAGTTGGGAGCTCCCAGGTAGAGTCATTCCCAGCAGGACTTGCATTTGGCCTCAAATTAAAAATATGTCTAATACAAGTCCCAGGGAACAATCCGGAATGTTCTTTAAGGTTCCCAGTTGTTCCTTTGAAACTTCAGGGACATTCCAGTACACATCAGGAAGTGTCCTCTGCATTTGATATCACCACACACATATATCATATGAACATGTGCATCTGTCACCTTGAGCCAATTACAAGCTCTTTGCCTATGTCACAGGATTGTTGTAAGGAAAGGGAAAAAAGTGCAACTGTTGTAAACAAAAACACCTTCAACAGATAAATGGACAGGATGTGGACAGGCTGCTTGGACAAGTGAAACCGACCACCTGTCTCCTTGATCCTTGCCCATCCTGGCTGATAAAAGCAAGCCAGGAAGGGCTGAGCGATGGGCTCTGCGGGGTGGTGAATGCTTCCCTCTGTGAGGGAGCCTTCCCAGACCCGCTGAAAGAGGCGGTCATTAAACCGCTTCTTAAAAAAACATCTTTAGACCCGGCCAATTTGGCCAACTATCGCCCAGTCTCAAATCTACCATTCTTGGGCAAGGTGATTGAGTGGGTGGTTGCTGAACAACTCCAAGCACGCCTGGAGGAAGCGGACCATTTGGATCCCTTCCAATCGGGATTCAGGGCTCATCATGGGACTGAAACTGCCTTGTTCGCGCTGGTTGATGATTTCCGGCGGGCTAGGGACAAAGGTGAGAGCTGTTTCCTAGTTCTGCTGGATCTCTCAGTGGCCTTTGACACCATCGACCATAAAATCCTTCTGGACCATCTAGAGGGGCTGGGAGCTGGGGCACTGTCATACAGTGGTTCCGCTCCTTCCTCCTGGGCCGTGTCCAGAAAGTGGTGGTGAGGGATGAGTGTTCAGACCCCTGGGCTCTCACTTGTGGGGTGCCTCAGGGTTCCGTCCTCTCCCCCATGCTTTTTAATATCTATATGAAGCTGCTGGGAGAGATCATCAGGGGGTTTGGACTGGGTGTTCATCAGATGCAAATGACACCCAGCTCTACCTCTCCTTTAAATCAGAACCAGTGAAGGTGGTGAAGGTCCTGTGTGAGTGCCTGGAGGCGGTTGGAGGATGGATGGCGGCTAACAGATTGAGGTTGAATCCTGACAAGACAGAAGTATTGTTTTTGGGGACAGGGGGTGGGCGGGTGTGGGGGATTCCCCGGTCCTGAATGGGGTAACTGTGCCCTTGAAGGACCAGGCGCACAGCCTGGGAGTCATTTTGGACTCACAGCTGTCCATGGAGGCGCAGGTTAACTCTGTGTCCAGGGCAGCTGTCTACCAGCTCCACCTGGTACGCAGGCTGAGACCCTACCTGCCCATGAACTGTCTCGCCAGAGTGGTGCATGCTCTAGTTATCTCACGCTTGGACTACTGCAATGCGCTCTACGTGGGGCTCCCTTTGAAGGTGACCCAGAAACTGCAATTAATCCAGAATGCGGCAGCTAGACTGGTGACTGGGAGTGGCCGCTGGGACCACATAACACCGGTTCTGAGAGATCTGCATTGGCTCCCAGTACATTTCCGAGCACGATTCAAAGTGTTGGTGCTGACCTTTAAAGCCCTAAACGGCCTCGGTCCTGTATACCTGAAGGAGCGTCTCCACCCCCATCTTTCAGCCTGGACACTGAGATCCAGCGCCGAGGGCCTTCTGGCGGTTCCCTTGTTGCGAGAAGTGAGGCTACAGGGAACCAGACAGAGGGCCTTCTCGGTAGTGGCACCCGCCCTCTGGAACGCCCTCCCATCAGATGTCAAAGAGATAAACAATTACCTGACATTCAGAAGACATCTTAAGGCAGCCCTGTTCAGGGAAGTTTTTAATATGTAATGCTGTACTGTTTTTAACACTTGATTGGGAGCTGCCCAGAGTGGCTGGGGAAACTCAGCCAGATGGGCGGGGTATAAATAATAAATTTATTATTATTATTATTATTATTATTATTATTATTATTATTATTATATAAATGGAATGGAATAAAATTTTAGCTGTAAGCTGTCTTAAGTCCCTGTCATGGAAAAAGTCAAGATATAACAATAACAACAACAACAGCAACGGAAACTGTGAGAATGATCAGGAACATACCAGAGAGTAAATCCTATTCAACACAGTGGAATTTAGTTCTGAGTAAAAATGCTTAGGATTGCATTGTAAGGCTGAACAGTCTTTACCCAGTTACTTGAAAGTAAGCTCCGTTGAATATATTGGGATTTACATCCGAGTAGACAGCATCAGGCTCCATTTACAATAAAGGAATAAACACTCCATGGGTTTCCTTTAAAAATGGCTGGCTGCTGAAGCAGTGCAATTAAAGAATTTAAAATGGATTTTCTTCAAACTTATAGGAAGGGCTTCGTATGCCTGCTTCGCAATTTCCTTCATTTGGTGCAGGTATTTTATTTTCATTATAAACAGGACTCTATGCCTACACACACACACCCCACTTTTAATTGTTCTCCAAGACATGGAGAGAGAAAAAAGGGAAACTGGAACATTCTGGGATCAAATCAGAAACCAGGATGGCTTCTGTAATTCTGGGACTGTCCCTGGAAAATCAGGACACTTGGAGGGTATGTAGGAGCTTGTCACTTGAGTTACAGTGCTTGTTGATTTATTTATTTTTCGGGGGCGGGGAAGGAATAACAGCATTTTCTGTAGGGGAAACAAATAAAGCTTTCACTGGGTGAGAAAGTTTTGTGTTTCCCTGGTTATGCTAAATGCATCTTCTACTGTATCTTGATAGCAAGAAGGGAGCCAGACAGCATCATTTTATCCACAGCTCAAGCACTCTAGGACTGGACTATTAACTTCCTTTTCTGCTACCATGGCAACAAGTTTTGCAAGAGTGTTGGTTTGGAGAGAGTTTTTTCTTTCTTTCTAAAGCCTCTTGTTGCTTTTTTCCCCCTCATAGTTTTTTTTGCCAGTAACCTAATCTTTCTAAGCTTTAAGTGTCTTGACCTTGGATGCTAACCCACTTATTTGGAAGTAATTTCCACTGAAACAGTGGCCACAATCCAGCACATGCTTAGGTACACTTAAACCAATTAATGCCAACAGCGTAAGCACACAAAACTCTGTGTAGGGTTTGTTTGTTTAGGATTGGATTGTTGAGCTGTCAATCAAATGATGTTCATGATCATACACATACACAGAGGATACAGTTTTCGATAGAAAAAAGCTAGTATTATTGACACTCAGTTTAATGCACCATTGTGAGATGTTTTCCAATACCCTGCTATGTACTTTATACAGTAAAAGGAATAACATTAAGTAAAAGGAATAACATTATTTTAAAAGGAACCATTTTAAAGGTGTCTTCATACATTACAGCAACACTGAACAGTACAAATCCCACCTTAAAAATAAAAAAAATACTTGTTCTAGATAATACATTCAACTTGTGAAGGAGAATTTTCAAATGCCAAAATGACTATAAGCTAATCTTTATCTAGTTTCAGAAAATATTGCTATTAACATGCAAAAGAAATTAATAATACTAATTATTTGTCCTGGAGATTTGTGTGCTTGTGTGTGTGTGTTTACATTAGAGCCAGAAAATAGGCTAATACTGAAATGCGTATGTGTTACTTATTTTATTGAGGATGCTAATTACAAAGAAGGCTTAAAGAAATGTGAAAACACATCTAAATACTAATTAAAACCAAGGTTAGGCTGGGAACAGTGGTTTACCACTTGAAACAAGACTCTGTGAAAATCCTCATTATGCTGAAAAAAAGGTTCCAGTTCACCAGTTTGACTGACTCACTGCTGTTGTGGATTTTTTTTTTTATAAATATGCATATTCACTATTACTGTCCTTGGTAGCTTGCTTTCGTAGGCAGGCAGCTTCTGTTTGAAACCTTTGTCATATTTAGCCTTTGGAAACACCTCATAACCTGCCCCATAACCGGCCCTTTAGAATGATATTTCCATATCTACCAAACCAGGGGTAGAGGAAAATGCACACATTACGAGCAAGCACATTTTCTGATGAAGGTAACATACAAGAAGCAGCATTATCAAATAAATCAAGTTTCTAGGGTAATATGCAATGCTATATTCTTGTTGTGGGGTGAATAGGGTGATAGGGGAAGGGCAGTACCTCTGGTGGGGGACACATCATGCTCCTCCTGAGGTAGTTTGTCTACCCTGCACTCAGCTCTCACCTGTGACTCCACTGTCCAGCAAGTGACAGTGATCACACCCCAGGAATGGCCTCGACTGGCTGGCTAAACCAGGTGAAGGTAGTCGATGAGCCTCAAACCCTTGGTGAGTTGGGGACCTGCCCTGCATTTCAATACAGGCTCCAGTGGATTGAATGGACAGGACCAATAGTGGGTCCAACAGTCAAGAAGGTGGTTTCTGCACGTGCTTTAGAGGGAAGTGATGGGCAGATGGGGCTCATCAAGCTAGGAAGGTAGCCTATCTAAGACAAGGAAAACTCTGGTCCTACACCTCCGCTGCCTTGTGGAATACCTTTGGGAGAAGATTAGGCTAAGGAATAAACCCTACACAAATCCAGAGTGGAATTCCTAAGACATTTGGATGGCACCTTGTACACCACATTCCACAAGTCCTGGTGCCAGATGTATTGCTCTGCTTTCCTTTGGAGCACATCAGTGAGGCTGAGAGTGGGATCTTGTCATTAGGGCAGCCTAGGACCTCCACACACACTGCCCAGGCTTGCGCCCCAGGAAGGTCACTTTGGAGCTGCTAATGCAGCAGTTTGACTTCACCCCTGGAGGTGCACTCCATTGTCTCTTGAGACAGATGGATGCCAACAATCCTTGTTGTGAATTAACATCATGTGTACCAGAGGTAGGCAACCTAAGGCCCGGGGGCCAGATATGCCCCAATTGTCTTCTCAATCCAGCCCATGGACGGTCCAGGAATCAGTGTGTTTTTACATGAGTAGAATGTGTGCTTTTATTTAAAATGCATCTCTGGGTTATTTGTGGGGTGTAGGAATTCATTCATTTCCCCCCCCCCCCATTAAAATATAGTCCAGTCCCCCACAAGGTCTGAGGGACAGTGGACCGGCCCACGGCTGAAAAAGTTTGCTGACCCCCAATGTGAACTATCTCTAAGAGAAATAGTTTTGCATGTTCATGACTGTGTGCATGTTAAGGGCGCATGGTTATGTGTGGGTCTGGCCTCATTCACTACTGCAATGTGACAGCTCTTCATGCTGAAAAATGTTCCCACACCTGATTTTAATGCTTCTGGATTTCTACATAACTAGAGAGTGCTCCAAATATGTGGGAATCACTAACTTAGATTTGCCTGTGCTGATTTAATTTGCTCATTTCCAATATGTATAGACTGCATTTCTCCAGAGATGCCCACAAAGCAGTTTACACAACAGTCATGAAAATAATCTATCAAAATAATATGGCGTTAAAACAAACAAACAAAAAAATCAGTTTCATAAACAGGCATAGTATAACTTACCTAAAATATCTGCTGAAATAGGATGGTTTTGGTCAAGTGTCTGCAATTCAACAGGGAGGAGGCCTGTCTGATCTCAACTGGGTGGGAATTCCAAAGAACTAAGTCCACAATACCTGAATGCACAGCTCCTGCTGGATACGAATCATGCATCTGAACCACAAGGGACCACTAACAGAGACTCTCACAAAGAGCTCAGTGGTGAGGCAGGGATATAAGGTATTGTGTGGGCTTTAAGGTATACTGGAGCTGAATTATTAAGGGTTAAAGAACCTTGAACTTGGCTTGCTAACATGTGGGCAGTCTGTGCAATCCTTTAAGCACCAGAGTTGTTATGTGTTGGTGGTTGTCTGTCCCCAACAATGGTTTAGCCACAACATCTTACATCAGATGGAGCGTCTAGATTAGCTCCTTCCAAATAGATAGGCACTCAGCCACCCTGAGCTCACTTTTGAAAGAGAATGATTATGTTTGTTTTGCTAAATCAATTCAAATGTCTACATAATTTTAAGAGTGTGTCACCCTGACATTCTGGGACAGGCAGATTTCACATGAAACTAAATAAGATATCCTCCACTCAGCTTCATGGCTTGACAAGACCCGCAACACATCCTACATAAAGCAGCTAAATGCACCGAGTTCTTTACAGTTCTTCAGTATGTTGAAGACTTGGTTCACCAGCCTCACAGTATTCTTCACAGACTCTTTTAGGCAACCGAAACACAATAAAGCAGAGCATGAAACACAGACTAGAATGGTAGGATTGTTCTGTATGATCCAGATGAGGTTGAAAAGTATTTATTGGGGGGGGGGATGAATGTTGCTTGCTTAATTAATAAAACATTAAATTTTAACCACACCGAATTATGCAATATTTAAGGGAAATATGAATATTTGATGGTATGGAAGTTGCAGGAACTTCATAAAAATGGAGTTTAAACATTGACAGTCTCTGTGGCACAGCTATGTTGACTTTATTTTAGGTCAGTTTTCATATGAAAAATTGCTTACTTAAGAAAACAGTAAGATGCCTGCTGGCACAGGACCACCTAAGCCCACAGCGGCCAACCAGATGCCTATGGGAAGCCCACCAGCTTCCTGCTATTGTTCCCTGGAGACTGGTATTCAGAGTCAGACAGCCTCTGCTCCAGAAGGTATTATCTAGCCATAATTACTAGTAGCTGTTGGAGGCTTCCCCATCCATGAATTTGTCCATTCTCTTTTAAAGCCATCTAAGTCTATGACCACTTTCACATTATGCATTGCATGAAGAGCAACTTTCTTTGGTCTGTCCTGAACCTTCCCCACATTCGACTTCATTGGATGACCCCATGCTATAGCATTATGAGAAGAGAGACAAGAAACATTCCTCTCTATCCACATTTTATTAACCTTTTATCACATATCTCCATACTCACCCTTTTGTCTAAACAAACCCTAAAAGGTGTTGCGTAATCTATTCTTTTTAGGTCCAGACCTGTGGTCATTCTGGTCTCTTCCACACCTTTTCTATTTCTGTAATTTCTCTTTTGAGATACAGTTACCAGAACTATACACACAATTTGCCAAGTACTTAGTATTCCACTCTCAGCACTCCTTGGCTTATATCTCAACTAGCCTCTCCTGTCAGTCTGCCTGCCTGCCAGCTGATCAGTCAGGTTTTGATGCTTCTCAGACTTTCAGCCAACTAGCTCACTCCATTTCCCCCCACCTCCTTTACTTTTCTAACTAACTCGACATTTCACGGCTGCTATAATAATAATAATAATAATAATAATTTATTATTTGTACCCCGCCCATCTGGCTGGGTTTCCCCAGCCACTCTGGGCGGCTTCCAACAAAGATAAAAAATACACTAAAATGTCACATATTAAAAACTTCCCTGAACAGGGCTGCCTTCAGATGTCTTCTGAATGTCAGGTAGTTGTTTATCGCTTTGACATCTGATGGGAGGGCGTTCCACAGGACGGGCGCCACTACCGAGAACGCCCTCTGCCTGGTTCCCTGTAACTTGACCTCTCGTAGTGAGGGAACCGCCAGAAGGCCCTCGGAGCTGGACCTCAGTGTCCGGGCAGAACGATGGGGGTGGAGACGCTCCTTCAGATATACTGGACCAAGGCCGTTTAGGGCTTTAAAGGTCAGCACCAACACTTTGAAGTGTGCTCGGAAACTTACTGGGAGCCAATGTAGGTCTTTCAAGACCGGTGTTATATGGTCTCGGCGGCCGCACCCAGTCACCAGTCTAGCTGCCGCATTCTGGATTAGTTGTAGTTTCCGGGTCACCTTCAAAGGTAGCCCCACGTAGAGCGCATTGCAGTAGTCCAAGCGGGAGATAACCAGAGCATGTACCACTCTGGCGAGACAGTCCGCAGGCAGATAGGGTCTCAGCCTACGTACCAGATGGAGCTGGTAAACAGCTGCCCTGGATACAGATTTGACCTGTGCCTCCATGGACAGCTGTGAGTCCAAAATGACTCCCAGGCTGCGCACCTGGTCCTTCAGGGGCACAGTTACCCCATTCAGGACCAGGGAATCCTCCACACCTGCCCGCCTCCTGTCCCCCAAAAACAGTACTTCTGTCTTGTCAGGATTCAACCTCAATCTGTTAGCCGCCATCCATCCTCCAACCGCCTCCAGGCACTCACACAGGACCTTCACCGCCTTCACTGGTTCTGATTTAAAAGAGAGGTAGAGCTGGGTATCATCCGCATACTGATGAACACCCAGCCCAAACCTCCTGATGATCTCTCCCAGTGGCTGCATGTAAATGTTGAAAAGCATGGGGGAGAGGACAGAGCCCTGAGGCACCCCACAAGTGAGGGCCCAGGGGTCTGAACACTCATCCCCCACCACCACTTTCTGAACACGGCCCAGGAGGAAGGAGCGGAACCACTGTATGACAGTGCCCCCAGCTCCCAGCCCCTCAAGACGGTTCAGAAGGATGTTATGGTCGATGGTATCAAACGCCGCTGAGAGATCCAGCAGAACTAGGAAACAGCTCTCACCTTTGTCCCTAGCCCGCCGGAGATCATCAACCAGTGCGACCAAGGCAGTTTCAGTCCCATGATGAGGCCTGAATCCCGACTGGAAGGGATCCAAATGGTCCGCTTCTTCCAGGCGTGCCTGGAGTTGTTCAGCAACCACTCGCTCAATCACCTTGCCCAAGAATGGAAGATTTGAGACTGGGCGATAATTGGCCATCGTGGCCGCATCTAAAGATGGTTTTTTAAGAAGCGGTTTAATAACCGCCTCTTTCAGCGGGTCTGGGAAGGCTCCCTCACGGAGGGAAGCATTCACCACCCCACGAAGCCCATCGCCCAGTCCTTCCCGGCTAGCTTTTATAAGCCAGGATGGGCAAGGATCCAGGAGGCAGGTGGTTGGCTTCACTCGTCCAAGCAGCCTGTCCACATCCTCGGAGGTAACAGGTTGGAATTGATCCCACACAACTTGACTAGACAGGACTCTAGCACTCTCCCGCCCTGGCTCTGCTCCCACGGTGGAGTCTACTTCTTCCCAAATCTGAGCGATTTTATCTGCAAAAAACTTTGCAAAATCATTGCAGGAGATCATGTGGCCCATACTGGGCCCAGATGTCGCAGGTGGTTCCGCTAAATTGTGAACCACCTGAAAAAGTCTCCTGCTGCTGTTTTCTGCAGATGCAATAGAGGCGGCGAAGAAGGTCTTCTTCGCCGTCGCTATCGCCACTTGGTAGGCTCGACGTTGAGCTCTAACCTGTGTCCGGTCAGATTCGGAATGGGTTATCCGCCACCGGCGCTCTAGCCGTCTCAACGATTGTTTCATTGCCCTCAGATCCGTGGAGAACCACGGGGCTCTCCGGGCTCCATGCAATCGGAGAGGGCGCTTTGGAGCCAAACAGTCAATAGCCCTGGTTAACTCCACATTCCAGCGGGCCACCAGGGAATCGGCTGAAAGGCCATCAACATGGGATAAAGCATCCCCTACCACTCTCTGGAAACCATTTGGATCCATTAAGTGGCGGGGGCGGACCATCCGAATTGGTCCCACCTCCCTGCAGAGGGGATGGGTCGCAGAGAAGTCCAGTTGCACCAGGAAGTGATCTGACCATGGCACTTCTTTCGTTTCGCTTTTACTTAGTGTCAGATCACCAACATCCATAGAGGTAAACACCAGGTCCAAGGCATGTCCGCGGCTATGGGTTGGGCCAGACTTATTCAGGGACAGCCCCATGGAGGCCATGCTTTCCACGAAGTCCCGAGCAGCCCCTTGTAAGGTCGTGTCGGCATGGATGTTAAAATCCCCTAGGACAACCAAGCTAGGTGTCTCCAGGAGGACATCCGCCACGACCTGAAGCAGCTCGGGCAGGGAATCCTTGGTGCAGCGGGGAGGTCGGTACACCAGTAGGAATCCTGTACTGCCCCTATTGCCCAACTTCCAGAACATGCACTCGGAAAACTGGGTCTTCCCAATAGGACGCCTGGTGCAAACTAATGACTTCCTAAAAATCACTGCAACCCCCCCTCCCCGCCCACATGACCTGGGTTGCTGTGTGTAAGAGAAACCTGGTGGACAAGCAGCGGCAAGGACAGGCCCATCTGCTTCATCCAACCAAGTCTCTGTCACACATGCCAGGTCAAGTCCTCCATCCATGATCAAGTCATGGATGGCAGTGGTCTTATGAATCATTGACCTGGCATTGCACAGCAGCACCTTCAGGTCATGTGGGTATCCCTTGCTGATTCTAGTATCCATCCGGTCAGGACCAGACCCGGAGGCAGGGATAGTCCTCAGACAACGACTAAACCTGCCTCCTCTGTAATGACATGGTCTGGTCTTAGCGTAACTCCTCCTCCTACCCGTGATCACTGAGATCGGTTGTCCCAGTGCATCCTCCCCTGTGGAACATGCCCCAGCCATTTTGTTGGCTGGGACCCACTCCCCAGCAGCCCTGACCCCTCCCCTTAAGAACAAGATAACACCTTAAAAAAAACAACCAATAAAACAATACAAACAAAAAACAGTAAAAATTACAAAAACATAAAATCAAACAGATTCCCAGGCCCAGTAAACATCCATCCCACCCCCACCCCCCCACTTACAAAAAATTCAAAGAAATTTAAAAACAACAACAAAAAAACCCAAAACAAAACATTTTAAAAGCACTCTGCACCCCTCCAGCAGTAACAGCAACTGTTCTAGTGATGCCCGTCAGGCCCTCTGCAGCAGAGCGCAGCAGTCCTTATGAGGAGGCTTCAGGCCCCGCCCCGGGCCAGATGGTGAGTGGCAGGAAGGAGCAGGGCCCTCAGACACTCACACAGGAGGGTCCTCCTGGGCAGCAGAGCGCAGAGCAGAGCGCAGCAGTCCTTATGGAGAGGCTTCAGGCCCCGCCCCGGGCCAGATGGTGAGTGGCAGGAAGGAGCAGGGCCCTCAGACACTCACACAGGAGGGTCCTCCTGGGCAGCAGAGCGCAGCAGTCCTTATGGAGAGGCTTCAGGCCCCACCCCAGGCCAGATGGTGAGAGGCAGGAAGGAGCAGGGCCCTCAGACCCTCACACAGGAGGGTCCTCCTGGGCAGCAGAGCGCAGAGCAGAGCGCAGCAGTCCTTATGGAGAGGCTTCAGGCCCCGCCCCGGGCCAGATGGTGAGTGGCAGGAAGGAGCAGGGCCCTCAGACACTCACACAGTGCTCAGTGTTTATTGGGCAATTTCTGACTTTCCTCCCCTAAGCCTGCTGATACCTCTCCTGTGAGCAAATGTCACCATTTTGGCCACATAAGGATTGGCACTCACCCCTGCATGTTTCAGACAGAACAAACTAATGTGACCTGCACAAAAATGCTACAGTATTGTTCCTGTTAAGTGTTGCAGCCTGCCATGTGCTTTTCCAGTATACTCAGTTTCATTCCACCCGCAAAGGTCAGTCAGCATTCCATAGCATCTGAGCATGCTCATCATTGTGGGGCTATATTAGGAGCTCCCCCCCAATATTTTCCCTTTTGTACTTCTGCAAGTTTTGGAACATAAGAAGAGCCTGCTGGTTCTGCATTCAGCTCCCACAAGAAGCCTGAGAGCCAATTAAAAAAAAATAATCTGAACTGAGCTATAATCATACTAAATACTATGATCTCCTGGACAATTTAGGGTTTAATCCCAAAAGCACGAACTCTGCAACAGTTGCCCTACTACAGTAGTACCTCGGGTTACAGACGCTTCAGGTTACAGACTCCACTAACCCAGAAATAGTACCTCTGGTTAAGAACTTTGCTTCAGGATGAGAACAGAAACCGCGTGGTGGCAGTGGGAGGCCCCATTAGCTAAAGTGGTACCTCGGGTTAAGAACAGTTTCAGGTTAAGAAAGGACCTCCGGAACGAATTAAGTTCTTAACCCAAGGTACCACTGTCTGCTCTTTCCATCCTGTTGCAAATTTTCCTTTCTCCCTTCGCAAAATTTCAAAATATTTTACTTACAAATGTGACATTTTCAAACGATGGCCGTACTGTCTGTTCAAAGAGCAACTGAATCTCTGGAGCTAAACCTGCAATGTAATGAAGGGGAAGGAAAGTCCCTGTTAGCTTTTGTAGGAAAGCTAAGGAAAGAAACAGAATAACGTGTAGTCCAAATATTATCATTCCTGAAGTAAATAGATTCCAGGGCAACAAAGACTATTGTTACATTTCCTTGGAATGGGGTTTCCCTTAGTTTTGTATGCTGACAGGTACTTGCTTTGTGTAGCAAATGCTTTCTACTATTATATTAGACTTGCAGCCGTAGAGAACTACGATTTCATTCATTCCCCCCCCCCAAAAAAAATATAGTCCGGCCCCCCACAAGGTCTGAGGGACAGTGGACCGGCCCCCTGCTGAAAAAGTTTGCTGACCCCTGCTTTAAGAGAATGCTGCTTTCTTTTGATATGGCCATGTGCAGTGTCCTGTTAGAAATGACTTTGCATACCACAGATAGCATTTCTATATCCAGGACAGGAAAAGCAGATAACAACGATTATTAAACTATTAAGTGTCCAAACCTAAGAAAATGAAGAGAGAATAATTAGCATTTATATAAGCAATGAAGAAGAGAAGGAGGGAGGGGGGGGATAAGCAGTAATTACAGCCAAAGGCCGGAAGAATAATGGGCAAAGGACACAGCTGCTACAGTTTAACAAGTCAGCAAAATAATAATATGGATGGGCTTTGGGGTCCAGATTGCTAATTACTTAAACTCCCATTTATGGAGCATGCTTAGCATCTGGCTGTCAGAAATATAAAGGAAGTTGTTGGGTACTGAATATGTCTGATAATCTGCTGGTTGGGAACGACTGAGTTACAGCTGGGATTTTTAGAAAACCAGGGCCAAAGTTTCAAAAATAGATGGCTTGGGGGGGGGATCTGGGGGGGGGGGATATAGGAAAGAAGTACTATCTATTTATTGGATAAGCTAATGCCTCCAGTAAGGATGGGGGAGAAATTCCATTTGATTCACATTTTAATCTGAAGCTACCTAATTCGTATTCCTGAAGCATGAACTGAAATGCAGCTATCCTTCAAAATGTGAACTTTTTCAAATTTTGCAATGCAACCCAAAAACGTGTGCAAAGGATGTGTACATTACGGGAAAGTGTGCCTATCAATGCCTTTATTATTGAAGCTGACACATAAAAGTATACTCTATTCAGGAAAATTGTTTTCGGAGGAATGAACACTACAATGCTGCTGAATTCTCACGGCGGCTTTGAAAACAAGAACTGCAAGCGTATAAAAGCAAGTACAGTGGTACCTCGGGTAACATACGCTTCAGGTTACATATGCTTCAGGTTACAGACTCCGCTAACCCAGAAATAGTACCTCGGGTTAAGAACTTTGCTTCAGGATGAGAACAGAAATCGCACGGCGGCAATGGGAGGCCCCATTAGCTAAAGTGGTGCTTCAGGTTAAGAACAGTTTCAGGTTAAGTACGGACCTCCGGAACGAATTAAGTACTTAACCCGAGGTATCACTGTACCAGTTCAGAAATTACTTTTGGGTGATCAGATCCCACTTTACCCTTTAAATGTACAGTGCACATTGTCCTGATCAAACAAGAAGGAATTCTAAGTAGACATGCATAGGATTGTATTGTTTAAAATTTATTTATTTATTTAAAAACAAATAAACTGGATTTTAGAATAAGAACTGGAATTCATTTAGATATTGGAATGATTGGGTCACTATTGTTGTTGTGTTTTAAAAAAATAAACCTATATGCCAGGATAATAAGTAATAAGAACCCACAGTTATGTCACCTTTAACACATACTTGTACATTCCATTACCACTGGCAGTTTTCCTGCTTTCCCTCTCTGTTTAATTTTTATATTCTAGCAGCAGCAGCAGCAGCAGTTCCATAACTGGTCGATTACTTGAATGATGGCTTGTGCCAGAGAAATGGGAGCAGTGTGTTGGTTGCAGGAGGTGGGACTCATATTGGATCACCATGGATGTTCTGGGTGTACTTTCCAATACACTAATGCTAGCATTACCAGCTGCATCCTGTCAGAGATTTATTTATTTTTTTATCAGCCAAGCAATCTGCCGTGCTTTAAAAATACAATGTGTGTGAAATCAAGAGAGAAGAAAAATATAATCTCATGATGAGAACACTTCTTGGAAGAATCAGCGTTGATGTGCTGGTGAGTTTCTCTGCCCCCTCCTTTGAAACACAAGGCAAATGAAGCAAGGCTTAAAATGGGTAGATTCTTGACAGTGTGATCTCCAAATGTAAACCACAACCCCTCCACACACACAAAAGTAGAAAGAGAGAGAGAGAGAGAGAGTTCCTCTTCTTCCGGCTCTTTTCACTTTTCTCCTCTGATCAACATGATTCTGTCAATTTGGAAGTGGGTGGAGGAATGACTCATGCATTACAAATGGGCATTTCTCAAAACTACCAGCTAAAGCTGCGAGAGAGACTTATTTAAGAGGTAAAGCTACTTTCTTGCATCACATACATCAGGGATAGGGATACTATGGCACTCCTGGTATTGTTGGATCCCTACTCTCATCATCTCCCATTTTGGCTGGGACTGGAATCAGAGTTAGTTATGGGGAAGGAATTTGTTTCACTTTGCATTAAAATGCAAACTTACAGAATGTGCACTTTCGGAAACAGTACACAAACCAAAGCAGACATTCTTCAAAATTCACAATTCTCTGAATTTTGTAAAGCAGTTCTCCAGCCAAATAATGGGGACAAAAAATGCATATATTAAGTGTGCCTATAAATGCATACATTAGTGAAAATAATCTACAAAATGCATTATATTAGGGAGGTGTTGCTTTGCATAAATATGCATAGCAGGAAAAAATGTGTAGTGAAATGCCAATGAATTTTCATAAGGACTTTTCACACACACACACACACACACCCCATAAACTGATGTTGAAAACAAAGCTTAAATGTATGGTATACAGCCTCTCTCTCAGCCCAGTGGCGTAGCGTGGGGGGTGCAGGGGGGGCCGGCCGCACCGGGCGCAACATCTGGGGTTAGGGCAAATCCACAGGTTAGGGGGCGCAAATCCACGGGTTAGGGGGCGCAAATCCACGGGTTAGGGGGCGCAAATTACTTGCCTTGCCCCGGGTGCTGACAACCCACGCTACGCCACTGTCTCAGCCTAAGCTGCTTCAAAGATTTAGATTGAAGTACGCTACTACAAATTCATTAGAGGAAGAGTGAGATTTAGAGAATAAGCGGGGAGGAAGAGAAGGAGAATTCTAATGGACCATAGTTGAAATGGCTTCTGTTGGCCAAGAGTGTTGAGACAAAAAGCGCCCCTCTTCAATGACACATGCCTAAGGCTAGATTAAAAGACAGTGTTCTCCAGAGGACAAAAAATGTGGCTTGCCCTTACTCAATTTCAAATAAACAACAACAACAGAAGAATAAGAATAGTTTTCATCTATTGATAAATCTTAAAAAATGCAGCAGAATAAACCAATATTCACACTCACACGGAGTCCCAAGTAGATGTGACTTGCTGCCACCTCAGACCAGTAGCATTTCATATTACGCACACAAGGGCAATGCAAGCTGAGAAGCCAATTTTGTACTGGGTCTAAAAAAGATATCTGCATATAAAGCATAATAAAATCAAGACCCATAATCATCCAAAGATTCAGAGAAGTTAAGGGGATTAGGAAAAGCAGACTGCTACCAAAATGGGGGGAAGACCCCTCTTGTTATCTGCATCTAGCACATTTATCTTCATTTCAAGCTTTGCTTTTTTTAAGTCTAAAAATACAGAGAACACATCTGCCAGTCCTTGAAAGGAAACAGAATTATGAGCAGTAAATAGAGTGAAGATCCAGGATATAAAAAGAACAAATAATGCAAAGTGGATTGCAGTTCACTAGAGCAAATGTACCTCCTGCAAAAATATCCCCATTTTCCTCTCCCACATCCTCTGTACTGCCACCATTCGCACATTCATTCAATAGACATGCGAAGTTAAAATTCATTTACTTGTCAACATCGCTTCATATTTTCTTGCGCTGCATGGCATTCACCATTTTGTGCCCATTCGCCCATTTTGGAGAACTGTTCATAGTCCTTTTGGATTTCCAGTACTTTGAATAATCCACAAATAAGGCCACCTCACCACTCATAAAAACCCTGGTCTCAGGGGAGCCCACTTCTTTCTCCCCTCCACTGTGAGATCTGCCCATTTATTCCTACTCTCTATTCCCTGTTCCTTAAATAGGAATCAGTCCTGATAATAATAATAAATATAATAATAATAATAATAATAATAATAATAATAATAATAATAATAATTCATTTGTACCCCGCCCATCTGGCTGGGTTTCCCCAGCCACTCTGGGCAGCTTCCACAAAGACCAAAAATACACTAAGATGTCACACATTAAAAACTTCCCTGAAGCCTTAAGATGTATTCTGAATGTCAGGTAGTTGTTTATCTCTTTGACATCTGATGGGAGGGCGTTCCATGAATTAACCTGATGTCCAGCTACAATCCTGCTGTTGAGGGTGTGCGTATACATTGCCCTTTCAAAATATTAAAGAAAGCACAAATCAACTGTTTCAGAGAATAGATCTGATCTGGTCCCCTTCTGTTCCTTCCTTCTTTATTTATTATTATTATTATTATTATTATTATTATTATTATTATTATTATTTAATTAAAATTTACATACTGCCTTTCATCAAGAGACCACAGGGAAGATTACAACATAGAACACATGATTTTAAAAGACGGTAACTCTCCCCACCCTACCAAAAAATAGCTGACTGGAGCAATTGCTGATTTTCTGAAACACTCATGGCTGTTGCGTGCATGCACAGTTCCTTTAGAATGAGTTTGCACTCCATCAAACATCAATGCAGTAACATAACACTGGTCCCATCATCAGCACCCATAAAAATACCTGCACCGCTATTTAACATTTACCTAGGTGCCATATATGTTCTTTTTAAAGCCTACACATTAAAGAAAATGAATATGGATTACTCTTGGTTTTTAAGAATCATTATTTATTATTCTCATAAGGAGAAAGTGAGCAATTCATTTTATGTAATGCATTACAGCCAGAAGAGGGATATAAGGTGTTTCAGTGTATATAAATATAAAGCACCACAATATTTATCCTGTTACATTTATGGCTTTAAATCTGCTCTCTTTATCTCCTCCCCAAAGAGCAGTAGTATGTGCAGAAATAAAATTATGAAACGTGAAGTTATCCTTATCTTCAGCATCAGCATGATGTAAAGTTTCTTACTTATGACTTCCCAGGGACCTCTCGCAAGAATTAAGCAAATCAACCGTATGGTAAATCAGTCATTCATTGGTCTGAAAATCGTGTAAGAAAAACTGGAAGAAGGACACTTTTATTCGCAAACTGGATTCAGTTCAGTCTTTTAAAATGACGTGACTTCGGTAAAGTTCAGGATAAGAAGCTTGTAGTTTTGACTTATATGCAAATGTATCCTACAGCAACACACACCCATGACTAGCTGCAGTTATTTACTATAGTAGATGATTTAAGATATTTGCCATTATCCAGAGAAGTGCACAACCAACTGTGTGTCCTGTTCTAGCAGGGTACTAGTCAAGGAGATGTCTGAAGCAATCATCATCATCATCATCATCATCCTCCAGCTAATTGCATGTACCAGCTGGGGCAACAAGTGGTTAGGTACTGGTAACGAGAGCAGTTAGGACAAGTATGGGGAATCTTTTTTGAGTCTGGGGGCCATATTTCCTTCAAGCAACCATCTGGGGGCCACATGACAGTAATGAGCAGGGCCAGAGGCAAAATGGGCAGAGCAACAAATGCAAATCTTACCTTTGTATAGCAGGCTGTTTTACACACACACACACACACACACACACACACACACACACACACTGGAGTTCAGGCAACTCATTTACAGTTGTACCTTGGTTTTTTGAACAGCTTAGTTCTCAAACGTTTTGGCTCCCGAATGCCGCAAACTCGGAAGTGACTGTTCCGCTTTGTGAACTATTTTTGGAAGCCGAACATCCAACAGTGCTTCCACGGCTTCCAATCGGCTGCAGGAGCTTCCTGCAGCCAATCAGAAGCCGTGCTTTGGTTTTCGAACATTTTGGAAGTCAAATGGACTTCCAGAATGGATACCGTTCGACTTCCAAGGTACGATTGTAGTTCAAGACACTGGATTCAGAGTCTTGGAAATGCACAAACACTGTAGACAATTCCTCTTCTCAGGGATGCCAACTTGAATAAAATACTAGGGGGCCCCATATAGTCAATCACATGATGCGGCACAGGTTGTGGACTCTCCTTCCTTGATGATTTTTAAGCAGAGGTTTGATGGCCATCTGTCATGGATGCTTTAGCTGAGATCCCTGCAATGCAGGGGGTTGGACTAGATCAGTGGTTCTCAACCTGTGGGTCCCCAGATGTTGTTGGACTACAGCTCCCATCATCCCTGACCACTAGTCATGCTAGCTAGGAATGATGGGAGTTGTAGTCCAGCAACATATGGGGACCCACAGGTTGAGAACCACTGGACTAGATGAACCTTGGGATCCCTTCCAACTCTACAGCTCTATGATTCTATGAGCCCCTCTGGCCAAGCAGAGTTTATACACTCAAGATAATGTCATATACAAATCAGTTTTCTCTTAAACCACTTTAACCGCCATCATTATTTAGCATGTGGTCATAAGGGCAACTGTTTTGTACGTAAAGGACCACCTTCAGTAGTTTGCTTCATTTATTTATACACAATACTTCACTATATAGTTGTAAAGAAGAGGGAAGTTCAGTTTGTGTTATTCAAGGCCACAGGGAGAAAGAAATCCCAGGCAACCCTTCAAGTCAGTGAAGCCATGTCCTCTGCTACAACCGGCAATATTCATTACTTTCCATTTCTTTGTCTGAGGGGCGGGAAACAACCGCTGCCACCCTTTCAAAGCCCTAATGTTCTTTCTGTGCTTTTGAAATCGGTGGCATTTTTCAGATCCTGCCTAGCTGAGAGGAAATCTGAGCACATTTCTTTTTATGATGATTATTATTATTCTGCACAAGGACTGATGGCTCCTAACCTCTTGGTCTCTCTTTACTCTGCTTTCTCTTTTATGTTACATTAGAGCACATGGTGCCATTAGACTTCAATTGAAAGAAATGAAAAATCAAAAGGGGGCACTTGCTTCAGGTAAAAGCTACAAAGACACCCAAAGCTTTTCGCAAATCTTAAGCAAACTCCATTCACCCTTGACAATGTTTAAATAAACAATCTTTATGACATCCTTTTTATTTGACTTTGCTTCAATAAATACCACGAAACCGGGCACCTCCAGGGGCATTTCTGCTTCTGCAAAATACTGATAAGTCTCATCAGCATTTTTGTTTAAATGTACAGGATTTTGAAAGTAAAGGTTTAGTATTAAAACAAAATCCAAACAACAAAAAGGTGATTTACATCCAACAAGCTCTTTTCTTTTCTTTTAAAAAATATATATTTCGAACTAAGATTTTCACATGGTTTAGAAAGTAGCCTTCGGCCTGCCTCGTGGGAGAAGTCAGGGATTTATTGACACAACTTTACCGACACAGCAGCCTTGGGACTAGAGCAGTTTACAACAACAGTTTAAGAAAATAACCAAGGAAAACAGCTTCCAATTCAATCTGCAAATGGAATTGAGAGAGGAAGAATGCAATCATCGGTATTGGATTTTAGCCAGGGCACGAAAGGTTAACAACTCAAATGTTATAAGATGTTATTATTGCCAGGCCCAAGGCACAGCTGGTTAAGAGCTTTATGAAATAACTACCTGAAAGGACATCACTACCAGCGCTGCCTTTCCTAAGTAACTGTTTTGGTCCTATCTTAGGCTGCCCCATGAGCTGCATTTTCTAACACAGAGACTAATCTAGGGATGTTGTGGCTGTGTATATTTATAGTCTATGTACGGCAGAGCAATTTCTTCTTTCATGTGGCTACGGATTGGGGGAACTAATAAAAGCAGGGGTTCTCTGATTAGCAAGCTCAAAATCCCAAAGGGGCTTACACCACTACAGCTCAGTGGCACAGCACACATTTCACACACAGAGAGCTCAGGGTTCAATTCCCAGCCCTCTCCAGTGAGAAGGTTCTCAGGCAGAAGTTCTGGGAGAGGCCTTTGGGGTTTGAGTCCTTAGAGAGGGACAGCCAGAGCTGACAGTATGAAGCTGCTTTTCACCACATCCAAACCCTGGTCTATCTAACTCAGTATTGGCAACAACTATCCAGGGTTTAGGGACACAGGTGGCGCTATGGGTTGAACCATAGAGCCTAGGGCCTGCCGATTGGAAGGTCGGTGGTTCGAATCCCCGCGATGGGGTGAGCTCACAGCTCCTGCCAACCTAGCAGTTCGAAAGCATGTCAAAGTGCAAGTAGATAAATAGGTACCGCTCCAGCGGGAAGGTAAACGGCATTTCCGTGTGCTGCTCTGGTTTGCCAGAAGCAGCTTAGTCATGCTGGCCACATGACCCGGAAGCTGTACGCCGGCTCCCTCGGCCAATAAAGAGAGATGAGTGCTGCAACCCCAGAGTCGTCAGTGACTGGACCTAATGGTCAGGGGTCCCTTTACCTTTACTATCCAGGGTTTAAGGCAATTGTGTTTCCCAGTCCTAACTGGAAATCCCAGGGATTGAACCTAGTATCTTCTGCATGCAAAGGATGTGCTGTTCTACCAATGAGCTATGGGCTTCCTCCTAGTACCATGCTAGATGCACCAATGGTTTAGTAGTGCTACAAAATATAAATCCTTTTTATTTATTTTTACACCGAGATTAACCAAGAAAAAAAAATGTTATAAAAATGCTATGGTTCAAACACACACAATGTACCGTACTTTTCCGTGTATAAGACTAGGTTTTTTCAATTCAAAAATCATGTTCAAAATTGGGGGTCGTCTAATACATGGGTAGTGCATTGTGGAGCCGCGGGATTGGTTGCTGCCGCGAGTTGGAGATTATTATTGGTGGCTGCTGCAAGGGCTCTTGTTGATCGGCTGTCGCTGTGGCAATTGGGCGCGTGACTTGCTGTGTTTATTGGTGATGGGACAGAGGATCAGCTGCTATCAGATGCGTCTGAGCGGCATTGTCAGTCTGGTGGGTAAGTGATCTTTGGCAGCACCCCCTAAAAAAAGCTCAACAACTCTGCCCACCCTCCCAGAAACTCAACTGTGGGCAATCCTCCCCCCATTTTCTAAATTTTGAGTCTTCCAAAATAGGGGTCGTGTTATACACAGAAAAGTACGGTACATATTGTGATGCTATGTGAGTTTTAAATTGTTAGAAAGTATGCCTCTGCATAGAACTAATATCTCACTCTTACATCGGCTCCCTGTGTTCTCCTAGGCATGGGGACTTATCAAGTTTCAACAAATGCCTGGGAGCATCCAGAGCTGCAACAATTCATTAGGACCATTTTCATGTAAGCTTCCTGTGAGTGTAGTCTAATTTATTACACACCTTTCCCTAGGACACCTGTGGCAAGAAGTCCATCATAAAGACTTTATGATTTTTACTGTTCCTGCAGGAGTCACAGTCATCCAGGACTAGATAAGCAGAGCGTCAGTGAAGACAAAGTTACATTGTTTTCACCATAAACCAGAATTAAATCTAAGCACATGTCATTGCATCTGCATATTTCCAGCATCTTTAAGATCTAGGGATGCTTCTCAAATTCTCCTCCTCTGAATTTCTGTCTAGATTTTGGAATTGTGAATTATCTAGCCTCATTTCCATAGACAAACTGATACATTAGGAACTCATCATCATCTTGAATTTTATACACAAAGTGCAGTGAGCCATAGTTTGCTACAGCTATCAGTTCCTTTACATCCCATCTGTTCTGCCAAGGGCAGGGCTCTTTCTGGATCTGGAGCCAATAAGCACACCAGTGGATGAAGAAAAAGCAATGCTTTATTTGCGTAAGGCTAACAGATAGCAGCGGGGGACGCGGGTGGCACTGTGGGTAAAAGCCTCAGCTCCTAAGGCTTGCCGATCGAAAGGTCGGCGGTTCGAATCCCCGCGGCGGGGTGCGCTCCCGTTGCTCGGTCCCAGCGCCTGCCAACCTAGCAGTTCGAAAGCACCTCTGGGTGCAAGTAGATAAATAGGGACTGCTTACTAGCGGGAAGGTAAACGGCGTTTCCGTGTGCTGTGCTGGTGCCGGCTCGCCAGAGCAGCGATGTCACGCTGGCCATGTGACCCGGAAGTGTCTCCGGACAGCGCTGGCCCCCGGCCTCTTGAGTGAGATGGGCGCACAACCCTAGAGTCTGTCAAGACTGGCCCGTACGGGCAGGGGTACCTTTACCTTTCTACCTTAACAGATAGCAGCAGGCATAGAAAACACAAATTATAACATACCAGACAGGAGTCACACACAATCTCCCCTTCAGCTGCCTGGAACTCCAGGTAGAGCAGTGAGAAAGACCCCGGCCGACAGTCTCACAGCATCTGGTACCTTGAGCCTCTTCAGCCCACAGCTTTAATAGCTAACTTTGATTTGATTGATTGCACCTGGTTAGCAGGCATCACCCATGATCAGCCCGGGACACCGGGTGCGACTAATGCGGAGCAGCTGAGAGTCTCCAACACTGCAACTGGGTATCCTCCCCACTAGCCAATCTGCATTTAGAACACAGGGGACCCAGGAAACTCCTGACACAGGTGTGTGAAAAACAAATTATACTATCATGAATCAGCAAACCTTAAACCGGGGATGTAAAAGGGGAAGAGACATGTCATCTAACTCCTCGAAATTACAGTGGTCTTCCACGTTTCCCCTACACCATCCAACCCCTTCTACATCACCAATGTTCATGAGACGACTGATAAAATGCTGCAAAGTAACGAATGTGATGCAATTATTGGCCAATCATTCATAAACATTTCTGTGCAGTGGGGAGCCTCTCTCCTCAAAAAAAAAAAAGCAAGGCTTTTTTGTCAGGATGCATCAAGATCCTGTTGCAGGGTGTTTAACAACACTGGTAAAACACCACACACACAAATAATTTTGATGAGACAGTGATTAATAACTTATTATTATTCCTTTTTTGGGCAGGGTTCTTTCAATGCACATATGTAGGGCAGGGGAAAGAATGTAAAGTAACTGAAAACTTTATCAAAGAGTGCATGCTCCAGTTCTGAAATTAATTTCAGAAATGATCCCCATTAAACCAAAATTTAAAAGGAGTGCATGGGTGCAGGGCACAATGAACCAGAAAAACAATAAAGGAGTGGAACATGGGAAATGTTCTTATTCCTAACTAGATAAAACATAAAGCACAAAGAAGACTGTAGAGAAAATGTTATGTACTGGGCCAGCAGGGGGATACTGTAGATAGTTTTTACTCAGGTCCACATATGCAAATAAGGGATCAAAAGTGACATTCAGTGATTGGATAGTTACAGAAAGTTGTTACAGTTACGTTGTACTGGAGCTCTATATAAGCAGGCTGACTGAATCCTTCAGTTCAGTTCTGTTCTGGCCTGTGAATAAACAAGAGCTGTTTGAAGAATCGCTGTGTCGTCTGATATGTTCACCCACAACCTAACAGAAAAGGCACATTGATTACGCTTAGGGTGCTTCCAGACTGTTGCTGTTTTCTAGTGGGATATACTGGCAAGTGGGATACAACTTACATGATGCAACTTCAATTATCGGCTCCTGCAAACAAACAGAATGCATGCTCAAAAAATAGCTTACATCATCTAATCTCCCTGCAAGCTCTGTGCAAACAAAACGAGATGAGTACTTAAAGCAACTATACTAAAAGAAAGGAAAGCAATACATTTGGATTTACCATGTATGTCTGCAGCATCAATCATTCCTAGTTCAACTGGTGTTCCTGTTTTCAGAGTATATGTAGATGGGGTCTGATGGAGAACGCTTACTTCTCCAAAGGAGTCTTTTGGATGCAGTTGACCAATGAGGACTTGTTTCATCTGCTTCATCTGTTTTGAAACATGAACCCATACTGTTGGTTTCTTCAGCACATATTTAGGACTAGAAGATGCACAGCATACAATTTATATGATAAATCGCAAAAACTGTATGGGCTGATGGCCCTTGGTATGGTGCAAAATTCTGGCTGATAAGCTAATGGAAGTGTAAGGTTGTCTGAAACTTTTAGGAAGACATGGGGGCCTTTTATAACATTTGCAATGTGCTTTAGGCTGGGCGCGCACATCTTATCCTAGAATCAATGGAGCCTCCACACCATTTAGATCTATTGCACTTAGTTCCTCCTAGAAAAGCCCTTCATGAGATTGGCTTCGTTCTGAAAATAAATGCTCATTGCAGATGAATTCTGCATCACCCCATAGTATCTCCTTCTGAAAACAGATGTGGGCAGTCCCAGCAATATGGTGTTTGTATCCACATCTACCCAAGGACATTGGGGGTGGGGGTCTACCAAGACTTCAATCATCACTTCCTACTTTCTTCTTCCATCAGCTGGGGCATGTATAGGGAAGAAAAGGTATGGATAACTTAATCAAGGGGAGGTTTTCCAAAGCTTGTCCAGTGACCGCATTCACACTTGTGAACAGCAGGATTTAGAATCAATGTAGACTGAAAAAAGTGTGTTGAGGATGAGCATGAACGATTCTGGATCGAGAAAAATTACATTTTAGCAATGTAAACATAGCCATGGTTATCACCGGATCCCCAAAAATCTTTTGGGAAAGACCTGTTGCCCTGGCTCATTTGATCTTCAATTTCATTATCATTTGAAACATTTAACTATATTCCTGTGAGAATATTCTCTCCCCAGGTGACTCATTTCCTGTACAAATGATAGTCACCAAGTTTGGGGGTGGTTGCATTTTGTTTTATTGGCACCACAAATATGACATTTTTTTATACCTGGACAGAAAGCTACAGATATAGAATGCAAAATATGCACAAAAATGCACAAAAAAAGGGCTGTCAGAGTTAAGCACTTATAAGTGCCAGGGACTCCAGCATAAGAATTAAGCACATTCTTAGCTCTCTCCCCTGAAATCACAGAGCTTCAATGGGTCATACCCAACACTGTTGGCTTTTGGTATAATTTGGTTAAAGAATAAAAGGAAAACTCCCTGGATGTCTAGATCCAGGTTCGGGGCAAGTACACTTTGGTGACAGGGACCCAGCAGAGATTTAAAAACACAAAATATGCTCTTAAGAAATGTTGAATGTTTAGAAGCTAGGCTATTTTTTATTTGCGACATGATTCCACCCAATAACTGACATTCCCTGAGCAATGTGCCTTAAAAGTCATATTTTAAAAAATAATAATAAATCAAGCAAACCAAATAAAAACAATCACGGGGGGGGGGGGGGAGAGAAAAGATAGAACATAGGTAGGCAAACTAAGGTCCAGGGGCTGGATTCGGCCCAATCGCCTTCTAAATCCGGCCCGTAGATGGTCCGGGAATCAGCGTGTTTTTACATGAGTAGAATGTGTCCTTTTATTTAAAATGCATCTCTGGGTTATTTGTGGAGCATAGGAATTCATTCATTCCCCCCCCCCAAAAAAAAATATAGTCCGGCCCCCCACAAGGTCTGAGGGACAGTGGACCGTCCCGCTGCTAAAAAAGTTTGCTGACCCCTGAGATAGAACCACCAGTGACAAACTGTATGAGACTGGAGGAAAAAACAATAAGATTTATTTATTTATTTTACAAAAATAATAAAAAATAAGAATTTAAAATGCCTGGGAAAATGGAAACAGCCTCATATGCATTGAAAGCATCATAGTGTGAGTGTACTGCATCACACCTTAGCAGAGAAAGGAGAAGGGTGGAGCTGCTGTAGTTGGTCTGGGTGCCTATGTAAGTGAGCCTACTGCCCTCAAGTGCCACTGACGATGGTGAACCATTGTTGAGGTTAAGATTCAGCTGCCAGTCCAGTCAACTACTGTATGTGAAATTGAGGGTGGCTAGGTGAAACTTTGTGTCAGACAGCAAGATGACTTTGGCTCGCTGAGTAAGTAATCCAACAAAAAACAAAACAAAAGGATTTCCAGAACTGATATTATGGATGAAAATGTAATTCCTCACCATTTTCCCCAAAGGTCGCTTCACAAGGGCCGGAATGATTCGGTAAGCATTGCAACTTCCAGACTTAATGAATCCAACATATTCACTTAATTCTCCTGCTTTCATAAGCACTGCAAGAAAAATAGCAAATATATATATATATATATATATATATATATATATATATATGGTTTTCTCCAACAATAATTTTTGCTAAATTATATTTTGAATTATGCCAAATGATGCTGTTTTTGAAGCAAACTTTATATGATATTTTGCCCTAAGGAGTGAATGCTGACCTCGTATACCTTGAATGTCTCTGTTTCCAAGGTGAATCAAGGGTGAGCGATGCAGAAAAGATCTCCAGTGTTAATTAGCACCACCCACCCCCGCTATTATTTCTCTGCTATGGATTAAATCCGTTTGCATATTATTCTGTTTTTCTTGAAATTAAACACTTTCTGTGAAGGAGGGCACACTCAAGATTACTTAACACATTTGAAGTTTTCCCTTTAATGTATTTACATAGCGATAAAAGAAAGATAAAGAAAATGTTTTCTACACATTCTGCATTCATGTCCAGTTTCAAATCTGTATGAGTGAATAGAGCCCAGGATAGAAGTCATTCCAGATTAGCAGGACAAGCCTATATATGTTTTCACCTGGATGTAAGTCCTCCTATGTCCATTGGGGATTACTCCCAAGTAAATGCATAGGGTTGCAGGTGAATGGGTCCTAAATATATTTGGTTCATTTATTAAAGCATGTTTTATGCTGCCTTTCGGGGTGGAGCCTTAAATTAGGCAGGGATGGCCAACAATACGTAAAACACAAAATAAGTGTCTCATGTATGCTCCCTAGACTTCTTTATTTAATCAAGTTTTATTATGTTCCAACCTGAAGACTACTGTTTCAAATTTGCCTGTTCTATCCAGTAATGATAATAATAGAATAATAATTTATTATTTATACCCCACCCATCTCGCTGGGTTTCCCCAGTCACTCCAGGCGGCTCCCAGCAGAATATTAAAAACAAGATAAAACAGCAAACATTAAAAACTTCCCTAAACAGGGCTGCCTTCAGATGTCTTCTAAAAGTCAGATAGTTGTTTATTTCCTTGACATCTGATGGGAGGGCGTTCCACAGGGCAGGCGGCACTACCGAGAAGGCCCTCTGCCTGGTTCCCTGTAACCTCACTTCTCTCAGAGAGGGAACCGCCAGAAGGCCCTCGGCGCTGGACCTCAGTGTCTGAACAAGTAGCATGCACTCACAAACCTATATGCACACAGGCTCCTGAATCATTCCACTTTGAAAGAAATGATGTGCTACATGTCAATAGAGTAATTCCAGGTTAAAGCAGTGGCTGTAAGTTCCTACTCTACTGTTATAATCCATTCCACTATATTTACACTTGCACAACAGAACTTGCCCCTTCCTTCACCCAAATCCTCCAGGGCAGATTTGGGGTGGGTAGGACATATAAGGGAGAAGTTCTGTTGCCCAACTGTACATTCTTGCATTAACAGAATGATTGCATCCTTAATTTTTTAAAAAGTGAACATTTCAAACTTGTTTTCGCTCTGTACCTACCCTGAATACCAGGGGGGAAAGGGCAAGAAGGGAAAGCCAGGCTTTTGCAATTAGAAACTGAGCATATTTGGCCTCCAGGAAAAGAACTATTGACATTGGCTCTTGAAACAGAACCCTGACATTTTGCTACAATGAAAGCAGCGGCACAAACACAACATTGTCACTAGTTCAGTACAAATGGAAACCAAGGGCAGGAGACCACATAAGGTAGGGAGACCGAACAGCTGGGAAGAAGGCAGACTCCATGGAATTGGAGTATTGCAAAGTCACTGCAGACTTTTATTTGATGTGGGCATACAAGAGCAAAGCTCTATTGAAGTCAACGAAGCTATGAATCTGGCTGCTCGACACCAGCTGGAATGCTCAGCTTGAGTTGGCACCTAACATTTTTCCATGGCTGGAAAAAAATAGCAATAATAAACGCAGATGCTTTCAAAGTGTAATGCTGCCATTATATGCTCCTTTGTGACAGCCTATTGATGCAAAGTGGCTGTGAACTGAGCACCACTCATCATTTAACCCAGATTTATGGATAACTTATAACAAAAATACTGGTTGTGCCATGAAGTCCAAGGTGACTCTAAGATTCAAACAGACTTCTTAAAAAGAAAGAATGCCATTAAAAAAAAAGCAATAACAATTTTTATGTAATGCACCCCAACTCTCTCTGTAAAATAACACCATAAAACACAATTCAGTAATATAAGATGCCCAGCGTGAAAAAGAATGTGTGTCATTTACACTTTCTTTATCTCTGCTTCA
This sequence comes from Podarcis muralis, assembly GCF_964188315.1. Lineage (NCBI taxonomy): Eukaryota > Metazoa > Chordata > Lepidosauria > Squamata > Lacertidae > Podarcis > Podarcis muralis. The sequence continues at coordinate 27,965,915 of NC_135662.1, forward strand.
GGATAATACACAAAGTGGTCCTTACCCTCCCAAGTATTGCATGATCTGAAACAAAAATTCTGTTCCTTCTGTCAAGCCATAAATGATGTTTAACATATCCAGGAATAAAGCCAACTCCAGAATAACACTGATGTCATCCTGAATTTGAAACTAGAAATGTGCAGTGTTTTGGGATACATTCTAAACTGGGATGCTTTACAGAGATTCTGGGCTTGAGCAAGATGAAGTGGGACCTGTACAAGGCACCCTGAATTGAAGTGGGGATCCCTCCTTTCCTTGTGGCACCTCAGAGACTCAGATATAAAAAAGAGCTCCAGCCAAGTATCTTCTAAAAGTGAAACATAGAAAGGGTAAACTGGGCTAGAGGGCAGAGGTAAATACCAGGATGCAGACATGAAAAAGACAAAGCTCCATTGTAACTGAGAGGTCAAACTTGCAAACAGAAGAGGTTCTTTTACCAGGCTTTCCAAACCCAGTGCCTTTTGGGAAGGTAAATTATCTACCCCAAAATTAAATGTGTGTAAACAACAACAACAACTCCTGAGCAGCTTTATCTTCATATCTGCAATTTTCAAACAATTGCCCACCAAACACATGTGGAGATTAAGTGAGTTCCATTCTGAAACTGTTAGCAGCTGTCCTTGCAGGAAAATCACTGCAGATCTCTTTCTGAAATTTGGCAGGACTCATCTCCTCAGAATGGATGAGCTTGCCTGCAAACGTCACCCAATTCTACCTTAAAAAGTTAAAAAGGTATAGACATTTCCTTAAAAAAGAGAAAAAAACAAGGTGACTAGGACAAAAAGAAACAAAAAGGAAGAAAAGACCTGGACTGGTTTGCCTGCAATTTTGGCAAGCTCGATCCACTCTGGAGGGGTGAACTATGCTTGCAAAATCTCTTCCACTTTTATCAAAAAGTTATGGCCATTTAGATAAAATTTTCCAATAGTGGGTGCAGGGGGGCAGGAGTGAAGCCTCACACCCTCCCCCCATCGCGGCCTCTGTCTCAGACCCAAAGCTGAAACAGGAAGCCTCTAAAGTGTTTTCTGAAGTGCTGGATGGGTGTAAACCAAACCTTGTGGCCAGTGCACCATGACTTACAACTCTGGCATGCTACCAGAGACATTTGCGAGCAAAATGAGCTGCTGCCTTAAGACAAATGCCTGATGCTCTTAAACAAAGGTGAAGGAAAATGTGGGGCTATATAAGTCAATGGGTTTTCCCACCAGAAGAAGTAATGAGCTGCACCACTGCTCCTGGTGAGAGGAATTCGAACAGACAGCTTATCTGCAGGTTTAAATAAAACTTGTCATAAAATCTATTTCTTCCCCCCATAGACTCTATAACTTTTTGTTGCACAGTCCTGAAATGCCATGTAGCCAGGAAGAAGAACCTGGTTTCGAACAGCTAAATACATGGAACATTTTCATTAATAATAGCAACCCCATTCACAGCTGCATAATTAACACCTTGAATAACGGAGGGAAAGGGCAAGAAAGTTAATTTTTGTAGGCATTCCTGTAGCCTGTTTCTGCAGCGGTGATGGGCTCACTTTGTTAAAACCCTTGGTTCTTTTCTTCCTTGTTCTTCAGTTTCTGTAGACTCTAATCAGCATAACGTGTGGGCCTTGTACCTTTGCAGCAGATGTCTCATTGCTGAAGGTACCGCCATGGGTGCAAAATCCCATCAAAAGCAGAACAGAAATCAGGGCAGGGTAGTTAAGAAAATAAAGCATGCAATAATTGGGTGGCATGGACATCCTTTAATGTTCTTTAACTTGTGTTATGCTATGGAATGCTCTCCCTAGGAATGCTCGCCTGGTGCCCATATGGTTGTGTCTTCAGTACCAATCTAAGGGTTCGTCCAGATTTCTTTTTTGTGCCATGTTTCTAGGCACAGGTCTGGGCTTTAAAGCTCCATGTCGAAGTGGGCTGTTGTTTTTTTCCTGCCCCAAAACTTTCCCTGGGAAAACCTGTGTTTTACTGCTGAATCATAACAAACACCGATCAGTGGGTGGTTTTAAAATTCCATGTCTGACAGCAATTGCCACGCGTTTGCTTTTTATCGTCTTCTATGTGCTGGGTTTTTTTATACTTGGCTTTTAAGCTCGCTGGGTTTTTAAACTTATTGCAGATTTTTACAGTACCTTTGTTTTATTGTTACATTTTATTTTTCTGTACTAGGCCCAAAGCATTTATTTCACGGTGTATCTTATGAGCATAATAATGAATGAAGGAATGAATGGAATTAGAATTCAGACTCAAAGATGCCAGATTTGACCTCGTTGGCAATGACTGGCATGGAAGTTTGCAGTTCTGAACAAAAGTGGGGGGTGTTAAGTTGTGGGTGAGAACTTCAGTGCTGTTCCACCAGGCCTTTGGTCAGGGCGCAGCCTGACCCCCTCCTCTGGCAATCTGCACAGAATTGTGCTTAATGGTTGCCATCAATTTGATTTTAATTAATTTTTATAATGAAAGGTTTTTGAAATGTTGGATTATTTTGATTGTTGTTAGCCGCCCTGAGCCCAGCTTCGGCTGGGGAGGGCGGGGTATAAATAAAATTTTTTATTATTATTATTATTATTATTATTATTATTATTATTATTATTACAGGGGGCTTAACTTCAACTTCATTCAGAAAATGCACACACACAGTCTCTGTATACATTTGTGGTTAGAGCTACTGGGAAGTTCTCCTGCACAACCTGCCTTGGAGGAAAGGGAGCAGTGAAAAATCATAGCAATGCACTTTCCTGGCTCCCTTTCCCCTGTCCCAAATGGGAGGATTTCTGCTGTTCATTTATATTAATGGCCAAAGCCTAAGACCAACCATTATTAATTTCTACTCTAATTTTGAGCGCAACGGATAGGGCTTCTCCGGTGATTTATCTATACATTCACAAGCACATAAGCACATTCCTTTCTTTAACCAGAGTGGGGGAATTCTTCCCCCTCCATTTTTGTCTGAACTCTTGCTGAGCCCTTTAAAAGCCGTTGGTGGTTTAAAATAAACTAGTATTTTACAGCTCCTTCACAAAACAACGTGAGTTCTGCCAGAAGCTCCAAAGCAAGATGAAGAAGTAGAGAACAATCATTTCCACATAATGAAATTGTTTGAAAAGCTTTCCCTCGACGTACCTATATAAGTACTATTTTGCTAGGAATTCTTGCTCCAGTGCCAATGATGTGACACACAATACTGTGGCTTGGCAGCTATACCACCACTACAGCTGAGAGGGTGGCTGAAGGCTGCAATCATAAACACACCAGGTCTCTTTTGACATCATAGAATTCACTTCAAAGCAGACGTACCTAGAAATGTCCTGCACAACTTGGTTGAATTGTGACCACTAATTATTAACTGGTAGTCGTCACTGAGCCCAATGAACATTGTTGTTGTTGTTTAGTCATTTAGTTGTATCCGACTCTTCGTGACCCCATGGACCAGAGCACACCAGGCACTCCTGTCTTCCACTGCCTCCCACAGTTTGGTCAAACTCATGTTTGTAGCTTCGAGAACACTATCCAACCATCTCGTCCTCTGTCGTCCTTTCTCCTTGTGCCCTCCATGTTTCCCAACATCAGGGTCTTTTCCAGGGAGTCTTCTCTTCTCATGAGGTGGCCAAAGTATTGGAGTCTCAGCTTCACGATCTGTCCTTCCAGTGAGCACTCAGGACTGATTTCCTTAAGAATGGATAGGTTTGATCTTCTTGCAGTCCATGGGACTCTCAAGAGTCTTTAAATGTATTTTGGCACCCTGTGTTTGGGATTCCCCACATCTTTCCAAAGGCAACCAAGCATTCTCTCTGCACAAGCACATCTACTTGCGATTATAAGCCTCCCCATGTGCTGTTTTGAAGTTCTCCTTCCCCTGCAAGCCAATTGTAGGGTGTGCTGGGGGGGGGGGAGAGATGGGGGGGAAACCCCATTGCACAAGTGGAAACCCTTGTGTGAGGCTTCCACTGATGGCGTTCATTGGTGAATTCCGCCCAATGTGTTTATTCACAAATGTATAGGTTTAGCTGGTGTTACTGGGTGTGCAGAAACAAACAGGGTACTTAATGTACAGCAACGTACAGTTTCATACCATCCAAATCAGTTCGAAGTGAAGTGAAAATCTTCCATAAACCTTCTAGCTTTTCTTTCCACTCCTAAGACTGTCCCTCCCAGGTGAAACCAGTTCAGTCATTATGCTGGCCTATGGGTGTGAGTTAGAGCCCAGAAATCTGGAACAAAGGGTTACTTTCCACAGCCAATTGTCCCCTGTCCCCTGTTAGTGTGTGGAACAAGAGGCCTCACGCCGAGCAAACTGAAGAACTCCCTTCGTTTCTTTACTTTGGCTGGAATGCCAAACATCTTCTGGGATTTAACAGAGAAGGAAATGTAATCTCGGTGTCTACTGAAAGTGCTCAAAACAAGGGCACAGGCACATATTTCTAAGGAAAGTAATAAGGTGTGAAAGAAGTGTTGTAAGCCATGAGCACACAAACAGACCTAGACTCTGCCAGTGTTCCCCTAAGTCTATCAGAGTAGCACCATCTCCATATCTGTACAATGAAGTCACTGTCAGCAAGAGTGTGCCACGCCATGTACACACCCACGAAAGTAGGACACGGACTGCGATGTTCCCACATCTCTCTCTTGGGGTCCCTGTGATCTGCTCTCAATTACAGTGGCGGCACCATAATTTTATCTGTTATTTTTCTGAACGCACTGATGTTTTCTAAATTCACAGGCCCATGGCTTTCTTAAAGGGAGAACTTTCAACTTCCTAAAACTTTTTAACTTAGGAATGATTTCACTGTTGCTGGCACCTCTGCCCATTTTATAGAGATTGATATCTAAACCAAGGTTGAGATCAGGGGTGGGGATTGGGGAATAGCAAACTGGGCTGAGTTCAGGGTTTTGTGCATCTATCTTATTTTTAAAAAGCCAATGTATTCTGAATAGTGGTGGCCAATAAGTGAGTTTTACAGCTGGCTACCACTACTGGGTGAGAGGGAAGGAGTTACCACTAGAAGATACTTTCTAAATAAAAGTAAATTGGCTCCTGTTGTATAATTTGACCTTTTCCCTTTCTCAATGTGGTTCATATCTATATCTATATAATTTAAGATTACCTATAATGGCTTTGGATAGGGACGCGGGTGGCACTGTGGTCTAAACCACTGAGCCTCTTGGGCTTGCCGATCAGAAGGTCAGTGGTTCGATTCCCCCCGATGGAATGAGCCTCATTGCTCGGTCCCAGCTCCTGCCAACCTAGCAGTTCGAAAGCATGCCAGTGCAAGTAGATAAATAGGTGCCACTCTGGTGGGAAGGTAAATGGCATTTCCGTGCACTGCTCTGGTTTTGGTGTTCTGTTGCACCAGAAGAGGCTTAGTCATGCTGGCCACATGACCTGGAAAAGCTGTCTGTGGACAAACGCTGGCTCCCTCAGCCTGTAAAGCAAGATGAGCGCTGGAACTCCAGAGTCGTCTGCGACTGGACTTAACTGTCAGGGGTCATTTACCTTTTTATAATTGCTTTTTATAATTGTTTTCTGCTAACACCCACTGCAATTTGTATCATTTGCGGTTGTGTTCAAAAATCCAAATACTTTGTAGCTATAGACACAGGCAGGGAGATGACACATGCAGCAAATGCTGCTTTGTTCCACTGTTCTTTAATGTTGCAATTTTGTAGATCTTCTAATCATTGGTTGTATTTATTTTATGCTGTGTAATACCTTAGGCATTTTTAGGAGGAACAACAGTAATTAAATGAAATAAGTAAACAAATAAATTCCAGGTAGATGTTACACGTCCAGAGGTCATGTGCCCTTTTTATATTGTAAGCCTCCATATGATCCTCAGATGGACAGTATAGAAATTTAATATGAATGATCAGGATTGGACTCATTTTATACCTATTTTTTCTCCTGCAGCAAACAACAAGAACACTTTCCCCCCATGTTGACCAGTCCCTTTTCTAAGTTCAGCAGATGAAGCCCTCCTGGTGTTTCCTACATGGGATGAGATATATGGGGTAAGGGCCCAAGAAATGACTTTTTCAGTGGTGGGTCATTGCATGTAGATTCTTTCTCTACTACTGAGGTGTATCTGGCCTCATTTCTTTATAGCTTCAGGTAGCTGGTCAAGGTGCATCTCTTTTTTTGGAGGGTGTTTGCAGGAGAAGAGGCCTGATTCCATCACCACTAGTTATTGTCATTCAATTTGTTGTTTTGTATTTTAAATGCACTGTGGTTGGTTTAAAAAAACAACAACAGGCATGGCCAAACTTGGCCCTCCAGATGTTTTGGGACTACAATTCCCATCATCCCTGACCACTGGTCCTGTTAGCTAGAGATGATGGGAGTTGTAGTCCCAAAACAGCTGGAGGGCCAAGTTTGGTCATGCCTGTTTTAAGATATATACTGTAGCTATTCATTTTTATTGCAGATCATCCTGTGGCCTATGCAGAGGGTGGAATATAAATCATCTAAATAAATAAATGCTTTGAATATGTTTGAAGTCTTTTAAACATTCAGTTACACCAGTGAAAATGCGAAGTTTCAAAATATGCCCACTGCTCACCCACTCAATTTCATTCAGGGGGGGGGTGCTTCATGGAAACAGGTCCCTCAGACAGCATTGGTCAGGAGAAGGCATACTATGAACAACTTAATCTTACTTCAAATATTTTAACTGATGACGGAGCACTATGCTGCTCCCCACTCCCACCCCCCACCCCAAGACTGAATTTCACTATCTTCAAACTGCTGGTTCATACATATATATGAGCAGCATCAAAGAAATCTATGAGTAGACGAATGACCTTCTTGAATACCAAGGGGGATGAGGCAGCACTGCCATTTCGTGGAATTAAGAATTCCAGCTGCTTCAAAGCAGGCAATCCATGCCTATTAAAAGGCATCGTTGTGGCTTATCATGTAAATAAGAGGCTGGATTAAAAACGGTTTAAATGCCTTTTTTACATGTTAAACTAGTGGGGAGGAAAGATGAGTTTGTGACATTTGAATGTTATTTGGGAGACTATTTAATTAGTATATGAGCCTAACATATCAGGCCGGATGTCCTTGCCACCAAGTGTTTTTCTCCCCGCCCACTACTCTTTTTATTATGTCACTATAAAGGAAATTTAGTTGCGTCACAAAAAAGGAGAGTAGTTTTACTTATATAGCTGCATTTAGATTTAATACTTCACCTTCAAGGCATGTACTCCAGAAACTACTTGCTCTGAAGGTGCCCTGAGGAAAACACAGGCAGAACTGTAACAGCGTGTTGTTGAGGCTGAGGACCTAGAGAGCTTTCGCACCTCCTTTCTATCCAGTTTGCAATATGTCACAACCTCTCAACAAATCCCAACGTGTCACCTCCATTTGCTTGGCGGTGCTCTGGCCAGTCACAGGCAACACAAACATGATAATATTAGCTCTGGCTGCCCACAAAAGGAAATGAACAGGCTCACTAGAACCCAGTAGATGCAATTGATCTTCAGTAATGAGAAAAATACAGTCAATAACACTTCTGCAGAAATCATTTTGTGAAAGACAAGAACCGTGGTGCAGCAGTAGATATCATCCTAGATAAAGGTAGAGGTACCCCTGACGGTTAGGTCCAGTTGCGGAGGACTCTGGGGTTGCGGCCCTCATCTTGCTCTATAGGCCAAGGGAGCAGTGCACGGAAATGCCGTTTACCTTTCCGCCATAGTGGTACCTATTTATCTACTTGCACTTGATGTGCTTTCGAACTGCTAGGTGGGCAGGAGCTGGGACCAAACAACGGGAGCTCACCCCATCGTGGGGATTCGAACCACTAACCTTCTGATCAGCAAGCCCTAGGCTCTGTGGTATAGACCACAGTGCCACCCACGTCCCTATCATCCTAGGTAGGTAAAGTAAAAGGTAAAGGACCCCTGAATGGTTAAGTTCAGTCGACTATGGGGTGTGGTGTTCATCTTCACTTTCAGGCTGATTTCAAACTGCTAGATTGGCAGGAGCTGGGACAGAGCAACAGGAGCTCACCCCATCACACGGATTCGAACCACCGACCTTACGATCATCAAGCCCAAGAGGCTCAGTGGTTTAGACCTCAGCACCACCTGCATCTCAATAAATGTCCTCCTATAGCAATGGGAGTGACGGAGACTCCATGGTGGGGCGTCTGAAAAGCCACAGAGTCCAATGAGGCAGGGCAGAAGGGCTCAACTCTTCATGATAAAAGGATGATAAAGGATGCCATTTTTGCAGTGGCGTAGCGTGGGGGGTGCAGGGGGGGCCGGCTGCACCGGGCGCAACATCTGGGGGTTAGGGTTAGGGGGCGCAAACCCACGGGTTAGGGGGCGCAAATCCACGGGTTAGGGGGCGCAAATTACTTGCCTTGCCCCGGGTGCTGGCAACCCATGCTACGCCACTGCATTTTTGTATATTGCATAGGTTGCCAACTCACCAGAGACCAGCTCTTGAAATGAAACATGAAACGGGGATGGATTATAATATCACACATTATGTTATTATGAATGCTAGCCTTGCTATGTGTGTAATTTAAGAGTAATCCCACCTCAGTATTCCACCTTAGAAGAGGCACTGTTCATTTCAACCCATTCACAATAAGGAAAAAGTAAGCAGTTAGGATTGGAACTTAAAACAAGCTAAATCATACTATTAAGATAATTTTAAAAGTGCTGCTCACAAGAGGAGATGTGGTTTCTTTTAATACCACTATGTCTTATTTTAAATAAATGTTAAATTAATAGCTCTGATTTGATGTCTCCAATGACTATTTAAACAAAGGAAATAATCACCAAAGTTAATTTTTCAAGGGATGGGGAGAATCTTGGCACACTTTTGTATTACCCCCCCCCCCAACACACACACCTTTGGGCCAATAGCCAAAGGTCACTACAATTATATATATGAAGATATAAACATAATTTGTTCCACTTAGCTGAGGTTACTTTTTGGAAGCTATCATTAATCTGATTTATAAGGCCTTTAAGAAAAGCAGCAACACACTACATCATTTCTGACAGCAGATTTTGAAATCTTAGAACAATGAGATAGCAAAACTAGAACATTGGTCAATTCCCCTTCTCCAATTTTGTGACAACCAGCTGAGACCTAGTTTGCTCTTTATCTGCCCTCTGCTGCAGTCAAAAGCCAATAATGTTTTTAAAGCAGTTTATGAATTCTATTTGTACACTCTGTTTCCTGCCCTTTATTTTGAACTTGTGTTCTAAAGCAATGGAAATATATAATTCCCCAAACCTTCCTAGTAAATGCGACCTTTTTACCAACCAGGTGACAGCAGAACCAGCTGTATTAGCTGGAAGATTAAACCAGATTAACTCAGGCTGAAAATGAAATGCGTGTTTTGAGAGCAAGGATAAGAGAGAGGTGGTTAACTCCCTCTGGATTATAATCAGTAAACAAAGCTTTTTAAATAATATTTTTTTTATTAAAAACTGCCATAGCTTAACCTCAAATTATTGGCTTCCTGCAGGAATCTCAAGTCAGTCCTTGACTGACAATATTTGTGTCTCAGCCTAAAAATACGCAAAGCTATCATGTAAACTGATTTTACAGCTGAAAATATTTATGACAGATAAAGCATAATCCCCTAATCTGCCTTCTGTGCTTTTATAGTAATTAATGAGTAACCATAGATATACTCTGTTGCTCAACACACCTGTATCACTAATCCAAGCTTATGCTGTCTGGCAAGGATGAATTGGTTAAATTGCTCATGAAGAATCTTGGAATTTTTATTATCAGATCTCTCAAGTCAACCTTAAGCACTTGGGTGCCTAACCCAGGCCCATTCTGCTGTGCTCCTCCTCTGACATCAAAGCAGCTAAGGGAATGGCAGCCTGAAAGGCCATGACATTCCTTACCTATAAAGTCTACTACAGCAGAATTATCAATGCCATCCACACAGATGTGCTAAGCCAAAAGGGTCAGAGACTGAAGGGTGAAAAGCAGGTTTTCAGAAGAAAAGAAGGTGGCCAGGTCATACAAGTGTTTCTCAGACAGTGAGCTGGGACCCATCCTTGGGTCACTTTCAGGTGGATCTCAGTGCCTCCTCAGTTGCCTGCCTTATTCCCTACCCTCTCATTGCCTTTTTGGTGGACCAATGCCTGGACCTGAATGCAGACCTTCCAAGCATCCCTATTTTCCAAGGACATTCCTGATTTAAAGAAGCAGTCCTGGTTTCTGATTTGATTTCAAAATGTCCCCCTTTTCCTTAGGATGTCCCTATTTTCAATGGATAAATGTTGGAGGGTATGGAGTTATCCAACCCCTGAGCCATCTGAAGGCAATCCTGTATAGTGTTATTGTTTTTTACATTATTGTTATGGAACGGGATGTTCCCATTTCCATCAGAGAAATGTTGGAGGGCATGTGACTGTTTCTGCATGCTGAGTAAAAGTGCCCAAGAGGCAAAGAACACTGAGAGATGGGGGGTGAAGAAAAGGAGGTGTTGAAGGAAATGAAAAGCTGAGATAAAAAGAGGATGGAGACAATAACAGGGAAGGAGGGAATATGAAAAGATAAGTGAAGAGAGATGGGAAAAATGGACAGATGCAAGGCAGGGCTCAGGTACAACTGGAGAGTGAAAGGAGAGCCAGGGAAGAAATTACAGGAGATGGATAAAAATACTTTTAGAGTCAAGTGGGAGAGGGAAGAGGGAAAAGCTTGATTTAGAGCGAAGGAAGCCAAAGTGGTGACCTCCAGTTGTTGTTGGACTACAACTGCAGTCATCCCTGGCCATTAGCCATGATGGCTGGGGCTGGTGGGATTTGGACAAGCCACAAGCCAAGCAGTGGTTCTTCAGTTAGAAGATTAGTAATGGAAGAAGCTTTCCAGAATTACAGCTTGCAAATGGACCAGTCACACTGTGGAGCGCAGCTACAGGTGAAGTGTGATCTTGGCTGTGTTTGTTGTTCATGCAGCGTAAAAGGAAAACCATACTGGTCTGGTCAAGGTATCCTAGAAATGCTTCCCAAAATCATCAGCAAGATGCAGGAGCAACTTGGCAAATAACCTGGAAAGGACTCCACAAAGGCAGAATTAAAAACTCTGCAATAAAGGATGAGAAGATGGATGTTGCACACCTCTGCTAATATTTTGGTCAGTTAAAATCTACAGAATCACATGAATGTTAAAAAGCTTCAGTGGTTCCGTTTGATTGGACAACTATTAAGCAACACTGAAGCCAGCCTGGAAGTTACTTGAGTTTTCTTCACTGAGAGTTTAAAATAAAATAAAAAATTAAAAGAAGACATTTGCCTGCACACATGAGAATTTATATTCAGTTCCCCTTATATACCACATTATTGTATATTATTGTACTTCCTGAAATGGAGTTAACAGTCAAATAATATAAAACAAGTAAAAAAAAACACCGCTGTGCCTTATCTTAATGAAAACATTATATTTTGAGGGAAGCTACATGACAAAAGTTTCCAAGGAAAATTATTCAAATTTTTATGAGACATAAAGAAGATATTGTTTCTATGCCATATACTAAATTTTATAGTGATTTTATTTTAAAGCATATGTGGGGAATTATGCGCTGCAGTCATTTATGGAGCACAATGGCTTAATAGGCTATCAAAGGGAAAGGGGAGGAGAGAAAACTCCCCAAGAGGTGAGGAGAATGTATAATTATATTTAAAAACTTTTATAGTAAAGACATTCCACAACAGTCATAATTTTATTAAGATGAAATGCAAAAAATTGGTGCCCCTACTTCCCCTCAGTAACCAGAATTCTGGGGACAGGTTCAAAGCAATTCATCATACTGTGGTACCTCGGTTTAAGAACAGCCCTGTTTAAGAACTATTCAGTTTACGAACTCTGCAAAAGCAGAAGTACTATCCCAGTTTGCGAACTTTACCTCGGTCTAAGAACGGAATCCGAACGGTGGAAGGGCACCAGCGGCGGGAGGCCTCCTTAGGGAAAGCGCGCCTCGGTTTAAGAACGGTTTCGGTTTAAGAACAGACTTCTGAAACTGATTAAGTTAGTAAACCGAGGTGCCACTGTACTGATAGGACCTCTCCATAACTGGTGTTTTATTGCAGGTGTATCCTGCAACATTTTTCCTCACATAGTAATAGTGCATTAGCGGTGGATTTATTCTGCTTTAGTTTGTTCCAAGATGCTTCTCCAATGCTGTCTAGAGGGGCTATGGCACAACAAAAGCAAAACAAGTATTTACCACTTGTGGTATAACTATGAATGCCCAAAAAACTTTTGCAGGCTTGTTGTGACCACATCATGAGCATCTTGAGCACAAATCCTCAAGAACAGGGGTCAGCAACCTTTTTCAGCTGTGGGCCGGTCCACCGTCCCTCAGACCATGTGGTGGGCCGGACTATTTTTTTTGGGGGGGGGATGAACAAATTCCTATGCCCCACAAATAATCCAGAGATGCATTTTAAATAAAAGGACATATTCTACTCATGTAAAAACATGCTGATTCCCAGACTGTCCATGGGCAGGATTGAGAAGGAGATTGAGCCGCATCCAGCCCACGGGCCTTAGGTTGCCTACCCCTGATCAAGAATATGCAATAAGAAGAACATATTGAGGGGCGCGCACACACACACACACACAAATATATATGGGTTACATTACCTGTGCAAGTTCGCAACTCCCCCCCCCCACCTCCAAATGCACAGCCCCCCAAAACACACATTTTGGGGAACCACACAAGATTGCTACCCTAGAAAAAACACTTTTTGCAGCGAGAGTGCAGCCCGAAATTGTGGTGGCCATTTTGGCCACCATCCTCTCAGAAGAAAAAAATGGGACATCCCTTTTTTCCAGGACAATTGGCAGGTATGAGATACCGGTGGGTAAACTCACCCATTTAGACTTGGAATGGGCTGGATCTTTCCAAACCTTTTTTCTTTTCTTTTTTAAAAAGCTTCTGTCCTAAAAGAATATATAGTATCTTAGAAGTCCACCTGGTTCAGTAACATTTAATTACTGGGTGTGCACGAAATCAATCTCTGTTATTCGCAATTTATGCTAATGCGGGCCCCTTAAGGCTCAACCATAAACAGGCAGCTATCATTAGGCTAAACCGGCTTCCTGGGAGATTTACAATTAAGCAGCTGTCCCAATTAAGCAGAGTGAGGTACAGTAATATTTTACAGTTACGCTGCACCTTTCATCCCAAAGCATTTTTACCAATTAAAGGTACATAATGCTCTGTAATGAATGCCTCTGTGAAAGTGTTCTCATGCAAGAGTGAGAAAAGGAAGGATTTAAGCCACGACAATGCGACAAACACCTGTTCTTAAATAACACAAGATGAGCTTGTAAATTTCAAAGGGGGTGGGGGGCGGGATGGAATCCTGTCGTCAGTGAATTCATTGGAACAAATGCTTAAGAAGCTATCTGAAAGATCCATGTGGCAAATCACGATGGCTGTTCAGACCATCTTAGTAAAAATGCAAAGCATCTGAGCTGAACATATTGCAACACTTCTTTATCAGGCCAGCATTTATGACCAGATGACAGGGTTGAAGGACTGGGAACGCGCCACAGACTTATGAGGTGCCTTTCCTCTTCAGATTGAATTAGTAATTTCCTCTTCGGTACAAACCATAATTTACCATTATATGGTTTATGCATAACCTCCAGACCAGGTTTGTAAGCCAGGATCAGACCATGGTTTGCGATTCTAGTTTGGAGATTCAGCTTCATGTACAAGATAAATAGGTACCGCTCCGGCGGGAATGTAAACGGCATTTCCGTGCACTGCTCTGGTTCACCAGAAGCGGCTTAGTCATGCTGGCCACATGACCCGGAAGCTGTATGCCAGCTCCCTCGGCCAATAAAGCGAGATGAGCGCTGCAACCCCAGAGTCGGCCACAACTGGACCTAATGGTCAGGGGTCCCTTTACCTTTACCTTTACTTTGGGAACCTGCTTTTCAATACAACTCTTAAGAGAACCAAAGTACAATATTCTGTTGCTTCTCATTGTTTTTGTATGGCTCTCCGTGTTCAGAAATGTAGGGTTGCCATATGTCCGTGTAAATCCAGACGTATGGCAGCTGGTGTAGGCAGTGTCGCTTTTGCCAATTTCCCTCGGCAATAGCTCAAAAACATCCCATTTCTTTCCTCAACAACTTGCCCCTCCCCTCAATGAAAAAGGTTAACAACTTTTCTGTCCAGATTTTCATTGTTTTAAAGATGGCAACCCTAAGAAATGTAATGTCAGAGTCAGCCCAGAGGCTCCCCACCTACACTGCATAAATAGTAGTACGTCATTGTAAACCATTATGAAATTCTGCAGAGTCAAGATACATCAATTTATAGTACCTGTCTGAACTGTGATTTGCTTAGTCTGACAAATCTGTGTTCCAGCAGTTAATGGAAGCAGCTGAAACCATGATCTCAGTAGGATCAGCCAAAAGAGTAATTATACAAATCATGTGAACAAAAAAAGGGGGAGGAAGAGGGGGGAGATTTCTAATGAGATTATGTAGCAGATAATATATGGAATTTAGCTGGCTTTTTTATTTTTAAAAATTGCTTTTATCAGCTAACACAGCTAAGTATTGAAACACATGCTGTGGCACAATCAGATAATCAAACTGTGCACCACTCATGGCAAAGAAATGGATAATAAGCATTTTTAAACAACTAATTAATCAAAAGAATTTGATAAAGTCGTTGCTTTTCTTTCCCAATGCAGTTTATCCATCTAATTCATTCCAGTATCCACTGGTTAATTAAAAAGGTTTTGTAATTTAGTTTCTTTAATAACTTAAATGGATAAAACAGTCCACATGAATAAATATTTAGCGGGATCCTCCCTTAATCGTATGAAAATGATGCACCGCATTTGCACATACCCCCCACGCACACTCCAAAAGGGCAAAGCTAAATGGCACAGCACTAAGAATGACAGGCCTGCGTCCAATTTCCCCTCTCTTCTCCGGAATGTTTGCTTCCTGAAATGAACGGCATGGTGTAATCACATTGCGTGTTTCCCTGTCACAACCCCACATGAACAACCCTCGCACCCCGCGAAAATGCATTATGCTGTGACAGCACATCACATATCTCAGGAGCTAAATGTTACAGGAACATGAAGAGAGACAGGATGCCTGCATGGTCACATATTTGCTGGCAAACCCTTATTTATTTATTTATTTATTTATTTATTTATTTATTTATTTAATTTTCTATCCCATCCTTCCTCACAAATGAGCCCAGTGCAGCAAAACAAAAAGTCGGCAAAACAGTAAGGGAAAAACTAAAAATATTTCAACATAGTCAAATATCCCATAGCGATTAATTTCAAGTTTGCCAGGAACAGTATCTTTCAGCCATCAAATGCCTGGGTGAACAGGGTTTTATTTTAATTTCTCCTGGATGTTAATCTCACCAGAGAGAGCATTCCACAAATGGGCAATGGACACCAAGAAGGCTCTATCATTGGTCAGCACCAATCCACCATTAACACTACCACCAGGACCTCCCCTACTGATCAATTATGTTCATGTGTCTAGTTACACACACACCCATCCTCAGGTATTATTGATCTGAGCTGGGCCAGGCTAGATTTTTCTATATTTTCCAAACTATAAAAACCCAGATCATGAAGATGATTGTTGGAGTTTAAAGTGAAATGACACTCACCATGGTCTGCTGGGAATTTCCTCCATTTTAACTGAGCAGCCAGCTGAAATATAAATACCGTAGGCCAGTGTCGATAACACGGACAGGCATGGATTAATTCTTCTTTGGCAAGCTTTTCACGCTTTGCTACTTCCTGAAAGACAGTTTCATGCTTAAAAGTAGCGATGAAAAGGTATACTATATATGTGTGTGTGTATTTTAAAAAGGAAAGAAACAAATAAAGAGCAGGGAAAGGAAAGTTGCAGAAATGGAATAAGATACTAAGAAATACGTAGCTCATGAATAGTAGAGATTTTAGCACAATACAGCCAGTACACTTTGAACCTAATTTATTAACAAATTGGAAACAAATTGGAATGAATGGAAGATAGATTCGTTCAATATGAACACTGAATGGCTGTAACATTATATTCAGAAATATCAATTCCATGTCTGATAACCTAAATGTTAACAGAGCTCCTGGACTGTGTATTGACATGATGGCAATCCATGTTTATTTTTACCATAGTCCTGTACTCAATAATTTAATACACAAGTGCAGGAATACACCATTAGATTAATATTTTAACTTTTTTAAAAAAGCTTTGCACAAACTTTCCCTTCTTGTCACTCATACCAACTATCTATCAAGGACTTCCCACTGATCGCCCAAAGCAAGGATGAGGAACCCATAGCCCTCCAGATGTTCTTGGACTCCAGCTCTCAGCAGCCCCAGCCAACATGGCCAGGGGTCAGGGATGGTAGGAGTTCAGCAACATCTGGGGGGCCATGGGTTCCCCACCCGATACATACATTTCAATGCAAATTTGCCTAGATCTTGCACATTTCTCCACATGCCAGTGGGTGCATGTTCTTCGAAGGTACGACTGCATGCCACATGTTGGCTATCTATGAGCCAGTCAACATTCCAGCAAGCCATTAGAATGATCAATTGGATAACTTACACTCACCACGAAAGGATGCAAGTAGATTTATTTGATTCTTTGTCTGCATCTCTGGAATTTGTGTACCCCCCCTCCCACATTGTATTTTTTTCTTATTCTAATTTTTTTTTAAAAAGAAAATGTTCAGGTTGAGGGGTTTTTTTTTTTAAAAAAAGAACACATTCAATTGTTTTTCTAAAATACACTGTGTCTGTAGCATAAATTAGACTCAAAGTCAATCCTACTGGTGTCCACAAAGCGGTACTGATTGTTTGAAGTGTAAGCTGCTGCTTAGCAAAATCAAAAGCATCTGAGTTGTGAATCAACAAGAAGAACCCTTCAAGGAGATGTGGTTCCAATCTGAGATTAACAGGATTTGGTTCCTGCTCACACAATACACACATCAAGTATACTTAAGAGAGCATTTAGCTATTGGCCATTATAGAGTTTAACACTTCAGTCTTGTAACTTTTTTAAAAGGATTTTTAGTATATGGGGCTAAACAAAGACCTAGTAAAGCATACTATTGGTCTGACCAATATTAACAAACTGTGGTCCCCCATAAAACCTAGGGAGTGGGGTCAGAGGTGGAGCTAGCTGTTCTGGCACCCGGAGCAGTGCACATGTTGTGCACCCAGGGGTGGGGCTAGCTGCCCATAGGGGCACCGCCCGTGGCGAGCATCCCAGGGGGTGGGGCAGCAATGTCACACACCCCCAGACATGACACCCGGGGCGAGGTGCACCCACCACACACCCCTTCCTCCACCAGTGAGTAGAGTCCACCAAGCCATTATTTAAGTGGAAGCCAGCACCCTCCCCTCTACTCCCCCAACACCCTTCTCATATTTGCTCGGGGAGATAGGGAGAGCTCACAGAACAGTGTGCAGGTGAAGGAGATTGTTTATCTGCAAACAGAAACACTTGCGCTCATGGAACAATTGACTTAGCACAGCTACAGAGCTACAGTTCCCTGAGTTCCCTGGGAAGAGGGATTGATTGTTTCAAAACAAACCCACTGTGGGCTCTAGACTAAAACCCATTGAACTCAATGAGGCTCACTTATGTGTAGGTGACAATTTGCTTGTTGTCCTCTTGCTCCTCCCCACAGCTTTCCCCCATTTATGTCATGTCTTACAGATTGTAAGCCTACAGGCAGGGCTCATGTCATTTTTCAATTTTTAGGCACTTTATGTTGGCAATTACAATGAGCTCAAAGCAATGTTTTGAAGATCAGAACTTTGATGTAGCCTGCATAACGTAGGAGTCCCCAATCCTTTGGGAGAAGCTCAGTGGTAGAGCATCTGCTGTGCATGAAGAAGGTCCCAGGTTCAGTCCCGGCATCTCCAGGTAGGGCTGGGATTCTCCCCTGTCTGAAACCCTAGAGAGCTACTACCAGTCGATGAGTAGACAATACTGAGGTACATGGGCCAATGGTCTCACTTGGTATCAGGCAGCTGCCTATCCTCTTGTCCTGACACCCATTAGGCACAAATTCAGCCCACCAATTTCGCTACCTGCCCGGGACTGAAAAACTTAAGAGAGCCTGTTAAGTGCCTAACAGGCCAGCAAATGGCTGCTGGAGTGTCCATCTTGCTAGGTTTTAATCAAGCTTTTATCCAGAGATGTAGCTTCAAAGCAACTTCCTACTGCAACTCATTGAAACAAGACAAGTAGCTTATAGAAGACAGAAGCTTCTACACATAGACACACAATATTTTTTTTAAAAAAAGCATGGCCATTTTTTTGTTCTTGCCAAGTGCACTTAAGATTTTTTTAAAAGATTGCTTACCTCTTTTACTCTTAAGTAATCTGTTGATGAGATTTTGAGAAAGTCGCAGTTTTCTTCCGTAACAATTGTGAGCACATTGTGGTGCATCTTCGGAGGGAGAGGTTCCAAAGTCCCAAAGCAACTTCCTATACCAAACTTCAAAGACATTTTTAAGAGAAGAAAATAAGTGGAGCAAATTCTAGCACCCCTTTGTGTTTCTTTTAATTGGGTAAATCATACAACATAGAATATTCTCAGTGCATTTTCCTTCATGTTGCTTTATATTACAAGCAAAATAAAATTATACACTCCCTGAAAATTCAGTTTATAATAATGTCTAGGGATGACAGGTATATTTTGCACAAAACACAGAATGGCATTATTACTTGGCTTAGAGATGTGAAGATAATGAAGCAGAAAATGGAATATGTTTTATGATCATTCATCTATCACACCTACCGATACCATTATGAGCATTATTTGCTACAATATCTTTTTGCATCTTTCATCGTATAAACAAACCTGAGAATATTTATATTGAAGCCTTAGATATTAATTCATTTATTAAATGTATTAAATATAAATTAAATTCATATATCCCACGCTTCTTCCCCAAAGAGTGCCCGAGTAGCTAACAACCTAAAATCCGATAAGATCATATCCAAAAGCAATAATTAAAAATGACAGTTTAAAAATATATCAAGCCTGAATGTTCCTATCCCCTTCCAAAGGTCAGGCCAAATGAAAGCACCTTTTCCATCTGAACTATGCTAGGGAAGGGAATTGCCTGATCTTCCCTGGGAGAGAGTCCCATAGACACACTGCTTCTGTGGAGAAAGCTGTCACTGACATTTTGCCCCACCCCTTGTCATCTGTGACAGTACTACTAAGCAGTGGACAGTGCAGCACTCACCTGAGTTATGTTCGAATAAGTTGCTGCAGTGTACTGGGATAGAAATGAGGAATGGCAAGGTTGGTATGGTGCAAATGGCCTAACAGAACCAATCTGGTGTTTCTGCATTTGCACCACACTGACCCTGCCAACATTGAAACCAACACTTGCCAGAGGGCTTTTTTTTTTTTATTGGACTCTAGCACTGTATTGAATTGAAGGAATGATACTTAGGACACAAAAATCATTTGCAGAATCCCCACTTCCGGATCAGGCAGACAACAGAGAGGGAGTTACTATAGAATACCTAAAGCAGAAGTGGATAACAAGTGCGTTTCAGATGTTGTTAAGCTACAACTTCCATCACTCTCAACCAGCATGGCCAACAGCCAGGGATAGTGGAGTATGTATTTCAACAACATCTGGATAGGCCACAGGTTAGCCTCCCTCACTTAAAAGATTAAATGATAGTTAAGAGTCTACCGAAAACAGTAAGGAAAGGAATTGGTTTGTTATCTTAAAAGGGCTCAGTTAAGTATCCTTCCATATCTAAGATGACCTTTATCAACCCACTATTAAGTACCTTTCAGCATTTCCATTACGGAAGTCTACATTCTGAAGGAATAGGTTGTTTGGAAGACTGCTGCAGGCTGAGACACAGTATACAAGCCATCTTGGCCTAAGCCCCCACCCTTCCTTTTTTTTTAATCAAACAAAATCCACTCTTTTATGTGGTAGTGAACAGCATGACAAAGCAAAACTTGAGAGCATGAGAGTGCATTTTGGTCTTTTTCCTTAAACATTTCTAGGAAGTAGAAATTACTGAAACATTGCTAATTATGAAACATCTGCTTATGCTCAGACAGGAAAACCGAGGCAAATGCCAGGAAACTCATCTCTCTCTCTCTCTCTCTCTCTCTCTCTCTCTCTCTCTGTGTGTGTGTGTGTGTGTTGCTTCCTCTGCTTATCTAGGATAATTTTATCTCAACATGCTCTGTCAGTCTCATACGGCTGCATAAAATTGTTGCCCAGAAAAAGACTCATTTAGACAATTAAATGCAGTATACTTTGGAGGGATTGGATAACTAATATTATACTTTGCCTACAGTAACAAAAACTTCAGCAAAAGCTGTCACCGAGAAACACATTAAAAATGGGATTTTCTTTCTGTTCTTAGAAAACAGCTCTGGCGCACCTCTGGCAATCTGTAAGAAAGATCCAATTTAGACAGAAAGAATAAAAGGAGAATTAATCTTTTCTCCTTGTCATTCTTGCCCAAGGTCAGCTATCTTATTTTGGTGAGCTAGCTGGAAGAATTCTCAAAGACCCTCTTTTTGTCTGCCATTTGCTCCTGGATCCCTGAGGCATTTGAAATTTGTTCATTGTTTGTTTGGATGAGACCCTGCATGAGACACAATAGCTTTAAATGCTTGAAAGGTAAGCCTGGTGGCATCTATTCCAGCTGGCTGATGTAAGCTTATTGTCTGTGATTGTAAGTGACAACACCAACCACACAAAAATCAAACAACTTCCTCTAACCTCTTCATGCCAATCAGAGCAATTCACCTCACAAAAGAAGACAGGAGCGAGGCTCACAGCTTTCTACATTATACCAGATGACTTTAAAAAAAAAAGTACTGTGTAAAAACAACAACAACAACAACAACAACATCAACCCTCAGTTTCCTGTATGGCTTTCATGCTCTCCTCAATTGTTTTTAAAGGGATTGATCAGGAACCTGCAGCCCTCCAGATATTGGTAGACTCTGACTTCCACCAGCTTCAGCCAATAACCAGGGATGATGGGAGTTGTAATTCCGCCAGGAATGCTGCTAGGGCCATAGCACTGCATGACCCCAAATGTAAGTCCAGTACTACAGTGGCTGTCAGCTCCTTCAACTAAACTTCTTCTCTCTTTCTTCTACCTTTTAGAGGGTTGGGGAGAAACTCAGAACAGGTTTGAGGAGCACACAAGGGGAGGAGTGGGAAATTTTCCCCATTATGTAAGCATGAATCCTTGCATGGATAGAATATTACTTAATGCTACATTGGGTACAAACCCAAGACCTGCAGTTCTCATATTTTACCAGAGTCACACATGTGTACAAGAGCTAAAACATACATTTTAAAAATCCGCTAGTAAACTACAAAGGCATTTTAGACTTTTAAACATGTTCTGCATTTATTTACCATTCCTGGACAATTGTGCACCACGAAGGAAAATTCTGAGTGTAAAACTGGCTTTCTCAGTTGCCACTGCTTTCACTTGCTTACTGGCAATGCTGCTGTTATAACTCACCAACATTTGGGATGTTGATTGAGGTTCTTTCGCTGAACCACCACTCTCAGCAGTAGCTGAAACAAAATCGCCTGCAATTGTTCTTTTGTAATACTTTGTCAGTGGTCGAAAGGAGCCTCTGAGTACTATGTAGAACTCTTGGCTTGCATCCACTAGAATTGAATTTTTTTAAAAAATTAATAATAATTTCTCAGGTTAGTATAAAAAAGCAAACAATCTGGCATACCCACAACATGATACAAACACAACTCATCACATTTGCAGTTTAGCAAACGTACTTGAACATTTTTGTACAACTCATCGTCCTGCTGTTGCTGCCAAAAGTAGAACATACATGTGCATCATTTGGAGACATTGCCATCTAAATCAGTGGTGGGGAACCTTTTTCAACCCAAGAGCTACGCTTCCCCATGGGCAACCTTTAGGAGGCTGCATCCCAGTGCTCGGTGTAGCCAGAGACAAAAAAGGGAGGAGCAATAGCCATTATGCTTATGTTTGTACAGTCAGAGATTTACACACAAACACTCACTCTCTCATCCATCCTCCATCCAGCCAAATATCAAGGATCCAGTCTTGCTAGGCAAACTCAGGTGGGGGGCATAGAACAAAGTTGATAAGCAGTGTGGTTGGAGAGGATGGCACTGCCTGAAAAGAGCCCTGAGTGCTAGACAGCCTGAGGGCTACATTCAGCCCAGGGCCTGAGATTCCCAACTCCTGATCTAAATTAAGGATATATATGACCCACAGTCATAGTTAAAGCTCTGTATAGGTCTGTAAAAGGTCCGTATAGTTAAAGCTATGGTTTTCCCAGCAGTGGTGTATGGAAGTGACAGCTGGACCATAAGGAAGGCTGATCGCCGAAGAATTGATGCTTTTGCATTATGGTGCTGGAGGAGACTCTTGAGAGTCCCATGGACTGCAAGAAGATCAAACCTATACATTCTTAACGAAATCAGCCCTGAGTGCTCACTGGAAGGACAGATCCTGAAGCTGAGACTCCAATACTTTGGCCACCTAATGAGAAGAGAAGACTCCCTGGAAAAGACCCTGATGTTGGGAAAGATGGAGGGCACAAGGAGAAGGGGATGACAGAGTATGAGATGGTTGGATAGTGTTCTCGAAGCTACCAGCATGAGTTTGACCAAACTGTGGGAGGCAGTGGAAGACAGGACTGCCTGGTGTGCTCTGGTCCATGGGGTCACGAAGAGTCGGACACGACTAAACAATCAAACAACAACATGGCCCACTGTATGGAAAGGTCTAGCCTAAACTGACACATCATGTGACCCAAGCTGACTGTAGTCTACTTGTCATATACTATGGCCTGCCAGATTCTCAGGGCTTCCTGTCTGGACTGTTAGACATGGTTGGTGGGTTGTGTTTGGCCTGGAGGGCCACAAGTTGGGTGGGCTTGGGTGAATCCCTTGCTCATTCACATGCAAATGTGAAGGTATATTGGCATCAATTCAGCACCCAAGCACTGTGTGTCCTTTTCAACTCAACTTCTCATACTGAGCTTCAAGTTATATTTGAATCTTAAAACTATAGTCTGTCAGGTGTGAATGATTAAATGGAAAAGACATGAAGTCCTCATTGGGATGTCATGTATATGGGGCTCAGAATCTCCATCAACTTGCCTTGTGTCTTTTTTTCAGGTTCATAGAGTCATATCTATGTTTGAATTCTTCCTATTTACCACGGACAGCTCCTTTTTTCAAAAAAATTTACTTCTTTCAGCTGAATCTATGTCCTTCTTTTGCCCCTCCCCTCTTTTGTCTTCTAAGGTAGCCCTGTTAAAATCCTGTTGCTGTGAGCCACTAGAGTTGTCATTATTCTGGGTTCAGCTCTGCCTCCAGGGTTTCCTTGAAATTAGACTTTTCAGTGGCAGGTGAATCCATCTTGTCTCTAGTATGCATACATATAAATGCATACACATGTATACTAAGGCATCATGCAGCACACAATCTGGTCTGTCATGCACCAGTGAGTTTCACTGTGAAGTATTAATAGCAGATCAGAGTACACTTGTGTTTTTCTAAGCTATCTTTAAACAAACATGTCCCTTGATTTAAAAAAAACAGTGCAGGATAGGCACTACTATTTTTAATTTTTAACTACTAATATTAATTATTGAGTATATTAGACCCCATTTACACTAAAGATGTAAACAGTATTGTACCACTTTAAATAGGTCATCGCTTACTCCAGAGAATCCTGGGAAGTGTAGCTTATTAATGAGGGAGGGATTCCTCTAAGGGAGGAATTCGGCGGATGCATTTCTGCTTGCCAGGCAAAATCTCCCCTCTCCCCCTCCCATAATGTTGTGAGGGTTCTCCTGACCCCCAGAGCTAATTTTGGGAATGTGAGCCCCATTGAGACTTGCTGCACTGGCTCCCGCTAGCACAACTCTTCAGCTGAATCAGGCCCTGGGAGTTGTTAGAAGACCTCTATTCCCATTACAAAGCTACAGTTCCCAGAATTCCTTAGGTAAAGGGATTTATTGTTAAGCCACTGTGAGAATTGCAGTAGTGGTGGGGAATCATGAGTCTCTGAGTAACTCTCAGCACCCTTAAAAAAGTCAGTTCCCAGGTTTCTCTGGGGAAATTTGTGACTGTTGAAAGTGTCATGGTACTGCTTCAATTGTATAGTAGATGGACTCTTAATTTCCTTAAAATCCTGCATAAAGCAAAAGCCAAACACATTATATATTTGTATTTTAAAGAGGTTTGGAGAAAATAAAACTAAGAGCAGTCAGTGAAATACAAAAAAATATTTTTTTGGTATGATGGTTTAGCATATAGTTTGACTATAGTTTCTTACAAGAAAATGGAACATGTTTGAAGTAAATTACTCCCCATGCTTTCTCCCCTTTGAGGACACATTGTTAAAATTGCATTAGTGCAAGTTGCAGGAGGTGTCCTTCTTCAGAGATCAACTTCTTTTAGTCCCAAAGTCAGTAAAAATGAAATCTTTTCAAGAAGGGAGGGCAAATATATCTTGATGCTAATATGTGTGCATTTAAAAGCACACCTGTGAACAGTGCTGTACCAAGTAGTCTGCCATTTCACATTTGTAAGGTTCATTTGAATGGCTGATAACAGACTGTATGACAATTCTGTTTTTTCTATAATGTCTTTAATATAAAGAATAAACCTCTCTTGAGCAATAGAGAACTGCAGAGTTAAGTAAATATACTGTAGCACAGCATCCATGAAGCAATGTGTAATAGGGGGAGAGGAAGGGTGTGAAAAGCATTTTCCTGATTTCCATCTGTGAAATGAGGTCTGGTTTAGAGCCAATTTTGAACTCCCTGTCATGACATTAAGGTGTCTTTGGTTTAATGTATGCAAGACCTTCTTTCTGCCAATTGCAAAACAAATCAGAAAACTATTGCTCTCGACATTTCAAAAAGATATCAAATTAGGGAGAAGACCCTTATTACACAACATTATTACAACAACACAGCCCCAATTTTTCATGCATTTTGGCTTTCCTGAAGCTGTGCCTGTACAACGTACTTGGGAGATTAAAGACTTGTCTGGCGTGTATTATTTTTATCAAGTCAGTTTTACTTAGTCAAAAATCAATTTTGTGTTTATTTTTAGCTTGCCGAATCAGATGAGATTGAAAATATTGCTTAACCAGGTTCAAAGAACTGGAAAAGATTGCACATTGATGCAAAGCAGCTTTTTCTTTAAAGGCACGATGTGACAGACTGAGTCATTAAGATTAGCTTTTATCTCATGCACACATTGGCGCTCAGCAATTTTAGACCTCTTTCTGCATTGCCATACTGTGTTTTTAACTGAAAGTATATTAAATCAACAGAGCACCTAATCCAACAGAACAGGACTGTCCCAGTGGCCAAGATACCAAAGGAGATTTGGATGGAGTCATTTTGTTTCCCCAAACTTACACCCGTGCAAGCAAGATGCCAGTATTCATCACTATCAAATCAGGCACAAGCTTTGACCTTAAAATTGTCCTTTTTATTATCTCAGCTTAATTTATGCTAATGTAGTCTTTGCCTGCTTAGCTTACAATTCAGTCTATTAATAACATGTCCTTCAGTTGCTATATTCCCTTTAGGTGACCTGTTTCTGATAAAGGTAAAGGATCAGCACAATCTTAGCCATTACGAATCAACATTTTTTGGTGGATTCAAACTGAAATGATACTAGTGGAAGCATTGCTGTGTAATCCTTGCTGAATGATAAACACCTGAACTTAACAAGGATGGCGTACAAGACTCCAGTGACACTGTAGGAGACCACAGAGGACAGGTGAAAAATTCTGAATGACCTTGATAGGCTGGAGGAGGATTATAAATGAGCTGGGAGTACTGGCATTAAATTGAAGAAGCCTGAATAGTTGCACAATGTGAATAAATTTAAGCACATAAATACAAAAGTGGACATAGTTGGCTGAATTTAAACCTGACTTTAGACTCCACCTACATAGTACCTGTTTGGTGGGAAAGGGAAGGAACTTCTTGGTGCCTACTTGTCATGGTACTTCCAGAGAATGCCGGGGAAGAGCAGGAAGTGGCAATGGAGGAAAGAGAGGAAAGCCAGGAGGCGGGAAGGCCCTCAGATGCACAGGAAGTTCTGGCACCGATAGTGAGACAATGCCTATTCCGTCTGCCAAGGAGAGGAGAGAGCTAAAGAGGAGGGGGAGAGGCATCACATGAAACTTCCCCGCTTTTTCTGTTGGAGAAGAAGCCAGCGTAGGCCACTCCCAGAATCTGAACCAGAGGATTCAGATGCATAATTGTAATGCGCTGCTTGTACATATGTAAAATAAAGAACTGTATATATCTCTGAGTGAGCAGAGGTACTTATTGCAAAGAGCCATCACACTACTGAAGACTTAAAAAAATTCTAGCAGGCATTTTAATCAAAGTTTGATTTTATAGTTCGAACTGATTTTAACTTTTTAAAAAATATTATAACTTTGTAAACGGCTTAG
Organism: Podarcis muralis; assembly: GCF_964188315.1. Lineage (NCBI taxonomy): Eukaryota > Metazoa > Chordata > Lepidosauria > Squamata > Lacertidae > Podarcis > Podarcis muralis. The sequence goes on from NC_135662.1 coordinate 27,992,423, forward strand.
AGATAATTGCAGATAAGCAATATATAAATTGTTTAAATGAGTAAATTACAAAGCTGCTTTCATGGGTCTCCCTTCGCTCAGAGGGCCCACCTCCTCCTTCTGCCTCTGACCATTCATGTGCCTCCTCCTCTGGACCCAGTGAGCACTACCTCCAAGAGAGAGAGAGAAAATGTATATGAGGTTCTTTTCCTTGCTGACTTCGTTGCAGAGGGCAGATGAACAGGCAACAATAGAAAGAGGAGGAGGAGGAGGAAGGCCACAAGGGTGGGGACAGCAGTGGGACAAGAAGGTGCCGAATGAATCCTGATGCAGCTATCCCTGCCCATATATTTCAGCTTCTAAAGTCAAGACTCTCCACTTGGCCATCCTTCACCATCTTCCTTTATCTACAGAAGCAAAACGTCATAGTTCTGGTAATAACAAAGGGCCCCTCCGGAAAGCCGTGTGAGTGCCCCAAATCTTTTGCAGGAGCAAACAGTATTGAAATCTGAATCATGTATGACTGCCCCAACAGCACAAATCGACATGAACGCACAATGGAAAGCATTTCTGGAGGGGGCCCAAAATCTGAAAGATGAGCTTTATAACAGGACTCAAAATCAACAGTGGCATATCATGTGATGGTATCTCAGTGAGGAGGAATGTTTTTGTCATGGATTTTGCCATGCCATCAGTGCACCTGGTGCCTTACAGAGTTCCATAAGAAACATGTAGGTTCCTGCCTCCCATGAGCTTACAAGATCAAATGGATAGAAAAAAAGCAAGAAAGGGGGAAAAGGACAGACTAAGGGCAGGAAGGAGGGAGGAATCGGGGCAAATGCCTATACTCACATACAGTTGGGAATGAGGGTTAAGGGCATATATTAAAGGCCACATAGAAAAGGAAGGTTTTGGAGTGGAATCTGAAGGAAGGGAGGTAAAGGTAAAGGTACCCCTGCCCGTACGGGCCAGTCTTGCCAGACTCTAGGGTTGTGCGCTCATCTCACTCTATAGGCCGGGAGCCAGCGCTGTCCGCAGACACTTCTAGGTCACGTGGCCAGCGTGACAAGCTGCATCTGGCGAGCCAGCGCAGCACACGGAACGCCGTCTACCTTCCCGCTAGAAAGCGGTCCCTATTTATCTACTTGCACCCGGGGGTGCTTTCGAACTGCTAGGTTGGCAGGCGCTGGGACCGAATGACGGGAGCGCACCCCGCCGCGGGGATTCGAACCGCCGACCATGCGATCGGCAAGTCCTAGGCACTGAGGTTTTACCCACAGCGCCACCCGCGTCCCTCGAAGGAAGGGAGAAAGATGGTTAATTTATATGAAAGAAAATGTTTTAATAATGGGAGAGGGAGAGATTACCTCATAAGTAAAAGAAAATTACAGAATCTAATCACAAAGGAATATATATGATATCTGAACTTTCCTTTAAGCTGTTTTTCACATGTGTAAGCAGTTTTTTACATGCATCCTTCTCATAGAATAATGACAATTCTCTTCAGATTTGGGGGAGGAGGGAGGACTTAAAGACTGCTACAGACATTTAAGTCAATGTTACAAGAGAACATTAGACTAAAGGAACCTGGCATATCTAGAAGTCTGAAGTGAAAGTCAGGGGCTCTTCCTATAATTGCTGTTCACAGGAAAAGAGCTCTGAAATCACAATACCAAAAACTTACTAATACAAATAAAATGTACATCCAACTCAACCTTCAAAGGAGCAAGCTGTTTGGATAGAAGACTTTTAAAAGATTTACAGTAAGTGGCTGTGTTTATCCTACCTGTGCTTCCTTTCAACCAGTATTCCCTTGTGACAGTTTTACTAAGCTGCTTCAGCTCTGCATCAGAAAGTTGATCACTAATGCCAGTAATTATTTTCATTGTCTTATGTACGATCTCATGTTCTTCTGAAGACCTTCGAATAGGGCTGCAAAAACAGAGTTACATGGAAGAGAGAATATCACCAGTTTTGCATATGTTGCCATCCATCAGTTGCCTAGAAGGGAGAATTTCATCAGGTACAGATGTCTGAACTTGTGAACTTTTAAAAAGGCTGTGAGAAGCCCAAGGTTGTGTGCTGGGGGGTAGGGTATAGGTGCTGTGATTCACAAATTCATTTGGATTAACCTATTCAGGTATGCTATGAGGTAGGGATGGGGTGGGTGGGGATATAAATAATAATAATAATAATAATAATAATAATAATAATAATAATATTTAGTTCACATTATTTAAAGGTGAACCTACAAAATTCATACTAGTTGAACCAACATACAAACGGAAACTCAGCCATCTTTTGAAATTCACACTTCTCTGAATTTCACACTGCAGTTGTCCAACCAAGCAATGTGTAAAAATTAACATCCACTAGGGTAACTTGTGCATGAAAATGCATATATTAGTGAAAACAACACAAAAACATTGCTTTGCGTGGACAGGCGGAGTGCCCAGATCCCGAGCGGTCCCGCCCGTCATGTGCAATAACGACTCAAGACAACGTGCTATGGGATTAAATTGGCCACAACTTTATTAAATTTCAAATGTGGGTAGACCTTGGCTCAGGCATTGGGCGTTCTCCCTCCCCAGTCCCCAGCCGGGGACCTAGGGAGCATCAGGGTTATCCAGTGTGTGGGGGTGGGATGGGCCGGCTCTGGAGAACATATGTACAAGCAGAGATAGCCGCCCCCGTTATGCCACCGCCACCAGGGAGAGCAATGACAACCTTTCGGCGTACGGTCAAAGTCTCCCTTCAGAAACCCCTTTAACAGGGAACCCTGGTATCGCCGCCGCAAAGAGGAAGATGGACTAAAGGATTCCGCCCAAGGCCTGATACCACCAAAGTTGTGACGTTTTGCTACGGGAAAGGCGAAACCTGCTAATGCAGGGAAATTCCTTTCCGGCCCTTTAACAGCGACCTTAATGTAGCAGCGCCCGCATACCTGTGAAGAAAAGTTAACCTGCAAAACCTGTGAAGGAAGGTTAACCTGCAAAATAAGACATTAACTGAGGGTGGGTAGGGTGGGAGAAGCTCTGGAGCCAAGTGAGGATTCCCAGGTAAGATCCTCCCTCTATTGTGTGAGCAGGTAGTCCCTCCCCTACCTGACCTGGTCTCCTTGGCAATGCTTCCTCCAGGTGGGATTGGACAACTCACTGAGGTAGGTGGAGACCTCCAGGTATCCCACCTGAGGGAAGGCAAAGCCAAGCCTATGCTGATGGAGCCGCTCCAGATCCAGGGGCTGCGCGCGTCCACTCAAAGGGCGCCCCCCGTTTTAAGCGGGGAGCGGTCATTGCAAAAATGTTATGTTGTGCAAAACTGCATACAAAAATGTGCAAATTGGGAATAATTTGCACTTAAATCTGATTGATTTCATAAAATCTATATGCTGCTTTATTGTGAAAATAAATTAATCTCAAAGCGGTTTACAAAAAGAATAAAACAATAGCATTATCAATAAAAAACAGTTAAAACAACTATTTAAAGCATCTTTTCAAATCGTAATATATAAGTTAAAAACCAGATTAAAATACATGTCAACTTTCTACATGTTCTAAGTTTCTAGTTATTGTCACAGGAACTTAGAAATAAATCATAAAAAAATGTGGAAATGTGGAACTTAAGATAAGAAAAATGAGAAATGAAGAGAACCCAAAATGGACATATTTGTCCATTCCTCCTAGAATGGGAGTTCAGACAAATTCTGGGCTGAGGCAGAAAGTAAGTATGACAACAGATTTCACTCCACCCCTGCTATGCTCTGCAGTACTGTTACTGCTTTCTGCACAGCTGCTGCCACAGTCAAGCACAGCCTTATACCTCATCATCCCTGCCCCTTCTTAGAGTTATAGCACACAAAGAGGCTGCCACAGTGGCCCAGTGATTTATTCCATTAAGCAGACCAGCCAATCTATTAATGAACTGGTTTTAACTGTAATGATATACTGTCATAGTGATGGGGGGGGGCGGTCTAACCACATGGATTAAGCCTGGAAGATCACAAAGAAACTGTGGCTGCAGGAAGAAAAAAATTAAAGCAGGGAAGCAGGGGGTTGGGGCAGTTAGGTGCCTTGAAAGCTGCTACTGAAAGGCCGGAGAGGGCAAGATAGGAATGAGACAGAGGCAGTGGAAGCAAATGGTGCACTGCCCCACCAATTTCAGTCTGTCCGCAGCCGGCCTCCACCTGGCTCCACCTACGACTGGTTTCAGACCTACCAGTCCCATCAGCCACCACCACTGAATACGGATAAATAACCCAGTCACTGATAGCAAACTGCACCATCTTAAACAGCTTCCTGATCACAGACCCTACAGAGGGGGTCTTTGGTGGCTGGAAGAGTGTTACCCACCACTCCCTCCCTTTCCAGCCCCAGCCCTTGCTTTAAAAGGACTCTCCCCAAAGTTGCTGTTAGAGAGAGGGAAAGAGAGCACTCACTGCCAAGGCTTGTTTTGTCTGACAAAAAGTCTCGCAAATTACAAATCGTAAATAAATTGTTCCAAAGAGACAGTGTGTTTTACAATTTCAATATGTGTACTGTAGGCAACTTACTGCAGAGGCAGCATTCCTCTAAATAAGGTAAAAGGCAAAAGGGAGACAGTAAAGGACTCCTGGACAATTAAGTCCAGTCAAAGGTGACTATGGGGTTGCGGCACTCATCTCACTATCAGGTCGAGGGTTTGTCCACAGACAGCTTTCCAGGCCATGTGACCAGCATGACTAAACCACTTCTGGTGTAATGGAACACTGTGACGGAAGCCAGAGCACACGGAAACACCATTTACCTTCCCACCACAGTGGTACCTATTTATCTAGTTGTGCTTTCAAACTGCTAGATTGGCAGGAGCTGGGAGAGAGCAATGGGAGCTCACTCCATCACGGGGATTCGAATTGCCAACCTTCTGAGCGGCAAGCCCAAGAAGCTCATTGGTTTAGATGTCTACATGCTAGTTGCTGGGAGACACAATAGGGAGAGCTGTTGCCCTGGGGTCCTGCTTGTGGGATTCCCATTGGCAGCTGGTGGGCTGTTGTGAGAGCAAGATTGGTAGACCATTGCCCTGATCCAGCAAGATCTTCTGGTGTTCATAGACACAGTGGGACTGTTTGGAAGCAATGCCATTGCACCATTCAGAATCTAAGTTATTTAGTCCATTTTTACCCCTCTTGCAATGCTTCCTTGGCACATTTATTGCCAATGCCCACTGCCCACCTACTGCCTCACCCCTGTCAAGGTTTCCATGGATGTCCTGGCTGAAGAGTTTTCAGAGGGTAGAACCAACTTTTCAGCAGAATTCTGCCAGCTCAGCTAACAGAGGCAGCTCAAAGCAGAATAACTGCAGTAATACCAAAATGAGCAAGAGGTAAGATGTAGCAATTTAATGCTCCAAATTATAGTATTTAGGGCTCTACACTGGACATTTCCCAAGGAATTCGGAGGAACAGCTTGTACTGTTCCCAGCTGCCAATAAGGCAACTTTTGCCGTCCTTAATGATAAGCCCTTGAAACACCGCAGTGCTTTTCAATTATAGGATGTGTACCCTGAGTGTGTGCTGTCCATCCCTGGAGTCTCTGAAGGCCATAGGCTAAACTGCTGCTCACTG